>NC_049224.1:86810618-87449189 GCF_011100685.1 Canis lupus familiaris | reverse complement strand
TGTCCAGGCTGGTCTTTGCCCACTTCTCATTTTATCAGCTAAACCAGAGCTCTTTTTATTTCTCTATGACCATGAGAAATGAAAGCCTTCAGTAGCTCTGCTGAAGATTTGTGACTGCACATATTACTGAAGCTTGCTTCTCTTCCAAAGTGAGCCTATGGTGTTGCTCTGGAGTCTCAATTATCTCCTCTTGCTATAGAACAGAGATGCCAGGTAACATTTCATTGCTTCTTGCCATCTCTCAACCAAATGAAGAGTCAGCATAGGAAGAAGGAGCATCAAACTTATTAGCAGTCTTTGAGGGTCACCAGTTGAAATACTTCCTAAAACAGCTGGAGGATGAAGAGGGTGAATTATAAGAAGTGAAATGACATTCTAGCAAGAATCCCATCTCCATGAAAACAGATGATTCTGTAGGTGTCTGAACAGATGGACATTCATCTTATATTTTCCTGAGGCTATTGGCAAGTGACTCTGGCTGAACAGTTTAAAATAAAAGTGAAAAATCATTCTGGTTCAGTAAAGTCTCTGCACCAACTTTTCTTGGTCCTTTGTAAAGAAACACTTGGTGAAAATACAGAGTATCAGTCTCCTTGGATCTTGGACCACTGAAGATTGGGAATAACCCAGGAGGGCCTGGATCCCAGGAAATTGTACCTACCTGTGAATACCTGCCCTGTGTTTTGTTTCTTTAGCTTTAGGCTTGTGGAGTTCAAATCAGCATTGTAGAAATTTCCATTCTTCTCTCTTTACCCCCATACATGCCAGTCCATTATGGCTCTTTCTCCTTGCTAGATGCGGATAGTTCTAGTTAAAAGAGATAATTTGGTGCCCTCCAGTGGCTCAACCTGACAGCCTCTCTCTTGACCTCTCACAGCTCTTAATGCCTGTGGGAAGGGTACAGCTCAATATATCTTTTGAGGCTCCTTGGTTGCTGTCATTTAACCACCAGTCTTAGGAAAGGAATCCATCACACTCTTAATATTGTGTAATTCTCAGGGGAGAAGGAATCGGAGAATAAAGAAAAAAATTATCTGTCTTTTCTTTGTACAAAGACCTAAACACAATGAAAACCAAGTATAAAAGCCCCAGCACTATTACCATTCCTTTAAATCAGATGGTCTTGGAAAAGCCACTCGCCATCTGGGCCCACTTCTATTTGCTCTGGAATGAAAGTGTGGAGCTAGATGATCTTTTGGGGTTCCCAATAGATTCTATCATCTTCAGATTCTGAAATTCCAGGAAAGGGAGAAATGTTTCCAGATGCTTTTACACTTCAATACTTGATCATATGGCTTTTATCATTTTGACCACTAGATTCACTTTAAGAGTTTAGAAGTTACAGTAAAATGCCCATATAAGTCATGCATGGTATTAGTAAGTATGCATCTAGCATAACTAAATATTTTCATTGCTTCTGCCATTTAAGATAATTAGATGATGCCTTGAAAAGCCATCTGGAGAAAGCATTCTAATGCCCTTTTATGAAGAATATGGAGAACATCTAACTATATTTTTATAGCACTTAGTTAGTGTTCGATAAACTAATGAACAAATGAATAGGAAAAGAAAAGCAATGAGAGACTCCTAACTCTGGGAAACGAACAAGGGGTGGTAGAAAGGGAAGTGGGTGGGGAGTGGGGATGATTGGGTGATGGGCACTGAGGGGGGCACTTGATGGGATGAGCACTGGGTGTTATTCTATATGTTGGCAAATTGAGCACCAATAAAAAAAGAAAAAAAAGAAAAGGAACATCAATCTTAACTCTTATAATGCATAAGAAGAGAAGGAGGCTATATTTATGATAGAGGGAACAAGATAAAAAATCCACCTATGCCTTAAATTATCCTTTTTCTTTCTTGCTCTAATCCCTAATTCAACCGTAACTTCATGATGAATCTTACCATTAGAGATCTATTTATCCCTTTGGGTAACAGTAGGCTTCCTCCAGCATTTCTTCTTAAGGGAGCAGTTGTCTAGGAGTTTAACACTTTATGACTGGTAGCAGAATCTCAATAAAATATTGTTGAATAAATAAAGGCATGTATCAAAATGCTTCTTTTGAGCACTTTTGTAAGAATTGATTTGGAAATTAGCAGATCAGTCCCAAGAAGACTGGTAGTGGTGGGAGCTTGGTGATGGGGGTGGAAGAGGTAGTGGGGGTGGTGGGGGTAACCCCTTAGAACATGATACCTCATTGAAGGCAAGCAACTCTATTTGGAACATTAAAATGTGGATGCTGGCACTTTTACTCTAGACTTGTGCTCTACAATACAAGAGCCACTAGTCACATGTCACTCTTGAGTACTTGAAAAATGGCTGGTCTATGGGGCACCTGGGTGGCTAAGTGGGTTGAGCATCTGACTCTTGGTTTTAGCTCGTCATGACCTCAGGGTTGTGGGATCAGCCCCAAATTGGGCTCCACTCTCAGCAGGGGGACTGCTTCTCCCTCTCTCTCCCTCTGCCCCCTCCCCCATGCATTCTCTCTCTATATATAATTTTTTTTTAAAAGAAACATGGCTTCTCTAAATTGAGATGATAGTCCAAACGGAGATGCACTCTTGGTATAAAATACACATTGGGTTCTGAAAACAGGATGTGGAAATGGTGGCTGGATTATGAATACATTTTGAAGTTAGAACCCACAGGATTTGCTGACGGATTGAATATGGGGTGTGAGAGGTAGGAGTCAAGGATGGCTCCAAGGGTGCATTTGCTATTAATTGAGATGAGGGAGTATACAGGAGGAGACATGAAGAAAGTCAGCCTTGAAGACATTAAGCGAATCACCCAAGGTCACACTGTAAAGTCAGAGAGAAGCAGAGTTACTTGAGCTGATAGAGAACTCAGAGGTCTGCTGGTTCATCTTTCTTTTTTTTTTATAGATGAAGAATTTGGGTCTAGTGAGGAGAAGTGATTTGCTCAATGTCACATAGCAAATGAAGAATAGAACCTCTAAGATGGATTTCCTGACTGGTAGACTAATGGTTCTCTTTTGCTATTACACTACAGCTGTAAAGATGAAAATGACACCAGGTTTAACTATGCCTTTAAATATACTATGGAAAGAAGAATCACTGGAGATACTTTTGGGGAGAACCTTCAAAACCTCCATTTAAGCATATTTAGACGTTTCTCTATAAGTACTAACTAGATAACTGGCTGCCCCACTTTAATTTGGGATAAACAAATTACTCCTTCTTTAACACTTGTTTAAAGCCAAAATGAGCTATGGTTAATGGTCCCTCATGGAGAAAGTCTCCATCAAAAGCCACAAACTTTATCCTTAGCCCTAAGAATTCTCATGGCTTAGGTCAAAGCAAGGAAGGCATAGGTAACATGTCAAATATAATAAATTATATAATATGCAGTCATCTTAACATTTTTTTTGATCAAGGATAGGTCAGTATATTTTAAAGTGATTGTGGTTATTTGTTTGAATGTAGATTCAAACCCAGATGTATGATTGTTCCCCTATTCCTGTTGATATTTTTCATAACAAATTCAAACCATCATGGCATTTAATGATTGTGTGTGTGTGTGTGTGTGTGTGTGTGTGTGTGTGTGTGGTAGACATTTGGTTTAAGTTGGCTACTACCACAATAATCACGCATAACAAACGACCACAAAGATTCAGCGTTTACTATACAATAAAGAATATGGCCGCTCCTGCTGAGTGAAGTAAGCCAGTCGGAGAAGGACAAACATTATATGTTCTCATTCATTTGGGGAATATAAATAATAGTGAAAGGGAATATAAGGGAAGGGAGAAGAAATGTGTGGGAAATATCAGAAAGGGAGACAGAACGTAAAGACTGCTAACTCTGGGAAACGAACTGGGGTGGTAGAAGGGGAGGAGGGCGGGGGGTGGGAGTGAATGGGTGACGGGCACTGGGGGTTATTCTGTATGTTAGTAAATTGAACACCAATAAAAAATAAATTAAAAAAAAAAAAAAAGAATATGGCCGGCCTTTGTTCCCAGTTCCTAGAAAGTAGCTTCTAAATCTTTGTAATTTCCTGAGTGATAGGAGGGTCTTTGTTTTTCCTGATGGGTCCTGATCAGTTATGCTAACTCAGGACAGGGGCTGGTCATGCTAAAAAAACAAATCATGTGATGAGAGTATTGGGGTGAAGAGAGTGTTATATGAGATCAGCCTGACCTCTAGGGAAAGGAGGGAGACTAGAGAGTGAGCCACATGGATGATGATTCAGCCAATCGTGACTATGTAGACACCAAAGTTTGGGGTAACTCCCCTGGTTGGTAATATCTTTAGTATTGTCAAATGTCAATGTACCAGGAAGTTAATGCATCTTGACTCTATGGGGAGAGAGGACAATGCAAATTTCATGTTTGGAAGCCTATTATACCTTCCACTATGTGTCGATCCTTTAGGCTGAGTCGGATTTGAATCCTTTTGCTCTCATGGAACTAATCACAAGTCTAGTGCTTTCTTTGGTTCTGTGAGGAATTTTAGTAAATTACTGTACCTGAAGGGAAAGTGAGAAGCCCCAATTTTATAACCAGTGTATCAGAAATGTGGGTGAGCTAGAGACCCCCCAGACTTGTAGCTGATGTCTGAAGTAGTCTTATAAGAAGGATTTTGCCCCTAACCTGTGAAGTTTGCCTAACTATAGGAAATTGGTACTTAGGAACATGAGCATTTTTATTTCTTGTCAATCATGCATCTGATGGTCAGCAGGGTTACCTCTACTTTATACTGTAGATTGACAGGGCTCAGATCCAAGGTGGCATGTCAGATCCATGTGTCTCATTCTGGATCCCAGGCTGGAGGGTGGTAGACACCTAGAGTTTGTTCTTGCCAAAAGCACAAGAGAATAAGCCAATTACAAGTACATTTAAAATATGTACTCACATCACACCTAACAACACCTCATTGGCCAAAACAATATGGATAATCTAAAAGATAATGAGACCGTGGCAAAGATGTGGATATATAATTCTGCTATGAGGAGAATTATTCAATATTGTACAATATTGTGCACATTACTAAAGATGTCATAGGAAGAGGAAACTTACATTCCATACTCAGAGCAAACTGTCTCCAATACTGTGTCATCTGATACCTCTGATCTCACATTTACTCCCTTCCAAAGTATCATATGTACCCTTTCTTAGGACTTCCCCACAGACCTCAGTGTCTCACTGGCTGTCCTGAGCAATTCTATTTTTACTTGAATCATGCATACTGGCACACCTCGGAGATGTCGTAGATTTGACTCCAGATTATCACAGTGACTATCATAATAAAGGAAGTCAAATAATTTTTTTTGTTTCATCATGGTGAATATGAGAGTTATGTTTATACTGTGATTAAGTGTGCAAGAGCATTATGTCTAAAACCCAATGTACATACCTTAATTAAAAAATACTCAATTGCTAAAAATGCTAACTATCATCTGAGCTTTTGGCAAGTTGTAATTACTATCAATAACAAATATAATAATAATAATAATAATAATATAATAATAATAATAATAATAATAATAAAAAGTTTGAAGTAGTGTGAGAATTACCAAAATGTGACACCAAGACATGAAGTGAGCAGATGCTGTTGGAAAAATAGTGCCAATAAACTTGTTTGACACAGGGTTGCCACAGCCTTCAATTTGTGAAAAACACCAACTCTGCCAAGTGCAGTAAGTGAAGAACATAAAACAAGGTTGCCTGTATTCCAAAATAACAACAAATGCCCTAAACCTTGTGCTTACCAGGACCCATCTGTCTTCACATTCACTTTAGTGATCATTTTGTGATAGTTGTTGACTACTGATTGTTGTCCACATGACCTCAAACAAGTATATAATACTTCTGTGCCTTGGTTTTCTTATCTGTACAAAGGACAGACTATTACCTGCCTCACAGGATTGAGATGATGATCTGATGAGAGAGTCCATTTAAACTCTCAGAATATTGACTGGAAAAGAGTCATTACTTAATAAATGCAAAAAAAAAAAAGGTAAAGTTTCCATAGAACTTATTATGTGTCAGTCTTCTAAGTATTTTATATGCATTAATTCACTTAATCTTTAAAAAACCCTATAAGGATTGCATTTTGATTTTTCATCCTTATTTTATACAGGATGGAATTGAAGGCCAGAGAGATTTAGTGATTGGCTTAAGTCACATAGTCTGTAGGAGACACAGATGGAATTCGAACCCAGGCAGTTAGGCACCTGTCTCCACACTCAGCCTGCATACTCGATGCTGTCATCTCCAGAGCTCATAAATGCTTGTTGTTGTTGCTGTTTTTATTGGAGCATGTCCTTTGGATCTTGCCCCTGCACCAAGAGGCTTATAAAAGGTTTTCTTTCAAGCATATTGAATAATACTCACAAGAACACTTTAAGTAAATACAGTTATTCACATCTGTTTCCATTTATTTCTAGTCCATTTAGTTACAATTGTGGTTTCATGCCTTTGGAAAGAAACACATGCAATACCATAGGAAAAAAAAAATCAAAGAATGCTGGCTTAGAATGGGACTATTTTTTTTCCTAGTGATAAACTCAACTACAGTTCTTCTGTGGGCCCTCAGAAGTAGGATGCGGTGTGAGATCATGTAACATGCTGTCATTGACATGGCAGTAACAGCTACAGTGGCAAGTGGGTGGTTGAACTTTTCCTACGGTGTCTCTCCCCCCAACCTGGGGGCAGAGTGTCAAACACGGTACTGGAAGAACAAGTTCATGTGATACCAACTCAAAGTGGAGGGTTATGATACCCAGTAATCCAGCTTGAAGCACCAAGCAACAATTCTCCTCAAGTTCCAAGTGTAATTATAAAGTAGCATGATTGATTGTTTAATAAGGACATTGGAACTCTGCATCCAAATGAGTGCTATCATTCCAAGTCATCACCTTGGGAGGTTGTGAATCTAAGCTAATGATACTACTGTGGCTCAAAACTACATTTTTGGAAATATGCATTCAGTGCCAACTTAAGGAATCAAATAAAACCAACAGACTTGCTATTTTATAGTCAGAAATTGTGTCACCCAATTCTGCCACTAGCCACTTGGCCCACCACACTCACCTCACCCAAAGAGTTACCAAGTATCTTTGGCTCTTTCAAAATATAAAGACAACTTCAAAGAAAGTAAATTTGCTGCCATCAAAGAGTCTCAAAATAATATGGTTGGATTTTCAGGATGCCAATATATATAGAACATGCCCATTTTTCTGTGCTGAATTTGGAGCCAATTCAGAGATGGATTAGGAGTTACATAATTATACAGCAACGCACCATGTTTATAGTGTTAATACTGATTGAAATATGTGACTTGAGATCTTTGGAAATGTAGCCTTGCTAATCCATCAGCCCTGGAACGAGACAGACTGACCCACTCAATCACTAACTGCTAGAATGCCAGTAGGGTGCAGGGCAGGCCGGCATGCACGTCCTGGGCAGGCCAAGGTTGCTGCCCTACAATAATCAATGGAGGAGAGAAAAGAATGGGAAGATAGCCCCCAGGGCCTCCAGGTTTTTATTAGATTCATTACAACCAAATGAAGAACATGGACAAATTAATGGCACCTAACAAACAAGGAACTCCCCGTCCTCCTTAACAGACACTGCATTGCAGTTAGCGACTAGGACTTTTACTCTGGCTGATGCTGCCCCATGGGAACATGAGACCAAGGGAAAGAAGGAGATCCCCTAACTAATACCCCAAGGGGTCTGACTGCAGAGCGGTTGCGAGAAAAGTCTCTAGTTCTGGGGAAAAGTGTAGATAACTCAGTTCTAAAGGGGATATGTTTATCTGGTTGGATATAGTTTGGGAATTTAGTGAAGCAAAAATTGCTTGGCTTTATGGAATCTGGTTACCAAACTTAACACATTGTAGATATTTACCATCCATGTATGGAAGAAGATTATGCACGAGGTTTGCTTGTAAAGCTTCTTGGGCTGTGGTTGTCCAGGATTTAAAACAATATTCCAACAGTGATGGGTTCTGATCACATGCAAAAGTCTCAGTTGTGTCCTCAGATGCCTGCTGGGCCAATTACATCAGGGCACATCCCCATGACTCTAGGGTGTGTTGGAGACACACAGGAAGGCTCTCTAGCTTGGTAAAATCAGTAATGGGAGGCCTAAAGGTCCCCTGTGGACAAGGTCATTGCACATGATGCAATTATTTATAAATATTCAAAATACAATTATAAAAGTAAAGATATAGGGGGAGGAAGCAAACATAAGAAATTATGAGCAAATGTTCCATTTCTTTTGTATAAAATTTTTAATGCATCTCAAATGAATAAACACATCTGATAACCCCAGCAAATACTTCTCTCTACAAACACACAGTGCAGGAAAAAAATGTAATTCTTGAATTAGATATTGTTTAATAAATGAAGCACATGAAATACATGTTTTAAAGTAGCTTCTGGCAATTTATTTAAGATATCTCTCAGTGTTGACAAACATCATAGCACTTATGAGTGTTTGGAGGTTGGCTGTGAGGTTTAAGGATCATCTTCTAATTATTGTCTATTCCTTGCTCCACCTTGTTTCCGTCTATTTCCGGCCTTGTCTGTTTTCATCTAAGCCCATGTATATGATCTCCTTTCCATTGTTAGTTTAGTCATTTATGGGCAGATACGGTGTTTCACCATTTATTTAGGTGATATAAACCTAACTCAGAAACAAGGATTTTACTTAATGAGATAATAATCTAGAAAGAGAGAAAAGCATTGCTATTACATAAATGTGCTATGGGAATTCTGAGATGAAAACGATTATCCCCATCTGGTAATATCAAGGAAGGTTTCATGGAGGAAGTCACATTTGAACTGGCTCTTTGAATGAGCAGAGTTAGAGCATGAACAGATGGGGAGAGGGAGGCCAAGCAAACGGAATAGACTCAGGTTTGGAAATGGAACACCTCAGGGCATTCCCTAATATTAGGGAATTATTGGTTTGCCGGGAGATAAAATTAGAAAGAATAAATAACATTAGAAAGAGGAGGTAGGGTCGGGTTTTAGATGATTTAGAATGCTTAGTAAATAACCAGAAATAACAAGAACCATTGAGCATAATCCAGTAGGAGAACAGTGGGGTCAGACCAGACCCATGGTCCAGGTAGAGCAATCAAGCATCAACCAGAAAAAAGCATGAGATATCAAAAGACTGGAAAAGGAAGGGGACTATCTAAATGTCCAGTTGAAGATGATATTCTTCTTGATTTTGAGTCAGAGCTCTTTCTCTCCTTTTAGGGCTTGCTTTACTTTATACACGTTAACATTCAGAACTCCTCCTCTGACTCAACTCGCTGTGTCTCTCCTTCAACATAATTCAGATCTTCACTGGCTTCGAGGTTATCAGCCAGTTCGTGTACTGAGATCCCCCACGCCTAAACCCCCACCGCCAGCACCCCCACAGCCATGCACGTACCCACTTT
Organism: Canis lupus familiaris; assembly: GCF_011100685.1. Taxonomy (NCBI): domain Eukaryota; kingdom Metazoa; phylum Chordata; class Mammalia; order Carnivora; family Canidae; genus Canis; species Canis lupus. The sequence goes on along the minus strand of NC_049224.1, from coordinate 87,439,769 downwards.
CCTTCTAGTCCTATGGATGTCTGCAGGAAAACAGGCAACTGCTTATTTTGTTAAAACATGATTTGAATCAGACCTACATTCTTGTTTGTTTCACTCTTTATAAATTACAAAGTTCACCTCTCACCATATATTTTTTTATCCTATACCCCTTCTTTCCTCTGCGTTTGAAACCCATGACACAGGCGGGTTGCACAGAATGCCAAGTATAGGTCAAAAGATCTCATTATGAAAGATGAGATATGAGAGTCTGCTGTTTAACACAGCATAGCGAACACATTCAAGTAACTCATTTTTAAATTTTTTTAGTGGAAAAGCGATATGAAATGACTCTTTAATTTATTTCTATTCAAGATTTGATCATAATCTGAGTGTCCAGTTCTGGATTTCTTGAAGAAAAGGTCATCACTATTCATCTTCATATTTCCAACGGAAATGGAACACTTTAGGGCATTCTGTAATATGAGGGAATTATTGGTTTGCCAAGGGATAAAACGAGAAAGAATAAATAAATAACGTTGGAAAGAGAAAGGAGGGTCAGGTCTTAGATGATCTAGAATGCTTAGTAAATAACCAGAAATAACAGGAGCCATTGAATATAATCAAGTAGGAGAATGGTGTGGTCAGACCAGACCTATGACTCAGGTAGAGCAAACAAGCATCAACCAGAAAAATGCATGAAATATCAAAAGGGACTGGTGCACGGTAGGTACCCTCCGAACACTGGTTGAATGACTGAATGAATAGATGGATGGACTGATTATTGTTTTTCTGGAAGTATGTTATAACATTATAAGAATGGCGTTTTTTTGGACTGTTGGTACTTTGACCTTGGCCTTCCAGTCTCTCCAGTGATCTCCACTGCTCTGTGTTCCGTTGATTATCTCAAGCCATGTACTCACTCCTTTCCTTGGCTTTTCTGTCTCTCTCAATTTCCCACTTCCTCTTTAGAGAGCATGATGAATACTAATTATGTTTTAATATACAAAAATAGCACCCTCATTGCCTCCGATTTTTCTTTGAGTTGTCCTCACTGTTTTCCTGGCTCTCTTTTGATTTCTTATTATTTTATGTGAAGCTAAATCAAGGAGCACCCTTTTCTCATTTTATCTTCTCACTTCTTTCCTTTGCAAGTGCTCTTTCTTTCACTCTGCTTTAAGTATTTTTTTTTCATTGTCTTCAAATTGTTTATGGTCATAGCCATCGCTTTGTACAGGTAGCATCTAAATGCAAATATTCTCCCAGAAAAATTACAGAGTGGCAGGGGAAAATAATGCTTTGAAATAAACACTGTATATTCAATTGGTTTCCAAATCAGCACCAGCTAAACAAATGCCTAATAGCAGTCCTTAGAGAGACAAGATTAGTGTGTTTTGAAATCAGAAGTTATCTGTTTTTTTTTTTTTTTTGCTTTCTATAACTTCCCTTTCCTTTTTCTTTCCTTTAAAATATCATAAAGGATTCTTGCAAACAACAAAGGAGACTTTTGGTTGAAACTTTTGGCTTCTTATCACAGGGTGCATGTGTGATATTAGACAAACAGATAACGCAAGTGGAACCTGGGAGGGGAAACACTAATTTGAGTTGCAACTAAGGCATTTCAAACCAAAGAAATGAAGATTTCTGTATGCTATCCAGTCCCTTTGTGATGTGTGTGCCTTATTAAAATATTCCTAAAAGATTCAAAACCATGAGAATAATCAGCTGTACTTTATTTAGGTGACCCTCTGGGTAGTTTATGATGGAGCCAGTGTTGAGGGAAGCCGTACTGGAAGTCTGTCTGTGGAAGGAACGCAGGTTTAGATGCACTAAACAAATCTGAATTCCCGTTTAGGCCTCACTAGCCATGTGGCTTTGGGCAAGATACAACCTGTTTGAGTCTCCATTTACTCATCTGGGAGATGAGTGCTTATAATTAAACCTCAAAGGGTTATGTAAGAGTGAAATGAAGCATTGTCTACAGAGGGCTTAGAAGAGTATCTCACGTTCTCAGAGACTATAACTTACAACGATTGCAGATTTACTGATAATATACATATAATAATTCTATATAGATACTCTTCTTGAATATACAGTGACCATTCTCACACTTTTGCCTTTGAACATGTTGCTCTCTTTTCTTAAACTGCTCTCCCTCCAGTTCATCATTTAACAAAATGAACTTATATTCGTCCTTCAAAACCCATCTGTTCAGGAAGTTTTCCCTGACTTTCTTGAGGAGAACTGATTACTTCATTCAATGAGACATTCAACTGGTATTTACCCAGTGCCTTCCACATGTCAGGCACAGATCTAGGAACTGCAGAAATGATTGTGAACAAAACATTAAAAAAAATCCCTGTATCTTGGAGCTTGCATTCCAGTAGGGGATATGAACTATAATCAAAATAAATAAGCAAAATATATAGATGGTCATCAGTGCTATAGAAAAAAGAGAACAGCACCAAGATTATGGGATGTGAAGGCAAGGAAGAGGGGTAGTTTGAATTAAACAGGTTGATCAGCAAAGGTATTTGAGCAAAGATGTGAAGGATGAGAAAGAGTGAACCACTGAGAAACTAGGGGAAGAATGTTCCAAGCAGAGGAACAGTAAAGGCAAAGGCTCTGGAGAACCACCGTTTACATGACCTCTGTGCCATGTCTACTTCTATTGACATTTTAATCAAAATATTTTATAGTCATTAATCATTAAAATTTTAAAATCAAACACATTTTATGTTATATAAAGTATCTGTATCTTAAATCTTGCACCGGAGTGTTGAAGACTATGAAGGCAGGGATTGTGCCCTATGTATCTCTGTATTCTTGTTAGGTTAGTGCAGCGTGTGGTCTTCAGCAGGTGTTCAAACATGTTCATTCAAATGAAATTTAACGATGATGTTAATCTTCCTGGACAGAGTGGGTGCAGTTTCAATTGCTAAAATAGTTGGTCAGGTCAGGGAGTTTTAACAGGGGGTAGTCTTCTGCTTTGGGTTACTAAGCAGCGGACTTGCATCTTGCGTTCCTTCCTTTCTTTTGTGAAACAGCTTCCACAGATGTTATTCTCTGATCAGAAGAAAGGTGTCTGCAATGCTCTGGCACCGACAGGCAGTTAGACAATAGCATAAGCAATTGGTAGATTCCAGCCTTTTCTAGCAGCTCTCACTAGTTTGGTTCCTTGAGGTAATTACATTGGAACCCTCGGCAAAAATAACAGCAACAACAACAAATGGCTAAAACTAATGTTAGGTTGTATATCAACGATTACAAAAAAAAAAAAAAGACAAAAAAGAAATTGAGTCACGGCATCTTGAGGATGGAAGGGACCTAGTAGCAGCTAGTTCAGGTGTCATGAATTCTCATGTCTACAGAGCCAGGCAGGTGACATTTAGGAATGGGGGTTGTGGCTAACGAAGAGTGACGCCTTGTCTAAATAATGCAACTGTAACTCAAACCCAGCCATTTGGTCTCATGCTCAAATGAAGATTGATTATCTGCAAGGTGTTCTGAAGCAGCTATAAACCTCTATGTTGAGAAAAATCTCTTGATTTTTCAGTGTTGGCAACCTATTTAATTTTTTTTTAACCGACAACAACAAAAAATGCCAAACAAAATATGCCTGGGTCCTGAATCCTGTCATTTCCGAGTCTCATACTCTGTTAACATCCCCCACCCCCGCTCAGCGCCCACACAATTCATTGGTGGAGAAAATGAGATCTAGAAAAACGAAGTGCTTCGCCCAATCGCAGAACTGGGGCAGAGGCAGAAGCAAACCTAGAAGCTCCAAAACTCCAGACGGTTGTGGACAATGATTTCATACCCCCAAATGCAGAGCATGTCTACTTGCTTTAAAATAAACATGCAGCTCTGATATTCAAATGCGCTCACAAACATCACACGGCCTTTTGCTTTTCAGTCTGTTTGAAGGCTTCGTGTAGAAACAGCTTCTGTTACATCAAAGATCAAAACATCAGGATTTGGAACATTGTGTGCTCATTAGAGTCAGTGTCAAACGTATCTCCCAGGCTCACACCTACCTGCCGTTGAAGGGAAAAACGTCTCATCAACTATTTATGGAAGACCCCAGGGCTTCCTCTTGAGAGATCCTGAACATGTAATTTTCACCACTGCGTGGCAACTGCCACATTTCCTCCACCTCTGCCTCTGCTCACAAACAGACCTTTAATCGTCCCTGGTATTAACTTTGCTGGGTTTCACCTACTGAATTCATGATGCTTAAATTGGCTCCCTTAAGTTTGCTCCAGGCCAGCGCCTTTACACTAAAGAGCACCCTGTGGAAAAGAGGAGAATCCAGCCTGTACTCACACAAATCTCTGGCGTGTCATTTTTTGTCAGGGTGATCCCACGGAAATCTTGGTTGCCTTCCCCAGGGTTCCAGAAAACCCGGTGTGTGTGCATCTGTGTGTGTATGTGCTCGTAGGGGTGTGTAACAGAGAGAGACGGAGATCCTTCCATTTGAATTTACAGACTACCTTGTTCTCAAAAGACTTCTGATGATTTGAGAAAATAATAATGACGCAATACCGAATACTTCTTGAACATTTTTTTCGATGATTTCCATCTCCATAATCTGAAAACATTTATTAGCAGTTAATTGTGTGATTGATATATTGATTGGGTTGTATTTCTTGATCCATTTTTAGAAGTTAGGTTTATTGAAATAGAATTTTCATTATTAAAGTGAACAGTTTGAAGTGTTTTGATACGTGCAAACAATCCTGGGATCACAATCATAATCAAGATACAAAAAAAAAAAAAAAAAGATACAGAACAACTTTTTTCCTAGAAACCTTCCCGTGAATCCTTTTGTAGTTTATGGACTCCTCTCACCTCAGTCCCTGGCAACCAGTGGGATGTTTCTTATTTTTATAGTCCTGTCTTTTCTAGAATGTCAGATAAATGGGCTCTACAGCATATGGTCTTTTACAGATGACTTTTCTCCCACAGTATGACAGTTTAGAGATCCATCCACAATGTTGCATCATCCCTAGTTTGCTCCTTTTTACTGTTGAGTGGTGCTTCATTATATTAACATGCCACCATGTATTTACCCATTTACCAGTTAGTAGAAAGCCAAGTTGTTTCCAATATTTTGGCTCTTAGGAATGTCATTATTATGCACATTTGCATGCAGGTCTTTGTGTGGGCACATATTTCCACGTCTCTTAGAGTAGAATTGCTGGGTTATATATGATAAAAGTATGTTTAACTTAAAAGAAACAGCCATACCCTTTGCAAAGTGGCTGTGCCATTTCACATCCCCACCGACAATGTATGTGACCTACAATCGCTTCATTCACTTACCCCCTTTTGGTATTATTAGCCTTTTAAAATTTCAGTTATTTGTGATGGTTGATTTTTATGTGTCACATTGATTGACGGGGCCACGCTGCCCTGCTATGTGGTCACACGTTATTCTGCGTGTTTCTGTGAGTGTGTTTTCATTGAGACTTACATTTAACTTGATAGACCTTAAGTAAAACAGATTGTCCTCTGAAATATGAATGGGCCTCATTCAATCAATTGAAGGTGGGAATAGAAAGAAAGGCTGACCTCCACTGAGCCAGAGGGAATCCTTCTAGCAGACTTTCTCAATCTGCAACATTAGTTCTTGTTTTTTTAGCAGACTGGCTTTAAACTCAAACTGCAACTCCTTGCTGAATCTCCAGCCTGTTAACCTCCCCATCAGATTTTGGGTTTGCCAAACCTCCATGACCATGACATCCGTTCATCAAAATAAATCTTCGTGTATGTATGCATATCCTACGGATTCTGTTTATCGGGAGAACCCTGACTGATAAGAATGTTCTAGTAGGTGCGTGATGGTATCTCATTCTGGTTTTAGTTTGTATGTCTAATGATTTCTGGTGATGTTGAGGTGCTGCTCATGGTTATTTGTATATCATCTTTTGCAAAGTGTCCGTTCAAATATTTACCCAGGTGGGTTTTTGTTTTGTTTTGTTTTGTTTTGTGTTAATCTGGTGGGAGCAGGATTATTTGTCTTTTCATTATTGAGTCATAAGAATTCTTTACATTACATGTGACTTCCATTCATTTTCTGTCAGTGGCTTATATTTTCATTTTCTTAATAATGTCTTTCAAAGAGAAGACATTCTAAATTTTGATGAGCCCCAGTATATCAGTTTTCTTCCATGACTTGTTTTTGGGTCCTATCTAAAAAATTGTTAGCTAATTCAAGTATGCGAAGATCCTAGAAGTAATTTGTAATTCTAGCTCTTACATATAGGTCTAAAATTCTTTTCTTTTCTTTTTTCAGTTCTATGATTCATTTAGAGATAATTTCTGTAAGGTAAGGGTTGAGATTCATTTGTGCGCACATAGTTATCCAATTGTTCTGATACTATTATTGTAAAGGTTTCTTTTCCCAATGAATTTACATGTTACCTTTTTCTTAAACAAAACAAAACAATTAACTGTATATTTGCAATTCTATTTATGAATTTTCTTTTCTGTTCCACTGATCTATATTTCTCTTCTTATATCAATGATATTGAGATTTAAAATGAATCTTGAGGGAAGGTAATATAACTCTTCCACTTCTGTTTCTTTTTAAAATCATTTTGTGTATGATAAGTCTTTTGTATTTCCAAATGCATTTTATAATCAGCCTGCAATTTCTGCAAAAATATACAATGATTATTACTGAAACTGTGCTAAGTGTGTGGATTAATTTGGGGGAAATTGATGCCTTAACAGTAGTGAATCTTCCAGTTCATGAACTCTGCATTTTTCTCCATTTCTCTAGGATTTCTTTAATTTCTCTCAGCATGATTTGTAGTTTTCGGTGCATAGATCAGACACATATTTTGGTAAATCTATTCATAAATACTTCATGTTTTTTAATGCTGTTATAAATTGTATTTTAAAAATCAATTTTCAAATGTTTGCTTCTAATGTGGAGAAACACAATTGATTTTTGAATATAGATTCTCTATTATGCAACCTTGCTAAACTCATCAATTAGTTTTAATAACTTTTAAATATCTAAATATTTTCTATATATGTGATTTTATTGTCTACAAGTGACAATAGTTTAAAACAATTCTTTAAATATTTAATTAATTATTTAAGTCTTTCACCATTAGGTATATCAATATGCATAACCGTGTGTTTATGTTCCTTATCAGGTCAAATACTCCTGTATTCTTAGATCACTGTGAGTCCTTATGATAATGAGTGCTAGATTTTATCAAGTGCTTTTTCTGCATTTATTAATATGATCATATAGTTTTTCTCTTCATCTGTTGATAAAATGGTTCACATTGATTACCTTTCAAATATTAAACCAAATTTTACTCTTAGGATAAACCTCACTCATTTACTTGTTCATGATATATTGTCTTTTTTATGTATTGCTGGAGTCAATTGCTATTTTTTTGTTAATGATGGTTGTGTCTATATCCATAAGATATGTTTGTCTGTAGGTGTTTTCCCCCCCTTGAATTATCTTTCTCTGCTTTTGTATTAGGGTAATATTAACTTTATTTAAATATTGATTGATTGATTTTTTGAGAAAGGTGGGGGGGGTGAGGAGGAGCAGAGGGAGAGGGAGCTAGAGAATCTCAAGCAGACTCCCTGCTGAGCACTGAGATGACTCAGAGCTCCATCTCATGATCCTGAGGTCATGACCTAAGCTGAAATCAAGAGTCAGATGTTTAACAGACTGAGCAACCCAGATGCCCCAGGGGTCATATTAACTTTATAATATGAGTTGGAAAGTGTTCTATTTGCAGAAAGAGTTTGTATAAAATTTGTATTATTTTTTCCTTAAATATTGATAGATTGCATCAATGAAACCATCTAGGCCAGGATCCACCAGCCTCTTTACATCCCTATCTATTTAAAGACTTTTAATTGTAAGTTTGCTTTCTTTAACAGGTATAGGGCTATCTGTGTCATCTATTTCCTCTTGAATAAACTTTGGTCATTTGTGTCTTTCAAGGAATTTGTTCATTATATCTAAGTTGTGGTTGTATGATTGTCATAATATTCTCTTGTTACCCTATTAATGGCTATAGAATCATAGTAATGTTCTTTTTTTTTATTTCTGAACTTGGAAATTTGTGTTTTCTTTCTCCCTCTCTCCTTTTTTTTTTTTTTTTTTAAGATTTATTTATTTATTTTAGAGAAAGAAAGAAAGAGAGCACAGGAGGAGAAGGGTCAGGCAGAGAGAGAGTCTTAAGTTCAGACCTCTACCATGGGCTAGATCTCATTATCCTGAGATCAGGACCTGAATTGAAACCAAGAGTCAGATGCTCAACTGACTGTCCTATCTAGGCATCCCTCTCTTTTCTTTTTTTGGAAAAAAAAAAAAGCATTTGTATATTTAGAGGGTTATTAGCTGCATTAAACTTTTTTAAAAATAGCTTTTGGTTTTATTTTTCTTTTTCCTAGTTCACTGATATATCAATACTCTTATCTCTACTAGTTCCTTCCTTTTACTTTGGACTTAGTTTGCTTTTCTTTTCATAGTTTCTTAAGGTAGAAAATTATAGTATTGATTAGAAATTTTTCTTCTTTTCTAATATAAATCTAATTTCTAAATATAAATCTAATTTCATGCTCTGAAATTCTCTTTGAGCACTGCTTTAGATGCATTCCTACAAAATTTGATATGTTTTCAGTTTCATTTAGTTAAAAATGTTTTATAAAGTTCACTGTGATTTCTTCTTTGACCCATGTATTATTAGAATTGTGTTGTTTATTTTCTAACCATTTGGAGACTTTTCTTGTATTTTCTGGTATTGATTTTTAGTTAATCCCATGTGGTCAGAGAACACTTTTTTTCCCTAGAGGACGCTTTTTTAATGATTTAAGTTCATTTATATTTATTGAGATTTGTTTCATTTTTCAGAATATCGTCTATCTGATTGTCTATGGAATATCTATTTACAGTGGAAAAGAATGTATATTCTCCTGTTATTGAGTAGCATGTCCTATAAATGTCAATTAGTTCAAGTAATTTCATAGTATGGTTCACATCTTTTATACCTTTACTGATTCTTTGTCTACTTGTTCTTGCAGACACTGAGAGAGGATTGTTGAAATTTCCAAACACTATGGTTCAATTGTCTATTTTTTTCTTTCAAGTCTGTTTTGCTTTATGTATGCTAAGCTCTCAATATATATTGTATTACTATTCTTTAAAATAATTCCTTTCATAAGTCTACTATAATAAGTACTATTATTATCTATACTTTGCAGATAAGAAAACATATGGATAGAAAGGTTTAATAACTTGTCAAAATGACATATAGTGTGTAAGTGGTCTAGCTGGGATTTGAACTTAGGCACTCTGACTTCAGAACTGATTTCTATGGTAAATTATTAAGTAAAATTAGAAAGCTAAATAACTATATCAGAATTGTTTAAAAGAGAATAAGAAAGAACTAGGAAGCCAATATTGGATATCACTCTGTGATGAAAATGGGTGATTTTTTTTCTTTATTTTACAGCTCTGTATTTTATAAGCTTTCTATATATAACTGTATATATATAAAAGTGAAAATGTATCTACAGCATTATTTTATTTGTTTTTATTCCCTAGAATCATTAAATAGAAGGCAAGCCATTGAGTATATGCAGTTTTAATAGATTACCATGATATTTATCTGCCCAATAATTTGCCATAATCCACTTAACTATATCCTTAATTTACTTTTTTAGAATGCATCAAATTTTATTTTTAAATAATATGCTAAATACTATTGCATATTTGACTGTATTTCCCATTATTTCCTTAGCATAAATTCCTATAAATGTATTACTGCCTCAAATGTTCAGACTATCACATAGATTTCTTAAGGAATATTTAATTGAGCCAGAGCAAGGAACAGATACACAGAATATTTCACTATCTCAAACACCAGAAATTACATAGAATTTTTGTAGTTTAAACTAAGATACCTGGATATATCTCTCTCTATATATATAGGTGGAAAAGGGGGAAAAAGATTTTGAGATCTCATTGTCTCTTAAATATTTAGCTAGTAGCTATACTTTGAGAATTATACAAGTATCTAAAATATTTTTTACAACACTTGACATCATACTGATATAGGGTTAGATTAAATTATTTTGAAAACATATAAAAAATGACTCTATACACATTAGTAATCACTCATCTCCTTGAGCCTTGAGGACAGGTAGACCAGGGCTTATACACGAGGGCATACAGCAATACTGAGTCTACGAAAACAAGATTTGAAATTTCTTTGTTCATAAGTTACTCAAAATATTCAAATCTAGGTCACTTATTGCATCGCCTTTGGATTAATGTTTCTGAGATGTCTTCAGATTTTTCCTTTCATTTATGCAGATTTCATTCTTAAAGAGAGACTCCTATTTCTTGTTTTATATTTATTCTTCTTAGAAAGGAAGCTTATGTTATCCTGTTTGTTAAAGGAATAGTTGAAAAGAATTGGCTAATTTTCTAATTGTAGTGTTATCTAGACAGACACACCCAGAATCTGCCATCTTTCCTTCCACCTTGCTCCCATCCTTATCCATCTTCTACACCTGGCCACACTTCATCTGTTTGGTTTTCATAAATAGCAATAATGCCATTTATTAGTATTTCTGAATCTGATGCTAAAAGAGAGAAATTTTAGAAGTCTGCGTCCTTTTATTCAGTATAGACCATTCTTACAAAAGACAGTGGATCAAAAAAAAAATTCTTTTCATATAGACTTTTGCCAAATGGTATTGTGAAATAACAGCACTCCTCGATAATCTTAGAAATTCATTATTGGTGCCAATTCAATCAAATTTATTTTACAAACTGATTCTCCGTCTTAGGACTTTGTGGTAAGTTGGTTAGCTTTTGAACCAGTGCATATTCATACAAGGAAACCACACCTTTTTATATCATACCCACTGTTGAGGTGTTAATTTTGCTCAATTTTAGGTTGGCTGATACATATGTTAGCTCAGGTTGCTATAATAAAATATCATAGATTTGGTGGCTTAAACCGTAGACATTTATTTCTCGTAGTTCTGGAGGCTGGTAAGTCTGAATGGTCAGGTTCTAGTGAGAACCCTCCTGTTGGCTCAGATGGTTGCCTTCTTGCTATATATGCTCACAAGGCAGAGGAGAGAGAGAATAAGCCCTCTGATCTCTTCCTATGAGAAAACCAATTTCATTATGAGGATCCCACCCTCAACATCTCTTCTAAACACAATTATCTCCCAAAGGCATCACCTCCAAATAGCATCCCATTTTGGGTTAGGCCTTGAACATACAAATTTTGAGGGACATAGACATTCAGTACATGACACACACAGCCATATATTAAGATCTGTGTGTTTGTGTGTGTAGAAGCATATTTATAAAAACATATCAATAACTAGGTACATAGAGGAAAATACAAGAACTCAGGAACCATTATATACATATAATGCATCTATTTATATGTATCTCCATGTATACATTTATGTGTTTATCTAGATATACACATATTTGTATATTTTACACACACACACACATATTAGCCAATCCAAAGTCAAAAAAGTATACACACACACACACATAAATAAAAATATTATGGTTTCTGAGTTCTCATATACCTAAGAATGTATTTTTCTTTCAAGCATGAAAAATGTGATAGAAAAAGCTCCTTATAAAAACTCTTTTTCTCCAGCTCTGTAGATGTTGCCACACTGCCCTTAGACTTCCAGTGTTTCAAATAAGAAGTCTGAGGTAAATTTTTTTAAATAACTAAATATGATTTTTGTTCCTATAGAAACAGTTCTTTTTTTTCCTGGTTTTGTCATTGTAGGACTTTTTTTAAAAAAATGATAATTGTAATACAAAATATCTGCCAGGAAATATACAAAAATTTTGCCAGAATAAATATGTTTATTCTTTTCATTTCTCATTTGTTTTACCAGAAACCTATAAGCCTCTTACCTTTGCATTACTTATCTCTTGCTGCCTAACTAATTACAAACCTAGCATCTTATAACAATATCCATTTATTATCTCATGGTGTCTGTGGGTCAGGAGTCTTGGCACAGTTGGACTGGGTCTCACAAGGTTACAATCAAGGGTTGACCAGGCTGCATTCTCATCTGGACACTTGCCCATGGAAGAATCTGCTTCCAAGCTCACTGAGGTTGCCAGCAGAATCCGTTTTCCTATAGCAGGGTCTCTTTTTACTGAAAGCTCAGGGTCTCTTCTGTAGGCTGTAGGCTGGAGTTTGCCCTCTATGCCTAGAAGACGCTTGGTTTCATAGGCTCCCTTGCAACATGGCAGCTTCCTTCTTCAAATTGGCAAGGAGAATCTCTATCTGTTAAGACAGAGTTTTATATGTTGAAATGTAATCATGAGAGTGACAGCCCATCACTGCTGCCATGCTCTTTTGGTTACAAGTGAGTGATAGTTTCTACCAGGAGAAGAGAAGAGTCACCTAAGGGTACACGCCCACCACAAATCCACTCCCTTGGAGTTCAGGAACCTAATAACAATGGTAATCTGGTTTTCTTAAAGTGTGATTCTATATTTAGGAGATGCTAGACCAGTGTAAGCAAAACCAGGAACTTAGTGGAAAGGTCCTGGGTAGTTTAAGAAGCACTGGCTAGAAAAGAACAATGGAAATGACAAAGGTCCACCTTTCCCATGTCCCTGTCTTATATCTGCCATCCTGTACATATGCCTGTTTCTCTCTCTAGCTACATACTGGCTTCCTTTGCCTCAGTCCACATGCTGGACGCCAAAGGAATAAATGAGTCCACATGCATAAAGCTGTTAGAACAGTGTTGGGACATGGCAAGAGTCTAGCAAAGGTAAGCTATTGTTACTGCTATTTTATTGTTAGCTTTATTATTGTTGTGTTTTGTATATTCCTATTATGGGGTGGGGAAGAGGGTGGCGGCTGCATTGCTAAATAAATTTGGGGGATGCTGGGGAGGCCATCTCATAGCCCTTCGATAGAATTTCATGGTTTTCCTTTTCAGCAAATTTTATTGTTTTGTCTTTTTTTCATGCATTCTCTAAGATCTCAAATTTTCTTCTGTAATACTCATTCTATTTTCTGCTATAGCAATTGTACTCTTTACTCATTTCAGTGCCAGAATTTGACTCTGCAATTAACTCCATTTTTCTTTCTCCCCAAATTTTCTTTCCCACCTCTTTACATCCCATTGGTCTCTTCAACACAATCTATTCTCTCCCCTGGTTTTCTGCTTTGGCTCGAGAGGCTGCACTGTTTGTATCCTCCTCAGAATAGAAACCGTTTCCAAAACACTTTTCTGGTTATTATAGTAAATGTTTTTCAGAGATTTGTGTGTGTGTGTGTTCTCAAGCTGAATTTTTTTCTAATTCCAAAATCCCCCCACCTCCATGAAGTGATGATTCTATGTTAGATTTCTTGTCGTCTAATGAAAAGAAATCTCTTCAAACCAGATACATAGTCGATCTATCTCTGGGCAGGCTAATAGCTTCCCCCTGCAGACATCTGGGGTTCTACACCTGAAGGTTTCTCTGGCCTGCTTGGGTACAGGACAGAAGTGCTGGAGAGTTGGCAACCCGGGGAGTAGATCTCACTGTGTTAGCCCAATGGGGAATACGAATTCCCCAGTTTCTTAACCTCTCTGTGTGGACAACTTCAAAGCATGTCCTAAGTACTCCCAGAGGTCTGCAGTGGGTCTGAGCACCTGTTTCTCTCAATGAGCTTGTTGGCTTCCTTCCCTTCTACGTATTGCTTCCTTACTCCCAGATCAAAGTTTCCTGGAATGTCCTCCCATTAACCTACTTGCACTCCAGCCGTATCTCAAGGCTTTCTTCTACAGGGTCCCATCGTCAGTCAAGTCAAGTCAACAAATCAGGTGAATGATTTCCTCTTGGGTGCTGATTAGATCATTGTTTTGGATTTAGAGCTAGCAAGAAAGGAATATACGTTGTTTGCAATTCTAAGCAGATTTTGAATTGGCTCTCCTTTGGCTTGAGATGGGCTCATCCCTAATCATTACTCCCTGCTGTGAAGAGAAAAGCTGTAATCACCAATGCACTCTGTTTTCCAGGTTTTTCCCACTTTGGCTCACTCACAGTCCTTTACTTGGAGGGCTTATAAGTTGGGCCGTTTATCTTCATGTTACTTTTCAGTTGTTTTCTGAAATTCTCTATCTAGGACTAGATGCAGAGTAAGAGGCATTGCTGATGTTTAAGTGGAAATAGCACTCCATCCCAAAAGGCAGCATTCACACAGAAGATAGTCTGAGATCCAGTTTTCTTACACATTAAATTTTTTATTAAAAATGCTGTGTTCCAAAAATAAAAAGAAAAAAAATAATAATGCTGTGTTCCATAGACATTATGGTCAAGGAAAAGGCAACAACAGCAAACAACAACAACAGCCATCTTTTTTCCTCAGGAAACGCATAATCTACTATTTCTTAGCATATGGTCCATAGACAGCTTCATCAAAATGACTTGAAAAATAGATTCCCAGACCTACTAATTCATAGTTTCAGAAACCCAGCTACTTATAAGTTCTAAAGTTTGTAAGTGACTGATCTAGTGATTAGTGTAGACCTTTTATTTATTAATTTAAAAGAAACTCAGAAAAATAGAAAAATTATCTTCTAAGCAAATGACTTTTTAATCCACTGTACATTAATGTTAATTTAAGTTTTTAAATTAAATATTTTAATTAAGAAAGAGCAATAATCTCCATTCTCACCCCATCTTTGAAAAGATCATTTGGATATTGTTTTTTCTTAGCATATTTTTGCTGCAATATATTCTCATGTATCTCCTAAAAATAGTGTGTGCAAAGCACTTTCTGATTCCTTATTGAAAATCTTTAACTTCTAAATTTTATAGATAACTTGGCTGGGTATAATAATCTGGATTGAGAACAATTTTTCCTTACTATATTTATGGCACTATTCTATTGCCTTCTCACTTCTGAAGTTGCTGGAAAAATACCAGTCTGATTTGGCTTATTTTGGAGTGATCAGTTTTTTTCTCTAGAAGCTTTTAGGAACTTTCTCTTATCTTGAGGAGTTTCAAGTTTTACAGTGATGCTTGGTATGGTTTTCTTTTTATTCATTGTGCTGAAACTCAGTAAGCCTTTTTTTTTTTTTTTTTTATTTATGATAGTTACAGAGAGACAGAGAGAGGCAGAGACACAGGCAGAGGGAGAAGCAGACTCCATGCACCGGGAGCCCGATGTGGGATTCGATCCCGGGTCTCCAGGATCGCGCCCTGGGCCAAAGGCAGGCGCCAAACCGCAGCGCCACCCAGGGATCCCCTCAGTAAGCCTTTTGAGCTGAATGCCATATGCCCTTTTTGTGTCTCTGGGGATTTGGCTACTTATTGCTCTAATAATTAATCTATTTTTGTCTTTTTGAAAATTTTATTATTTTGGATGTTGGAACATGTCTACTGGTATTCTAGACATCAGATCTTTTCTCATATATTTTCTCTTTTTTTTTCTTCTCTATATTCTGGTAGATTTCAGGATTTTACTGGTCATTCCTTATACAGGATTTTTTTTTTTTTTTTTAGCCATTTATTTTTCATGCTGCTAGTTTAGAAACTTTTGATGATTAATGTATTTTTTAAGCCCTGTTAATCATTGTGCACTTATTTTTAATCTATTGTAGAGTTTGTATTCCCACTGACTTTATTTATAGTATTAATTCTTCCAAGAGTCTAGCAATAAGTTGACTGTAGTTTTAAATTTTGGTAACCTTGTGAGTCTATTTTGATCTCTATTTTGATCTCCATTTGACCACATTTTTGTGGAAAACTTGGAGTGGGTCTGTCGGGAGCCACTAGTCATATGCCAATTAAAATCAGAATTGGAACCTCTGTTTCTCAAATTAAGTTTACAAACGTGCCTCTTAAGTTCATAAACTATGTAATAACATTGGCAGTGTATCAATTCCTACCAACCTGTGTTAAGAACTCCCCCATTGGTAATTTTCTGGTATACATATTGGCCATAATTGAAAAAAAAAAATCTGCCTAACAAATGTAATAGGCTGATACTTCTAGGCCATTATATGCACATCTTCCAGAGGGTGGGAAGATTTTTAAGGCAGAAGCTTCAAGCCAAATGGTTTTAATCACCTGAAAAGCAAGTTACCCTGGGGTAATTTATTAAGTGTGTGCATGTGTGTATTTTAATCGATTTTTGTCCACTGGAATCCTTAAATAGAAGAGAAACCATCTGAGACAGGTATTTTTCAGGCTAGAATACCACGGCGCACATCTGCCTAATAAAGTTGTTGTTGAAGCCCTTCCTGTTGACTTTTAACCTCAGGGTCTTTGTAAAGCCCCTCATTCATTAAGCAGTTGATTCCATTAGCAGCAGGCTGTGTCTGGGATCCTGGGGACCCTGCACCTGGTCTGCTTTATTCCTGACAAATCATCTGATTTTATTGATAGCCACCTGGAAAATTACATTTGGGGAGGTGGGGAGGACAAAGGCACACAGCTTAGAACCCACACCTCAAAAGGAACAGCAAGAGACAACCCACCCTGGTCACGACCTCTGCAGCCAGTCCATAGAAAGAGGCATTTTTGGAGGAGTGATTCAATATTACTTTGCCAAGTTCCTGCTGCTATTTCTTTCTCTAAGGGGTATTTTAAATGAGGCAAGTTTCTCTTCCAGTTCGCATTGCAGAAGGGGCAAGGACAGCTCCCAGCCTATCATCAAAAGCCTTCAGCAGCCCCGTTACCAGAGTCTCTTGTCAACTCCTATATTATTCTGTCTCCCAGGCCTCACATGATGCTTGTGGGGTGGTGCCTAGCAGTTTGGGAATAGCAATGCTTCTGACCCCATAGCAAGTCTTCCTTCTGGCTGCCACATTAGATCAAAAACTGTGTGGGATTATCCCTTCAGGAGGCAGTTCTCCTTTTTCAGTTGTTAGCAGGTGTTGCTGAACAGATTCACACTCTCTGGGGAGATGGGAAGCGCGTGGTGTCAGAGGAAGAGATTTGCTTTGGGTTAACGGTGATGATGCCACACCTACACACACTTCATGCAGTTCCCAGAATTTCATCCAGAGCTCTAAAGCAGCAGAGGCAAAATTGGTGAAAAATGTTTTCCTTTTGGGGAAGAAGGAGCAGAAACCTCCTAATTACTATAGGAAAAAGAAGAGGTTTTGTCAATTATTTTTCCAAGAAGATGGAAAGCTTGAGGGCACTCCCTCAAGTTGAGTCAGGAAACTTATTTTGAACAAAGAGAAAAAAAAAAAAAGAAAGAAAGAAAAGATTGCACATAGTCTTAGAAATGAAACCATCTGTGACCCTATTTCTTCAAATTTGAGAAATATGGAGCTTGAAGTTTCTGTGACTTTTCTAGTCACTGAGATCTTATGAGTTCAGTTCTCAAAAGAGCCATTCTCTATAGAAATGTACAGTTGCACATATCTGATCATTACTGATTGGAGGGGATGGTGACTTCAAGGAAAATTAGAATGGTTAAATATGATGATCAAAAAATAGTAGCTGTTGTATAGATTATGCAGCCCTCCTGTGTTCAAGAGCAAGCAATTATTCAAACCAGACCAAGTGAAGTATTGCAAAGCAGATCTCCTTGGGAAACCTGTTTTAACAGAGAACTTGAAAAACATTTATAATTCGCATGGCAATTAGCAAATATAAATGGGTGTGATGGTTTTTTTGCATGGCATGGCCCCTTGTAAGAGTGTGGAATAGAGGAAATGAAACTTTCTTTGGAGTGAATGGACCTGGGTATAGATTCCTTTCACACCGCCTATTAATTGTTAGATTTTGAGTTATTTATTTATTTATTTACTTATTTATTTATTTATTTGTTTATGATTTTTTATTTCTTTATTCATGAGAGACACACACACACACACAGAGGCAGAGGCACAGGCAGAGGGAGAAGCAGGTTCCATGCAGGGAGCCCGATGCAGGACTTGATCCTAGGACTCCAGGATCACGCCCCGGGCCAAAGGCAGGCACCAAACCGCTAAGCCACCCAGGGATTCCCCGAGATTTTGAGCCATTTAAATGGTGCTTAAAACCACAGTTATTTATATCTCACTTTGATAAAAATGTAACTGCATTGCAGGGTTTTTAATAGGAGTTAATTTTTAAAAATGCATCCACCATGGCTGAACACTTAAAAATGTAAGTCAGATTGTCACTGTGTTTGGAATAAAATCTCAACTCCTGGCCAGGACCTTCAGGACCCTACTGCCTCCCTTTTTGTCTGTCTCATCCAACCACCCTTTGCTCAGCTCCCTGCCCTCCTGGCTTGGCTGACTCCCACTATGTATATCCATCAGATGTCAGCACCAGTGATATCTTCTTATAGATATTGAGATATTGTGACTTATAAGAAACATATATTTGGTCATTTAGAGAACCAAAGTGTATTACTCACACATATTTGATTATAGTCCATTGTTCCTGGCCCACTGCTCCTGGAACCCTTGGAATTTCCTATGATAAGAGAGCTCAGTGTGTCTCCCATTATGTGAATAAAGTGACCTTTGGACCACCTAAGGATGGGGCTATTTGCCAGAAGAATCAACTAGGTGATTAGAGGGTTAGATGTTTCAGTCACACACCCAGACATCTGGGGAGATGAGTGGGGCTGGAAGTAGAATCAATTGCCAGTGGCCAGTGATTTAATCAATCATGCCTATGTAATGAACCCTCTGTAAAAACTCAAAAGGATAGAGTTCAGAAAGTTTCTGGATTTATGAGCATGTGGAGATTTGAGGACAGAGGTGCTCTCTGAGAGGGCATGAAAGCTCCAGGCCCTTTGCCCATACCTTACCCTATGCATCTCTTCTATCTGGCTGTGCCTGAGTTATGTCATTCTCTAATAAACCAGTGATCTAGTAAGAGAAAAATTTATCTATGTTCTGTGAGCAACTCTAGAAAATTAATTGAACCTAAGAAGAGGGTCGTGGGAACCTCTGATTTGTAGCTAGTCAGTCAGAAGTACAGAAAATGACCTGGACTTACGACTGGCATCTGGAGTCCAAGGAGGAATCCAATGGAGGCTCCTATCTATAGTTCATTGGTCAGAAGCACAGGTGATAAAAACCTGGATTTGTGACTGGCATCCGAAGTGGGTAGGGGGCAGCCCTGTTGAATCTGACTCCATTTCCTGTAGTGTTAGAACTGAGTTGGATCGTAGAACACTCAGTGGATATCTGAGCATTGCTTGTTGGTGTAGGGGAACCTCCACACACAAATGTTGAAATTGGGGACCAGAACCCAAATTAGATACCTTTCCTTATCACTTTTCTCTGCATAATATAGTGCCCACCAGCACTACATCATTCCTTCATTCATTTAGCAATTGTTACTGAGCGCTTCCTACATGTCAGGCATTGGTCTAATATAGTACTAAACATCCCTGGGTAGGTCCTCGCTCTCCTGGAACTCTCATTCTCATGGGGAAGACATGATAAACACGTAAATAGCAGTATGATAGTAAAAAGAACTATTAAGAAAAAGAGACATTAAAACAGAATGAAAGGTTGAATGGGGCTATCATAGTTGGGTAGACAATGTCTCCAATGAGGAGGTGATTTTGAGCTGACACCCCAAGTTCAAGCCAGAATCTTATAGCAAAAAAAAAAAAAAAAAAGGACATAAGTTCCTGTAAATAGAAGGTTTTCCCATCCTGCTATATGTTAAAGGAGCGGGAGGTTTTGTGACTAAAATAAGCCTGGATAAAAATGTACTTCTGCAAAACAATCTTGAGCTGTCACATCAGTCTTTCCCACTGAGTTCCTTGACTTTAGGTGGGCAATAAAACTTTCCCAGGAAACCATCCTGACTGCTGGGAGAGACGGCCTATAATTGGGTCCAAATTTATGAGGTGTTACTATATACCATTTCAAAAGGGGAGCCTTTGAAAACACAAAGTTGGATATGTGGCTGTTCTTTATCACCATAGAGAAAGTTGCACTTTTCCCCTGCTCCTCTTCCCTTGGATTCCATGTCTCCAAAGCAGCCATTGCATGGCCAGCAGCAGAGTCCTCCTTGCTGAATATATGGATGGACTATGAAGTCCAAGGCTGGTACAGAATTCTAGTTTCATTGGATATCTATTCATTGGAGCCATCCTAGTTCTGACTCCTTCAGACGACTGGGACAGTCCACTGTGATTTCTTCTCCCTTTCCCCTCCCTGCTTGAATATGACTTCAGGGATTTCCTTCTTTCCTCAGTGTGATTCTGGGAGAATGTTTTTCTTGAGTCCTTACTTGAAGAGAATTATGAACCACTGGGGAAAAGCTCTTCTGTTGATTAGGCTTTTTTTCTCCATTTGGGGGAAATCAAATGACTGAAATATAAATTTGATTTGAACAGTTCTTAAATATCTTTTTTTCAACATTGACAGGAATTTTGCCTTTGCATTTTGATTTTGTGCATTTAAAAAGTGAGCCAGAAAGACTCTTAACCACTAAAAGTAGAAATTGCAAGAAGCAATCTAAATACAAACCAGTAGAAATGATTATGATAAAATGTCTTTTGCATGTCTGATCTATAAACACATTTAATGGCCCACTCAGAGGATGACGGTATTATTATTGCAAGGAACATATTCATGGAAAGTGAATCCCAAATTTAATTTTTAAGCATCCCAAGAATTTGAAAAGGCTGGCAAATATGGTTTTAAAAATTGCAACACTCACATAGACCTGTATTATATGTATTCAGAGAGATTTGGAGAAAATGGAGACAGAGGAAGGTATTTATACTTTTGCTAATGGGCTTAAGATGCATCAATACTCACATATTTCATAAAAAGCATAACATGGGCTGCTATAGATTAGTGGTGTGTTTCAAAGTTGTTTTGTCTAGTCCTACACTCTTCAGGAATAAGAGTATTTTTCTGTGTCATTGTTCCTAAAGTTTTCTAAATTCACTCATGCTCTGAGTAGTCCATTGGTTCTTTTCCACACAAGTTAGCTTGCAGAGAGCCCTGTGTAGGTGTCAAAGCAAAGCAACATCACCCCAGATACGGTGATCATCATGAGATGGACTCCAGAGATGGAATTGTCTTGTCTTAAAGTCAATGGGAAGAATAACTAGCTGATGACTCAGAATGCAGCCAGTTCCTTTGAACTGTTGTCAAATTCTCTGCAGAAAGCTGTTTTCCAGTGTCATCCTTTCCTGCCTGGGTGGTTCTTCTTGTCTATTCTTCTCTCCTATACAACATCTTAATATCGAGACAGTAGGAGTGAGGGAAACTGGCTCTGCCAGAGTACTTGGAAATCTTTTATCTCCCTCACACAGGCACAGACTGAACCTCATAGCAGAGTTTCTGGTCTTTGTTTCTGATTCTAAACTGTGGCACTCACGTGGAGCTGTTGAGGTTCAGTGGCTAGAGCTAAACAGAAAGAGGCTCCAGCTGAGTCTCTAGCTGAACGTAGATGTCACCAGGCACAGACCAGATCTTTTGGCACAGACCTGAAAAGACACCAAAATGACACTTGACTCTCAACAATGCGGGATGGTTTATTATTTGGAAAGATCCAGTGGGCAGATGTCTCTCTTAGGATTTCTATGTTGGCTTACTTATAAACCCAAAGGCTCCCCAAAGTGAGATGCTTACTGCTGGATGGGTCAAAGGATGTGGGTACATCAGACTACACAGTTCAAGCCAAAGGCAAAAAGGGGAAGGAAAGACTATCCCTGGAGTGGCAATAGTCCAATTTTTGCTTTCCTAAGCACTCGACAGTCACCAGCCCACATATTTGGGCGTAGAGAAGATTTGGAGCTGTCTATGTGAAGAATGTCTTAATGAAGCCCATGGTGGTAGTGTCTTGAGTTTTGGTAAATTTAGAATAATTACAAATAAAAAGCTTCTTACCTATGAGGTTTAACACATTGTAGGCTCCCCAGTGATACTGGGCAAGCATTGCTATTCTGTGTGAAAATCGGAATAGATAATTTGGGATCTATAGCCAGGGGCTCACATACAAAAGTAGTGAATTAGATTCATTTGTCTCAGTCTATTTAGCCACACTTCTGATGGTAATATTGCTATTTGATACATTATTTCTCTTCTTTAAAATTCTAAACTGTCACCTTTAAAACCTGACTATTTATTATTACATGTCATTCTTCAAGTCCAGAACAATCACAAAAGGAGACATATGAGATATTCTTTTAATGCCAGGACTTATTATAAATCACAATTTCTTCTTTTCTCTGAAAAAAAGCAAGAGGTAGAAGACAAAGATGACAGGGGGGGGCCTGTGCTTAGTTACATATGATTTGAGACTAGAGTTAATAGCATGAAATATATTCATACAGTGAACTTCTGCAAATGTGAAGTTTCTGTGCTTCACGATCGAAATTCATTACCAATGGAAAGGTTTAAAACCAGAGAAAATGACTGGGGAAAACTGCTTGAAAACATAACAGGCTTGAAAAAACAAGAGAAACAGGAGATAAAGCTAAAGAGAATGATTTGGCATTGAGACTTTTTAGTGAGATTTTATGTACGTACCTATATATAATCTTCACTGATGATCACAAATGTATGGAAGAAACTGATAGGGAAACTTAGGGCTGAAATTGTACACATACCCAGACAGAATGATGGCAGTATTTGTGGAAGAAAAAGACTATAGAAGTTCACATTTATGTTGAATCTAGCCATCACACCTTTTTCCTTCTGCAAATGTCACCACATAAATAATAATAATACAAAAAATCTTGGTTCAAGTTTGTATCGCTTCAATTCTGACATGGAAACTAGTAAAACAACCTCTTGCCTTGGGAAATTTTGCAAGTGAGCTAAATTAAAGAAATGAGGTACAGTAGAAAAAGGGAAATTTTGTGACTTTTAAATTCACAGCAATGAGAGTCAGGCTAGCATGTGTCAATCCTTGGCCCTCTTTCATTTAAAGACATTAAGGTGTTTGGACTATGTCACATGCTCACCCATTCACTCGGATGTTTATTCCATATATTCCAATTGTCTCTGTCCTCATGGAGAAACAATCTAATAGAGGTGATGGAGAGCAATTAGAAATTAGAATGGTGGTATATACTGTGAAGAGAGGAGGAGCATAACTGTGCAAGATTATAGTAGGACTTGACGTGAGAAATCGAGGAAGGCTTCCCCAAGGAAATGGTTTCCTCCAGGAAAAGAGGAGTTAATTCCTGCAGGGGAAGTGTGGGCAAAGGGAAGAGCATCTCAGGTTCAGAGAACATCACTTATAAAAGCCGGTCTTGAGATAGCAGGGAGAGTGTTGCAGATGATGCATTAAAAGGAGAGTGTGGTTGCCACTTGGGTGTTCACTAAGATCATAGAGTCATAAGATGTTAAGGCTGGAAGGGCGCTAGTTCAATCTCTTCATTTTACAGGTGATGAAACAGACTCAGAGGGGTTAAGTGACTTGGCCAAGGTGACACTGCTAATGAGTGGTGGAGCTGGGATCAGAGCCCAGGGCTCCTAATTACCCTTTTAATGCTTTTCTACCACACCATGCTGATTCTTTGTATCTGTGTTAATGAGTAGATCAAGATGCTGTGAAATTAGCATAATAATTATTTGTATATAAATACTGCATTTAAAGTGCTGCTATATAACCCAGCTTATCCTTCACAATCCATATCTGCAAACTGTCAATGTATTACTCCTAAAGAAGTAAGTAAAAATTGGCTTTTTTATCATAAAAGGGTGCAGATCGAAACCCAAGCTCAAGACTTGTGTGAGTTAACACAAATCCTATGTTAAAGAATTTTGAATTAATGACATTTACTATATCTAGTAACTATAGTGTTGGGTTCTAGGCATTGTGTTCTAGGCATTTTAGTGAACAGGATACAGTTGCTTCTTTCAAGGAGGTTGCAACCCAGTGATAATACTTATGCACATTTTTTTTTTTTTAACTGAAAGCTGACATTAGTGTTGTGAGGTGAGGCCTGACACAAAAAGGATGAAATTTCTGGGCAGAATTTTAAAAGAATACTTTCCAAAGGATCATTGAGCTCAGGTAACCATTCAAAGATGAAGAAGCTTCCAGCATGGCGGAAGGTGATGGGAGGACATTGCAGTTGTTGCTTAATTAGACCTTGGTTAGGTCTTCAAATCGAAATTACCAATTGTATTCCTATGATAGATTGTACTACTTTGGAGAGCTGGTGATGAAATCCGGCCATTGAATTACACTGAACTATAAACTTCATTTGTTCTTAGGTGCATAGTGATTTGCTATAATAATGATCATCCATTTGCTGGACAGCTGAGATTTTTTAAAAGCTTGATTGCTTTTGGCATTGTGTTATTAGTCCTGGAAGAATGCAACACATTTGTAGCAATTCTCAGCTTGTACAAGCTAGAATATCCATCTTTTACAAATGCAGGCCACTTAAGACCTATGTGTTGGACCTCTGTTTTTTTCTGGCAGTCCTGCAACAGAGTATACATTTTTGTTTTTCATTAGCACTGTCATGAGTGCACCCATCTCTAAAACTATAAGGGAGCTAATTTGAGGTCACTGTGTTTTATGGACACAAGGGTCAAGAAAAGTCCCCAAGAAGGGGACATGCTGTCAATTTTTGTTGGTGAATGAAAACCTAACAATTCCAGACAATCCCCTTTCTAAGAAATACACTGCATATCTCGATCCAAATACTCATCTGATGAGAATCTAAAACCCCTACTGAATTACACTGGACGAGAACCTGGTGATGTTGATTCTTTCAAGATCACTGAAGAAATCGACTCTCATCTCTGATTCTGATACCTTTTAGTCCATCCATCTTGAAAATGTCTATGGAATGATTCTGTTGTACCTTCAGAAATGAAATTCATAGGCATGGATTTTCTCACACAGCAACTTTATATACAAAGATGAGAATAGCAGAAAGGTCATTTCCAAAGAAAGTGACATTTATTCTGTATTCACTGAAAAGCCAAAAGAGTTTTCTCATTCACCCATACCGACCGAGCCCTGCATCTCCCTCAGAAGACGTCAAAGAGACCTCTCCTATCTGCTCTCGCATCGAACTTCACGCACAAGACCTGTCCAGACAAAGTGGCTTCTTTTAAGGATGAACCTGCTGTGCTCATCAGAGGCTTTATTTTGTTTATAGTTCAGGTTTGTCTGGCAGGTTTTGTTTATTTTGTTCAATACCACTAAGCAAATGCCTGCCTCCTTTCAAATTAGTTTTTCATACGGGCATTCTCCAGTATCTTCTCTTCTAAAGTACGGTGTTAGCTGTGCAGATTTACATATATGTATATGTGTATGTGCATCATGTATACATACACACATGCGTGTGTTTCATGTACGTATACATATGTGGGTATGTATAGTGTATATTGTGTATAGGGATGTATATGTATTATTCAAAGTCAGCAGTTTCAAAAGAAATACAGCCAGGCATCAATTATTGATGCTAATGGAGACCAAGACCAGGAACAGTTGAGTAAAGTCAAATCAACAAAGACTTGCCCAAATTTCATATTAACAATGGTTTTGACCTCATTTGCAACAAGTTGTTTTCCCCCAAGCTCTTGCTAAGCAGACTACCAGCACTGAGTTTGGAACAGCAAATGCTACAGAGAAGTCATACAGCTGTTTTACATAAACTTGAGAGAGAGAAGGTTCTATTCATTCTCATCATGCTGTTATGGATAAGGGCCGTCGATGCTACAGCAGAGAAAGGAGGGAGAAGGCCAGTAGGACAGAAAGATTTCCCTGCATCCTAGTTTTCCCTAGGTTGGACTTTTCTGACTGCCCTCCCATGTAGTGAATAATTAGGAGTCTATTATCTTTTCCTCAAATAAAACTTCTTTTGTTGGAAGACAGTATTGCAGAATGACTGAGAATACCGACTCTGAGTAAATCATGGCTGTGCCACCTACTAGCTGTCCAACTTTGGGTAAATTACACAGCCTCGGTGTGCTTTTGAATCCCGATCTGTAAAGCAAATTTCATAACAGTCCTTACCCTATTAGGTTGTTGTGATGATTAAATGAATGAATACATGTGAAACAACTATAACAAATCTTGGCACGTAGGAAGTGCTCAAAATTGTGAATCACTAAGGAATGTCCCATCAGAGACAACTTAGGTCATCAGGAAATGGAAAAGTTTGGAAGGAGAGACCATGTCGTTAAAATGAGGGCTAACTGGAACTGCAAATCTGGCTGTTGAAATAATAAACAGAATAATTATTGGAGAATTAACAGCAACTCATATACCATTACATTTAAGACTTGAACCTTGCTCGAACTACTTTTAACTTCTTTAATGTTTAAGACCTATAAATGTCAGAGCTCACTAATTCTTTGGCTTTCAATAAATGCCAGTGACTTTGAGAATTGTTATCCCTTCAGCTTTTCCGGCAAGAGCACAAGCTTAAAGGGTATCCAAGAAGGCAGTGGTTACAGTGATGACCCATTCTCTTCCCAGTAGAAAATGCAAGTTGTTGAGGTCAACCAGCCTCTTGGGACTCCATCTTTCTGGGGACTTTTTGTGTGGAGTCACCTGAACTCAATGCTGAACGGGATTTCCAAAGACAGAGAAGACAGAGACCCTTCTGTTAAAAAGTACCCTACTCATCAGGGGGAAATATGTTGACAAACATATACTAATGTCTAATTTCTCTGCAATCCTCAGAGAGTGAGCTCATTTTATCAAGTCGAATGTTCCAAGTAACCAAAGTTTTTCCCATTTGGGCCCCCCAAAAAGCGATTTTAAATCTTTCAAATGGAACTCTTTCTGATAAAAGTTGAACATACTTGAGCAGAGACTCTGGAGAAGAATTTTGCATTTACTTAATAATGCAGGATCATCATTACGGATATCAATTATTAAACTGTGCGGAAGTATAAGGGGCTACTGGGGCATGAAGGACTGTTTGCCCTTGTCTGAAATGACCCCAGATGGACATACGTTTTATAATTCCTCTGTTTCTTTCCTTATGGATAGGCAGTTAGCTTCCTTTCAATAATACAGGCATCTCCCTTTTAGTGTGTTGGACATCCAGAAAAAAAAGCAGATTATCAAAATTCTGCCCACCTAAAAGTAATTAGGTCTACATCATTTTCCTTAAAGGTAAATGCAAGGAAAACATTATCTCTTGAGTACCTCCTATGTGCTAAGTATTTCTGCATACATCATTATCATTTGGCCTCTTAACAATTTTGCAATATAAAGGAAGTTACTGGGGCTTAGAGGGTTTTCTAATTTGACCCAGATCAGTGCTTCTCAAAGTTTAGTGTGCCTAAGAATCATAAGAAGAGCTCTGTAGAGCAGTTTTGTGGGCCCCCTCTCCAGAGATTCTGATTCAGCAGGTCAGGAGGGCCCAAACATTTGCATTTTTAACAAGTTCCCATGTGATGCTAATGTTGATGGTCAGTGAATCTGCCCTGGATGATTTGGGTAGGGAGGAGACCAATGGAATTCCAATCAAAGAGCATCTCATATCAGAGTGCACGATGTTCCTGAAATCACACTGTCTTGAATATGTGGCATAAATTTTGGCTAGTGGAGACCTACTTTTTGCTTATTTATAGAGCCTGAATTATGCTCCAGAAAAGTCCGTAGCTCCAGATTCAGCAACGTTGGCTACCCAATTAGCTCCTATGCTATCTATGCATAGATAGGTATTTATTTCATTTTTATAAATATTACAGGCCAGGTATTGCTGTACATGCTGATGATACAGCAAGAAACACTGTTTTTCCTCCTGGAGCTTACATTCTATAAAGAGGAATTAGGCATAAAAATACAAGCAAATAACAGAACCAGATAATTTCAGAAACTAGTAAGTGCTATGAAGAAACTAATCAGGGCTGCCATGATAGAGCATGGTAACTGTGGGAAGTTACTCTGGACAGGGCAGATAGCAGAGGTCTCTCAAAGGGAGGGATATTTGAGCCCATATCTTAGTGACATGAAAGAACCAAAACATTTGTCTGAAAGGATTTGCTCACAGATTTTCAAAGTGAAATTTTTCTGATTTGGAGAATTAGCTTAGTGTGTTCAAGAGAGAAAAAGCCATCCACTGTGTTTGTGGTCTGTGAAGGTCGTCAAGGGAGCTGTAGGAGACCTGGATAGAGCTAGAAAGATGGCACAACAGAATTGGAAAACTATTTGTACAAGTGTTAGACAGTGGGAAGGAAGGAAAATAAAGCCATGAATATGAGCAGAGTAACAAAAACTTTGGGAGAAAGGCTTTGAGAATGGCTGATAATGAGTGTGAGGACCTGAAGATAGTATAGCATGTACTTGGTTGGTGTGGGGAGGGTATGAACACTGCTTGGGCATACTTTGGAGGCCAAAAACAAAACAAAACAAAACAAAACAAAACAAGACAAAAACCTTTTATAATGGAATGAGCCAAATATTAAAGGTATTAATTCCATTAGATATTAAAATCTGTCTGTGGTCAGCCCTTATTAATATTTAGAGGCCTGGCAAGAGTTAAGGACAATAGGAATGGACTGGAATTTAGTTTGGTTATCTATATGCATATATGTAAACATGGGTTAACCATAACCATGAATTAGAATCACCTGATGCTTAAAGAGACAGCTGCCTGGCCCCCATTCCAGATGAATTAAATTAGAATCTGTAGGTAGTTGGGCCTAAGGTGATGTGTTTAGTTTTGATGGGCACACCACCCCTAGCTGAGAATCATTACCCTAGAGCAGGTGTTAGCAACCTTGACTGCACATTAGAATCACTTGGTTAAGCTTCAAAAAATAACCCAGGTCCAGGCCTCACCTTGGATCAATTAACTCAGAATCTTTGAGAGTTGGAGGGCATTTAATGAAAACAAAAATACAAAAACAACAACAACAAGCTTTCCAGGTGATTCTAACATGATGCTGCCCTTAACGAATACTGCCTAGGGCTACACAGGTAGATGAAGCCCGATCCCTGCCCCCTGATTTTACACTCTAATCGGGGAAACTGTGAATAAATGCGATGCAGTGTGCCACTCAGAGTCACATTAAAAATACAAAGTGTAGGAAAATTAGAGAGACAGATTAATTCTGTCAGTGAGAGGTCAAGTAGGGTGACCAACTTGTCCCAGCTTGCTTGGATTTTTCCTGGTTTTAACACTCAAATTCCAAATCCCTGGAAACTCCTCAACTCCATGCAAACTGAGATGGTTGGTCCCAGTCGGTGGTAGCAGAAGTTTCACATGAGGGATTTGAATGGTAAAAGGAGCTTGCCAAGTGGGCCTCATGGAGGTGGAGGAGGGGGTGGGAGCCCATTTCAGGCCGTGAGAACAACATGCAAAAAAGGCACAGCATCGGGTGAGAGCGAGTTTGGTCTCACTGATAGAAAAGCATGATCAGGGTGTGACAGGTGAGTCTGAAGAGTTAGCACTAGCTCACAAAGGGTCTGCCTAGTATGCCCAGAGCTTTTGCATTTTCTCCCCAGGCTTCGAGGCGATGGTTGATAATGTTGGTGGCGGGACATAACCGTAGTTTCTGATTTTTGGTTATCGTTTTAGAAAGATCACTGGAAGAAGCTCTGGGGTCCTATGCTTAGTTTCCTTGACCACTGCTGACTCATTGAGGCACTAACTCCTTCAACTCTTCTCTATATGCAGACTTATGAGGAAAATGCAGGTGTGACACTTTCAGGGTGCAACATTCAGCCAGAAGAAAATCTCCTTCCTTCTGTACATTGTTCAGGGGGAATACCCTAGGAAGTTGCTGAATCTTCAGAGCCTGGAGGCATGAGTTGGGTCCGGAGCCCATCTTGGCCTTGCCACACACTCTAATTAAGGTTCATTAAACTGAGGCTTGAGGTAGCAGCTCTAAAGAACAGAGTTTGCCCCTTGCCACAGCTGGTGCTGGGAAGATTAATGAAGTTTAGTTGGAAAGGGTGCTACACTCTTGAAGGAAATAGCCCATATAGATGTTTCTTCTATTGTAGGAATAATAGTGGAACCACAGAAAAATAAAACATAACTAATTTTACAAGTCAGTGTATTTCCTTGCTGGGGAAGTCCACACCAGTTGACAATCCCATTTTGATACCTGAAGCATCATGGAGCAGTATTAGTGTCTAATGCATGATAAAATTTCGATGTCACTATTTTACCAGTAATTTCCCTCTTCCTTCTCCACACATGGGCCCATTTAATTGGATGGGTCTCAAATAATATTTCCTGTTGACTTTCGTCCATATCTCTTGGCTCTCTTACCCCTAATTTAAAACAAAATAAATCAAGAATATGCCAAGTCTTAGCAATATCACAAATAGCAAAAACAGCAATAATAAAAATAACTAAATAAAGTAAAAGTAAAAGAAACTGCAAACTTTAATCCTTGAAGGTGATGGGCCTATATATGTGATTAGAAATTCTTCTCTATGGGAGATATGTTTCTTCTCCCCATTCATTCATTTACTTATTCAACTACTTATTTATTTCATAGTGGACACGTGGATATTTATTTTATACTTTGAGCTATAATCCAATACCATGTTATTTACTTTCTTTGCTCTGAATGTTCCAGCTTGGCCAATGGGAACTCTATCAGTTGGCTCCTGTCCTCCTTTGAGACGACCCCATCATTTTGTTTTCTGAGTACTTGATTACTTAATGACCTGATGTTCCAAACTTATCTGGTATTTTTCCTGTCTTTACTTGGAGAATGGCATTAGAAAATAAGATCTGGGTGCTTGTGTACCACCTTTGTTTTTGAGAGTTAGACTTAGCCAGACGAAAATATTAAACTTTTGTCTGCATCTGCGATGCTGATTTACTGTTAACTGTGCTTTTCAAATTTTACTGAATGCAAATTCTTTTCAGCTTTTTGGGATACAGATAGTATCATTCTTAAGTGCAGCTGTAAGACCTACATAGATGGTTTTCAGCAGCTACCCAATTATCTGCTTGAGATTTGATTTCCCACTTTTGGGCTCTTCCTCTTGTTTTCTGTGTTCTGGTACATTTTTCAAAATTCCCTATTTAGGCCTGGGCTCCGTGTTTGACTTGTCTTATGACCCACTCAAGACTCTTCTTTCTAACATCTGAGCTCATTGAAGAGAGTAAGTGCCTATCTTGGCCTGCTATGATGTCCCCCAGTTCCCTCTATCTTTTCTGGAAGAGTGAGTACTTGATACCTATTTGACAAGTGAAAGATCTAATTAATATTCTGATAATTGGATCCATGCCAAGCTATTACTGATTGAGAACAGCTTAACATGGTCTCCTTTCGAGATAGGATAGGTGGAAATAGCAAATGAAAGCCGAGGAGATGCTGCATGAAAGGGATAACAGCTGTCAAGGTGTTTAATCCCGGAGCACTTAGTTACTTAATCACTTTGGTCAGAAGACCTCTGGGTTAGAGGAGATCTGGAAGGTCTTTAAGCTTAAGAAAGCTTGCATCTTCTCTGTCTTGCATCTTCTCCATCCGACATTTGGTTCATCTGTGATCTAGAATAACTGACCCTTCACGTAAGGTGGGAACGTAGATGGTCCAAGGAAGCCTTGCTCCGTGGAAGGAACCAGCAGGTACTGTGGTGTGGTGGACAGGAGAGGGGCACTTTCTTTTGTCTTGTGAGGAATCAGCAAAAGAAAGGGAGGGGAGCTCATGGGTATTAAATGCCTGTTGTATGCTTGATACTGTGATGGGTCACTTTTTCCTTTTCCTTCTGGTGCTCCTTTTACTTCTTCCTTCTCTTTCCCTCTCTCTCCTTCTCTGCTTCCCTATGTCCTTTATGTCCTCCTACATCCTTTTATATTCCCTTCTTTCTTTTTATACCCTTTGCAATCAACCTGCTTCTCTCCTCTTTTTCATCATGTAATTTCATAACTTAATACGATGTGGACTTCCCATTTTTGGTCTGGTATGTTAGGAGCTTGGAAGTTGTCCATCTATCCTAACAACAGTGAAAAGGCAAACCAACTGAAAGAGAACTCTTAGATTCGTCAGAGAGCAGAGCTCACAAGTGGCTGTCCTCCCACCTGGAGAGCCTGACAGGTATACACAGAGAATCACAACTTCCTGGAGCAGAAACCTATGAGGGAATCAGTGCCAGGGCAGGAGGGCCTGAACTGTAATTGATGAGTCACTGGAGGCTCAGTGGAGACAACTCTGAGAGTCAAAAAGTCCAGGGTGGCCCAGGTATGGGGAAACCTACACTTTTGTGAGTTTTACACGCAAAAGTTTTCAAAGGCTTGACCAGATCCTCATAGAATATCAGAGAAAAAACCCTTCATGCTTCTAACAGATGGAGAGGAAAACTAGCTATTTTGAAACAAGCCAGAGTACTCTGTTCTTTGTATAATAGAAACTATTTTGCCGGAGCTTAGGGTCTTTATCAACCCCTAACTGACCTGGGAGAAAGGAAATACTCAACTTCAGCCCACTGTAGCCCTTTTCCCCACCTAAGACAGTAGAGGGGAGGACCGTGAAGCTCATATGAAAGTTCACAGTTTACAAACACAGCTCAGTGAAGACTAAGACCTAATCATAGGGCCATACAGCACTTCTCCCCCACGCTTCACCATCATACTACCAAAGACTCATTTATCACAATTTTGAAGAAATAGAGTGAACATCAGAACCAGGCTCAGATATGGCAGGGATATTGGAATACTATGTGTGAGGCTCTAGGCACTAACCTACAAGAACTAAATACTGTTGTAGGCACTTTGTAGACAAAGGTTCTGAGGCTCTGAGAGGTTGAATAAGTTGTTCAAGGTCCCACAGCCTCTCAGGGAAGGTACTGAGATGATCTCAGTATCATGTGGTCCAGCAAGCGTCTTTGTAACGATGCTTATCTCTTACAGTCATGCTGTACAATAAGGCAACCACTACAATGGTAGTTATTTAAATGTAAATTATAATCATATAAAATTAAAAATTAATTTTCCTTGGGGAATGAACAAGAATTCCTGGCCTTATTAGCCAGGTGAGACTAGTGGCCATCATACTGGACTGAACAGATAAAGAATCATGGCACTATTGCAGAAAATTCTACTGGGCAGGATTTGCTAGAGTATTACCAGTCTCAGAAATAAACAGTTTCCTTCACACCCAAGTTGGAAGGCATTGTGCAGATCAGCTTGTATATCCTCCTTCCTTCCTGCCGACCCTGTGTCTTGTCTTCTTAGTATCACTGGACACCTCCTGGAGGGAGATATAGCTCTTACCAATAATTGCCATGGTCTCCCAAGGGTGCCCCCATTATGCCTTCTTATACAAGGAGAAAAAGCAGCCAATGCAGCCCATTTTGCTCTATCTTTTCCTTCAGCAGCAACTTAGAGTGAATGAATCCTGCTTTCCATTCTTGTCTCAGAATTCTTTCTTGTTAGTTGTAATGTTGAAGCTTATCCAATTTACATCTGCCCTTCAAGGGCTTACATTTGGTTCAATTTTTTTTTTTCTAATCTCTAATTTGATCTGGGACTAATGTCAGGTCTTTTTCCCAGAGCTCTGGTATACACTTCTCATAAACGCATATCATCCACATCTGAAGACTGAGATGGCCTGTGCCCTCTTGGACAATGCAGATGAAAGTTGCTCGTGCAATTGTTAGAGACCAGAGCTATCTTTTGAGGAGAAGGTGTTCAGTTCTGGAGTTAGACCTTGTGTAAACCTGGGGCTTATTCAGATACCCAATGGAATTCTGAAATGCGTTCTGACTTTCTAAATAAAAACTGTTGCCACAGAGCTGTCCTTTGAGACGTATAAGTAGAGGGATCAAAAACATTATGTGGTGTGTGTGTGTGTGTGTGTGTGTGTGTGTGTGTGTGTGTGATCACATCTCCAGGATCCAGGACGCAGGCAGGGGGCAAGGAGCCATGTGAGTCACTCTTGTTGTTGTTTTTCTTTTGTTTCCTACATTTCATTTTAAGCAGCTTTGTGGTCAGAAGGCTGTGTGCTTATGTAGGGAATAGTTAGCACAGCAGAGAGTGGGCAGTGCTTTAGAGGGCCTTTCATGTTATGGGAAGTAGGAGGAGCAGGAGTGATGGATGAACTTGAGGTATGCTAGTGAAATGCCCTTGGAAGCTGAAAATGTTCAAACCAGTTGCTTACTACACCTATCTTTAGGCTTAGTATAACTACACAGATTTCCCTGACATGATCGTCAAATACAAAGTGATTATAAGCAAAGAAGAAACAAAAAGGATGGACTGCCTCAAGGAACTTAAACAGAACAATGAAGAAAGTCTCAAATATCGGATCATAGACCTTGGTTTTTGAATGCCCTTAAAGCAACAGTTACCTAAGATGAGAAAGACCGAGACCAAGGGGATTCTTATTAACAACTTAAAGCAGAAGCTCAGACCCCTTTATAAAGTTTCAATTCACTCAGGGCTTTGACTCAGAGATGGAGTCCTGTCCAATTCCTTCCCCCGTTAGTACTGAAGAAGACCTGATTTGGAAACATCACAATAAAACGAACTCAAATTCCCGAAGCACAAAATGTAGAAGCAGACATTTATTTCTTCCTCCGTATAGTGGAGATTTTCTATAAATTTAACTTCTGATTAGAAAACTTCTTACATTGGAAAATTTCAGCAATGAAATTTCAGTAATAAGCCAAATGCAGGTCTGCTTGAGGTCGAATGAAATTTAGATGAAAAGTCCAGGATTATCAAAAAGAATGAGGGAACTTCAAGTTTCTGTACATTCAAGGTCAACGGGTTGGATTCTTTCATTTTTGATTTTTATGGCAGCACATAATTTCTGTTCCTACTTGGCTCCTTGCTTTTTTTAAAGCAATAAATTTCAGGTTATGATAGTAAACCTCACTTGTAATGAAGCTTGCATGTCTCCCTATCTGAATATTTCTATAGCACCTGTCACTTTTGCATGCTGGAGATTATTTCCTTTTATAGAAAATAACAACGCATGTAACCTGATCGTTTGATTCTCTGGTGATATTTTACAACAAGATGTATGAATCCAGTCATTTAACTATTGAGAAACTGAGGCATACTGAAATGAATCAATAGTAAACAATTCACATTGATCTCTTCCTCTTCTAAAATAGGAAAGAATGCAATGCTCATTAAGCATCTATTTCCGTACGTATTTTCTCAGTTAATTCATGGCACGTACTCTTTCCACCAACTGTTGGGCAATCACCTCAGCACTGCCTCTCCCTCTCTGTATTGTTGCCTTACGTTCTGATATCATTGCTGTACTTCATCATCTGCTCTTTCCAATAAGATCGTGAATTATTTAAAGGCAGAAACAGTGCTTTGAACTTGTGTTTCTCTGTCATAATACCCAGCATCACTACTTGACACAGTCCAACCCAAATGACAATTGTGACAAAAGATCGCCACCAGATCAGTTGCTGGAGACCTGTGTGTGTGTTAGTCAAGGGGCATCACTGTTCTGTGCCTTTGTGATGGAGTGGATGGGCACTGAGGGAATTTGGGAGAAACCAGAGAGAATTGTCATCCTGTCAGATTTTCCTGAGATGGATGCTGTCTCCATAGTTCCTCTTGTGGGACTCTTACCCTTTATTCATTCCATATTGAACAGAGAGAAGGACTCTACGGAAGGGATTTATGGCTGAAAGCTTTCTTAATTATAGGCTAGAGTAATAAGTCCTTCTAGTATCCTAATGATTGGGGAATTAAGAAGCTCCTTAATAGAAATTGACAGGATCCATTGTCATTGCAAAGAAGTTTCTGTTATGGTCTGGAGTATCCTGCCAACCATCCCAGGATTTAGGGTTCCCCAAAGGCTCATTAACATCTCAGACCATAAGGTCTCCAAAGAAGGCACTAATGGTCCACCTCGTTATGATCTGAGGATAATGACTGCATGACATCCGTATCCATTGAGATGATAATAGCTCTGTAAAAACTGTTATGATGTCAGCAGAAGAAAAAAAAATCTCATTTGCACTTTATAATCTTTGGTTTCTAATATGCCATAGTATCTAAATTATACTAGAATTATTTCTCAAATCTGGCTTAATAGAGGCAATGCATATGATGCTCTGGAAAAAAAAAATCCTCTCTTAAAACAGCTGTTATCACCCTTATATTACTGCATAAATGAAGGATAAGATTAGTAATGCTCTCATAGTACTGAAATACTTATGAGTAATGGAATAAAAAACAAAGACTAAATTTTCCTAATTTACATACTCATTTACTCCTGAGAGTGAAGAGAAGTTCTGTTTTTAGACTGCCCCAAAACAGCAAAGAGAAAAGCTCATAGTAATAATAATACTGATACTGAGTACTTATTATGCATCATATCTTATGCTAAGTAATTTTCCAGCAACATCTCATTTGAATGCCTACAAGCCATCTCTGAGGTGGGCATCCCCAACATCCTCACCATAGGGATAAAAAGGATTTGTGCATGATTTCCCAGACAAGCCACAGCCAAAGTGGGATTCAACTTGTTCAGTGTGACTTCAGACTTGCGCCACCATGACTGGGATTGTGTGCTAGGAAGGGTTACACATTTCCACATTGGGAGAAATGGGCTCCAGCTTGGCCACTAACTAACTGTGTGATCTTGGGCAGATTATTTCACCTCTCAGGACTTCTGGCCTAGTAAATCTTGAAGGCATTTTTCAGTGAGTGCACACATTAACTGACAAGAACAAGACAACAGCAGAGCTGAAATCAGAATTTTGACATCATTTCCACAATAGCGACCAATATTCATTGGTAGTAATAGCACTATTTTCCCACTGTAACCCAGTTTAGTTGAACAGTTTTTCCATTTGGTGCTGAGTTGTGGATTTTAACATAAACCTCATTGTTTATAGGAAGCATACGGGGGAAAAAAAGACATCCTCTATTATTGCTTAACTCAGTAAAGTACACAAAAAAACATTCTTCCAATCAATTTCTATTTGACTCTAAACAAGGGAAAAGTGGAGATGAGTGTAAACAAAAATGTATTAGTGTTAATACTGCCTGTTTATAGCTTGAAGCATTTCCCTGTGTATAAACATAAGCAAGTAAAGGAACATTTTAAAGAGATTTCTTTATTGAGTTATATTTAATAACAAACCAGCATAAAAAGGGGAATCTTATATATAAAAAAGTCTGTAGTTACTCTTTCAGCCATAAACTTAGCTATTTGTTGGAGCTTGAGCTGCAGTACTCACATCCTCCCACTAGAGGGGTGAATTGTTCCTAATGAATACACCTGCAGTGTTTGGGGAGGGGACAGCTGAGGGCTGATAACTTAGCAATGATACTGTGGACTCTAAAAATGGGGTGACCTTTACCATAGAGAGATTTTAAACATCCGGGATTCATGGAAATACAATCTATTTTGACATGAAATGATTTAGGCTATGAATGGGAAAAACAAAATTCACCATTGTACCCAAGAGGTAGCAAAAGGTAACGACTTGGCTGCATGATGACACACGAAGACAGAGCAAACAGGGAGGACTCAGTGGTAATTCTGAGTATCAGAGGAGAAGCTCACTGAGAGCCTCAAAACACTAACGGCTTCTACAATTGTTTTGCAGCAAAAGAGTCATCATAATTTTTATACAAAACAGGATTAATTAAGAAAAAAATAGACCTAGGAGTACAGCAGGAGATTTTCTACTAAGTTTGGGTAAGAGGAGGCACTGCTGCAAATTCTTTTTTGCTGTGAGCTCATACCCTATTTGCTACTGTCTTCTCCAATGACAGTAAGTCTGACTGCAGCAGAGCAACCTGTTGAGGGAACAGGAATGCCATAAGCTGCAGGACTGGCCAAAAAAAAAAAAAAATGTATATGAGTGTATCCTGACCACCAATGTTTAAGAAAGAAAAGCCAAAAATTAGTTTTTCACATTCTGGCAAAAGGAGAAATGCTTTAAACACACCTCAAGGTATTTCCGGTCCAGTGCCTTGCATTGGCTTCATGGGCACAGCATGTAGACATCATTTTTGATATTCTGATATTGAAAGAGATGCAAAGATATACAAATTAACAGAAAGGAAGCAGTTCAAAGGAGGCATATTATTAAAGGAAAAAGCTGTTCCAATGTGAGAGTTTGTTCTCCAGTAGTTTCCAGACTTCACAAATGTGTCTAAGGGTCCCTTTCTTAGGAGACTCCACATAGAACTCGTCATCAATAGACAGTCCTTTCAGTGTGTGGCAGGGGACAGTTTCTGATACATAAAGAAATACTCACTGATATTCAGAATAGCATTTTAATTTGTGAAAAGCACAGATATGCACCTATGCGCGCGCACACACACACACAGAATCGATCTTCTTTATTCAGATTTTGCCCATGTGAATTCACTGACTTGTTAAAACTGATTTAAAACCCCCAAATCAAAACTCATGGGATTTTTAAAACTATTTTTGGTGAAGATTTGAGGTGTTGATGTTTCTGGCTGAAGCCCAACAGGATGATACTGCCTTATTGTTCTCATACTGTATACACATTTGTTTTTCACACCTTTGTTATTTTTTGGTGATTTCACCATTTAAAATGGTTCCCTGGCACAATGCTGAAATCCCAGCTAGTGTTCTTAAGTGAAAGTTCTTAAGTGCGGTTACTGTGTGCTATGAGAAAATAAGTGTATCAGATAAGCTTCATTTGGGCAGGATTCAGAATGCTTCTCGCCCTGAGTTCAATGTTGGCATGTCAAAAATAATATTACATAAGGCGTTTTTAAGCAGAGACACATAAAACATTATTTTGCATTGATGGTTTTATAAAAAACATTGGGACCAGAGGCTCATAGGAACCTAACTCTGTATTTCCCCTAGGAGCAATGGTTCAATATTTGTTAATTCGGTGTTGGTGGAGGCTTTCTAGAACATAACTACTGTGAATATTGAGAATCACACAGATAGGTAGATGAATGGCTGGATGGATGGTAGGTGGCTAGCTAGCTAGACAGACAGATAAGCAGAGGGAGGGAGGGAGAGTAAGAACAGATAAAATAATTGTAAATGTGAATATTAAAGTGTTCTTTGTTCTGGAATAATCATCTCGACTAACAAGGGATTTATCTTAATATTTGCATTAAAATAAATTTTAATTGAAGTAGAGTAGATCAAATAATCCACAAAGACATGAGAAACAGCAACTGCAACAAAATAATAAAGGCTGCTTTGAGATTATTATGAGTTGTTCAGTGTCTATTTCTTGGTTCAATTTAAAAGATCCCCTTAGATATTAGCAGTGAAATGTCAACAGAGAACAGAGAGAAAGAAGCTAAAACACATAAGAAATCATGTTTTGAGAACAGAGATTTGGTGTGATGAAGATGTATCTGCCCATAGCACACACTTGAGCTCTAGGCCCTGGAGTCTATTCCGGGTCTGCCTATTATTACAAAAGTGATCTTGAGTGATTTATAAAAAAAACAAACAAATGAACAAAAAAACTTCAGCCTCAGTTTCTTCATCTGAAAAACGGAAATAATAATATCCATTCATATAGTTTCCATGAAGCTTATATAACTTATGCAACACACATAGCATAATGATTATTTTTTCCATGAGCATTATTTTACTTTATTCTTTTTTTCTAATGTAGTGAGTTTTTTTTTCTCCTGTCTCATCCTCAAAGGAAAATGAGACTGATTCTCCTGATTTCATTGATTTGTTCTATTGTGTGTTGTTTTGTTTGAGTTTCTACATCATTTATTTATGCCCTAATCTTTATTATTTCCTTTCTTTCACTGGTTATGGGTTTTTTGTTGTTGTTTTATGATTAAAACTTTCTATTTATGATCATCATTTATGGTTCCGGACACATTCCTGATCCTCAGAAGTTCTGGACAATTCCCATGTGGGTCCTTTGCCAGCTTCTGTACTCATTTCCTACACTAGCTATCTGGAACAATCTCCAGTTTTCTCATGCTTCCACCCTATCACTTCCTCTACTCCTCTTTATACATGGCCCAGATGCCTACTCAGAGAAAATAAGGACTTTCAGAAGAGAATTCCCTCAGCTTCCTTCCCCTGCCCTCTAGCACAGAATTACATGCCTCCACCTCTATGGTTTGACATGTATCTTTTATTAGGTTCTTACCAATTTGTGGGATGTGCTAAGTGCTTTACATATTTATCTTATTTAATCTATACGACAGCTCTTTGACGTAGTTATGACCCTTGCTGCTCCAAATGTGCTAAGTTGAAGATTTTAAGGCTAAATTGGGGCCCAAAGTACAAGAAGTCTGTGATAAATTCCTGCATGTGCTGTGGGCACAAGAATGGGCTTTGGGCATCTCTGTCCTTGCCAGTCTCCTAATGAAGCTCTTTATTCTCTAGTAGTCCCTTGAATATTGGCATTCCTGTGCTACATAGTAATGTCATGTGTTTCCCCTTTACATGTTTCTCCAAGGTTGACTCCATCTACTCCTAGGGCATCACTTTCTTGTGTGACAGTGATTTTAATTTCTACACCTTTGGACCTAGCTTCTTTTCCTCTTAGGCCAGACCTCTGGTTTCATGTGACTTTCCCAAGCATATGACCCTCATCATATCAAAAACTGTATTCACTATTTGACTTTCTGGACTTACCTCTCCCCCTTGACTGCCAGTTCTTTGGGTAGCATGACCATCATTTGATGCCATCACTGATGCTGGACATGTGGACTCATTCTTAAATTCTATGCCTCCATTGTCAATTCCTCAGAAAGTCCTGTTGGTCTGACCCAGCAATAACTCTGAGATCTGTCCTCTCTTTTCTATTTCTCTACTATTAACTTACTTTAGATTCATGTCATTTCTTACCTGGATTATTACCATGGGCTTCCAATGAGCCTACCAACTTTTTATCTTGATGCCTGCAGTCCATTCTTCCCAGTGCTGTCAAATGTGAATCTTTTTTATAACAGAAATCTGATCATATCACTGCTCTGCTTAACTTCCCACAATGCCTCTTTATTGCTCTTGCATAAAGGAACATCTCTTTGCCTTAGCAAACAAACGACTTTCTGATCTGTCCCTTGCCTACCTGTCCAGACTTTCTTCTCATCATTTGCCCTGTATGCTCACTCTTTTATTTTGGGTGCACTAAACCACTTCCAGCTACTTAAATGTGATGACATACTGTCTCTTGCCTCTAAGACTTTATACTTGCAATTCCCACCTTCAGGGACCCCTCTTCATACTTTAAAATATCAACTTGAATACTGCTTACTCCAGGAAATCATCTTTGAATAAAGCCCCTTACAATCTGTGTTAGGCATATCCACAATATCCCATTCTTAACATTCTTATAGCACTCACATCTTATAATGACCTATTCACTTGTCTGTATCTCTCCACTTGAGTTCATGTAGAAGCAGCTACAAGGATTCAGCTGTAAATAGTTTAATAAGGATCTGAGTCCAGGAAACTCTGATAAGGGAGTGAAGAAATGAGTCAGGGGATGGAAGGAAGCCGATAAAGTATACATCATTAGACAAGTTACCATTGTTGGCAAAAGGAACATAAATCAGCTGAGGAACCCTAGAAGTCATTGTCAAATATATGTCTCAGAGTTATTTCATGGAAGAGTGAGGGAGCTGGTTTATTTATATACCAATGCCCACTTGTCACTGGTTTGAGGGGCTGTTGCTAATGGATTGAAGGTGTGGGGGGAAAGAAGATAATTCTCAGGTGCCTCTGGCTTGCTATACACACAAGACCTCAGCAAAAAGATAAAGGTGCTATGAGCAAGAGGTCAGGCTGGTGCACACAGAAATATAAGACCTGAAAGCATAGAGACAGACAGCTGACAGCCAAAGCCATCTTCCCACCAGGTATGTGATAATCTACCTGAGAACTGGGGCCAGATAACCGAATGTTCAATGCTGCAATATTACCTTCCCCTAAGATAGCACATGCGGTAAAACTTAAGTGTGGATTTTAATCCAGTTTTGTCTGACTTCAGATTCTGAACTCCTTTGCCCACCCTAGGCAGCCACCCTTCCCAGAAGAGAATGAAAATGAGGAGTGGAAACTCAAGCTCACAGAATAAAATGGGTATTCTGTGTGCTTTAGGGATGCTGAGATATGCTTAGAGAATTTCAGCACAGCTTAATTACGTGGAAGGAACTAGGTTCTTTCCTGTGGGATCACAAGAAAATAGGAAACTGGATCGTCTTCCAATATCTTGCAATCATCTACGCATGTTTGTATTTGTATGTGTGTGTGTGTGTGTGTGTGTGTGCGCAGGCACATGTGGTGGTAGGGTAGGCAGATACCCTACTTCAAGAAAATTTTCGATAAAATGATGCCCATTCTATCAACCCTATTTCTTTTGTCTTTTGCCAACTTTACCATGACCATAAACATTTTTCTGGAATGAAATTGCTTATCAGGAGGGAATAAACCATAGTTTAGGGAAAAGAGCAATCAATCCATGGTGTCAAAGGCATGGGTTCTATACATGACGGCATCGAAGTCGCTGTGTGATTTTTGGATTGGGACTGATTTTTTTCCTGGCCTCAGTCTCCTTATCTACAGAATGGACAGGTTATCTAGGGACTTGATTATATGAGAAGCTGTCAGGTTCCTTCTAGATTTATGACTGCCATGCCTTAAAACAAATGTACGCAGGCAGTTGCAAATGAATATTCTTTTATTTCTTTTTCTCCAAATGAATTCTGTGACAGTTTAGTATTTACTTTTTAAAAGAATCTTTGCATTTTCTTTGTGATGACTAAAAGTAACTCATTGATATTCCAAACAGGCCAGTTGTTAAGCCTTTATTTCACAATATGACCCCTTGCACATTAATAGTCAGAAAACTAAGA
This sequence comes from Canis lupus familiaris, assembly GCF_011100685.1. Classification (NCBI taxonomy): domain Eukaryota; kingdom Metazoa; phylum Chordata; class Mammalia; order Carnivora; family Canidae; genus Canis; species Canis lupus. The sequence goes on along the minus strand of NC_049224.1, from coordinate 87,397,110 downwards.
CTTAAATAAATAGAAATTACTGTTTGTCCCAAGGATTAAAGGAGAACAAGTTTGTTATTGTCAAATAGTTTTCACAAAGAATATTAGAAGGCCATGCATAGGCTTTATATTGGAACAGAAGAAATTTAATTTTCAAAATTAAGGTCTCAGAAGAGAATGCTGAATGGTGGGAAAAGTACATATATTAATTTATAATTATATATATATTTATATAGTATATAAAGTATTTAAATAAAAGAATACTCCTATGTAAAGAAATATACCCAATGAAGTGAATATTCTGGGGGTTCAGATATGACATCTTTTATTTGTCTCATTTATTTTTAGACTGTAGAATAGTAATGAATATTTAGGAGACTCACAAAAATTATTGTTGATTATTGATTGATTTTGTCTGATGCTGAGACCAAAAAAAAGTTTCTGTAATAAGTCTACAGATTTTTAATTTCAGTGTATTGAATTAAAAACAACTCAAAAGTAATAAAATATAAATTTAGTCCCTAGAATAAGCAAGGACATACATGTTAGATTAAAAATATTGAAATGCAATGCCAATTAGAGAAAACCCTTCCATTTTCATTATTATCCTTTTATTTACTTCATGTATTAGAGATGCTAAGTTTGCTCTTAGGTAAGACCCAATCTTCTGCAAGGTCCACTTCCCCGTATTGTTTTCTTAAGTTTGCATTCCTTTCTCAGAAATACTCAATAACTATTATGTTTTAAATGCAGTAGGAGTTCCCAGCTAGACATTACATGCGTTCTTGCTTGGTAAACTGATGTGTAGGATCCATCATTTGAAGCTGATATGTCTTTGGGTTCTTTTGGCAGAGGGGAGCCCTCCCTGGGAGAAAGAAAGATAGGGAGAACATGAAGATGGCTGTTTGAGGCACTAATTTCTGCCTTGGACCCTAGAATCTGTTTAAGTATTGAAAGAGAAGAAATATAGACAGAAGTCTAAGGCAATATCCTCTATCAGGAAGACCTCTTCCACTAAATCTGCAGTTTTCCCACTCTTGGGTAAAATTATGCCTAAATCAAGTTTAAGTGTTTGGGATCCTTCCTGTAGGAAGCATTCCCCTACATCATCCCCATCTTCTGACCAGAAGAGGTATTTCTGTTATTCACTCTATAATGTCCTACACTTATTCATGGCATTTATTACATTAATAATTGACTATCAGGGTCTTGCTCCAAGACAGCAGCAACCATACTTATCTTGTTTCCTGGTATATTCTCAATAACCAACATGATCCTAAATTATGTTTGTTGAATGAATGATGAATGGCCTCATCTCTTGCCCAGAGAAGAAAGCCTAACAGGTGAATGTTTAATTAATCTTTAAACATTTCAAAAGCAGAGAACTCACTTAACTTGTAAATAGGCCATTTTGATATTGAATATTTTATCATATTAGAAAGCAAAGAAAGGTATAAAATGACCACAAGGAAGTAAGTTTTATAATATTTTCATGCTTTTATGGCTCTAGTAGTGCTTTTCCTACATATGGACATGAGAGAAATATTTTCACATTTACCATAAAGTACAAGTACAAGGATGTTCATGAGAAACACTATTCATAAAAGCAAAAGACTAGAAACAACCAAATGTCCACTAATAGGATAAATAAATAAATAATGACATATTTATATAATGAAATATTAAACAGCAGCAAAATAAATAGACTCAGCTACATACAAAAACATGAATTAATTTCAATAATGGGATATTGAGCAAAAGAAGTCCCAGATGACAACGTGCCGAATAACACTCTTATAGTAAAGTTAAGGACTAAAGTAAAAAGATAAAATTGAGGTATATCTATGTACATAATAATAGAATTTTGGAAAAGAAAACAATAATAAACACAAGACCAAGGGAAGTTCTTTTTTTTTTTTTTTAAGATTTTTTTATTTATTCATGAGAGACAAGAGAGAGAGAGAGGCAGAGACACAAGCGGAGGGAGAAGCAGGCTTCCTGCAGGGAGCCTGATGTGGGACTCGATCCCAGGACCCCGGATCACTCCCTGAGCTGAAGGCAGGTGCTCAACCACTGAGCCACCCAGGCATCCCCCAAGGGCAGTTCTTACACCAGAGAGTGGGGCAAGAGGGCATGGGGAGTTCTTTAATTCTTAGGTTGGATAGTGTGTTCACAAGTGCTCATTTTAATACTGCTACAGTTGGATGAATGAATATATCATGAATAGATGAATAAATAAACAAATGAAAAAACAAGCAAATTAATAAATGAGGACCATATGTATACTAAGTGGTAGAATCTACAATGAACCAAGTTTTGTGATATGCAAAATTTTGCATATCTAAGGCCCATTGGGTGGAGAAAGAATTGGAGGCAGAGTAGGAATGTAGTAGGATGGACAAACCAGTCAGGAGGCTTTTTCAGTGTTTCACACTGAAAATTAGAGTGAATTAGGGATGATGAGGTTTTTGCTTTTTTTTTTAACTTTATTTGCCAATATTTGATTATTTTTCTGATGGACACCAAGATCAAGTACCAGTCCAGTATTCAATAACCATCTTTAAAATAAGCAGAAATTTCCTGAAACATGGCCTTACTCTGCATTCTTTTGGTTCATTCATTTATTCATTCATTTTCTTAACTTTATTCTAGAAATATTTACTGAGCATCTACTACACCCTATACTTAGTATACTGCCACGAAGAAATTTATAAACCTAACTCCTATGAAATGAACTAAGCCTCAATCTCAAAATAGGAAGAAATCAACCATTATTGCCATGGTAAATGCTTTAAAAGTAGAAGTAAGGCATATCTACTCTGGGATAATTTTGAATGCTTCAAAGTAGAAGCTAGAGATTAAAACTAATCTTTGTTACCTGAGGAAGCTTCTCTGGTGAAAGGATGCTAAAAGATATGTAAGTGAAAATGAATATATTCCAGATAATCAAACAATGTTAGAACACCTAGAAATGAGAGAATAACTCATTAAATGAAATAAAATAAGTCTGGCATGGCTAAAGACCGTGAGAATAACAAGAGACGAAATTGGTGAGGTAGGCATGGTCATATTGATGAAAGTCTTGGAAATTATGCTATGAAGTCTAAACCATATTTCAAAAGAAATGGAATTCCATTCAAGTTTTATGGCAGAAGTATGATAATGATGGATTTCCACTTCTTAAAGATCACTCTTTCTGACAGGTGGAAAAAGAATTAGAGGCAGAGTAAGAATGTAGGATGGAGAGACCAGTCAGGAGGCTTTTTCAGTATTTCACTAAAAAGATAATGGACACTTTGACTTCGGTATTTGTGATGGAGACAGGAAAAAGCAGTCAACTTTAAGAGATACATTAGAGGAAGAATAAATAGAACTTAATTTCTATTGTTTTTATTCCTCTTGTTATGCTCTTATTATCTTATCTGATACACATAAATACTTCTTATCATGCTTAAGATTCACGGGGTTTCCTGAGTCTCTGTGTATTGGTTAGGGTCATTAATACTAGCTGCTATAACAAAAAGGCCCCAAAGTCATTGGTTTAACACACTGTTTATTTTATTTCTTCCCTCTTGCTCATGCAAACTTGAGTGCAGGTGTTCCTGGCTTACTGGCTTTCCTGGGCTATTGTCCTCACAACAAGAACTGAGGGATCCAGGTTTCTTTGAGCTTAACATGCCATCATCAATTTATCATATTTGGTGGGGAAAGAGAGAGGGAGGCATAGGAAGGGGTTGAGAGAGACTGACGGAAAAAGAGAATGGAGGGAGGGAAGTTGACAATGGGAACTGCCCATCTATTCTTCACTATAATAAACGGTGACCATCTCCTCCTTTTACATTCATTTGCTGAGAACTTGTTGCATGGCATGGGAAGACCGCCTGTGTGGCAATAGCAACTGACCATGAAAGTGTGAGCGTTTCACAGCTATTAACCCTTCAAATACTCTCTTTCACTCTCTCTCTTTGTATTCTCTCATTTCCTTTATATTTATATGACCTCATTATTGTCCATTATTTTTAAAACTGTCTTTCATATTTGAAAACTCTTCCTTTTTGTGCTGAATTTTAGGTAATTTTTTTCAGATTCCTTCTAATTTACTAATCCTCACTTCAGTTGTAATTAATCTTATATGTAATACCTTTGTTGCCTTTTTGTATTTCAAGACTGTATTTTTATCTTGGGAATTTCTATTTTTTCAGTTCAGATTGTTTTTTATTTTTATGTGGTATTTTAATTTTGTGTCTTATATCTTTAAGAAATACTTATTTAAATTTTGTTTCTGAGGATTTCAGTATCAGAAGTCCCTGGGAAGTCTACTTCTACTGCTTGTTGGTTCTTCTGACGTTCATTCTGGGAGCTTGTTTCTCTTAGTATTATTAATTTTGGATTACGGACTCTTGTTCAAATGGTTGGGTTTTATTTTTAGAAATTCTACAAGCCTTGTATTAGGGCAAATTTCTCCTGAGAATATCTATGTTTGCTTCTGCTTAGCATTGTAGGATTCTACTCACTTGATATCATTTAATTCGAAATGTGTGTAGTTTGTAAGATCATATAAATTATACAAATGATAATTCCAATTTCTCTTTAGGGATAGCTTGATTTGTATAAATTCTTAGGAGAAACTTTTGTTTTTATATAAGTCTGGGCTAAAATATATATGTTGCTCTTTGCTTTCAGGCAGACTTTTTTATGGTCTACACTTTCACCGAACAAATGGCTCTTTGAGGTCTCTGGGTTCCAGCTACAAATCCTTACCTTGAGAGGACCCAACATCATTGACATACAAGTTTCTGGGTGACAAGAAATTCATACATGCCGTCAACATGATTTCATCATCCACTTGTTTCCTTGTTTTCAGCTTCCTTTAAGACCTTGTACCCCTACAGGCACTCTTTTTACTTGTAAAATTAGCTGCGTACTTCCAGATAACTGTTATATTATAATTCAATACTCCTAGATGTTTCATAACAGAAAAAAAATTTCTAGTATTTAGTTAACCATGTTTTCAGGTATGGTATTTCTTTGTAATTTATCAGCTATATAGAATACTCTCATAAATGTACTCCCGTCACTTTATTTGTGTTGCTGGCTGCTGAATCTGAGTGTTTTTTCTCCTGTTCTAAATCACTGAGCAGTGTTTCCCTTTTCATGCTCATCACAGTACCTCAAACTCATTATGTTTAAAATAGTATGCCTCATGTTCCTCTCTTCCCACCTTGATGTTCCCTCATCTGTTTTCTGCCTCATTCTCATACCTAGGTCCAGTACTACAAGCTCAGTTCTGCTATGGTCTTTGAGGTTATCTAGACCAAGACACTATGCGTTGCCAGAAATCTAAGCCCCACTATCCAATGGAAATTAGAATTAAGGTATATTTCCCAGTCTTAGGATCAATAATAGGTCATTGCTAATGAAGGGACATTAAAGGCACTCCTGTGAGCTAGCCGAAAACATTGAGTTGCATTTTCTCCTAGTATTCTTTGGTAACACTGAGGAGGGGATAGGTAGAAGGACCTCCTTTACCTCAACTAAGAGCCTTGGTACTGCCAGAAGGAGTGATAGCAATATGGGAAGTGCTAGCAATGTCACATTCTAGCAACAATGTCAAGGTCAAGTTGCAAGGCAGAAAGGCAGCAGATTCAGGGTAGCAGGTAGGGATGAGATTGGCACTAGTAGCTTTATCAGAACTTGAGTGGATGCCAAGAAAATCACATGAGATACTTGGGATGCTGCCTGAAGAAGAGAGGGAGTTAGAATGCTTTTATCTTTAGAAATTATGTTGAATGGAAATTCAGAGTCATAGACCATATTTATGACCATTGCAGATGTTCTCTTTCAGTCTGGAATAGTAAGAGTTATCCAAACATTACTAAAGTACACTTCGAGAGGAAAAATGGAATGTAAATAAATAGAATAATACAAATAAGTGCTATAAGAATATCCAGGGCTGGAAATGTAGTCTATGGGTCTCTAGGAACAGAGAAAATTGATATATTTTATCCATTTCAAGATGTAATATGAAGAATTAAATTACCTGCATATGAAGGAACTTGATTTGGGATTCCTCACACTGAGACAATTTGAAATGATATTCAAAGTAAGATTTTCCTAAAACAACAGTCTGAGGACAGCAATGATGGTTCTGTAGTGGCAAAAAAGAAATCTAAAATATCAGTGACTAACCCAACAAAATTTATTTCTTACTCAGGCAAAGTCCACTGCAAGTCTGGCAACATTGTAGGGCAGCCTTTCACAACTCAACTATTTTTTCAATTATGCCAAGGACATTACATACTATTATCATTCTAGATACAAGGAGAGAGGTCTATTTGCCTTCATAGATTAAAGCTTAATTGTCTCTTGGGGCTTCAGCTGAAGGGCAAATGTCCTGTTACTAAAGCAGCCATCAGGCTGAGGAAGATTCCATCATCTTATGCCTTTATCATCTGGAATACATGACCCGTTCAGCCAACATAGTAGAGAAAGAGACAGCTGGAAAGGTATTGGCCAGTTCTTTTATACTTCTCATGTCATATCTGACCACAACCACTGGCCAGATGTAGTCTCATGAATCCCTCCAGTTGCAAGAAGGCTGAAGTTTAGAATTGAAGAAGAACCAGATATTGATGCACATTAGTAATGTCTACCAAAACAAATTATGGAGGTTGCCAAGAAATAATGAGGTCTGTTTTGATTTAAGAAGGGAAAAGTGTCAGATATTGAATGCTTTTTGAAAGAATCATAGGAAGGTAATTCTTTAAAGATAAGGTAATTTTCCAACCAAAAAAAAAGAAAGCAGTCTTAGGTTTCAGTTGTATACTAGGAATAGGTAATATTGCTGAAAACTATTAAAAAATAGTCTATAAAACCAAATTTTTAGTTATGAGTATATAAAATATCAGTTTAAAAATATATTCCTTGGGGAGTTACTAATCAAAGAGCATACATTTTCAAGAAGTAAGTAGAATAAGTTCTAGAGATCTGCTATACAGCATCATACCTATAATCAACAATATTATATTGTATACTTAGAATTTGTGGATCTTATGGTAAAAGAGTAGATCTCATGTAGTGTTCTTGCAACAATAAAAAAAAAGAAAAAAATAACAAGATACATACAAAAATATTATCAACAGTTATTTCTTAAATGATAGAATTATTTTTTCCTTCGTTTCTCCATATTTTTTAAAATGTGCATGTACTAGTACATATACGATATACCACCATATGCAATACTATAATATATATACATCTAATAATATACATTACTTTCACAAAGTAAAAAATATATATTCAGAATACATATATACATATATTCTTGACCTGTATGTTAGAAGTGTGCAATAATCTTTTAAAATGTGGTTTAAAGTTGGTTTTATTTTAAAACTTTAAAAATTGCATTAATATTTATGCATTAGGAGGCACCTGGGTGGCTCATTTTTTTGAGTGTCAGCCTTCGGATCAGGTAGTGACCCCAGGGTTCTGGGATGGCCCTGCATCAGGCTCCCTGCTCCCTGGGAAGCCTGCCTCTCCCTCTGCCTCCCTCTCACTCTGCCTCCCATGAACAAATAAATAAAATCTTTAAAAATATATTTATGTATTAGAAAACATAAGTATAAAATATAAAGTGAAGATACATTTATATTTGATCTTATTATGTGAAAATTCAATTTTTAAAATGTGGAAAGTTTAGATTTGTATATATAATTTACCCAGGATCATACAATGGTTACGTGACAAAACCTGATGAGAACCTCATTTAATTCTGGCACAAGAATCTTTGCTCTTTCCATTATACCACATATGTGTATAAAACTTATGGAAATATATAATTTCCTTTAGTAATAAAGAAACTGTGCTGCTCAAGTGAAATCATGGAAATAAATTGCTTCAATAATGTTTAATACTGTATTAAAGGCAAATATTACTCACATATTCACATATCCCGTTATGATAAGTGGCCTAATGGGATGCATAGGGGTCAGACACAAGCCATTCTGTTTGTTTGCTGAGTTAGCATTTTTAGAAGAGGATGCTTCAGTGAGAGACAATGAGAAAAGAAAGGAGAGAGGAAGACAAAACTAATCTTTTCAAAAACAGCATAAAAAGGTTTTTCTTTTTCTTTTTCTTTCTTTTCTTTTCTTTCTTTTTCTTTTTTCTTTTCTTTTTTTTTTTTTTTTTTTTTTTTTTTTTTAAGAATTGTGAGCACAGAGGTACCTGGGTGGCTCAGTCAGTTAAGGGTCTGCCTTTGGCTCAGATCATGACCCTCTTCCTGGGATGAAGCCCCACACCAGCTCCCCTACTGGGTGAGGAGCCTACTTCTTTCCCTCCTCCCTCTACTTGTGCCCTCTTCCTCTCTCTCTTTCTCTTTCTCTTCTGCTCACTCTCTTTCAAATAAATAAATAAAAACTTAAAAAAAATGTGAGCACATTAGCTTGTTTTGAACAAACAATCTAGTCATGAGAGCCAAAATGTGGTGAGATAGGAATCTGGGGATCTTTGGTGGAACAGTGAGGGGAGTGCCTATGACCCACAAAGAAGAGGAATAAAATGTTGCAGGAGACTTATTCCAGCAAAGATGTGAAAATAGATAGGAAACAGAGCAAGGTAGATTGACTATATGAATTAGGATATTTTCGGTCATATGTAATAAAAATCTCAATATTAACCCATTTAAATGAAACAGAAATCTTTGGATCACATAGCTGGCTTCTTTCAAGTCTTCCTCTGGCTACTCAGTGAATGACCAAGACTTGGTTTCTCTCTATTTCTTTTCTCCACTTAATCAGTCTTAAGTTCATGTTCACAAATGCTATTTCCTTATGGTTCTAGATGGGTGCCTGCACCTCCAGGGGCTGCACAGTGTGTGCATGCAGAAAAGCAGAGGACATCTCTTCTCTCAGTGGTGGAACTGAAGTCTAGGACTTCATTTTGATTGGATCTTAAGTCCTGTACTCATCCCTGAAACAATATTGCTGTGGCCAGATGACTGAGGTTTCACAAGGCCCACTTCTAGAATCAGGAAGGAAGTCAGCTTCCCTAAAGCATTGGGCTGTGAAGTGGAGAAATAAATATCTGAGCCCAAACTAGGCTACTGTACCAAGAACAGGGATGAATGCTTAGCAGCCCAAAATGTCAAATGTTAACAATATGGGAGCCCTGGGATGAGGACCTGGACCATGATAAAGAAAGCGGAAGATGGAGTTCCATAATGCACCAATCTAGATGATGGCTTGAAATAGGCAGTGACAAAAACACTGGAGGTAGTGAAGGTAGTGATTGATAAAGAGCATTCGGAAGCAGAAAGGGTACAGAAGATAACCATGTCCATTTGGAGACTGTCAGATATGTCACCTTGAAGAATATTGAACAACAGTGAGAGCAGGTAGCAATAATGCTTCCATTGGCCTACCCTTTTTAAAGTTAAATGTCAATTTTCTAAGTAAGTGAAGTTTTCAAGTGACAGATTTTGTAAACTTTTTTTTTTTTTAAAAAAAAAAACATTATACAAATGAATTACCCACCTCTCTGACTTCCCAAGAAAAGTGTATTTGGATGTAATTTAAACTTTTCTCCATGATTCAGGGCTACCAATTCTAAGAAAATAGGATATTCTCTCTCTAAGAGATAAGATGTTCTCCATCTGGTGTTTGTTTTCCTGTGATTCCTTCTACCTCATTACCAAGCATCAGCTTTCTCTTTTTGCACCTGTCTTGTTCAGTGTCCTTCTCTATTTTTCTGTCTCTATTCTGGCACACTGGGAAAAATTAATAGCCATGCTTGTGGAAATTTTCTGTTAAACGCTGTCAATAGTGAAAAAGGGTCACAAGAATGGGGTTTAGGACAATGAGACAGTTACTGTGAATACTCTAAGAAATATACTAGCCTCCTTCAGATTCAAACCTGTCATTGAAGACTGAGATCCCATAACACTTGTGGCCAGAGAAGAGAGACATCGAACTGGGGTAATAATGATATATTTTTCACTGAGGATATTGCTTCTTTCGATAACTATATTGGATATGAGGAGGGCAATCATGCCAAGGATGGCATATAGGGTTTAGGGGAAGAAACGAAACAAAGGACCATCTGGAAGAAAGAGGCACCCCACATTTCAAACATGGCTTTGCTGCTTGCAAACTGTGTGACCTTAGACTAGTCACTCATCTTCCCTAAGCCTGTTTTCCTCATCTGTAATATGGGGAAAGTAACCAGGGCTGCCTCGTGGGAGTGTCAGGGAGATACAGCGTATACAAAGACATTTTTAAAACTCATAGCCCAGGGATGCCTGGGTGGCTTAGTGGTTGAGTGTCTGCCTTTGGCTCAGGGTGTGATCCCAGGATCTGGGATTGAGTCCCACATCGGGCTCCTTGTGGGGAGCCTGCTTTTCCCTCTGCCTGTGTCTCCACCTCTCTCTCTCTCTCTCTCTCTCTCTCTCTCAAATAAATAAATAAATAAATAAATAAATAAATAAATAATCAAAAAAACTAAAATAAAACTCATAGTCCATAAAAATGTGAGGCACGATGTATACTCTGTCACCAAGACAGCACAGTGGTTCATGGCACAGACACAGTATGACACAGACGTGTTAACATCATCAACTTGATTTTCCTTACCCATCAAATGGGATTGAAATAGAAACTCTCTATTAGGGGAACGGGGGTGGCTCAGTAGTTGAGCGTCTGCCTTTGGCTCAGGGTGTGACCCCAGGGCCCTGGGGTAGAGTCCCACATGGGGCTCTACATGGGGAACCTGCTTCTCCCTCTGCCTGTGTCTCTAATGATTAAATAAATCTTGAAAAAAGGGAAACTATTGGAATTGAGGTGAGGATTATTTGAGTTAATACATGTAAAATGTAAAGCTTTCCTAGTATTTCTACTTCTTTATTGTCTCACACGTGATATCAAGTGGTACTTTTGGCTCTTCCAAGTGAAGCAACAGACCTAAATCCATAGCAGCAGGTGCGTGCTCTTTTTGGTTTCCTTCTTTTCTACTTACAGACTCCTCCCCATGTTTCAGAGATCAGAATCCACCAGCTATTATGATTAAAGAGTAGAAAGAAGTGGCTAATCAATTTGTTTGTAATTTGCATGTTTTCAAATCCATACTTAGCTGGGAATTGAATGTAATGTTGTTTAGTCTTGTATTTTTCACCCACTTGTGAATATCCTGATTTAAGAAGATGCATTTCAGTGGCCCTTTGCAGAGATGAAGTAGCCAGGAATCAGATAACCCCATCCAGAGTGCTGGTTGGGAGATGAGTGGAAAAGTAAATTACTCAGGAGCAGTTAATTCTGCCTCTACTGCTTCAAGAGGGAGGGAAGACAGGGCCTTAAAGGATGGTTTCCAAGGCCAAGGATAACATGTAGGCTGTAGGGGAAAAAACAAAACAAAGATACGCTATAGTATCTGTCAGACTATTTCCATTATCCTGCTTTCATCTGATCGGTCTTTCACTTAGGGGCTTAAGTTCAATTGTCTCCATCTTCTTATTAGGGGGGTCCACATAATGACTCGTCTCTGGCCTGATGTCCCAGCATCTGCTACACGTTTCCTTCAACTCCAGGAAGCTGCACATCAAGAAGGCATCATCATTATGGTAAGGTCTGTGCTGCTGCTGCAGCTGTGTGACATGACTACCCACATTCCTCTATTTATACAGTCAAGCTACTATTCAGGATCCATCTCCAGTTATTCCTTCCCCTGTGTATCCATTCATCACATACTGTTGAGAGTCAGTTATATACCAGACACTGTTCCAGGTTAACAGAAACACAGCAGTCAATGAATGCCCCTCATAAAGTTTACATTCTCAAGTAGAAAATAGACATAAGTAACAAACACTGATCAAAAAGCCAACAACTGTTGGTATGGATGTGGAGAAACCGGAACTCCAGCACACTTTTGACGGGAATACAAAATGGTGCAGCTGCTATAGAAAGCATGATAGAGGTTCCTCAAAGAATTAAAAGTGGTCATTGAAATCAGCGTCTTGAAAAATTTTGCACTCCTTTGATCACTACAACACTATTCATGATAGCCAAGATGTGGCAATAACCTAAATGTCCACCAGTAGGTGAATGGATAAAGAAAATGTGATATATACATGCAACAGAATATACTTTTCAGCTTAAAAAAAGAAATTCTGCAGTATGTAACATGGATGAGTCAGAAGGTAGGTTCCAAGTGGATAGTCCTAGGAAGACAGATACTGCATGACTCCCCTTGTGTGAGATATCTAAAATTATCAAATGCATAGAAGAAAAGAGTGGAATAGGGATTTCCAGAGATGAGGGGGAAGGAGAACTGGGGAGTTACTAATCAATAAGCATGAAGTTTTACTCAAGCAAGATGAATAAACTCTAGATATCTACTGTACAACATTATAGTATAATGAACAATATTGTACATTTAACACTACTGTACACTTAAAAATTGTTAAGAGGGTAGACCTCATGTTAAGTGTACTTATCAGAATAAAATAAAATTTAAAAGTAATAAACAGATCTAAATATAATTATAAATTGTGATAACTGCTATGAAATGTTAGGTTTTCTATAAAATATTATCTTAGGATCAGGTGGGCATGAAAAATTGTACGAAAGACATGCTAATTTGAAGAAACCTATGAGGCCTCCAAGTTAAGATATAATAATGTTCCATAGAAAATGAAAAGAAAGAAACTGTTATAAATGTGAAAGAAAAATGTCAAGATGCAGAAATTCACCTTTAAAATTTGTTATACCGAAGGCCCTATTTTCTTCGATCTATAGAAATGTAAAAATCGCAATTCATTAAGATAGAAGTTAAAGGCAGGGTATGGGTTGCTTTATGGAGAGATTCGGTGCAAGTGCACGTTAAGTCCTTTCTCCCAACTACATTTCCATAAAACCCCATACCCTTTACCTGGTTTTCTATGCTTACTCTACCCACCAGCCCTGTCACACAATTCTTGAACTTCAAAGTGTATCATAATCATCTGGAGAGCTTGTTAATACATGACTCAGCGCCCACTTTAGAGGTACTCTGGGGCTGGGCATGGATATTATACTTTACAAAGCTTCTCAGGAAGGGTGCCTGGGTAGCTCAGTCCTGAAGTGTCTCCCTCCAGCTCCAGTCATGACCTCAGGGTTCCTGGATCCAGCCCTACATCAAGCTCCCCGCTCAGCAAGGGGTCTGCTTTTCCCTCTGCCTCTCCCTTTGGCTTATGCTCTCTCTTTCTCTCTGTCCAATAAATAAATAAAATATATTTTTTTAAAAAAAGGCTTCTCAGGAGCGTCTAATTAATTTGTCAAATCATTCACTCATTTATTCAACAAATATTTTTGGAGTCTTTGATGTGTGCCAGGCTTTGTCATAAACAAAGCAGACAAAACTCTTTGCTTTAACCTAAGTGTCCAACAATAGATGGATGGATAAAAAGTCGTAGTATATATATGCAATGGAACATTATCCAGCTATAAAAAATGAATGAGATCTTATCATTTGCAACAACATGGATGGAACTAGAGGGTATTATGCTAAGTGAAATAAGTCATACAGAGAAAGACAAATGCAATATGATATTACTTATATGTGGAATCTAAGAAGCAAAGCAAATGAACGAAGAAGCCAAAAACAGAGTCATAAGGACAGAGAACAACGTGGTGGTTGTCAGAGCAGAGCACGGTGATGGAATGGGCAAAATAGGTGATAGGGATCGAGAGGTACAAACTTCCAGTTATAAAATAAATGAGTCAAAGGGATAAAAAGTACAGCACAGGGAATATAAATAATATTATAGTAGCATTGTATGGTGACAGATGGTGACTCATTTATTGTGATCATTGTGTAATATATATAATTGTCAAATCACCATGTCATACACCTGAAATCTGAAATTTGATTTTAAAAAAAAAAAAAAAAAAGGAAGGAAGGATCCAGCTCAAGATGGTGTCCTAGGAAGACCCGGAACTCACTTCCTCCAGGGAACACACCAAATTATACCTATTTATAGAATAATTCCTCCTGAAGAAGAAATGAGGGCCCTGGGAACAGCTTCTGCATGACAAAAGATGGAAAGAATGGCTAAAGAGAACAGCAGGAGAGAGGAAGACACAACACACTGTGGGGAAGCCCTGCTGGAGCCTGGGAAGGGCAGTGGCGGGGGGGGGGGCGGGACGTGATAGTGATGAGGGTCAGGGACAGATCCCTCTTTCCTTTTGGACAAAAAAAAAAAGAAAATAAAGAAAAAAGGCTGTGGTTTAAAAGGGCAACTAGCATATTAAAGAGACAGCACTAGAACTCCACTAAATGGAGCTGCCAGGAAAGCTCTCCCGCGGGAGTAGGAGAGGTGTGCATTCCCTGGCCCCTTAAAAATGCAGCCTGGAACAGGGTCCTGTGGCCATAGCTTTCTGCCTCAGTGAGTCCCACCAGCCCCTGAGTGCTGGGGCACAGGGTAAAAAGAAAATAAAGTAAAAACTTTCAGGTTTCACAGGGTTGATTCCTGGGGTGGGAGTGGGGTGACCGGTGATAAAAAAAAATATACAAAAGTAATACAAAGCTTAAATGTGATTGCCTTGCAATCAAGTCTGCTCCCGTTAAATAGTATTTTGCTGTCATTGGGTCTGTCCTAAGCCAGAATTTTATATTCTCGCGTAACAAATATAAAGTTTACTGTCACAATATTCTCTAAATGCAAAGTGCAAAGATATTTTTATGTCTCTATAACTGAAAAAAAAAAGCCTAGTTCTCAAGGCCCTATTTCTCCTGTTGATGAAAGCTGAAATTTGTCAATTCATGATCAACCTGGAAGCTTCCATTTTAGATGAAGTCTTTAATGCAGGATTCTTCTCTCCTCCTCTTTCCTTAAGCTCTGTAGCAGAATTTACCTATCATCTTGGCAGAAAAAAGGGTAGTTTGGTCTTGGTGGCTTCTGGGTTGGGCCCTCTGCTAGTGAATTTTCTCTGTTCCCATTGTTTGGGCAACACTGGGCCAGGAGCTCGCTGTCTGCACCTGCTGTCTGCGCTCCAGCTCTAGCTGACACTGGTTGTCAGAGATGCAATAAAAATCCCTGGGAATTTGATGGGGCACCATGCTTAAGTAGTTCTTCCCAAACCTATCACAGCACCTGCGTGGGAGATCCACTGAATCTCCGTTTTAACCATTATCTCTGCCACCCTGGACACGTGGGCACTTTTGTTAAGTCTCTCCCCTGGGGAAGGTATCCTTATTAAAAAAGTAGGGAGGTGATCATTTTTGAAGGCTAATTTAAAAAAAAATATCTTAAGTTTTCTGAGTCCAAGATATTGATTCTCAGATGTCCTCTGGGATGTTTCATAAAGTAGGTCAGGCTCTCCTTTGTGAGGAGAACGCCCACAAGTTTGGTGCTGTTAGTGAGACAGTGCAATTACAACATCATCTTTGCAGGTGGGATCTCCCAATGCTGTTGGAGAGAGTTTAGATCTAAAGTTTATTTTATGTGGCAGGTATGAGTAATTCCCAGACCTTACTCAAAAGAGAGAAAAATACATTCATGTTATATTATTGTGACCTATCAATAACTATAGATTGTATGCCAATATAACTGAACAAAATTATATTTATTATTTTTCCTCAGATAAATATAGCTAATGAATAGAGTATAATAGGAAAGACGAATGGATTTAGACATATGTTAAATCAAATTACTTACAGCCAGACAGGCTATTTTAACCCCTTCGCCCTATTAAATTGATTGTTTATTTGAGCTGAGAGTTTTTGGAAAGGTTTATGCTCATACGCAATTGCCTGAAATGGAAGTTCCCCTGTGAGAAGTTAAAATTCAAGTTTGTAATTTTGAAGGCCCCTCAGATATAAAGTAATACTAGGTACTGGCCACCTAGCTTAGCAGTTTTCAGAGTATTGTCCGAGAATGCCTTTGGGTTTCTGACCCTTTCGAGAGCACAGTGAAGTGAAAACTATTTCCATAATAATAGTAACATTATTTACTTTTTTTCCTCTCTTATTTTCTCATAACAGTTGCAGAGTTTTCTAGAAGCTGCATGAAATGCGATGATGTCATTGCTTTGATGGTTAAAGGAATGAACACATATATTTTAGTGTTTGAAAGTTTCTGTTTTAATTTCTAGTATAGTAAATATTGATAGATATAATGCACATAAACAAAATGTTTTGGAATTCTCATTAATTTTTAAAAGTTTAAAGGGGTTCTGAGATTAAAATGTTTGAGAAATGATGACCTAATTCACTGAGTTGACACTTATCTTCTCCCCTTAAATTAATGGTGGTCATATATTTTCTGCGGAGCTGGTAAACTCAGGGCTTGTTGTTGAGAGCTATCTTTCCTTTCTTTCCTTTTCCATGCCTCTTCTGGACTGCATTGTTTTTCCCCAGCTTTTCGCCTATTGCTTGGAGCTTCCAAATACAAAATAAAAGTGGGATCTGCGGAAGAAATATTTTTCTGAAGAAGAAAATACATTAATTAAAAAGAAATTTTAAAGATGCTAAATTGTTAAAACAGATATTTTGGTTAAGGTCTGTACAGATCAGGTAATAAAGTGAGATGTGGGACAGACCAGTAAAGAGAAGTGTTCAGGGAGCAACTAGCAAACTATTCCACCCTTCACTTGAAATGTGCAGAAGGCTCGGGAGAATCAGGGAGATGGGAGCAAGATGGCTTTGGGAAGTACTGCGTTACAGTCCCATGAAATCCCCAAGGGTGAGAGGTGGGGTTACTTCACTCTTCACCTCAAGTCAAGAGAGAGAACCTTCAATGAACTGCTATGAGCCTCATATGCTTTTTGAAGAGGATTTAATTAATGATTTGGTTTTCATCTGAAAAATCATCTGAGCTGGATTAAATCACTGCTGTCTCAGTGAATGGATGAAAGCAGAGATGTTAGAGAAGGAGATAAGACTTCACACCCCAGGGCAAAGAATGTGTAAGTGATTCTAATGGGCCAAACATGGACATGTGGATATCATACACACACACACATATACATGATATACTATATTATGAACAAAACAAATCTGGATGATAGAGAGTGGGTTTGATGTATGGAATCTTACTTCAAACCAGGTGGTAAGACAAGGACAGTCTGAGAAGGTGACATTTCATTTAAAGTATGAATAATAAGGAGTGAGCCATGCAAACATCTATGCTAAGAACTTTTAAGCAGAATGCGTATCCAGGATGTGAATGGGTTCTGCATGCTTAAAGACCAGACAGTAACCCAGTGAGGCTGGAAACTAGACTGACTGGTCCAAGATAAGATTGGAAATGGAGGCGGGGACCAAATCATGCAGGGTCTTATAAGCCAAGGTAAGACCCGTACAGCTCTACCGATGTGGCCTTCATGCTCTTTAGGCTTTATGGTAATTTTCCAAGCCATCAATGAATTTGAGGTTCCATATACTTTTTTGTTTTGGATTTTTCAGGGAAAGTCATGGAATCTATAATTTGATGGGGTTAGAGAAGGCTGAGTATGTCTGGCTCTTAAGTTTTATAAATATCCAGCTAATACCAAAAGTCCCCTAATAATGGTCCAAAACATTAATTTTAGCAAAAGCTATATTTACTAAATGAATGCCCTGAGTAGCAGTAGTGAGTTTTGGTCAAGGTTTTATAATTCCTACTCTGTTTTTATTTTTCTGATTACCATATTAGTTCTTGATTTTAGAAATTTTAGTATAATTTCTTACACTAGAAAGCATCCAATAGATTCCACCATGATTTAGAAAAATTAATGCAAATCAATCAGTTTCCTTGGTGATATCCTGATTATAACTTGACTTTTTACATTGGAGTTATTTTATCTAATCTTTTTGAAGGATTCGAGGCATTCTTCAGTAGGTATTATTTTAATCAATCAGCAAATATTTATTATGTATTCTTTCAGGTGATTTCTTTTTCCTTCTGGTGCTGCAAGGATGAGGACATGAAAAATAAATGACTCTGCCCCAGTTCTTTAGAGGATCTCTCTCATTCTGTTTGTAGGTCTTACATATATACATATATGTATATATGTATGTATATATGTAAAATACATATAATACTTAATATATTCATATACTTTGTGTATTTATATATTACATATAAGCTAAAATAATTAAGTATAAGGATGTAAAGATCAAGGGTACCATGGTCAATAACATCCGTAGAACTTAGGAGAGAGAGATTTGAATAGACTGAAGAGACAATGGAACATCTTCTTTGAGAAGGTAAAATGTGGAACAGGACCTTGAAGGATGCTAGGCATTGAATAGATTGTGAGAGGGCGGAAGCATGCAGTCGTGAGTTGAGGTAAAGGGTGAAGATCAAGTCATGTGGAGCTTATTTTGGAACACTCAAAAATTCAATTTGGAAAGGTGAATATATAGGTGAGAAAAAATGTGAGTAATAAAATTGGAGTAGGGGTTTCAAGCCAAAAACATGTTGTCTTCACTGCTGTAACTATGAATATGACAGGATACCTAGAAGTTACCCTGAAGAAATAGTTTGATTCTGGTTGGAAATTCTTCCTTTTAGTAATATATCAGTCACTGTGAACAGCCTTTAAAATGATCAATCAGGATTTTCCATTTACCCGTGACCTTTCTGAGAAGCATGTTCACAAAATAACCTTTCACAGATTATGGGCCATCCTGAAGGACTGGCTAAATTTCATGGGATGTGCATTGTGGCCCAACCATCATAAAGTAATGATTCAGCTTTGGAATTCTTCAGGATTGTTTATTAGTGCCACAGATATTAATATCTGCTCCCATGGCAACCCATCCATCATTAAATCATGCATGAGGAGAAGGATGAAAAAAATTTTCTTCTTTAAAGTCAACTTATATCTCTTTAAACTCACATTTGCCAATGGACGAAAAACTCTGTAACGTGGTCACAGATTACAGGTAAATGATGCTCTTAAATCTACCTGAGAGGTAGATTTGAGGTGTGCCCTGCCCTGATTCTTGGTATTGCAAGTTCAGGCACTATGGTTTTCTTCTAATTTTCCTGCTGAAAATTAATTCCACTTGTCTTATCTTATGAAGAAGATTAATTTAGCCTCTAGTCTTGCTCTCCCTCAACCTTTTCTCTATTCTTTCAGCAGAATGGTCTTTCTCATATCTGATACAAATGCAAATATGTATGCTACCTCCTGTTTAAAATCTTCCCACAATTCTTGATTCTTTTCAGAATGGAGGTTAGATTGACCATGGCAAACAAGATCACCTCAGCAGCTTTCACATCTTGACTTAGTTTTACATACACATGGAAGATTTCCCTGACCTCTTTGGTCAAGTGAATTTCATAGCACGATGCATTTTTCACAGTTTTAGCAGTGACCACAATTGTAAATTTACAACTGGTGCCATTATTGATAAATAATGACAGATAAAGTGAACAGATAAAGTGTCTATGTCTAGCACTAGATTGCAAATTCTACGAGGGCAGTGCTTTGAAAACCTATTCTCTTCTCAGTTACTGACACAGAATTCGACAAATAAGGATATAATATGGAGTTGTTGATATTGTTTATGATGTTGCATGCATGAATGGATCTATGACTTGTGCAGAAAATGTAGTCATCATCTATTATATTCATTGGATCATGGAAAAGTACCTTTGAAATTCTGTATTATAAATGTTTTTTGATTGATTGATTGATTATTTAGTTATGTGAGAGAGAGAGCATGAGTGGGGGCAAGGGCAGAGAGAAAGTGAGAGAGAGAGAGGCAGACTCCCCACTGAGCACAGACACCCACACTAGTCTCCATCCTAGCACTCCGAGATCATGACCTGAGCTGAAGTCAGACACTTAACCAAATGAGCCACCCAAGTGCCCCACAAATCTCTCATTATTTAGATAGAAATTGAAACCTAGAAACCAAATGACTTGTTTAAGATCACACAGCTAATCACAGTGACAGAGCTAGACTTAGACTCCAGGTCTCCAGTAGTACTCTGATCTCTTTTTGTTATGTTAGAGCTCCTCTCAGCCAACCTCCTCTTTCCAGAAGTGCAAGCTGAGGGCCAGAATCACAGTGAAGTAGTGCAGGAGTTGGGTACCTTTGGTATTGGGTAAGTGTCTCCAACCTCCTTTATACTCAGGGGCCATCAAACAAATAGCCAAGTGTCAAGGGTCTGTGAAATTGTATTTGGTTCAATTCCTTCATGGTTCCATAAATTTTTAGTCCATGGTCTCAGGCTAGCCATTTCTAATGGACACATCATGGTCATGGAAGAACTTGGAAACTGAATCTGATTGGAAAATGGAATTATCCATCAGTCCCAATGATGGTAATCCAAGTCCAGCCTGCTCACAGAACAACAGCCACACATGAGAGCTTGAGGCTACTAATCGACATTTTCAGCTTTAGTTTATCCATCTCTGAAGCCATTACAGATGTTCTTAATTCTAAAATGTTTTGATTCTCTAAATGTTTCAAGGAATTATTCTCTTCCTTTACATTTCCTTTAAAATTTTTTTTAATATTCCTTTTTTTGGTCAATTTCCATAAACGTGTTGCTTCTTAATTATAGCAGTGGAGCTCAGTATGAACCAAACACCACTCAACGAGTCCCCCATTCATCACAATGTCCCATTACAGAGAGGGTCAGATCACCTAATGTCTTCACTCCGTTGGGTAGCTTGGGGTTACCCTTAGGTAGTCAGGTAGAGTAGCAGGTTGGCCATTTAATCTCCCCCCATTCTCAATTTCACTCCCTTTCTTGTGAACACAAAAGAACTTTAAGTGCTCTGTCCGCAGCATTGAAATGCCAACCTTAGTTGGTACTTTGAAAACTCAAAGCCTTTTACAAGATGAATAGCAAACTGTGGATGACAGCTCCTGTGGAGCTATTATTGAATTGCAGCCCTGATGACTGCATTACTTTGGATTTAGATAAAAGACTCCATACAAGACAAATGGTAGGAGGACATCAAACAAGACTGTGTCCATACAGTGACAGAAGCAATCCAATTGAAGAAGCTGTTGATTTCCCCAAGGCTACATACTATTTCTTCCTGAGTAATTTATATTAAGGAACTAAAGATTGTATATTCATCTTCTATTTATACTTTTCTCTAAAAATATGAATGTCCAGTTGTCAAATCAAAGTCTTACATTCTGCTCTTGCCTGGAAGAGAAATAGCGATATGGGAACATGTTAATTATTTTGTATTGTGTTTTATTTAACCACAATAGCAGTGTGTGTAAAGGTTATAGACTGAGAGTTACAATCTATAATGATCAGATAAAAAGATTAGTCAGCAAATCGATAGTTCCTGTACCAACAGGAAGCTCGGTATATTCAAGGCAACAATGAGTACAAAGGGTACAGATAAACATCGGGCACCTTTATTTAGATGAAAACTCATTCTAGAGAACTTCCACTACCTCATTAATTATGTACCAAGCTTCAGGAGGCTGAACTGGGTGAAGTATCATTAGTGGCTTTTGGAACGTGTTGGAAATGCTTCTGCCTCTAGACAAACTGTGTGAAATGAGAGCTTTTCTTTCTGTTGGGCTGGCAGATGTTCACACAAATCCAGTTCCTCAAAATGGAAAGGGTTTCATGTATAGAACTTGCATGAATTTTTTTTTTTTTTTTGGTCTCCTAAATCTTGGGAACAAGAATGCAGCATGCTCTAGCTTCAGAAGCACCATCAAAATTGTTTAAAACATGGACTTCAATGTTAATCTATTTAATAGGGAAATAGCACCCTTCATATAAGTTTTATCTTAAGACAGCTCTCTATGTTGACATCTTTTTTTTTTTTTAATGTAGTTTTATGCTTTTGCGATGTCACTGCTCTCATGAACTTCCATTCTAAGGTCTTTGCTTTTCTTGCTTTACTTCTCATGGTCCACCTATTCCTATACAAAATCTAATGCACTGAATGCGGATTTGAGTTTGCCAAATTGTGAACTTGGAATACAATCTTCAGGATGTACTGGGGAGAATTGTTTAAATTAAGATCTCTTCTGGAAGTACATGCAACTTTGTTCATTTGCATAACCATGTCTTTTGAAGGGGACTCCCTTTTAGCATCTTTGACTTTGAACATTTTCCGAAATCAGACTTAGTCTCTTCTGGACGATTATTCAATTATCCAGGAATTCATCTAAATGAAAGCAAAATGTCATTTGCTTGGAACAGAGTCACATAAAAGAACAAGTTTCAATAAGCTCAAAGCCCTTAAAAATTGCTTCAAGAGTGTCTAATAGGTGATTCCCGCTTGACACCAATAATTAATATCAAAGAAAAGAAGAAATAAAGGAAAAAAAAAACAACTAAAGAAAACTGACATAATTGAGCTCACTAAAAACAGTTTGGTTCTCTTGAAGCCATCCTCAGATATTTCTTTGCATGATTGCTTTTAGAATTTTTTTTCTCATTTGCATGTTTTTGTGTGTATTGATTTACTACTTCTGGGTCAGATTAGACCTTTAGATGTGCTCCTGCAATTCTCCTTTACTGAATTTAATATAAACATAGCCTATATTATGTTTCTTAAATACAAAACTCCAGCAGTGCATATGTGTGCATGTGTGTGTGTGTGTGTGCGCGCGCGCGCGCGCGCCTATGGGTATGTGAGGTGTCAGTCTCTGGGAATTTCTTGTAAACAAACCAAGCTCTTGCTGCCTGTCAAAAAAGAAATTGTGCCACCTTTCCTGTTGCCTTTTGGAAGCAGACTTGGCAAAGCTTCTGTTCACTGAGCTTGCCTTGGCTGTGGCTATTTGTGCAGCAATTGAACCACTGAAGAAGGGCTCTGATTAGTTTTCAGTAGAACCAATCAGCGGCCATCTGGCTGATTGCCTGAGACCTGGTGCACTGGTAATCCTATCACACCTCCGGGGTAGACTAACAGTTGTGATTGTAGTTTAATGAAACACTTTGACTTCAAATGTCTGCTTAGCTGAAGACTACAATTCCTCTATGTCTCCTTCTTTCCCTTAAGATCTTCCTTCTGTTCCCCTCCTTTCCTTTCCTACCTCCCTCTCTTCTTCCTTCTCTCCTTTCTTCTTTATTTCCCCCCTCCTTCTCTCAACTCCAGAGTGGCCTTTTACATTTTACAAAGTGATTTCATATTTCACCACTGCCATGGTTCAGGCCCTCACCATTGCTTGCCTGGATTGCTGACATAGACTCATAACCACTCTTAGAGGGCTTCCCTGACCACCTCCCACCACCCCTACAATTGCTTCACCATAATAATCCACTATCCATAATGCAGTCAGAGCGATCTTTCTAAAACACATATCTGATGATAGCAGAAGCTAAAAATACCTGTGTGGCTCCATACCACATCGGGTATAATGCTCAGATTCCTTCACTGGCCCTTGATCACCTCCCTGATCTCATGTCCCACACTTTGCATGTATACCCGGGCTCTGGCCATACAGTTTCCCAGGTACACCAGCCTTCTCCCACTGCCCTGCTACCACACCTACTGCTCCATGACCATCTCCCCTCTCTCATATCTTACCCCTCACCTGGACTCCTATCTTTGACCTGGCTAATTTTCATCTTCTCTTCAAAGCTAAACTAAAGCATTATTTCCATTTGAAATTTTCTAGGACTAACCCCCCATGACTTGCTGTCCCCAACACCCCCACTGTACACACACCTACACACTGATCCAAATTGAGATTCCATAACAGCCCTACCAGGTTATCTGTACCACTGCAAAAACATTAATTGTATCGCATTGCAATTGTTGACTTAAATACTACCTCTTCTAGAACCAGGATTCTGAACCCTATTATACCATGGACCCATTCTCTGAATCATGTTTTTTGTTGTTGTTGTTTTTTTAAGTAATCTCTATGCCCAACATGGGGCTCAAACTCATGATGAGTTTCAAGAGATGAAGAGTCACGTGCTCTACCAACTCAGCCAGCCTGGTGCCCCATGTTTTTAAACACATAAAATACATATGATTACAAAGAAAATAAATTATAATGACAGTTACCAGAATATTAAACATGTGTTATAATACAGTATGACATGTAAATATGTTTATTTATTAAAGCATCAGCTAAGAAATTCAAGGAGCAAGCCCACTAACTTGTAATTCAGAGGTTGTGGTGAGTGAAAACAATATTTCAGGATATCTTCTACTGGTCTGACATGATATCTATGGCTTCCACTTGTGATAAAGTATTACCATGGTTTGTTGCATGTATTCATAATTTTTTTAAATGCTAAATTTTTAGGGGGGGGGTGCCTGGGTGGCTCCGTCGGTGAAGTGTCAGCCTTCAGCTCAGATCATGATCCCAACCTGGGATCAAATGCCGGGTCAGGCTCTCTGCTCAGCCATGCACCTGCTTCTCCCTGTCCTTTCTTTTCCCTTTACTCATGCTCTGTCTCTGTGTCTCAAATAAATAAAGAAAATCTTAAAAAAATAAAACTAAAAATACATAAAAATGTTGAATTGTAGTTACAGGTAAGTGAAAATAAGGGTATGGTTATTACTTCAAACCAAGTTCATGGAGAACCTGAATTCTAGAAACTTTTGAGTTTTAGACCGTACGATCTTTGAGGCTTTCATTGTACTATAGCTATGCCTGTAGAGTATTGGAACATAGGAAACACTTAAAGTGTTTATTGGCCCAATTTACAAAGGAAGAGATGGTTTAATATTTCATCTACCTTAAGACTTCACACCTACTCCCCCTTGTGAATCAGGCTTTACTATTCTGATCACATATTAAGAGATTGAAATTCAGAAAGGTTAAGAACATTTTTCTAGTCCGTAGGGTTTTAAAATGTGTATTCTATCACATGGTTGCTTCCCAGAATATTGTGTCCAGCCTATCAAATAATCAAGAGAAAGGGAGCAAATATGGAAAATTGATGTTATCAGTCTCTACAAGGAGAAGTTCTTTTATTGCTTTGGTAAACCCTTGGCTTCCGTTATATTAACAATGTTCCATCAATATTGGCCAGCGTGCTATTTGGCATTCATCTGGACTTTAAGAGAAGAGCTGGGAACTTGGAGTAAGTGATCCTGTCATCCACAAGGGCTTGTCTCACCAAGAGGAATGCTCCCTCTGACTCAGAAGCACTCTGGGAAAGGGCGGAATAAGGAAATGCCACTTCCTCAACAGCCTGCTCAGGGAGCAGCCACTGTATAGACGGGAGCTTTTTGTTTCCTGAGCCCCCTTTGAGGGAAAGAATAAAAGAACATGACCACAACTAGGACAAGCCTTTTCACATCTCAGGATGTGAGTGAAGGAAGGGTTGGTGCACTTGATTTTGCCTTCTTGTGCATTGAAATGCCCAGACCATTGTGTGGCACAATGACTCCCTTTCAGGAAGGTGGCGACTATTGTGTCTTGCTGTTGTTCTCTGTCGCTCTGTCCCTTTGCCTTCTTTAGTTTTTCCCACTGTCTGGTCTACAAAGAAACCACTCAGTAGCAGTGCCTGGGCAGGCTTCTTAAGGAGAGGAGAGAGCCTCCCCCCTCCTCCACTTCCCAACACACACACACAGATGGAGAAAGAAAGCAAAGCAGTGTCAGCCTTGGGACTTAGAAGCTCTGTTGAGTCACTTTAAATACTCTGAACCCTTGTTTCCCTTGGCAGTGAGAAATCAAGCCAAACAGGGCACAACTTACATTGTCAAGCTCTGGGAAGTTGCTGTAAGGATCGTTAAACTCTTGACATCTGAAATGTCTGGTTTTGGGACTTCTTGATCTCCTATTTTACACCTGTATATTTGATGAATCAAAGTGTGCATATCAGGAATCACACAATGGTTCCTGGGGGCCCCAGAAATGTGACGTGCTATATATTATAATTTATATAAGCGTGAGAACTTGCACAAGTAAGACACTTGAGAATGGACACTTTAATGGTGAGGCCCTAAGATTACTCTTCTTAGTATCCTCCTGTGCTATTACATTAAAAAAATACTTTAACATTTTTTTCTACTCTATTACTCAGAGAATAGTGACTATATTTGTCTGTTTGTTTTTAATTTCAAGGTATCTCCCTGTAACTCATTGAGCCTCATTTTTGCTCAGCAATCGTGGAGCTATAGACTAAGACTTAGATAAAGTTATGATGTTAGAGAATCTGGTGGAAATTGTTTTTTTTTTCTTCTCCCCAAGAAGGAATTGTGTTGAAGAGAGAAAACACTCAAAGTCACACAGTTCTCAGTGTGAATCACAAGGATGGGACTTAATATCTCCGTGTCCTTCAACAATTTGTTTAACTTCTTTCATCTACTTTACTCTTTCAAAAAAATGTGGTTGTACAACTCTACAGCCTTTTTAAAACAGGGTTATTTGGAGAATTAAATAGGATAATGTATGTAATATCCTTAACCCTGTGTCTGACACACAATAAAATCTAATACATAGAGAGGGATATGACCCCAGTCCTGGTGTAAATTTGTTTCATTGTGATCTGTCTTCAAAATGGTGTGTGCAGTAAGGATTATTTAATATTAAGTACAACTAACATTGTCTACACTTTATTATTTACAAAGTGTATTTAAATGCATCATTACCTTTATGTCTTGAAAATTTCGAGAGGTAGGTACCCTTATCTTTCTCATTTTACCAACTGGGTGGCTGAGTCTTGAACAGGTTGTGACTTCCTGAAGGTCCAAGGTAATACCCAGCAGGATAAGAACACAAACAAATAGTCCTCAGGATTCCACTTAGTTGGTTTTCATTAACAAATTTTACCTTTGATGCAATTGGGTCTTTGATAAATAGAATTGTTTTTCTTTTCTCTTTCTTGTAGTCACTTGTATGGTTCATTAAGGGGTATATAGCTTCAGTGTGCAAAACAGCTATTTGGAAAGCTTATTAAAACGTAGAGATCAGGGATCCCTGGGTGGCGCAGCGGTTTGGCATCTGCCTTTGGCCCAGGGCGCAATCCTGGAGACCCGGGATCGAATCCCATGTCGGGCTCCTGGTGCATGGAGCCTGCTTCTCCCTCTGCCTATGTCTCTGCCTCTCTCTCTCTCTCTCTCTCTCTCTCTGACTATCATAAATAAATAAAAATTAAAAAAAAATAAAACATAGAGATCTCCCCTCCTCCCCACCCTCCACCACCTTCTTGGACCAAGAAATTCTGATTCAAGAGATCTGGGGTGGGGCAGAAAATCTGCATTCCCGAGAAGCTCTCAGGAGATGGTGAAGCTGCTAGTTTAGAGACCACATTTTTAGCAGCACTGCTTCAGCCGGTTTCATCAACAGTGGTTATCCTGAGATATGTTTGTCACAATGCAATAATCCATTTGCAGAAGAAACTTCGCAGACGTGCTGTATTGTATATATTTTTTTCTTTTTGTATATTATGATGTTTTGCCATCTTAAACTTTTCTGGCTGAGGAGAGACTGTTCCTCCCACCCTCACCCCCACTAGCCAATTCTTAGAGGTAGCAAAGGACTCAGCTGGCAGCCTGCCTTTGATATGCAAACTAACCAGTCCAGACACAGAAACTTCTCTATCTGGCCAGGACACCCCAGGAAGCAATATGCCTCTGCTGAATCATCCCAGGGTCGATACCAGGACCACCTCTATAAAGCCCTCTGGAATTATTCAAGCTAGCCAATCCTAAACCATCACTTGGCCTGCTTTGCTTCTTTGGAAATGCCAATCAGGGTTTTTGGCCTACACTTTGCCTTTGTTGCCATCTTCCGCCCCTTGACCAAAACCTAGCACTTCCCCCATGATCTTGTGTGGCATGTGGAGATCCCCGGGCTCGGACCTGTGACTATAATAAACTTGTTTCCTTCTGTCCCCTCTGTGGCTCTACCTCACAGACCACCAGCTAAAAGCACACAGGAACACATGTTTCCTTCAGACAAAAAGGAAGGGGCATCTCTTTTTCTCCAAATGAGTTGTCCTGAGTCAGACATTTTTGGCAATCACTGTGCCCCACGCCTAATTGGGACCGGATAGAATAATGGCATTAGGGACACTGGTCATCAGGGCATCCTTGCAAATTTCCGGCGGGTTTGGGCACATAGAGCTTTTCATTGTCTTCTGACAGCAATTTCAACCTCCCGCTGCCCAACCTATGACTCTCTCTCGTTAAACCTCGGTGAGTGGCCCTGCTGCAGCCATGAATCATACACTGAGGGCTTCACACAGCCTGGGTTTATGGAGCCGCATTACAGGAGACCATATCTCAGATGGCCCCAGTGCAGCCAAAACAATCTGTCACTTTTAATTCTTCCTGTCACCTCATTAAGTATATGGAAACGTTGACAATAAAGCACATTTTCACACAAACACGCAACACTCACGCCACCCCAAAATGCAACATTTCCTCCTCTTGTATTCAGATGTGGTTGTAAATATTACAGTCATTGAAAGATTCACTGAGCAAACATATGTGCCGGGGTACTGTATATAACTGACAGAGGCAAAGAACAGTCTCCATGGACACATAAAGCAATTAAAAATAACTGTGCTTCAAAGCAGGCTACTATAATACAAAGGTCAGGACCATAAATATGAACAGGATGGCAGTAATGTCTCTATCCAAATATACCCCCAAACACACAACTACAACAGGTCGGATCTCAAAGGTTAATGTTAAAAAAAAAAAAAAAAAAAAAAAAAAAAAAAAGGCTTTGAAATTATGCCATATTCCACCCATGCTTTTTTTTTTCCTTCTTGGGTCTTTTCATCAAAGGTTAATATATGTGGATACAGTGGAAAATTTTATCAAGGCCAAATATGTGTCATCAGCCACTATTTTATTCAATGCAAAATATTTAGCCTTGGACATATGATACAATGAAGGCGCTCTATCAGATATTCTGTGAAAGGAAAATGTCTGTTGCTTCTCCCCCTTTTGCTTCCTAGGTTGCTTGTTTTTATATTAACTGCACGGAAGTTTGAATTCCACTCAAAGCTGTAGAGAGACCGTTCTGAGGGCCGGGATAATTTTTGCAGTAACACACTGAGTGTGATAATAAGGTTTATGCATGGTTGTAAAGAATGTGCTGACAGATGGAAAAGGAGCCACCTCGGTCTGCACAGCATTCATTTTTATATATATTAAAAAAATCATACTACACCTGACTCTGATTCAAACAGCAGTTCTTTCTCCCGCTGTCTTCTAGGAACAGAAATATTTTAGAGTATATAGAAAAATTCCAACCCCCAGTGGACTGATTCGCTAAAATTTCAAGTTCTGTGCACATCAGAGTATCATAGGCTCCTGTATTACCATTCAGGGTGTCATGTGCAATGAAAAACTTATTCCCTCCAAACATGAATCTCTATGTAGTAAGTGCCTTAGATAGTGAGCAAGTAAATGCAGCACGGAAAAAAGATGTGAACGGAGTGGCTCCCACAATGGAGAGGCACTTCCCATCTCTTCCTCTGAAAAGCAAAATGCCAGCTAATTTGCTGAGGATTCATTTTCATCCAAGGAAATTAAAATATGAGTGCAGATGGAATGAAAACATTGAGGTCATCTCTGCACATCTTCATGATGTGATATTTGAGAGCAGATTGATTCAAGAAAAAGAGCACTGGGAGGTAAATTCCTTACCCTTAACAACAGGAAGCAACAAGGACCAACCCATCCAGCACCAGCAGCTGGATTTTCGGAGCCATGGTGTCAGCTTCCTGGGGGAGAGCAACAAGCTCCTGACATCTGCTCTCTCCCACATCTATTACCATATTCTTAGAAAAGCCCATCCTATGCTAAAGTGACTGACTGAATGAATGAAATAGAACAAATAAAAAAAAAAAAAAACACTTCTTTTCATCTTCAACCTTCTGATCAAATGAATCTATATTAATTTGCTAAGCCTGGGGTTACCAAGCACCACAAACTGAGCACCACAAACAACAGAAATGTCTTGACCTTCATAGTTCTGGAGGTCAGAGTTGGTTCCTTCCCAGGGCCACGAGAAAGGACGTGTTCTGGGCCCCTCCCATTGGCTTCCCCAAATCTTTCCTCATTGCCTTTACATGTGTCTCCAAGTCCAAATTTCCCTTTTTCTCTATAGATATGAGTCGTATTGGATTAGTGTCTGTCCTGATAACCTCATTGAACCTAAAGACCCTATATCCAAATAATCTCACATTCTGAGGTACTGGGAGGTTAGATCTTCAACAGAGGAATTTCGGAGAGACACAATTCAACCCATAACAGCATCGTTTACTGAAACAACACAGAGCTTCCATTTATCCACTGCTGTTATTTTCTCTTCCTCTGCTAATAAGCACGGTCTCTCACATTCCTGCCATCCTCAGAGCACAGCTTCCAGGGAGAAGAGTAAATTTTTTCAACATTGCTAAAGAAGTTCCTGAATTATTATGTTTGTTAACTTTTTCTTCTTACAAAGAACAAGCCATGCACCTTCAACTTCTCTACAATATTCTCTTCAATCAGCTTCACCATTAGTCCCAACATTCAAACACTATTTTGGCATCTGGCTCACAGATACTATTCCCACATCATAGGTTACTTCTCTATCCATGATAGCGAACCACTCACAACCTACACCATTTGCTCTTGACCTCTTCAACTCAACTGCAGCTCGCTTACACTGCTTGCTCATTTACGTACTCTATCTATCCTGTTCCTTTTATGTGTGTATTAGCTCTGGAAATTTAAATTCAAATGCTCCTTCTTTGACTACTATCTGCTCATTCCAATTTTTCTCATTTCCCTACTTCATTTATAGTATCAGTTACCAAATTATGGTATTACATGGAAAATTAGTGTTTCGGTATGTCAATAAGATCACACAGAGGAAGATAAAATGGAGCGTAGTCAAATAAATTTAGGAGAATGGTGTTAATAAAAGTTGAAATAGTTCTTTACTGAAAGACTTTAGTACACCACCATTTGTTCTGAATAACCAAGGTTTTGTGACTGCTTTCACCAAACTAATGTCAGCAATTAAAAATATAATAATGAAGCCTAGTGAGCCACAGGACACCAATCTGGGAATCAGCAGATTATACTGTTCTTTAATTCATAACTCCTATTCCCACTTTCCCCTCTCATTCTAGTTATCCACCCTTTCCTTAGGATTTTTGGCTATATCCCGTAGGCCATTCTTTTGCTAGATAGTTCTTCCACTCAGTCTTATTTCTATGTCTACCCTGCAACTCTCTGTCCTTTCTAGTCCCACAAACGAGCTCATGTTCTGCAACTCTCAGTAGGCCTTCAGAACCGCAAGCAAAAATACCCATGCTAATCATTTTCCAATTTAACCTAGCATATAATAAGTTATGACTATTTTCTAGATTACTTGTTCACCTACCTCACTCCATCTCTTTTCTCTTTTTTTCTCCTATGTCTTCAACCCTTCTCTACCAGTTCTTTCTCCTACAGTAGTAAATCTGTTCAAAGGAGTCTCATTTCAATTTTCTTTTCCTTTTTCACAACTTCCTTCTTGAAGTTTTGGCCTTCTCATCCTTTTCAAATTAAGTTCCATGAGAATAGAATATCTTTCCACTTATCTGTGCCTCTTCAATTTCTTTCCTTAATGTCTTATAGTTTTCAGGGTACACGTCTTTTACCTCATTGGTTAAATTTATCCCAAGGTATTTTATTCTTTTTGATGCAATTGTGAATGGGATTCTTTTATTTTCTTTTAAGATTTTATTTATTTATTTGACAGAGAGAGAGAGAGAGAGATCAAGCAGGGTGAGGAGCAGAGGGAGAGGGAGAAGCAGGCTCCCCTACAGCTCAGGGAGCCTGATATGGAGCTCTATCCCCTATGGAGCTTGATCCCCGGACCCTGGCCTCATGACCTAAGCCAAAGACAGATGCTCAACTGACTGAGCCACCTGGGTGCCCCTGGGATTGTTTTGTTAATTTACTAATAGTTCATTATTAATGTATAGAAATACAACAGATTTTTGTACATTGATTTTGAATCCTGCAATTTTGCTAAATTCTTTTTTTTTTTTAAGATTTTATTTATTTATTCACAGGGGACACACAGAGAGAGGCAGAGACATAGGCAAAGGGAGGAGATGCAGACTCCATGCAGGGAACCTGATGCGGGACTTGACCCCTGGACTCCAGGATGATGCCCTGAGCCAAAGGCAGACACTCAACTGCTGAGCCACCCAGGCATCACAATTTTGCTAAATTCATTGGTTAGTTAAACAGGGATTTTTGTTTTGTTTTATTTTCTTGGGAAAGTAATTCTTGAGAGAGACAATGCAAATACTTAAATTTCAAATAATAATTATGATATAAATACTAGATTACAAGATAGAAGTAGAAGATAATAAAAAAAGGTAAATGTATTTGAATTATCAAGGGACAGTGATTAGATATATACCATTTAAAAATAGATATTTTATTTTAGAATAGTTTGTATTTATTGAAAAAAATATATAGTAAGAGGGCTTTCATAGAACCTATATGGTTTCTTCTGTTATTAGCACATTTAATGGTATATTTGTGGCAACTCGTGAACCGATATTATATTTTATCATTTATGTCCATACTTTATTCAGATTTCCTTGGGCATTACCTAATGCCCTTTTTTTGTTGTCGTTGCTCAAATGTACCATATTACATTTATTCATGTCTCCTTATACTCCTCTTGACTGTGATAGCTTCCATGATTTTCCTTGGTTTTGATGAACATGACAGTTTTGAGGAATATTGGTCAGTAACTTTGTAAAATGCCCCTCAAATGGATTTATTGGATGTTTTTCACATGATTAGACTGCAGTTATGGGTGTTTGGGAGGAAGGTCACAGTTGGAAGTGTTATTTTCATCACATTCCATCAAAAGTTTATACTACTAATGGGACTTATCCCTGTTGATGTTAATTTTGATCACATGACTGAGGTCGTCTTTGTTAGGTGTTAGGTGTTTCTACCATAAAGTTACTTTCTTCATTCCATCATTCAATAATATATTCTTTGGAAGGAAATTTCCACATATAGCCTACACTCAAGATGTGGGCAGTTATGCTCCATTTTTTTAAGGGTGAGTTCTACATAGTATATATAAATTTTAAAAAATCATTTGGATGGTTGAGAAACCCCAAGATATAATGCAGAATATGACAAAACAATCTAACTAATATTAAAAATTTAGGAAATAGCATCACTAAAGGTGATGAGGGAAAATGTGCTGATCTAAGTAACTTTAGAAATTAGTGGAATCTATAAAGCTAAAGGCAAAACAGTACATAATTACTGTAATTTAGTTGATAATGTTGTTTTCCACAGGGATATTAGTTAAAAATTATCATATTGCTATACATATATACAGGAATTGAACAATTAAGTAAATGGATGGTAGATGGGGAGAGCCAGGTGGGAAGTGAGATTTTGCAGACAACCAAGGGGAAAAGGAACATCACTATGAAATACTGTTTAGTTTAATACATTTGTGTGTGTGTGTGTGTGTGTGTGTGTGTGTAAATACACAGGTCAGTTTATATACAAAACTTTTCTTGCTTTGTCAGCTGAGACCGCCTAGAAGTGATGACATCCCATTATAAACAAGTACATGTGGTACCCAGATATTAGTTCCTAAGTACCATCCTTCAGTAAAAGGATCAAGGGCTCCTTGGAGAAATGACTAATTCACAGGCTGGGGCAGGAAGTAGAAAAGGTGAGTCTGGAGTATTTTGTAGTGCCAGAGGTAATGAATGCTGAGAAATAAAAAATTTAAAAGCCCTATTATGATGGGGCCATGTCAAAAGATACAAGAGACGTTAATAGAGCTCTCAATGGCCAATGCCGGAATAATGTGAACAAACAAAAGAAATGAAGTAATATTGGACTATGAAACAAATATCCATGAGTACATATGGGTATAAATAAATTATTGAATAAATAAATAAATGAGGGAGAAGAGACAAGTCTCTCATGAGAAGAATTCCAAGTAATATATGTGTTACTTTGACATATATAATTTTATAAAGAAAAGACCAATAGTTTTTTCAAATATAGAATAAAACAGGATTTCCAAATTCCTTATCAGGACGAAAAATAAGAAAGAGATAGACCATGGATAAACAGAACAAAACAAGGTATTCATAAAATTACATTAAATTAAAATGGAAGACAAAAGATTAAATGGAATATTTATTTTCTCTTCCCTTATAAAAAATGTTTCTTTACCAATTCTGTGGTTGGGCTCAGACAAGTTTATATTGAAAAATTATCCAGGCTATTACAAACTATATTAGATGTTCTAAGGTACTAATCATAAGAAAATTTTGGCAAAATTAATGAAGAAAAAGAGATAATGCAGCTATGCTACATTAGAAGGTAAAATAAATGCAGCATCAAATATGGAGGACATTAAAGCTTTTCAAATATTTATAGATTTATAGAATTTATTTTACGTTCTGTATATTTTTGAAAGAATTAATGACACGGACAAATTTCCAGAAAAAAATTATTATAAAAATTGATACTTAAAAAAAAATTGATACTTTATGTTGAAGCTCAAAAAATAAAACATCAAAGATAAGAAACATTATCTGGGAAATAATTACCAAAAGGTCATTTTTATCAAATGATTTCATGCTGAGTTCTTTGAAACCAGTTGTAAAATATGTCTGATGATAGTAATTGATGAAGTTTCCCAATTCAGTGATGAACTAAGCAACATCCTATACTAAAACATGAGAAAAATGGAACACTAAAAAAAGAAAAACTGACTAAAGATCTTTAGAACTATAACTGCAAAATATTAGCAAATCAAATGTAGCAGTTTATTAAAAGATAACACACCATGACCAAATAGGTTTTTATTCCAGGAATGCACGAACAATTCAATATTAAGAAACCAAGTAATAATTCATCACAACAATCGATCAAAGGAGAAGAAAGAAAAATTTATCTTGATAGACGCTGAAAAAGCATTTTAAAATAATTCAACATCAATTATTGATAAAAAACGTTAGTCAACTAGGAATAGGAGATAAGAACAAATCCCCAAGATGATGAAGGTGATCTATTTCAAACTATCAACCAACATTGACTCTTATCATAAAACATTAGACAACGATCATTATTACCATTTTTTCAGCTAATTTTTTAAAAACATTTTATTTATTTATTCATGAGAGACACACAGAGAGAGGCAGAGACACAGGCAGAGGGAGAAGCAGGCTCCATGCAGGGAGCCTGATGCAAGACTCGATCCCAGGACCCCCGGGCCACGCCCTGAGCCGAAGGCAGACGCTCAACGGCTGAGCCACCCAGGTGCCCTCAGTTATCTTTTAAGACTTTAATATTGATATATGTTTTATAAATAATAAAATTCACTCTGTTAAGTGTATAATTTGAGGACTTTAGATAAATGTAGTTATATAATCATCAGAATAATAAAAACAGAATATTTTCTTCATCTCATAATGTTTCCTCTTGCTCTTTTCCCTTCTCCCTCTGCTCCCAGACCTACTGAATACACTTCCAATGTATGTCCCTGTATATTAATCTTTTCCAGAAATTCCTGTAAATTGAAGCTTGTAGTATATAGGTCCTAGTCATAATGCATATGCTCTTAAAATTCATCCATATTTTTGCATATATCATTAGTTTGTCCTTTTTTATTTCTGGGTTCCATTCTACTAGATAAATGTATTATAAATTATTTTTTTTATTCATAAGATACATATTTAGTTTATTTCTAGTGTCTGGTTATTATAAATAAAACTGCTATAACCATTTCTGTACATGTCTGTGCGTGAACATATGTTTTCATTCCTCTTTCCTAAATATCCAAAAGTAGGATTGCTGCATTATATGATCAGTATATATTCAGTATGTGTGTGTTTATATATATATGTATCAGTAATCTATTACATGATCCATATATATCAGTACTATATTACATGATCAGCATATATAAAGTTCCATATAACTTTATTAAAAATTTGTTAAACTATTTTCTAAAGTGGTGTGCAATCTTACATTTCACAACCAATGGATGAGGAGTTCTAGTTTTCCATATCATCGACACTTAGTATTGTCAGTCTTTTTAGATTTAGCTATTTTAATAGGTATTAGTGGTATCTTATGGTGTTTTTCATTTGTATTTCCACAATGATTAATGATATTGAGCACCTTTCCATGTGTATATCTGCCCTCTGTGATTCTCTGTGTTCACAATTATATGTCAATAATGATAGTTTTTCTTTTTTTTTTTTTTTTTACTGTGTGTTTATCTTGAAGTATTGAAATTAGGTAGTAGGAATTCTCTTTTTCTTCTCTTCACATTTCTGACTCAATTTTAGAACCATATTCTTAATTTTTAAAAGTGACACAAAGTAAAAACAAACCTGACAGAATTTGAATCGAAATTGCCTTGAATCTATGGATCAATTTGGTGAGAATTGACATCTTAACAATATTCAGTCTTTAGACATATGTATGGTATATTTTTTCTTTATTTATTTCATTTTCCCCATAATATAGTTTGCAATAGATAGGCATTGTACATATTTTATTACATTTATCCCTAAGTATATGACATGTTATGATACTATAATAACAAGTATTTTTTTAATTTTTCAATTGTCAGTTCTAGGTTGTGGGTATATAGAAATACAGCTTTGTTCCTATTGACCTTGTATCCTATATTTTGCTGAAGTAACTCATTCGTTCTTGACTCTATTTTTTTTTTTTTTTTAGATTTATTGTGACTTTGTCTATAGGCAATTATGCTATTTGTGAATGAAAATAGTGGTTTTATTTTCCCTTTCCAAAATCCTTCCTCAGCATTTTGTTTCTTCTTTTCCTTTACAGGCTTTGCTAGAACTTTCTGATTCAATGTTAAATAGAAGTAGTGAGGGCAGACATACTTGCCTTGTCCCTGATCTTACGGTGAAATCTATCTTTCACCATTAATAAAATGTTAGCTATAGATTTTTAATAAAGGCCTATTTTCAGTGTTAAACTCTCCAATACAAATCATGGATTCAAATATATTTTCTTATATGATTTTTATTTATTTACTTTAAATACTTTTATTAGGCACAGACACATGTTAGAGTTCTATATTTTTGATAAATTTATCCCATTACTTTTATATAATGTAATATTTCTTTTTTCTCAAGTCTAGTTTGTCTGATATTAATATAGCCACTTCAGTTCATTTTGGATTAGAGTTTGTGTGGTATATTTATTCATTCTTTTGTTTTCAACAGATCTACGTCTTTATACTTAACATCAATCTCTTTGTAGGCAACATTATTAGATCCTGCTTGTTAATCTTATCTACAGTTTGTGTCTTTTAATTTAGTTTAAACAATTAGCATTTAATATAATGATTATTGAAATCTATGTTTCAAATTGTTTTCTATCTGTCCCATTTTTTTTATTTCTTATTTTCACTTTTGACTTATTTTAGACTGAATACTTTATTTCTTTTTATCTTCAATATAAATCTACTAATTATACTTCTTTTATATGAGTTGCTATCATGTTTACAATATATATATTTAACTTATCACAGTGTACTGCCAAATGATATTATGTAACTTTCTGTAAAACATAAGAAAGTTAAGTTGGAACACTGCCATTTATTTCCTCCCATACTTTATACTATTTTTTGTCATACTGTTATTTCTACATATGTTATGAACTCCATAATACTTTAGTACTACTTTTGTCTTGGATAATCACTTATCACTTAAAAAGATTAAAACTAATGGATAATGTATTTTATGTTTACCCACATCTGTATCCCTTCACAGATGTTTTCCTTCCTTTTTTTTTTTTTTTTAAGATTTTATTTATTTATTCATGAGAGATACAGAGAAAGGCAGAGACATAGGTGGAAGGAGAGGCAGGCTCCCCAGAGGGAGCCTGATGTGAGACTCGATCCCAGGACCCTGGGTTCACGACATGAGCCAAAGGCAGATGCTCAACCACTGAACCACTCAGGGGTCCCAGATGTTTTCCTTCTTTGTGTGGATACATATATTCATTTGATACCATAATTCTTCTGCCTGAGAACTTTCTTTGATGTTTCTTGTAGCACAGGTCTGTGATAAATTCCTTTAGCTTGTGTGTTCCTCAATGACTTTATTTCACTTTTATTTTAAATATTTTACTCAAAAGTTTTATTTCTAGAACAGTTTTAGACTTACAGAAAGCTTTAGACTTACAGAACAATTGAGTGACCAGCACAGAGATTTCCCATGTAGTCCTATACAATTTCCCCCATTATTCGCACCTACATCAATATGGTATGTGTGCTATAATTCATGACTCAATACCAGTACACTTGTTTTTAGTTTTTTCAGATTTCCTTAGTTTGTAGTCTACTATCCTTTTCTATTCCAGCATCCCATTACATTTAGTTGTCATGTCTTTTTACATTCCTCCTCATTGTGACAGTCCCAAATTTGCCTTGCTTTTGATGACCGTGATGATTTTCAGAACTACTGGTCAAGTGTTTTGTAAATTTTTTTCAATTGGTGTTTATCTAATTTTTTTTTCTCATGATGATACTGAGGTTGTGAGATTTGGAAGGAAGATCACAGAGGGAAAGTGCCATTTCATCACATCAGATCAGGAATACATACTATCAGCATGACTTTTTTTTTTTTTTTTTATGATAGTCACACAGAGAGAGAGAGAGAGAGAGAGAGAGAGAGAGAGAGAGAGAGAGGCAGAGACACAGGCAGAGGGAGAAGCAGGCTCCATGCACCGGGAGCCCGATGTGGGATTCGATCCCGGGTCTCCAGGATCGCGCCCTGGGCCAAAGGCAGGCGCCAAACCACTGCGCCACCCAGGGATCCCTCAGCATGACTTCTTATCATTGTTGATGTTAATTATGATCACCTAACAGAGATAGTGTTTTTAAGGTTTCTCTGCTGTGAAGCCACTTTTTTCTTCCTTTGTTTTCATATTGTCCTCTTTCCAAAGGCAGTCACTGCACAATCTACATTTAAGGAGTGAGGAATTATGCTCCATCTTCTTTAGAATAGCTTATTTATGTAATTTACTAGGAATTCTGCATGAGAGATTTTTTCTTCATTTATTAATTTATTCAATCACTTATTTATATAAGTATGGATGCATTGATAATTATTTTATGCTTTGGTTTAAATCTAATACTACCTTATCTTCTTATTAAAATTATTCCAGATTTACCTAGTAGGAGCTCTTTCAGATAGCTCTTGTGCCCTTTTGACATAGTCACATTACTATTTAAAATTTTTAAGAACTTTTTTACTTTCTGCCATTATAAAATGTTCCAGGCCCTTTTAGCACATTCCCTACCCATCAATGAATCAACTGTTTCTTCAAGAAGTTCTGATTATTTTTATTGGATAATGGCATTAGAAACCAATATCTGGCCTCATACAATGAGTTTGGAAGTTTTCCTTCCATTTCTATTTTTGAAATAGCTTCCGAATAGGTATTAATTCTCTTTAAATGTTTGAAAGAATTCCTCTGGTAAGCCATCCAGCTCTGGACTCTTGTTTGTTGGGAGACTTTTGATTGCTACTTTAATTTCCTTGCGGGTTATAGATCTGTTCATGTTTTCTAATTCTTCCTGTTTTAGTTTTGGTAGTTTATACATCTCTAGGAATGCAATCATTTCTCCCAGATTGCCTAATATGTTGGCAAATAGTTGCTCATAATAAGTTTTATAATTGTTTGTATTTCTTCAGTGTTGGTTGTGGTCTCTCCCTCCTTTCATTCATGATTTTAGTGATTTGGTTCCTTCTCTCTCTCTTTTCTTCTTCTTCTTTCTTCTTCTTTCTTCTTTCTTCTTTCTTCTTTCTTCTTTCTTCTTTCTTCTTCTTTCTTCTTCTTTCTTCTTCTTCTTGTCTGGCCGAGGGCTTATCAATCTTATTAATTCTATCAAAGAACCAGCTCCTAGTTTTGTTGATCTGTTCTCTTGTTTTTGTTTGTTTGTTTGTTTGTTTTTTGGCTTCTATTTCATTGATTTCTGTTCTAATCTTTATTAATTATCTTCTGCTGGGTTTAAGCTTTATTTGCTGTTCTTTCTCTAGCTCCTTTAGGTGTAGGGTTAGGTTGTGTATTTGAGACCTGTCTTGTTCCTTGAGAAAGGCTTGTATTGCAGTATATTTCCCTCTTAGAATGCTTTTGCTGCATTCCAAAAGTTTTGAACAGTTGTGTTTTCATTTTTATTTGTTTCCATGAATTTTTCTCATTCTTCTTTAATATCCTGGCTGATTCATTCATTCTTTAGTAGGATGTTCTTTAGTCTCCATGTATTTGAGTTCTTTCCAAATTTTCCCTTGTGATTGAGTTCCAGTTTCAAAGCATTGTGGTCTGAAAATATGCATGGAATGATCTCCATCTTTTGATACCAGTTGAGACCTGATTTGTGGCCCAGGATGTAATCTATTCTAGAGAATGTTCCGTGTGCACTCAGGAAGAATGTGTATTCTGTTGTTTTAGGATGGAATGCTCTGAATTTATCTGTGAAGTCCATCTGGTCCAGTGTATCATTCAAAGCTCTTGTTTCCTTGTTGATTTTTTTGCTTAGATGATCTGTCCATTGCAGTTTGTGGAAGATTAAAGTCCCCTAATATTATTGTATTATTATCAATGTGTTTCTTTAATTTGGTTATTAATTAGTTTATATAATTGGCTGCTCCGATGTTGGGGCATAGACATTACAATTGTTAGTTAGGTCTTCTTGTTGGATAGACCCTTTAATTATGATACAGTGCCCAGACTTCAACCTCTATACAAAGCTGTACTCATCAAGACAGCATGAACTGACACAAAAACAGACACATAGATCAATGGAACAGAATAGAGAAACCAGAAATGGACCCTCAACTCTATGGTCAACTAATCTTTGACAAAGCAGGAAAGACTATCCAATGGGAAAAAGACAATCTCTTCAACATATGATGTTGGGAAAATTGGACAGCCACATGCAGAAGAATGAAACTGGATTATTTTCTTTTGTTTTCTTCTTTTTTAAGATTTTATTTATTTATTCATAAGAGACACACAGAGACAGGCAGAGACATAGGCAGAGGTAGAAACAGGATCCCTGCCAGGAGCCTGATGTGGGATTCAATCCCAGGACCCCAGGATCATGACCTAAGCCAAAGGCAGATATTCAATCACTGAGCCACCCAGGTGTCCTTATTTTCTCACACCATACACAAAAATAGACTCAAAATGGATGAAAAACCTAAATGTTAGACAGGATTCCATCAGAATCCTAGAGAACACAGGCAGCAGCCTCTGTGACCTCAGCCACAGCAACTTCTTGCTAGACATGTCTCCAAAGGCAAGGCAAACAAAGGCAAAAATGAACTATTAGGACTTCATCAAGATCAAAAGCTTCTGCACAGCAAAAGAAACAGTTAAAAAAACCAGAAGACAACCTACAGAATGGAAGAAGATCTATGCAAATGTCTTATCCGATTATAGTATCTAAAATCTATAAAGAACTTATCAGGGGGCACCTGGGTGGCTCAGCGGTCCTTGGGATGGGGTCCTGCATTGGGCTCCTAACAGGAAGTCTGCTTCTCCCTCTGCCTGTGTCTTTGCCTCTTTCTGAGTGTCTTTCATGAAGAAATAAATAAAATCTTAAAAAAAAAACACTTCTCAAATTCAACACCTAAAGAGCAAATGATCCAACCAAGAAATGGGCAGAAGATATGAACAGACATTTTTCCAAAAAAGGCCCAAAAGACCAA
The DNA here is from genome assembly GCF_011100685.1 of Canis lupus familiaris. NCBI lineage: Eukaryota > Metazoa > Chordata > Mammalia > Carnivora > Canidae > Canis > Canis lupus. Next base: position 87,355,514 of record NC_049224.1, on the reverse strand, counting down.
TGAAAAAATGACACATGAAAAAATGCTCCACATCACTTGGCATCAGGGAAATACAAATCAAAACCACAATGTGATACCACCTTACACCAGTCAGAATGGCTGAAATTAACAAGTCAGGAAACTACAAATGTTGGCAAGGATACAGAGAAAGGGGAGCCCTCTTTCACTGTTGGTGGGAATGCAAGCTGGTGCAGCCACTCTGGAGAACAGTGTGGAGGTTCCTCAAGAAGCTGAAAATAGGGGCAGCCTGGGTGGCTCAGCGGTTTAGCGCTGCCTTCAGCCCAGGGCCTGATCCTGGGGACCAGGGATTGAGTCCCATGTCAGGCTCCCTGCGTGGAGCCTGTTTCTCCCTCTGCCTGTGTCTCTGCCTCTCTCTCTCTCTCTCTCTCTCTCTGTGTGTGTCTTCCATGATAAATAAAATCTTAAAAAAAAAAAAAAGTTGAAAATGAAGCTACCCTATGACCCAGAAATTGCACTACTGGGTATATGCCCCTAAAATATAAATGTCTTTGTATTGTACCTGCACCCCAATGTGTATAGCGGAAATGGCCACAGTAGCCAAACTATGGAAAGAGTCCAGATGTCCATTGACAGATGAATGGATAAAGAAGATGTAATATATGTGTGTGTGTGTGTGTGTGTGAGTGTGTGTGTTTGGCTCTGAGGAAAGAGGTAGGGGAATGTAACAGTGAAAAAAGCATGGAACCTACTATCCAATGGCAAAAGTAGATATTCACACAACAAACCATATTGCACGTATGCAAAGAGCTTCCTATGGGAAACAAGAAGGCAGGAACTTTATCACTCTTACTTAGTAAAGATGTACAGGCATCAATAAAATTACACATTTGAATTGAGCACATCTTAGAAAACTAATACTCATATTATGGCCCCAACGGTTTGTGTATATACATGCCTAAAAATAGAGAATTTGAACCCTGACTTGACCACTTCTTGACCTCATACAAATTGTTCTACCTCTGTATGTCTTGTTTTTGTTTTGTTGCTTTTTCTAAACTTCTAATGTGGAAAAATAGTATTAACCTCATGGGTTATTGAAGGGATTAAGTAGGATGTAGGAGGAAAGTACTTTGTGTACTTATGTACACATGTCTATACTTATGTATAGACATATGTGTACTCACATATATACACACACGATGGAATACTACTCATCCATCAAAAATGAAATCTTGCCATTTGTAACAACATGGATGGAACTATGCTAAGCAAAATAAGTCAACCAGAAAGACAATATCATATGATCTCACTCATATTTGCAATTTAAGAAACAAAACAGGATCATAGGGGAAGGGAGGGAAAAATAAAACAAAATCAGAGAGGAGAGACTTAATCATAAGAAACAAACTGAGGTTTGCTGGAGGGAAGAGGATGGGGGGATGTGGTAACTGGGTGATGGGCATTAAGGAGGATTTGTGATGTAATGAGCACTGGGCGTTATATAAGATTGATGAGTCACTGAACTCTACCTGTGAAACTAATAATACATTATTAGTATTCCTTCCTTCCTTCCTTCCTTCCTTCCTTCCTTCCTTCCTTCCTTCCTTCCTTCCTTCCTCCTCCCTCCCTCCCTCCCTTCCTTCCCTCCTTCCTTCCCTCCTTTCTTCCTTCTTTCCCTTTTCCTCCCCTCTCAGCTGACAAAGCAAGGACATATATGTGTGCATGCAAATCTGCATATATACACCTATCTAAATATTTCTGTACGTAGCCATCTGTATCTATATTAAATATGAATTCATACTGACGACTCCAACTCTAACCCATCAAAATATGGATCTCACCAAGCTTTCTTCCTTTGCAGTCTGTAAATTTCCATTCCAACAGTTGCAAATCTGGTTTCTGTCATCACCCTTCATTTCCTTAGTGGTTCAATTCCAATATGCCTTTATAGAAGTATCATATTTAGTAACTTTTACCCTCATGGACTTGATCTACTAAAATAGAGGACTTATGTACAGTTTCCTGTGCCTGTAGTTATATAGAATCCACTCATTTCCACTATTACTTAGTTCAGCACCTTTCCCCTACCCATTTTATTGAGGTCATTTCATACACTTGTAATCCAATTAAATCCTCGTGTAACAGTCTGCATTTTTTTCCTAGAATTCTCTGACTCGTTAAATGACTTTTTAAAAATTTGCATACATTAAAGTTTGCTCTTTTGTGTTTTAATGTATTATAGATTTTGGTAATGTATAATGTCATGTGTCTATGATCATATTATGCAGTTCTACTATCCTAAAAATCCCCTGTGCTTCACCTAGTCATCTCAAACTCTTGTCAACCACTGATCTTTTTATCAACTACGTATTTTTACCTTTCCCAGAATGTCATATATTTGGAAACCTGAAGGATGTAGCCTTTTCAGACTGACTGATTTCACTTAATATGAATTTAAGGTTGTTCCATGTCTTTTTTGTTTGTTTTTGGGCTTAATAGATTTTTCTTTTATCATTTAACAATATCTTATTTTGTGGATATACCAATTTGTTTATCCATTTACTCACAGAAGGAATATTATTTACACTTAGTTTTTAGCAATTATGATTAAAGCTGCTGTTCATGTGCAGGTTTCTTTGTGGACATAAAATTTCAACACATTTGTGCAAATATCTAGGAACATGATTCTTGGATTTTATGATAAGACTGTGTTGGAGTGGCTTCCAAAGTGGCTATACTATTTTGCATTGCCACCACCAATGAATAATAATTCCTGTTGTACCATATCCTTATGAACATTTGATATTGTCAGTTTTTTTTGGATGTTAGCCATTTTAATAAGTGTGTAGTGGTATCTCATCATTATATTAATTTGCAATTTCATAATAAAAATGGTATGAAGCATATTTTCACATGCTTATTTTTCATCTATATATCTATTTTGTTGAGATGTCTGTTCAGATCTTTTGTGCATTTTAAAATTGGATTATTTGTGGGGGTTTTTTATTGTTCAATTTCAGAGCTCTTTGTATATTTTGGACATCAGGCCTTTGTAAAACATAGGTATTGCTAATATTTTTTTCACAATCTGTAGCTTGTCTTTTCATTCTCTTAGTAGTGTCCTTTGTAGAAAAGAATTTAAAATTTTGATGAAGTCTAACATCAATTTTTCTATCATAGATCATAGTAAGATCACCTAGATGTTATCCAATGTTTTTCTCTAAAAGTTTTATGATTTTTCATTTTTTTAAGCCTATGATTAATTTTGAGCTAGTTTTTGTGAAAGTAAGTTGTGTGGCCAAATTCTTTTCTTTTACATATGGAAATCCAGCACCTTATTGAAAAGACTGAACTCAATCTTTAGTAAGATGAGTTATGGGTTGAATTCTAGGCTTTTATGTGGGTTGAATTCTAGGCTCCTTATTCTGTTCTCTTCTTTTGTTAATACCATGCTATCTTTATCACTGTAGCTTTATAACATGTTTAAAGTATCCACAAAATAATTTGTTGATATTAGATGAATTGTGTTGAATCTATGTTAGGAAGAATCAACACCTGAAAAATACTGAGGCTTCCAACCCATAAACATGGAATATCATTCCATATATTTAAATTAAAAATATTTTTAATCAGAATTTTATAGTTTTCTGTATGTATCTATATGTACATATGATCCTATATGTACTTTGTTAGATGTGTACCCAAATATTTAATTTTTATGTTAATTTAAATAGCGTTGCTTTTTATTTTCAGATTCAAATTGTTCATTGGTAGCATAAAGGAAAGTAACTTACTTTGTGTATTAACCTTGTATTCTATGATCTGGCTATAATCACTTACTGCCGATTTTTTTGGCAGTTTATTGGGATTTTCTCCATAGACAATTCATCATTTGTGAAAAAGAGAGAATCTTATTTTTTCTTTCCAATCTGTATATCCTTATTACCATTCCTTGTCTTGTTCTACTAAGTAAGATTTCCACTATGATTTTGAAAATGAGTGGGGAGAAGGGAGCATCCTTGTCTTGTTCAGGATCTTAGTGGGGAGGTACCCAGGTACATAATAAGATGTTAGCTGTGGGTAGTTTGTAAATGTTCTTTATAAAGATGAAGATATCATTTTCCGTTTCTACTTTTTTGAGAGTTTGTACCATGATTTTGCCTAATGCATTTTCTGCATCAATTAATGTGATTTTTCTTTAGCCTGTTGATATTGTAGATTACATAAATTTATTTTCAAATGTGGAACCAGCCTTGCATACCTGGAATAAATCCCACTTTGTCATTTTGTATAATTTTTGTCCATTGTTGGATTTAGTGTGATAATATATTTTGTAGATTTTAAAAATCTATGTTCAGAAGAGAAATTGGCATGCAGTTTTCTTTTTTTATAATGTCTGTATCTGGTTTGATATTAATCCAATGCTGGCATCATAGAATGAGTTAGAAAATGTTTCTTCAATTTCTGTTTTCTGCAACAGATTACAAAATTCAGTATTTTTTCTTTATTAAGTGTTTGGTAGAGTTCCACTAGTGAAACTATCTTGGTCTAGTGCTCTCTTTTTAGAAGCTCATTAATTATTTGTTCAATTTCTTTAATAATTATAGGCCTATTCAAATTATTATTTCTCTTTTTGTGATAATTTTGATAGTTTGTGTCTTTCAAAGCATCAATCCACTTTATCTAAGTAATCAAATGTGTGCACCTAGAGCTGCTCACAATATTTCTTTATTATCCTCTTACCATCCATGGAATTTGTGATGATGGCACTTCTTTCATTTATGGTATTAGTAATGTATATTTTCTCTCTTTTTTCATCATTAGTCTAACCAGATCAATGTTATTGATCTTTCCCAAACCCAGCATTTTGTTTTGTTGACTGTCTCTATTGCATTTTTGGATTGTAATTTTATTGATTTCTGCTTTAATTTTTACTATTTATTTTCTTCCATTTGCATTAGGAATAAATTTCTCTTCTTCCTTTAATTTCCTAGGTGAAAACAGATTATTGATTTTAGATATTTCTTATTTTCTAATATATGCATTCAATGCTATAAATTTTCCTCTAGACATTGCTTTTGCTACATCCCACAAATCTTGGTAATTTATATTTTCATTTACCTAGTTCAAATTATTTAAAAATTTCTCTTGAGATTTTGTTGTTGTTGCTATTTAGAATTGTGTTGTTTGAACTCTAAATATTTTGGGACTTTCCATTTGTCTTTTTGTTATTGAATCCTAGTTTAATTCCATTGTGGTCTAAGAATATAGCTTGCATGATTTCTATTCTTTTAAATTAGTAAGGGTCTTTTAATGGCCAAAATGCTATCAGTTTTGGGAGTATTCCATTTGAGCTTGAGAAAAAATGTGTATTCCACTATTGTTCAGTAAAATACATCCAGTTGATTAATAGTGGTGTTTATTTCAACTATACCATCAGTGATTTTCTGCTTGCTATATCCATCAATAACTGAAAGAGTTGTATTGAAGTCTTGAATTACACTTGTGGATTTGTCTAGTTCTTTTTGTTTTTCTATCAGTTTTTACCTCATGTATATTAATGCTTGTCTTTAGACTTATACACATTAAAGATTATTTTATCTTCTTGGAGGATTAATCTTTTTACCACTATGTAATATCCTGATAATTTTTCTTGTTCTGAAATTTGCTTTGTCTGAAGCTAATATAGCCACTTCCACTTTCTTTTGATTAGTGTTAGCATGATATCCCTTTTTCCATCACTTTCCTTATAACTTGTGTTTTTATATTTAAAGTGTGTTCTTACAGACTACTTACAGTTGGGCCCTTTAAAAGAAAAATAAGTCTGACTTATTTTTGTCTGTCTTTTGTCTGTCTTTTAATTTTATTTTGGACCATTTTATGTTTAAAGTGACTATGCATATCCATGTCTATAATTGTTTTATATTCATTGTATTTGTCTTTTATTTCTATCCAAAGATTTTCCCCTCTATTGCTTTCTCTGGTTTTAATTGAGCATTATATTTTCACTTTTTTCTTCTCTTAGCATATCAATTATACTTAAAAAAATATTTTAGTAGCTGACCTAGAATTTGCAATATGTATTTACAATTAATCTAAGTCCACTTTCAAATAACACTATACCACTTTATGGATAGTGGAGTACCTTATAACAGATTTTTTTTTTTTTTATTTCTTTCTTCTGTCCCTTACAACATTCTTATCATTCATTTTACCTAACCATATGTTATGATCACCCAATATAATGTTACTTATATTTCTTTGAAGAAACAATGATTTATTAGACTAATTAAAAATAAGAAAATTGTTTTACTTAAATGTATTTTTTTGCACTGTGCCTCCTTTATGCAGTTCCCAGTTTCTACATCATTTTCCTTCTCTCTGAAGAATTTATTTTAACATTTCTTGCAGGGCATTTCTTCCAACAATGAATTCCTTCTTTTTTTGGCTGAGAAATTCTTTATGTGTCTTTCACTTTTGAAGGATAATTTCACTGGAAAGGTGAAATTCTGGGTTGTGCTTATGTTTTTCTTTCTACGCTTTAAATATTTCTCTTCACTCTCTTCTTGTTTACATAGTTTCTGACAAGAAGTCCTCTGTAATTCTTATACGTATTTCTCTATAGATAAAGCGTATTTTTCCCCTCTATGGCTTTTGGCTTCTTTGACTATTTTTTCTTTGTCTTTGATTTCTCACAGTTTGAATATAATTAGCTTATGTTCTAGGGGTTTTTGTTTGTTTTTTTTTGTTTTGTTTTTGGTGTTTATCTTTCTAGGTGTTATCTGAACTTCCTGAATCTGTTGTTTGTTTTTTGTTGTTAATCTGGAAAGTGTTCAGACATTATTAATTTGGATAATTCTTCTGGTCCTTTTTATCATTCTTCTTCTCTTACACAACAATCATACATATGTAACACTTTTAATTATTCCACAGTTCTTATACATCCTGTTTTGTTTTTCATTTCTACTTTACTTTGCATTTCATTTGGGAAATTTCTTTTCACATACTTCAAGCTTACTGGTTCTTTCCTTGGCCATGTCTAGTCTACTGATGAGCCCATCAAAGGCAGTATTCATTTCTGTTACAGTTCTTTTTCTCTACATTACAACCCATCTTTACATGTTGTATACTTTTTCCACTAGAGCAATTAAGATATTAATCATTAGTATTTTAATTCTCTCTGATAATTTGAAAATCTGTTCATGTCTGAGTCTGGTTCTGATGTTTATTTTGAGACTTTAGATGTGTTTTTCTTACCCTTAGCATACTTTGTACTTTTTTATTAAAACTGGCTATGATATATTGGATAATAAGAACTGAGATAAAGAAATCTTTATTGTGACATTTTATATTAAGCTATCTCTGAGCTAGAATATGGTTAGTTTTCTTGTATGTCTACTATGGCTAAATGATGCTGGAGGAAACAGTTTCCTTCAGTGTCCTTGGTTATGTTTTTCTTTCCCTGTTCCCTCTAGGTTTCCCTAAGAGCAGTTTCCTAGGGAGATTCTATGTCTTCCTCTCTTTAATAATCCACTGTTATTATACTGGGGCTCTACTGATGTAGCGGTAAGCATTAGGGGAGAGTAAGCATCCTATGGTATTATGATCAATTCTTAGTCTTTTTGTTGGACTGAATCTCAGGGTTTTGACTTTCAGAAGTGTTTATGAACCTTTTTTTTTTTTTTTCTTTAAATGAGTTAGGAAAGCTAGAGGTGGGTGAAGTTGGTTAATTACCTTTACAATTGGAAGACAAGGCTCCTGTATACAGATTTCCTTGGAGAGCAGAGCATTGTTATGGAGAATGCTCTGGATATATTTCAAATGGTTACTTTTCTCTTCCTTTTGCCTGAAACACAAAGGGGTGTTTCATTCTCAGCCTTCAGCAACTCATCAAAATTACCTTTTAAGCATTCCTACCACTTTCTGGTTCCAGTGGCTTTTGTTGCAGTTTAGGTGATCTTGGCTATGATATTTTTGTATTCTTCTCTACAGTTTTGGGGGTTGTGGTTTGCTCTGTCACCTCAATTCTCTAATGGGTCTAAGAAAAGTCATTGATATTTACTTTGTTCTGTTTTTTTTCTTGTTGTAAGGATGAGAGTGATGACTTCCAAGCTCTTTACATGTTGAAACTGAAACCGGAAGTCTTGCCTTTGTTTTTCAAAGGTATTTTCATGGGATATAAAATTCCAAGCTGACAGTTTTCTCTCTTAGTACTTTAAAGATGTTGTTCTATTATCCTCTCACTTGATTTGTTTCCAATGAGAAATATACCCTCATCCTTATCTTTGAACATATAAGGAGAAATAAAACAAGCTGTGGTCTGAGAAGAGGGAGAAAAAGCTTTAAAATCACATGAAACATTTATTTAAAGATGAATTACCACATCTGGAACAAGAAAGATGGGATAATATGTCATTTTGAGGAGGAGAACTCTGGCAGATAAGCTCCTAGGCTTATGATGGTTTTGTCACCTTAGATACATTTTGGGTCCACAGAACTGAGAGTAAAAAGTGAGGCTTAAGCAGAATTTTGTTCCCAAACCCTCATGAATAAGATGGTGAGAATCAATGTTACCTGGGGAAATAGAACACTCTTCCAAGAGAAGTGATAAAGAAATGTATAATAAAACATGGCCAGCTTTGGAAGCAGTCTCAATAAATCAATATCTAGGCCCTAAGTTCAAGAACATGGCAGTAGAAATGACAGACATGACAGTGGTTTTAAAAACTCTGGTTTTTCTAGAGAGAGGAAAAGCAGCATCCTATAAATCAAGCATAAAATAGTACTTAATCACACTTGAAATTTGGGACATAAGTGGAGGTGCCTCAAAGAACTTAGGATAGTGTTTTTCTTTTGTTCTTGCATTTTAAATTGTATTTCTCATGATTTACCTATAAATGAATTTCTGTTAATCTGGAATTATAGGAGTAATTATATAATTATATAATTATATAATTATATAATTATAATCTCAATTATAGGAGTCCTAGGTACTTAAACTCCTAAGTATAGTCATTTATTTTATAGACCAATGATATCTAAGGGGCATTACATGTTTGGTCTTACCATTAGTGGCCATTTTCTTGAGTAAAAGGCACATAATATAGAATGAACTCATGATATGCTTAATTTGATATAACATTTTACCTGATGGCAGAGAAAGTTTGATATAGTCTCCACTTTTGCCTCTCAAAACCTAAACACTAAGAGCAAACAAAACTGACACAGAAAACCTAAAAACTTTGGAAGCATAACACATGCATTACACCAATTTAAACCTGAAAGCAGAGTAATGTAGGTCTTGTTGCCTGAAAGTGTCCAAATGAAAAATAAATTCAGAATATAGCATAACTCAAGAGGGAAAAATATCTAAGTGCTTGAATAGGGGTAGGAAAACCATGATTCTTTTTGTAGGTAATTTTATTTACTCAAAGTTATTGTGAAATATATATATATATATATATATATATATATGATCTATCTCACATTCTAGATGGATAGACAATGTATTATTACATTCTAAAGGAATAGATAGACTAAATAAATAGGTAGTTAAGTGCAGAAGGTCATGTTCCCTAGCAGGGATTGTTGCAGGCTGCCACAAAAGTGAATCAGAAAACCTATGGGAAAATGAGGAGGGGAAGGAAGGTCATCCAAGTAGGAGAACAGATGCTGAGATGAGCACTAACACTTTCCTCGGACATTTCAGAGTGAAGAGAAAGAGTTTTATGAAGACTGTCTAGTATTTCCCAAAATCCATCATTATCATATCACCTTTTCAAATTTGGTCAAGTCCTATACCAACGCATCATTACATAGATTGTTCTTCATATTGATTTATTTTTTTTACTGAAATAATTCTATATGAAAAAGGAAGTTTATGATACCAGCATAAATGGAAGCCATTTATACAAAAAGTAATCATATAAAAGATAAAATGAAAATACAGTGTTTTAACCACAGATGCCTAAAACAATTCTGAGCACAGGAAGATGGGTAAGAATTTAAGATGTATTAAGATTTGAGAAGATTATATCTTTCTTTCTTTTTTAAAAAATATTTTATTTATTCATGAGAGGCACACACAGAGATAGAGGAAGAGACACAGACAGAGGGAGAAGCAGGCTCCATGCAGGGAGCCTGATGCGAGACTCGATTCTGGGACTCCAGGATCATGCCCTGGACCGAAGGCAGGTGCTAAACCACTGAGCAACCCAGGGCAGATTATATCTTTCTATTTGATTTGAAGTTTCTGTACCATCAACTAAATCCATTGCATATACCTGCTACAATAATCTGTAAAATCGTATTATGCCACATGATATATATTCCATGGTTCAGGAAGGGCTGGGCTGTATGCAACAAATATTTATAAGAAGTAAGGTGAATCCTAGAGCTAAGAGAAGGAGAGAAAGTCTGAAAATGTAATTTTTTTTCTATAAAAATTATTTTATTGAAAGGAAAGGTATCACTGAGGCCAACCACATATTGAGTATCAGAATCTATCTAACGGTATTTATATTTTCAGGTTACATTCTGACCTTTTCACTATTAGATCCCATATCATTATACTGAATTGAAGTCAGGCTGTATGTAATTCTCAGACAGTGGTTCCACCTTCCAGAGTGGTTCAGAGTCCCCTGAGGATTACTGAGTTTATGTGTAATTTCTCTTATACTAGATATAAATTCACCGGTATCTCTCTCAATAAAGAATGAACAAAAGTGATGTTATAGGAATAGCCCCAGTCTCCTCTAGTTTGTAATAAGTGAGACTCAATCCCAGATCTGTGGTCTTTAATTGTTTTTAGTAAGACATCCTCTGGGATTCACCGAACTACTGAAAAGCAGCGTGTCCCACGGGGATATGTATGGGAGAACTATAGCTCCCTGGCACAAAGTAAATCTATTTTTGGCTTCGTGTTGCTTTATAAGGTCTAGGCATCACTAGCATTTTTCCTAGGTTTCTCTTTTCCAGTTCAAACATCCTCAGATACTTCAAGCTCTGATTTGGAATTTGTTTTTATTACCCATATCTCTTGGGTTGCCCAGATCTGAACGGACCTTGATTTGCCAGTATCTTTCATTATGTGTGGCCCCAGGATGAATGCCTAGGCTGCATTTGTTGTAGGGCCAGTGCAGAGCATGGAATAGTGACCCCTTCTTTGGTTACTATGGGCTGATATTACATGTGATCATTTGAGCTGCCACATTGCATTGTTGGCTCATATGGAAATTATGGTCAGTGAAAACTTTAAATCTTTTCTCTTTTTTTCCCTTATATGCCTTTCTAGTTTTCACCAGTTCTTTTTAAATAAACTTTGCTCTGTGTTTGCTGGGATTCCCAAACAAGGAATAGGAAAAAAGGTGGAGGGGGCTGACAAAGGGGCTGTGGATGCAAGAAAATAAGAGTAGTGAGTTTCAAGTGTGACATATATCAAATGTTATATTTATTTAATATGCACTAAGATGTAGCCAACAGAGACCTTTTTACTTTGGATGCCTAGATATTTTTACTTAGGATAAGTCTGTTTAAAGGAGAGTTGATTAAAAAAAAAAAAATTAAAGGAGAGTTGAGTATTAGGAATCAGAGAAATTCAAATCAAAACCACAACAAGATAGTACTTTACACTTGCTAGGATGGCTATAATAAAAAAAATACAGATATTTATTTTAGAAAGAGATAGAGACAGTGCTACTGTGTGAAGATGGGAAGAGGGGTAGAGGGAGACAATCTCAAGCGGACTTGGTGCTGAGTATGGAGCCTGGTGTGGGGCTTGATCTCATAACCCTGAGATCATGACCTAATGTGTTGGGAGCTCATCCTAAAGTTTGCTAAGCTACTGAGCCTGCAAGTTTGAATATTCTCCATGCCATCACAGCCTTCTTTGACCAATATAGCACAGGAAACATAAATAGGTGTTCCTGCCTGGACTGGGCTCCTTAGTGTCATGGGCATTTGCTTTGCCAAAACTTTACCACTGTGGTCACTAAGAGGACTACTTTTTTTTTTTTCTTTATGGAATAATAAAGAGCTCAAAGCTTGCTTTTTATACTTCTCCTCACTTTATATTTCTCAGGCTTTATCTTTCTTTATTCAGAGAGTCTAGCTATTAGAACATTGCCTGGAATGTAGGACACATACAATAAGCAAATGATGGAAGAAAGAAGTGATACTAAAAAAAAAAAAAAAAAAAAAAAAAAAGAAGAAGAAGAAGAAAAAAAGAAAGAAAGAAGTGATACTAAGGGGTGGGTTGAGGATCCCAGGAATGGTCAAGAGCACCATGTTATGGTGGTCAGGAGCACCAACTCTGGAGCCAGGTTGTTTGGGTTCAAAATCTAGTTCTTATTAACTGTTTTGCCTAGAATAATCAACCTCTTCATGCTTTTGCTTCCTCATCTTTAAAATAGTGAAAATAACAGTGCCTGCTTTAGGTTTAGCACCAGTTTCAGCCCAGGGAATGATACTGGGGACCCAAGGTCAAGTCCCACATGGGGCTCCCTGCATGGAGCCTGCTTCTCCCTCTGCCTGTGTCTCTTCCTCTCTTCTCTCTCTCTCTCTCTCATGAATAGGTAAATAAAATCTTAAAAAAAAAAAACAGTGCCTGCTTTATAGGTTATTTAAAGGAAGTGATTACATGTAACATGCTTGGAACAAAACTTTGCATGTACCATGTACCACTGTCGTGATGTGAAACCCAGGAGTATTCTTCTTGACCTAGCATTAATAGTATACTCCATTGGGTTTCTTGTAAATCAATCTGTCCTCTTATTATACTAATAAATCTGTATTTATAAAATAAAGAAAATAGTATTTCTCAAATTCTAATCCATGTATGGTCATTATACATAAGCTTATTTTCCTTTCTTTATCCTATCTGCAATTAAACTGAGTTGTTAGGTTTAGGGCATCCAGGAGGGAAAGAGAATAAATAAGATAAAAGTTACTGCCAAAGTGAGAGAAAAAGGAAAACTGATTCTTCCAGCCTGGTGATTTGTGCAAAGAAGATGGAAGAATTAGGAGGAAAAGTCTCTTGACTTCTCTCCAGAGGTGAAGAGATCTCATACTCGAAAGATAAAAGCAAGAGTTTTGATGAGCTTCTCTTCATACTCCTGGGAGAAATAGTCTGTGTTGTGTGGTCCTTCTCCATCATGAAAAGGTAGAATGAGCAGTGGTGGTGAGGTGTGAGCCCAAGTTAATAATCCAGAGCTGCTGGGCCCTGAGCACCTGAGTGTGTGATGGGCCAGTAATGAATAAAAGTGCTGATGGGAGTGGCTGGAAAACCTAACAGGGAGTATTGTTCTAACAAGAGGATATGACTTCATACTGAAGGCAACTGAGCAGCCCCCAGACCAGGGACTGGCCAGTTGTAACAGTCCAGTCCCTGGAGGAACCCACAGCACTGGTGAGAAGTAAGGCTGGGTGGACAACCCAGACCGAGTGGAGTGGATGCACACAGGACCCCAGGGGCAGACAGCAGCAGCACACCCCAACCGGAAATCCAGAGGCTGGGCCAGATGTACATTTCAAAAGATGTGCCCAACAGTGCTCTCTCAGGGACCAGCTGCCTGACGTGGAGAGCATGAGCCAGAGGTTAGATATCACCTCTTTACCAGTACGCAAAGGCTGAAAGCTTTCTCCTACTCTCAGATATCATCTTGGTAAGGAGCAAAGGAAGGGAGGACACTCTTGATGGAATATTTGCAAGACAGAGACTGGGTGAAATTGAAAGAGAGGGGTGTATCCATAACTGGTAATTTTTGTAAACCTTCCTGACCATCTATTGGGCAGGGACCCCTAAAGAAGTTTAGATAGTTACAGAAAAATAAAAGTTAACTTATCATCCACCCTTTTGTTTGTTTAATCTCTGGGTAATAATGTGGTCAATTTAAAGGCCTTAATTCACATGCTTGTGTTTAACCTTCAGACTGATGTTATTGAAGGCCAATAGACCAACGTTATAACATTCCTCCATTCAGAAATTAGATTTCTCATCATCAAATGTAATCAAAGGTTAAAATTTAGTAGAAAGGTGGATAAATATACATATACTTCTGACAATCCCCTATAATATTTTTTATAGCTGAGTTTTGATAACTGTTGGTTAGCAGAAAATTCTCTTTATATTTTTCCTGGTGTGTCTGGATAGTTTTATCTTTTTATCACCGAAGGAGAAACATGCCTGCTCTGAGGTCAGAGCCAGCAAAACCTCCTTAGGGAAACCGAAGGTAATGCTGTCTGTGTGCTGCCCTGGGAGGCAGGAAGAGGGCTTGTCCCACTTTGAGAGGAAGCGGTAGTTCCCAGAGAAGACCTAAGAATGGAATCCTTTCCTTTCCAAATAAGACTGGAGTAGATCTAGAGTACTGAGATATGGTGGAAATGGTAATGAGGGCCTAGTCATCAGGAACCAAGAGTGGTGGCCCCACAGGACAGGCCTGGGGTGGGAGCGTTGGAGAGAACAGAAATGGTGGAAGCCACCATTAAGTAAGTAAGAAGCCACTTACTTCTCTGGATGCCTAGAGTGAGCCTGGGCCATAGATCTGAACTCTAGGAATGTTACTTGAGGGAGATTTTCACTTTTTGAGGTAATCTACAGATTTAATATTTGTTGTGTTATATTCTACTGATTAACCCTCCGTGATAAATTTGCAGCTCGTGTGTTTGCAAGCAGAGAACTTCGAGATAACCCAGTAGATTTTATTTTCCCAGCTTGGCTTGGTGGGGGCTTATGCAAATCGAACTGCAAAAAATCTCTCTTAAAAAGCAACACATTTCAAAATTTCCATAATCTTAGAACATAGTTCTTATTCAAAATATTACACTATTGATATAGCATTACCACTGATTAATCCAAATGAATGCTGGAGGATATGCCACTTGGGTGCATAGCAGCTAAATATTAGACTTGCCTTGGATTCAGTGTGTCCACATTTTGAAGTCAACTTTAAGATTACAATATAAATTAAGATAAAAGTTTGTGATATATACAGCACGATTGATAAAAGAGAAAAAGTTGGGAGCAATCTAGTAAATCATATATAAACACATGCATGTTAGCTATTTATATGTCCATATTTCACACATCCATGTTGCATATGTCATATATATTCATTTATATGTATTTTATGAATATATTTTCATATTTATAAATATGCATGTTTTAAAATATATATATGTGTGTGTGTGTTTATATATACATATATGGTTGTATTTCTTTTCATCTATATGTATGTAGGTGTGTATGGACACAGAGACTGGCAGATGGATAGAAAAACAGACCAGAAAGAAATATATCAGAATGTTAACAATAAACTGTGGAATTACCATTACTATCGTTATTCTTTATACTTTCCTTTTTTCCCCCACCCTAACTAACAATATTAAGGAAGCAATAACTTTATAATCAGAAAGACAACAACAACAGCACAGGTTATTTTAAGAACTAACCCAGAATACTACGGTAGGGGTTTCTTCAATCTACACCTGTACCAAGAGTATGAAAACTAAGACATTAAAGAATTCAATTCTAAAGCCAGAAATGGAATCATTCCCGGTGATGAGCTAGACCTGTACTATCCACTCCTGTAATTTCTCACCCCAACACACATCTTTGTTTTGCCAAAACCAAGTCATGATGAATGTCAAAGTGTGACAGAGTGAGGTATCACAACAAACAGAAAGCAGAACCAGAGCAATTATTAAGCTCCACCTGTGTGCTATGTCCAGCACTGCAGCCGAGGAGCTCCTATTTGCTGATTTGTTTCACTTTCACCACCTCTCAAGAGACAGGCATTTCTCATAGAATGTGAAATAAACTGCACAACGCCACATGGCAGAGTAAATACAGAGATGTGATTCCGTTTCACTTGGGGCAGTAAGAAAGGGGAGCAGCCGATGCACTTCTGGCTTTGGTGCAATGGGATAGAGTTTGCACCCACTGCGTGCATTCTCTTCCATTCCCTTTTAACACCCCTTGAATCGTGTCCTTCTCTGATTCCAGAATCCCCTCTGTCTGAGCAGAAATATTATGAGCAGAGTATTATGTATTGATATTCTAACACATTTATGTATGAATTTGTACTTACCATCTGAAAATGAATGAAATAAGACAAGATGCACTTGTTATAGGATGTAATTTCCTGTACTTGGCATATGACTTATTGATTCCAATTAAATTTTGACTGAGGCTTATATGAGAAATAAATGTATATATTTTTTAAATCAGTTTTCCTCCTAATCTGATTGCATTATTTATTAAATGTCTAATGGTTAATAACTCAGATACTCAAAAGATTCACATATTTAAAGTTCTAAAATTTGTCTGGCTGGATTTAATTCCAAATACCTTGTTCTTTCTGATGGCATTTCCCTAATATTAATGCTGAACTGAAACCAAAAATAGCAAGGGGGTAAGAACTCGGAATAGCAGGAACTGAGACGATCAGTCTAATCAGCAAATTAGGGCTATGTACAAATCATGCAATTGGCATCATGGGAGCAGCAAGGACCACGCCATGTGGAGAAGAGAACACTCGACGTTGATAACTTTGATTAGCATTAACATTGATCACATAATTCAGTTACTTGCAGGATGTTTCATGATGCTAATAAATAAAAGATGACGCTCTTTAAGAATGGTGGCTTCCATAGTATTGTAGCCAAAGACAGCTAAAATGTGGGGTGGGGGCATAATTTATTTCTCCAGCATTCTCTCGACTGAGCTATAACTGGGAAACCCAGATAGGGCTATTTCTCAAAAAAGGGAGGCAGAGTTGTTGCTGGAGACCTCAAGGAGATTTATGCAGCAACCGGCTTTGCTTTTAAATCTGGCTCCTCCTCCCTTCTGTGCTTTCCTCTTTGGTTTAAGGCAACATCTCCAGCAAACCAGAGTCCTCCTGAATCTCTGCTTCTTTAGCTCTAGACCCGCCTGCATGGTGTTCCATACTCTAGGTCTGCATTGATTCCTTCCCCCTAGAATTAAATGCGACCCTCATCTCTAGCTTTTTGTAGGTTCTAAGTACCTTTCATGTGCACTACATTCCAGCACTGCCTCCCCTACCCTTTTCTTAGATTCAAAACAGTTAAGGAATTTCCCCAAAGTCACAAGGTCAAATGCTCAGCTGCCTCAAGCCTGTGTCTTTTTCCACGGTACCTCACTGTTCTAGCGCCTTTATTTCTTCTTCGTTCTTACACGCTCATTGGCAGTAAGGCGCTCACCTTTGACAAAAATGATGAAGGGTAATCATGGGAATAGAAAACCTCTGAATTAGAAGCCAGTTTAGAGTGGACTGGTCTGACAGCGATCCAGGGAATAAATAGACCTTGCAGATTCCTTACCAAACCCCAGTGCCTTGGATGCCTCTATTAAGAGGAGCTCATTTCTCCTAGTTCTATCTTTGGACAGTCTTTTGAATAAGTTCTATTTTGTGAGTTGAAATCTGTTCACAGAAACTTCCCCTTTTGATTCTAGCTCTGCATAATGGAGCCAAATGATAATATTAACTAACCTATACATTGCTGACTCCGTCAGGGTTATATTTTAAACACATTAACTTGCATTAATTCAGAGAAATCTATGAGAAGGTACTGCACTAGTAGGCCTGCTGGAAGATAAGGAAGCTGAGCTGGAACCCAGAAGTCATTGCTAAGAATTGGTAGAACTGGATTTGAAGCCAAGCATTGAACCAACACACTCACCACCAGTCCTATTCTCTTGATCACTTTTAATGTTTGCTGAAACCAGAGTCGCACTTTTGACACATAAAACACAACTACTTTTGTTCACACGTTGAAGACACTCAAATCACTGACATAGTTATGCTATTCTTTTTCTTTTATAGACACATCAACACTCAGATTAGAGGCGGGATAGGGGATGGGGATAAAACACTCTTTGGTGACTTTGAGCAATAACAGGATCTATACCTGACTCAGACCGTCCAGGTTCCTGATCTGACTTTGTTGTTTACTAGCAATATAACATTGGACAAATTAGCCTTATTTATTGTGCATCTGTGCCAATTATTCATTTATTGTACCTCTGATTCCTGATTTTTAAAAGTGGATGTCACAATGTATCTACGTCAAAGGATTTTTTTTTTTTTTGAGCTTAAATCAAGCATCTGGAATGTTGACTGTATATTGTCAGCACTCAGTAAATATTAGGTACTATTTTTAATACTGACATAATTAAATGAGATCATAGAGTTAAGTATTATGACAGCCTCTGCTCCCTAGAAATGACTCAATCTATATTAACGATGATCATCTAATTTACTATTATTATTTTGCTGTTTTCACACATGTTCTTCAATATCCAAGGGCGTGGGGAATATGACTTTGGGATCTCAAGGTCCATAGCACACTCAGTGGGTAGATGGTTTTAGAGATTAAAGGCCTGTATTCCCCTTGTCTTTTCTTTCTGAAGGTGTTGAAAACTGCCTCTGTGCTCCAGAACCAAAATCTGTAAGGCGAAGACAGAGTTTGGGTATTGAGAGGAAGAAGCTTTATTGCTTTTCCAGCCAAAGGAGGCCGCAGCAGGCTCTGGCCTTCAAAACCACAAGCCTGCCTGAAGGAAGGGGCTGGGGCTTTTATAGGGAAACACAGGATCTAGCCGATTTTGACAGGCACTGTGTAGGTGCTGCCGGCCTCCTTTGTCATGTCTTCAGGGTGGTAACCCGGTTCCCCAAACAAAAGGCTAGGAAGGGAGAAGGGGAAATTTGCAGAAGAGAGGGAAAAGGTTACCTAGGTTAAAACCCAGCCGGTAGGAGTCAAGCCAATGAACTTCAGCATCCAGATTCTGAACCGTGAATACGTCACATTTCCACCTACCATCGGGAAAGCAGCTCTCAGGGCCCACCTGAGCTAGAATTCCAGAGACTGCACCCCCAGTCCTGCAGAAGTAGTGACCAGATGCAGGTGAATCCATCCGGAGCTTCTGCAGTCTAGTGGGAGGCACTTAGTGAATCCAAGAACAAAGAGACAGCAAAATAAAGACACAATATGGAATAAGAATACAGTGTGTCCTGTATGACAGAAACTGGGAGATGCTTCTGTTTCCACCGAATGAGTGGGCATTTTTATCACCAATGGATGAGACCAGATTTCAGGTCTAGGAAGAGTCTGTTCACTGGGCAGTGGAACTTAAGGAATGACCCACGGTGGTAAGAGAGGTAGGCTTGTTTGGGCCTTCTCCCTGCCAAGTATTTGCAAGTGAGAACAGTTAAGCTGTAAAGACCCCAAATAACAATTTGGAGAGCAAATTAAATGAAATTGAAAGGCTTTTCAGTAGCTCCCAGATTTACATAAATTCCGAACATGTGTTAGAAGGATACTGAAAGTTAATGGCTGGTTTAGCAAAATAATAATAAATAATAATAATCATAATGTGATGAGAAATTTCTGCGTGCCTGACAGAGAGGTACTGGATCTTTACCCATCGCATTTGTGATTAGGGATGCGTGTCCACACACTCGCACACACACACACACACATTAAAGTGTATTAAATCTTCTCGAGGCATGTTGTTGTCACATTGCTCCAAGAACAGCGTTTAAATACCAACTCCCTTGATTCCCTCAGAGATTTGAAAATGACTCCCTTATATTTGATAATGGACCTGTACTTAGAAGTTCTTTTGTACCCTGAGCATCTCAGGCGATACCATTAATGCTGCATAAAACACCACAAAATACCAGGAGATCAGACCAAGTAGCAATTACCGAAAACATTTTTCTGATATCTCCCCAGATTTTCCTTTGGGGAGTGCTAACTCAGTAAGTGTTCACTATACATAAACAAAGCATAAGCTATAACTCTGAAAAGAACTTACAATCTTTTCTAAAGTGTTTTGCTTTGTTTGATAAAATGGTCTTTGGGGGAAACTCTAATGGACAAAAGCTAAAGATCTAGAGAAAGGAAACCTGATCCATTTGAAAGTGAATAGGGGGCTGCAGAGCGAAGTAAAAAAATATGCTGGTGCTTACTCAAAAAGTGCTGACTTCCTCGGGTAGGTCATCTTAGAGGTCCACCTTACACCACATAATAGTGTAATTAAAAAGCGCTGATGTTGTGTACCAGGAAGAAGCTGCCCTCTTCAACCCGTGTGGAAGCAGCAGTCTAACTTGCGGGAGGCATGCGTTGAATCTGGGGCATGGCAATTTTATCAATAGCCTGGGATACAATCGAACCTCATTAACGCGGACCCCACTAATTCTGAATTTACAGAAATTCAGATATGACTTAAGAATGGATTCTCGCTGAGCCAACAAACCAACCAAAAACCCCCAGATAAGTTCTTCTTTTGTGAGTATCAGGGTCTTATTCACAAGACCTACAGCAGAGTCCAACTCTGTAGTGGGTGCATCAACAAAGCTTGCTGTTCAGAGTGCGGCTCCAGCGCTGGAAGCCTCCTTTCCCACAGGAACGTATTGCTCTGCGAAGTGGGACTGTTAGGAAAGCAGACTTATTTCCAGCACAAAAATAGGTGTTCTTGCAAGAATAGCATCCGATACACCACAAGGTAAATATGGTGTTTGCGTTTTTTGAGGGACAGGAGTGGAGGGGCAATGGTAGAGGGTGAGAGAGAGAGAGAGAGAGAGAGAGAACCTTCTTAGGACCTCTGTTCATCTCACGACCCCGAGATCATGACCTGAGCCGAAATCAAGAGTCAGGACAATTAACTGACTGAGCCACCTAGGTGCCCCTAATCTTTAGATGCTGGGATTAGGGATAATATTAGGGGCCACTCTTTCTTTCTTTTTCTTTCTTTCTTTCTTTCTTTCTTTCTTTCTTTCTTTCTTTCTTTCTTTCTTTCTTTCTTTCTTTATATTTTTTATAGCAAGTAGCACTCTATAATGTGTAAAATTATCAGAAAGAATTCTGAGGAGCTGCAAAATCATGGACATTGTACAAAAATTACTCATTAGTGTTGTGGGTCCCTCCTGCCTCAGTTCAATAAACATATGTCCATTTCATCTATGTTTATAATAAAAAATACTTTTTTTTAAAGAGAAAATACATTTCTTTATTCACTTTTGAAATATATCATAAACAGGGCAGCCCGGGTGGCTCAGCGGTTTAGCACCACTTTCAACCCAGGGCGTGATCCTGGAGACCGGAGATGGAGTCCCATGTCGGGCTCCCTGTATGGAGCCTGCTTCCCCCTCTGCCTCTCTCTTTCTCTCTGTGTCTCTCATGAATAAATAAATAAAAAATCTTTAAATATATATATGTATATATGCATACATATATGTATATATCTCATAAACACATTTGTTAAATTTGCCTTTCCATTATAAAAGATGGCCAAGGGGATATGATCTGGCTTGACATGTTGATAATCTTTGGGATCAAAGTGAGTAAACTGTAAAAACAACATTAACTTTCCCCAGCAAAGTGATTAGCAGATTTTCTCTTTCAGGATACTACATTGTTACCCCCTAGTTACCGTTATCATTGATCCCCTTACCCTCCTGCCGACTAGAAATCTAAGTATTTCCCACTTATTTTCCTATCTGAGCGATCTGTAAGGGCAAACTGAGAACCGCTTCCCTCAGCTCTACCCCACAACAGCTGCAGAGCTTTTCCATCTGGATTCTCTGCATTGGATCCAGTGGAGCTGAACGATAGAGCACTTTATTTGCTGGGAATGTAAATGTCCATTAGTGATCTCAGTAAGAACAGGGTGCAAGTAATATGCTGTGTATCTAATACACGGGCCATTAAAATGGAGAGCTGATTTCTCCTTCTTCCTCCCCATCTTCCCATCTTTTGTAATAGCTTCTATGAACATGGTAGGTTTATACCTGAGTTATTGTACCTATAGCAGGGCCCCTTGCCACGTGATCTATGGACTGGAGTTGATACACACACTGTTTGTTGCTGGTGTACAAATGAAAGGTGTCTAGAAACTTTTATTGCAATTTGCCATCACTGTGACATCCCATAGTCAACAGACAGGTGTCATGACGCTGCTTATGATTGGTTTTAGTGTCATTGGTTGTATGTGGTAGATTGTGTATACCATGAGCTGCCTGTTAGTATCAGTGCAATGCATTAGGGAAAAAAAAGTTTCAGTCCTCCAGCCCCTTTCTAGTTGTATGTTTTTTTCACGTACTCATTTTTTTGTCTAATGACACCCATTGTCTTGATAAAGTCCCGTGTTAAAACACCTCTCAGAGTGCTATAATAAATAGCTATAAAAATCTAGTGAACATTAAGTAAGTCTACTTCTGACCTCTCCTTATGGGTAGCCATGAGGCATGTAGCTGTTTACATTAATTAAAATTAAATACATCAAAAATTTACTTCTAGGGGTGGCTGAGTGGCTCAATGGCTTCAGAGTCTGACTTTGGTTCAGGTTATGATCCCAGGATCCAGGGATCAATCCAGCATCAAGCCCCACACCATGGCCACATCGGGGTCTCTGGTCAGTGAAGAATCTGCTTCCCCTTTTCCCTCTGCTCCTCCCCCAGCTCACACGTGCACTTTCTCTCTCTGTTTATCTGTCTCAAATGAATAAATAAAATTAAAACAAAACAAAAACTTAGTTCTTTAGTCACACTAGCTACATTGCAAGGGGTCAATAGCCAAATGTGGTTAGTGACTGCCAGACTTTGGACAGATTCCTCATGTTGGACACCTGGATATAGAATATTTCTATCATTGTGGAAAGTTCTATTGGGGCAGCTCTGTTCTGGTTGCTTCTGACCAAAGTGACCAAAGCCAGTAAACTGTGTCCTTTGTATGATGTAGTGTTTTTTTTTTTTTTTCAGGCTTGTTGCATTCTGATATGCCAAGGATATGATATGCCGAGGATACTTGTGTCTAAACCTGTTGTCCTGTCAAAAATATTAATGGCGATGCTTTCAGTCTCAAAATTTTCCCAATTTTGTCAATAAACTATGCCCATCTCAACTGCCTCATTGTACATTAGGCATGATATTCATTTCCTTCCTTTCAGACTGTTAATATGTGGCATCTTATTTTACTCTCTTAGGTTTCTCTCCACTCGTGTAAAATGAGGGTAGTAGCAGCTACCTCTTTGGGCTCTATCTTGTACTGCTTTTTTTCCTCCTACTTCCTTCAATGATTCATGTCTGAAAGAGATTCCTGAAAGGTGGAGCTTTTGCATCCTAGCGCTTTCTAGAGTATTTTTAAAATATATTATTATGGTACGTGTTATGTTACATATTACTACATAATAGATAAATTATCTCTGATATGATTATACCTATAATTTGATTATGTAATAAGCATCAGAAAGCATATACCTCCTGAGGAAAGATTCAAGGAACATATTCTACCCCTCCCTGTTCTATGCAATGAGGGGTGCACATTCACCTCACCATCAATCCATCAGGGGTTCTCTCCCGGTAGTTTGGCTTCTGAGTGAGCGGTAGACACTAATTAGAAAATGCGTCTTCCAACGGAAATGACAGCGCATTGTTCACTTTGTTCCTGCTGCCTGGGCCTTCTCATTTTTCAAATCCTTTCCTCAAACCCCCCAGTAATGCTGTGAGCTTCTTGTGTCCCTCCTTTAAATTTTATTTTCGCCTTAAAGTAGACAGCCTCTCTTTCTATTATTCGCACCCAAGACCCTAAAGAGTACAACAACCTTGAAGAGAACTTTTAGTGCTACTATCTGCACTGAGCAACTGTACACATTTTTACTGCAATTTGCTCAATGCTGAGGCTCCCAGCGACATCACGCTAACTCCACGCCAGATGTACATAATAACATCTACGTAATCATATGTTCCTCCACAAATTAAGATTGTAAGGTTAAGATTAGAGAGTTCCCTCCTTCAGAAGATTCCTCTTCGGATATTATCACAGTTTCTCCAGATGTTTATTAAACATACATTCCCTTTATAATCTGCTTCCAACTGCAAGCCAGCTTCTGTCTTTGCTGAGGCTCAGCTGTATTATTATGTGGGTCACAGCCAACTCTCCACATTGCCACTATCTAATTATTGTTTATGGTTTTACTTTGGATCCTGTACTTCAATTACCTACTCTATATTGAACAAACATACTAAATTTCCCTCTATTTATTATATCTTCCATAAATTGTATCGCCCATCTAGGATAATGGGTATTGCTTGCACATTTGTAACATTTCAAATAGCCTAAATTTCTTGATAGCTTAAGTGTAGGGTGTGCAACTGTGGGGTTTGAATACTGCATATTGGAAAAATGATAGACTTCTTGAGTTCTCCTAGCTGCGTGTTTTTATATTAAAGTTAATTTCCCCCTTGGTAGAGACTGCCACACAGCCATGACTGTATCATTGAAACGTCTATGAAATAAAGGCATACTATCCTCTCAACTTAAAACTCTTAAACATTTCCATTTTACAGAAAAATAAAACCACAGAAGAAGCTAAATTTGCAAAGAGAAATTCCATTAGCATCTGGAGGGCCGTTTCTTTGTTTGAAGGGACAGCGAAACACGGTTATGAAGATTCAGAGCATGGCATCCTCCTCCCGATTCTTGGGATTGTAAAGGCAGATCTGTAACCGCCAGGAAGTCCCTGTGCTGCCTATTATAAACCGTAATCAGTTGGAACTGATTGCTCAACTCTGGTCATTTTCATCTACAAACAAATTCACAAGTTTTCCAGACAAATATGGATGGGCTGGTAAATTTAAATTTCAAATGAAAAAATATCTTCCTGTAATGAGTTCACATACCTTTTATTTAGACTTCCAAATGCCAGCATAATGTGATTAGTTTTGATGTTGTTTCTTTCCACCACTTATGAGAAATCACATCATCAATCATATTATCAAAATTAGATGTGGAGAAGACCTAGCATGTCACCAGGACCCTCCCCTGTGCCTGTATAGACTTGTTTTAGCCAGTGTCTGTACTTTTTAATATTTTCTTCAATCTAATATTAAACTTCCCTTGTGATCAAGCATCTACCATTTCCATTGTAATGACATAAAAATAAAAAATGAGAGTTTGTTTTCTTAAGAGGGTGCATCTGTGTTTATCTTCTCGGGCTTTTCAATAAAGAAAGCTCATGGCAAACATCTAAGAAATAAAGATAAATCCAATATCTTGTGATCAATAATTTCAATTATGGACATTTGCATAGAATTTCACATATGTTACCCATTATAGTAGCGAATGATACACATTACAGTAATTATTGTTATATCAGCAAATATTATTCTTTTAACAAAAATTTATTGGGTGCCCTTGTGAGCCTCCAATTTGCAATGTATATGTTATATGTGTGTACCATTTATCATATATACTATACTTTTAAAATCAGCTTATTGAGAGTTTATTGAGCAGCTAACTTGGTACGGTATACATATGCAATGCTTTTATTTTCCTTCGATCTCTGTCTTCAAACTTATTCTGTCAAATTGTCTTCTCATGTCCTTCAATGAAAATTTGTATACATTTTGAATATTAGAATCTCAGCCCATATTACAATTCTAAACTGCAGTTTAGGAGTGCAAATATTAGAGACAGACTCTATTAATTTCAATCCAAGAGCCCCATCTATTAGCTCTGGTTTCTTGGGTTAGTCACTCACACTCAAATGAGCTCCATTTTCTCAGCAGTGAAATGGAGATAGGAAAATAGGCTACATCATATGGCTCTTGTGATTTTCTATACATGAAGAACCTGGAATGTTGCCTGGTATAGAATGAAAGAGATAGAAGTGTTAGCTATCATTATAATAATTATTATTTTCATTATTATCATTCATCATTTCCCTCAGCACACAGTTAACCTGTGGCTTAAAGAGATCTGAGGTTGAAAAGGGCCTTCGTTTTCATTTTTCATCCTATTCTAGTATCTGTTCCCTTTTAAAGCTTCTTGTGTGAAGGATGGGAAGGGAAATAGGTGAGGAAGACATCATTTTTTTCAAGCTTGTTAGTTGTGGGGAGGCATCCCTAATCTAACTCTGGCTTGGTCCGTTTTGTTCGTTGTTGGTATCTCTGCCAGCGGATTGGCTTCCACATGGTTAGTTCATGTAGCTTTGTTGAGGCAGTGATCAGCCTTAATTTAGAATTCTCTACTACAGTTAACCCATTTAGAGAGAGCAGTCATGCTTCTCTTCAGCTCTTACTAGTGATCCATGCCTCCAAAATGCTCTCTTAGTTTTTAAGACTTGGCCAGCATAAGGTACCTCAAAGCGCTTGGGCTCTCTGGAATCAGGAATAACTGGTTTCCTTATCAATGTCCTTTAAGGGTTGCAGGAAACTGGGATGAGGCGGGAAGTTGCCCCATCTTTTCCCTAAGCAGACGATATTGTGATCCCTTTTTGTCCTGTTGTTGTCAAAAGCAAGTCTCTCATATTCAGCAATCTCCTGACAATACCTGGACCCCAGGCTCTATGTTCTTATAAACTCCTAGTCTTCAGAAAATGCAAGTCATTCTCTCCAACAACTCACTTTCACTTTCATTGCTTCTGTGGTTTCTCAGTCATTTAGCAGGAAATGGAGATGCAAGTCTTTCCTCCTTTAGGACAACACTAGTCTCTAGGACGAGTGCTTCTAACATTGTGACAGTTTCACAAAGGAGTGGAGGAGCACCTCCTTTCTAACCATAAACACTACAGTCTCTAGGATGCCAGTCATTCTCAGCTAACTTTGTCTTCTTGGTCTTAGTTTCTAAGACCCAGAAAGCTGTTAGTGGAACATTCCTTTTGGGCACCTGAAAGTAGGGCCAGTTCTTTTCCCCAAAATATGACTCAGTAGATGATGTCAGGACACAATTACTACAAGTTCTCTTTTTACATGTAGGCAACACAGTACCAATTTGTCTTCAACTTTGGGCCTCAAGCACTAAATCCAGGGCAAAAAGAAAAGCCCAGGGATGACTGGGTGGCTCAGTGGTTGAGTATCTGCCTTTGGCTCAGGGCATGATCCTGGAGTTCTGGGATCGAGTCCCACGTCAGGCTCCCTACATGGAGCCTGCTTCTCCCTCTGCCTATGTATCTGCTTCTCTCTCTGTGTGTATCTCTCATGAATAAATAAATAGAAATCTTTAAAAAAAGGTCCCACTCAGTTTTGTGTTATATATTTAATATGTGTCATATAAATTTTAGTATGTAAACATTAAGCTTATGTCATATATTTTTACAGATTGATATCAACATTTTAAAGACTATTAGGTGGCTGACATTGTGATGGACTCTAAATATGGAACATATTTAATCATCAAAATAAATTGTAAGTTAACTATTATTCCTTTTTTATACAGAAAAGAGAGCTGCAACTCCAGAGGTTTAGTGCTTGTTCTCAATCACATAATCGATAAGTGATAGAACAAAGACTTTAACCCAGAGTTCCCTGTTCCAAAGTTCAGATGTGTAAAGCACTTCTGCATGCCTGTAGGAAGTTAACAAGAACCATATATGGTGATAAATTAAAGAAATTCTATAGTTAATGCCCCATAACTGATATTTGTATTTTGAAATTTGCATAAAGGAATCAAGTCAATAGATCAAATCCAGGTACTTGGTTCTGCTCAGTTTCTCAGTGGCCTTTAATAAGCTCATTGGCAGCAGCCTCATAGGTCTTGAAAATTGAAGATAAAGTACCTGCATTCTCAGATGCCATAATCATTATAAAAACCAACATAAGACATGATCCCTCCCTTCTCAGAACAGGAAGTAGGAAGGTCTCTTCTTCTTAATCAACCATATCAAATCAGCTGTACTGGGAGAGGCAAAGAGGGGGAAATGTTCCATTTGGCAAGATGGAAACACTATCAGGAAATTCATTGAGGATGAGGGAGTGAAGGGGATTTTTTTCTCATTGTTAGAGAATGTGCCACTTTTATAAACAAACACATATGTACTTATAGCCAATGTATATGTCACATGTTATGGTTTAGGAATGTGATAAGACAAAAAAATGGAGATCCAAAGCTTTGCAAACCAGATGATTTTCAATAAATCATATTAACACAGATAAATTCATGAGTAAATTGTAGGTAAGCAATAAAGCAGCAAATAATCTTGTGTATGTAATGGAATGCTCAAAGAGAGGACAGCGAACCCTAGCTGAGGACCAAATACTTGTTTGCAGGCTCTTGTCAAGGTAAGAGTTAATTTCATTTCTCATGGGCCCACCTGCTGGAAATGCTGGCATGTTGTCAGTGTGCAATCGTGTGCCCGATTAGGCATGCAATTGCCAGCTTTGCCCAGTTGCAGTGCAGGTGCATCTTCTTGAAAACAGAGCATTTAAGCAGTTTACTCACATCACAGTGATGGAATTTAGTAAAATGAATGAAGAGGGTAGGGGAGGCTATCTGAAGGCCAGGTTTTTAAAATGTAAGGATTAGAAATAGTGTACATTGCACACCTAGTGTATTGTAGTTCCTCAAAAAGTGACGGCTATATTACCATCTCATGAATTGTTCTACTTAAGCTTATAAACCTAGGTGACATAAACATATATTCTCATTTTAAAAGAAACAATTATAAAAGTCCCCATTACTGTCCTCTTGGGTAATCTAGAAGTAAACCACAGGGTAAACCACCCTCTCAAAGAGGCACTGCTTTTTTCATTTGATGGGTTAGAAAATTAAATAGGGGTCTGTCTCAGTTGGTTTGAGTTGCTGTAACAAATTGCCACAGAATGGGTAGCTTATAAACAATGCAAATGTATTTCTCACAGTTCTAGAGACTATAAGTTTTAGATCAGGGTGCTAGTGTGCTCAGGTACTGGTGAAGGCTCTCTCTGGATTGTGGACTGCTAACTTCTCACTCTGTCCTCCTATGATGGAAGGCATGAGGGGGACATTGTGGGGTCTCGTTTATTAATTTGTAATTTTATTATTTATTCACTTATTTAAATTTTAGTTAACATACAATGCAATATTGATTTCAGGAGTAGAATTCAGTGATTCATCAGGTACATACCACACCCAGTGCTCATCACAAGTGCCTTCCTTAATCCCCATCACCCATCTAGCCCATCCCCCACCCACCTCCTTCCATCAGTCCTCAGTTTGTTGTCTATCAGTAAGAGTCTCTTATGGTTTGTTTCCCTCTCCTCTTTTTCTTTGCCCCTTCCTCCTATGTTCATCAGTTTCCTTTCTTAAATTCCACCTGTGAGTGAGATCATCGGGGATTTGTCTTTCTCTGACTGACTTATTTCACTTAGCAAAATCCACTCCAGCTCCATCTGGGGTCTCTTTTGTAAGAAAACTAATCTCTTTCAGTGGCTCCCAATATGTGTAGAATTAATAGTTAGGGTGATGTACAAAACTCTTCATCCTCTGGCCTATCCAACCTCCTAAAATATTCCCTATATGTCTTTTATGCCACATTCATAACCCTCTGTATTTCTCACCTGGTGTCTCTGTGGCAGAGTAACTGGCTGTCCACTTAAGTTCATATTCCTTCTTCTATAGTATACAGTTATCGCTAGGGTGTAGCTTTTCAGGTACGATCTACATCTTCAGTCCATTTGCATCGAGTTTCTACCCACGGAACAAAGGATGAAGTGACTGGTATCACTCTCAGCTAAGGCTGTTAGAAGCAAATGTGTGTTCTCCAAGCTCTTTTCCTTCTACTTGCTGGATGCAGAGTTTTTGAAGTCCTAGGAGATGTTAAAGTCACCAGTTGGAAAGGACCCTTCATTCTAGAAACATCAGTTAAGGATAGTTGATTCCTGACCAGGAACAGCCACTGTGGACTGTTGTGTAGTGAGAAATTAATTTCTATTTCATTAAGCTATTGAACATTTAGGAGGTATATTTAGTTATAATAGCTGGTATTATCAAACTGATATATCATCCCAGCCATCCAATCTATCTAGCACGTTCTTCCCACTACGGGTATCTATTGTTCAAAGATGAGCTTAAATGCAACCTCCTTCATAGCTCCTCCTGAACCCCTCAGTCATAGTTAATATCTTCCTCCATTGCATTTCCCTTGCTGTTTGTCTTATGTTATAATTAATCCTGTCCATGGAAGTATTCACCACTAAATTATGAGCTTCTGTGGGCAGGAACTCTATCTTAATCACTTTGTACTCTCCAGAGTGTCAAGCACAGTATCTCACAAACAGTAGGTGCTCAATAAATGTCTGTTACATTAAATCGAATGAAAATCGAATTCATATATCTGAATGATTAATATGTTTCTTTCATTCAAGATCTTAGGGCTGGTATGAAAAAAAAATCTATTACTTCAGTCTGACTCTTTAACTTGGCAGATTAGAGTGGAATAAAAATGTGTCCTGGATAAAATGAAAATGCATTGTTTTACATAGATATAGCAATTTTGAGAAATACATTGATTTAATGTACTTAGGCCAGTGAAAAATCTGTTGGTTTAAGCTAACTGCCATTAGTTTCAATTAAAATGTATCGATTTGGGTAAATGTTGGTTAGGATAAATGTTGCCTGACTGTGGAAAAAAAAAAAAGAAAAACGTTTGCTTAAGTTTGCCTTGGAGCACAGTCAGAGAGAGAGAGGTGGGGTAGTGGTTGGGGGAGCGCAAAAGTGCGCGTTTAAGGCAACCACGCAGATTTTTCTCCCTGTGCATGCTCCACTGGAAGACGCCAAAAGGGAGCACCAATTAGTGGGTCACTGGCCTTTGACTTTATATTAACTACACTCCGTATGTGAGTAAAGTAGCATTGAAACTAAAGTTTGCTTAAATTAAAATGCTTCTATGGAAGGCCCAAGCAGGTCAGTTCCATTAATTCATTTAAAAAGTGAAGTAATTCAGTTATCTCATTTCATGGTGAAAGAACAGCTGGGTTTAGTTTGGGGATGACATTTTTTTTTCCTTTTTGACAAATGGTTTCGATGCTTTGATTAGGTTAAATATTATGGCAAAGCCATTTTTTTCCTTATGTGGTCATAAACCATTGAATATTGACAATTTCATATAGTTCAGTTCAGTGGATACTGCCTAAGGGTCATTAGAGAAAGAAATAGATTGTACTTTGTTTTCATTGATATTTTAAATTATAATTATTTGTTTCTCTTTCTGATCTTTGAGGACAGGCACTACACGCATACACGGAAGCACACAATACATGCACAGATACTCACAAATGTACACTCCGTGTATGTATGTATTTATCTACATATCTCTCACCATCATCTTGTCTCTTTGTTTACAATCCCAAGGAGGTAAAAACCCAAGACGTACAGCTACTCTGTAAATATTTGAGAGAGGGCAGAAATATAGTCCTGAAGATATTAGGTGGTAGTGGATAAGTCAGAACAAAGGGAACAAAAAGTAATGGAGAATTTCTATTAATGAATTTACTTAACCATTTAAGTGGTTTTCATTGGAGAAATGAATATTTTTTCTTTCTACATGTTTCTAATGACTGGAAGGGAGCAGATGTCTTGGTAGTGAATATTGTATAAAAACATACGTAAATTAAGGAAGTGCATAACAAGGAAGTCTCATTGTTAAGGACGCAGAGAAGATGCCAATAGAAATTGGGGAAAGTGATGAAGAAATTTGGGTAATGGAGAGGTAAGAAGTGAGAGGGTAGTAATTGCAAGAACCTATATGTGGAGTATCAGGAAAGGCAAAGATCATTCAGAAGGAGGAGGCAGTAAACACTCAAAGCATGTGAAATAAAATAGCTGCAAATTAGCGTGAAGATATTTCAAAATACAAATTGGAAAAGAAAAAAAATAAAGTCAAAATGTGTCAAAAAAAAAAAAAAGAGAGAGAGAGAGGAAGGCCCATCATAAGAGACTCTCTTAACTATAGAGAACAAACAGGGTTTCTGGAGTGGAGGTAGACGGTGATGGGATAAACTGGTGAGAGGGATTAAGGAAGGCACTTGCTGTGATGAGCACAGGGTATTATGGGTAAGTGATGAATCACTAAATTTTACTCCTGAAACCAAAATAAAATAAAATAGAATAAAAAATAAAATACTGGAGACTAAAAAAGTGTGTCAGCAAATTCCAGTTCTTACCTTCTTCTCCTGTTTCTGGAATGGGATACAGTTATTGTTTTAGTTTGCTTATTTGTTATTGTTTTGTTTAATTCCAGAGGCTATTTTACTTTCAAATCTTTCAAACCTAGAGAAAAGGTATTATCTCAGCTGATTAGAAATGTCAAAATGGTTCATTGGGCCTAATGTTTAGCTCCATTGTTATTAAACAGTGACATCTCTCTCTTTTCTGAACTCTGATAAGACTCAGGTTGCAGTATTTTAAGTTCTGACCACATGTTCCTCATTAAAAATAATTATACAGTGGAGTAGAAATCAGGAGAACTGATTTTATCATGAGTTCTGTTGTTAATTCCTGGGAAATGTTAACAAGCCCCTTAAACTCTCTGAGACTTATGATCTATGAAATAGAGATATGGGAATAACTCTTTTGTTGTTTGGCTAATTGTTTGGCTATTGTAAAAATAAAATAAAATAGTGTTACATGTTATACCACAAAAAGAAAAGTCATCATTGAAAGCCTACAATGAACAAGTGATATGCAGGGCAATTTCACATACTTTATCTTGTTTTTAGCACAATGGTAGTCATGTGATACAGATATTAACTTCACATTTAAAGAAATGAGGCTTACCACCCAGAAGTTAAGCAATTTGTCCAAATGTAGGAATGGCACTTAGCAACTATTTTATGAATCAATTGATGAATTAGTCTTTAGCCCTCTCCTTTGGTATTCCTTATATTTAATTATTTACATAAAGTAGAACCTTGCCAATATAACATAGTGTGGGGGGGGCAGGGAGGGATCTAAGCTAAATAGGAAAAAACCTGAATTATGAAATATTTGATAAATATAAATTCACCCAAAATTTCTTACAACTTGAGAGTTCTGCTTATTTGATCAATGTTGTGGTATATATTGTCATAGAAAGTGATATCAAAAGGAGCTTTTATTATAATTTTTACCATTATCTAAGAATGTCTGACATTCATTTATTCATTTATTTAGTCAACCAACAAATATTTAAAGGGAACTGTGCTAGGTAGTGGGAATTCAGTGAAGAAAAAAACAAGATAGCCCAGGACTTCAGAGGGTTTCTAGAATAGTGAAGAGATGGATAGTAAGTAGTCAAATCATTAGAAAAAAATTGTGAACTTGCCATGTAGTAAGCATTGATCCTGCAGTCTATAAAAGGAGGATTTGCCTCAGTGAAAAAGAAAAGGAAGAAAGAACTTGAACTGAAATATAGGAAGTGATAAGTGAAGAGAAGTATGTCCAGAGCAAAGGGAGAACCATGGAGAAAAGTCTCTGGCAGAAGCGAGAAAGCTGGAATGGTGAAAATAAAGACAATTCTGCTGTAGTGGTTGGTGGTCAATGTTGAATGCCTGTTTCTTTCTCGGAGGAGCACAGAACCAATCAAGAGAGGTGGAGGTGGCAGGTAAATGGAGACTGGAATGAGCAAGGGTAGACAACACGCTAGTGGTGTTACTCAAAGCAGAGGACTCTTCACAAGGAAAAGGCAGCATAGGGGTTAAGTAATCCTCTCTCCCAAAAGATAGACAGAGTGTTTTCAGGTAGAGGATGTAGGCAGGACTAGACGACGACAAAGTTGATTTTGTCGGTGACTTTAAATAACTCTATCTTTATCTTAGGAGTAATAAGAAGTGAATAAAGGATTTAAGAGGTATAGGTTGGGAATGACATTCTGAAAAGCAATTTCTAGCCACTGTGAGACAAAAGGATTGGAAAGGAGAGTAGTTGGGAGATTACTGTGGAAATATAGGCAAAAAGATAATAGTTGGACTAGGGGGCGATGATGGTAGTGGAGAAGAGGAGACCTACACAGGCATGAGAACTCTTTAGTACGTAAAACAGACAGGATTTGTTAAAGGGGATCTGTTTGGGGAGTAGTGGGGATGTCAACAATGATTTCTGTCATAAAGAATGATAGATCGTGGTTTAATTTAACAAATTGAAAAAACTGAGAGAACCAGGTTTGGAGAGGGAAGATTACAAGCTAGTGCTTGAGCGTATTGAACAATAGATGCCTTTGAAGTTGGCCAATGACTTGCCTCCATATTAATATTTCAAAATTAATTCCTATGCTAGATTTATCTAAACCATATTATTTATACTACATAATTACATGGAAACTTTTTTTTTTCAAAGATCTACCTGTCAAGTAATCATTTAAAATTTCATAATAGTGGAATATAAATCAATGCAGCTTTAGTGTGCTTGTGACTCTCTTAAACTGCTGCTCTATTCAGTGATTATTTTAGACTTCTGAAAGTTGATTTTTTTTCCTTTCTTATGTGTTGTGTTTTTGTGATGTAATCGTGAGGGCTTCTGAACAGCTTTTATGGAAACTCCATTGTAAATAGTGTACTGGGATTTGATGGCAATCTTTCTTGAATCTAAACAGAAGTGACTTTTTTTATGCTATCACGCATGTGAAGATTAATAAGCAATATCATAAAGATTTCTCAAAGGCAGGAAATCATGTGCAAGCAACTTTTTAAACAAAACGGGTTTGAAATGATTTGCATAGGACCACTGAGTTTAGAAAGAGCCATGATTTCACCTGGCTCACCTTGCCTTCCAGTAAGACCACAAGAAAAACAGCTCAGTGAAAAGAATGTGCCCTGTGTTTAAATAAAGCTTAGAAGAAAATTTCTTTACTCATTTTCTTAGGTTTTCCCCAAAATGTAGCTACTATTTACCACCCCAAAAGTTCTTCTTTACTTCATACCTAAAATCTATCTGCTGGTGGTAAAATTCTTCTCTTCCTTCTTCCATTTACTTTGTTTTCCCTGAATGAGTGGTTTTATAGATGCCACTAAGTTCAAATCTACCGACTACTTAAGGCAAATACGCAAGGCTAAACAATATTGCATTTTAAGTGGAATCTAAAGAAAATCTTCTACTCACAGGTAATAGCCTAAAATATTTTCACAGATTTTTTTGAATATTCAAGTGCAAATAAACATCATAACTTCTAAAGTGGCTTATGGAACTCATACATAGATAACTCTCAATTATACCTAATGGAGGAAAGTCTGCAAGGAGATATGAAACCTCCAACTAGTAATTTCAAATGTCTTCACTAAAATTTTATGAGGGCAATAGCTGAACTGATTTTCACAACTGTTCTTTTCTTTAGCCTCTGCCCTTCTGGTTAAGGAGCTTCTAACAATCAAATTGGCATGGTTAAAAGAGGGAAAGTGAGAGAAGACACAGGCAGCCTATAGCAGGTATTCAACCCACAAATTGAATTATAGACAAAAATCAATCTTCAGATCTCTTTACAAAGTACTTAAATGCAATTTTGTATTTTTGTGTTAATACAAGACGTATTACCAAATATTTCTCTATCACAGACTTTACTGTAAGCGCGGATCTTATTGGACCTAGTAATTCTCATCCGGTAATGTGAAACCTAAAAAAAAATAAAGACATAAAAATAATTCTACATGAGTTCATATGGTACTTCCTCATGAAATCTTCCAGGACTAAAAAAATCATGGTATCTCTATTATTCCATTGGGATAGACACGTTCTGTTGGTAAAACACTTTAGCTTTATTTTTGTTTTGGCAAAACAAGAACAACAAACAAAAACAAGGTGTGAGTACAAGATTACTCAGGATCAAATGAATCCGGTTGTTATTTCAAGTGCTAAAATAAATGATCTGCAGTTGCATGGAGACTATATATGGCTGCATGGACCAAAAGATTTGGGCTGTCAGAAAAGATACACTATAAATTTGTACTGAAAGCCATTGCCATGACAATTTTAATGGAACAGTACTGTTTTACTCTACTGATACTGATTAATGTGCATCATATATCACCTTTGAGTTCCATCAAAATTTGAAACCCATGAAATCTAAGATTTCAAGCTTTCACAACACAGAATCATGATATCTTAGAAGCAGAGAAGACCAGTCTCTTTCCTTGTGCTCTTAAGATTGTTTCAGTTTGGACAATGATTTATTTGGTCACTCCAGCTAATCAGGGACTCTGGTGTGACCTATTCCCTAATGGAGGTGATAAAAGGGTCATGACTACAAGTAGCAGGAACAATTTAAGGGCAGAAGGCACACAGCAGGCCGTATCATCCAGATATGCTACTTAGAGGAATAGTTTCTGGAAGCTGTCTCCAATGATTCACATGTGTTAGAAACAGCTGAACAAATTACTATCCCATTTATGTCATTAAGAGTCATCACTATCAGAAATGCAACTAGAATGAACAAACAGTCTAAGACTGGAGATTCCTTAATAACTACAGCTCTTTGTGAGTTTCCAGCTTGGACAAGTTACCATATGGAAAGTGTGTTATCCATGCTGCATAACAAATGACCAAAACCAAGGCATTACCTTGCAGTTTCTGCAGGTCAGGAGTCCAGGCACGGTTAGCTGGGGTTTCTGCTTCAGGGTTTTAACTGGGCTATAACCAAAGTGCCTACAGATTGCCTTCTTATCTGAAGGCTCAATCATAGAAGGATTCAGTTCCAAGTTCATCCAGATTATTGGCAGAATTCATTTCCTTGCACTGTAGAATGTGAACTTTCTGGTTTAGTTTTTGTTTTTGTTTTGTTTCGTTTGTTGCATATTGACGGGAGGCCACTATCTCCAAGAGACTGTCCACAGTTCTCTGCCGTGTGGTCTGCCCTGTAGGCAGTTTACAACATGACAGCTTGATTCTTCAGGGCCAGCAGGGAGGCAAGAGCTCGTTGGCTAACAAGATGAAGTGTTATATTATGTAAACATAATATAGGAGTGACATGTCAACATCTTTGTCATATTTTACTGTTAAGGCAAGTCACAGGTGCCACTCATGCTCAAGGGAAGAGATTACATAAAGACATGAATTCCAGAAGATGGGAAATCATGGGGCCACCATAGAATCAGTCTTCCTCCACATGCCACAAGATTATTTTAACAGGGCATTAGAAATTATTAAATTTTGACTTATATTTTCTAGAAAAGCATAACACTCTTCCAGAAAGAAAGCTAACTGGAGTGAAGTCTTGAGTTATCTATTATAAATTTAATTTTAATCAGAAGCTTAGTTTCTCAAGTGATCTATCTACCATCTACCTTTAGTTTTTCATACTTAGTTCCATGCATAGTCTTCTAGAATGCCTTCTCTGTATCTTACTTCTATTAGACCATTCTCAGGTTGCATAAAATTAAGCTTTCCTTAATTACCCTAGTTCACAGGGATTTCCCTCTCCTCTTCAAGTCAGATGTGTATCAGTTTGAATTTTGACTTTATCACTTATTAGATTTTATGAGCTAGGGCAGGGTATTTAACCTTCCTGAGTATTAGCCTCTTTATTGTTGATGTGAGAATAGTAGTATTTGCTTCACTTCTTTATTGAAAAATTGAAATGTAATTATATACAAATAGCCTGGCCCACAGAACATCCTACTCAAACGTTGTTTCTTTTATTCTGCTACTTTTCTTGCCTTTTTTTACTCTTTATGTCATTCTTTTGACACCCAATATATATTTGTCTACATAGTTCATTTCGTTATATGTATGAGTACATATATCTGGGAGATAAATGTGAATAATGATTACACATTGCAATCTGTTGAGTGGGAACCTGAAGTTGGTTTTCCAAGTGTGGTGATGGATGTATAATGATCCATCTGTATTCTCTTTCCCAATCTCTGGAATAAATTGCAGTACATCAGTGAGATGACCAGTCAGATTATGTTTATCCAATATTTGATTATTTTATTATAGAATTAATTTATAGTGCCTATCCTTATTATCCTGGGCTGTTATATTCTAATCCCTGGGCCTCTTTTCTTGTTTTTTTTTTTTTTTTTTCTTATACTTCCTAATTGCCTTTTGGAGCTCTCCAGGGAGGAAAATATTCAGAGTCCTCGCTCATAGTTTTAGGGAGCAGATAGCTTTTTTATGATACCTGCCAGAAAATTTTAATTATGAAAATTCCTCATTTTATAATTTCAGTGAGAAAATACACACACACACACACACACACACACACATATTTTAAAGTAAAGTAAGTCCTATGCCCAACACAGGACTTGAACTTAGCACCCTGAGATCAAGAGTTACATGCTCTACTGACTGAGCTAGCCAAGATGCCCCAAGAATATTCTTTAAGGAATATCCTGGCATTGGTTTTGAAGGTTACTTGACTAAGATTAATAGTAAGTAGCATAAGATATTTCCTCCTAAAAGAGTAACTTTCATAATTTTTTCTTAAAAGTATTAAAAAAATTTGTTATTACATAAATAAAGGCGTAGACTTGACCTCACGATTTTATAATTTCAAATGGAATAAATAAGTTATACAGACTTGAATTCTAATTCTGATTTTATCACTAAGTAGCCAGCTGGCTATGAGCAGGCTATTTTTATCATCTTGAGCCCAGGTTCTTTGTTTAACTGAAGGATTTGGATAAAATGATTCTGAAGTTCCTATCAGCTCTATAATTCTATAATTTTGGAGAGTTAGTTGCATTTCCATTTGTTTATTCCTTTTTATAAAGTTGCATTCATCCACACTTTATTGTAACTTTCATTTTTCTCTTTCTTTATTCCCAAGTTTATATATATGCTGGTTTGGGAACAGGATATGTTTTCTGTTAAAGTCTCATCCATTTTCACATAAATTTATGCTGGTCAGGAGGTAAAGTAAGATACCGATTTCCAACTAAGAGAAGATAATTAGGGGTCCTTTTGAACACATTTACTTCAAAGAGCTAGAACTTCTTTCTGTTATCAACACCAAGGATACAAATGAGGACATCAATATCAATCAGCACAAATTTCAAGACTGAATCTAAGCAAAAAGTTTTAAGTTGTTTGTTCAGAAGTAGAAAGAGATGGGCCCAGGGGAGGACCATAGGTATCTTTTAACATTCAAGTAGTAGAAGTTTGCATTTGAACAGAAAAACTGTGTTGCAAAATCTAAGCACATCCAGTAACTGACTTCTGAATTCTTGATCTACAAGACATTCTTCCTAAATGTCTAGAATATTAACGGATGGGAAAGATGGCCAGCATATGTCTATCACTGTTCTCGACACTGAGCACAGACACATCTGACAAGGCTGCTATCCAGTCATTCAAGTGTGGCTAAAGGGGCTCATTTCTGACCTACAGTCTGTTCCATGCTGACTACAAATACGGTTTGTCTTCCCAGGGCCAGCAGAGCCACCCAGGGAGCCCGTCACTCAGGAATTGACAGAGACACAGTCACTTTGCCTTCAAAGTTACATCACGTCTTTATTCAAATTTACATTCTCCACTTCTGGGAAACTCGTGGTCCCTCGACCAATCATCTCTAAATGTCAGATGGGATTCTTGCTGTCTTTGTTTTTTTCTGATTAATAAACATCAGTAAAATCTTCAAGCCTAAGGGCACTGGCACCTGGGTGACCATCTTCCATAATACCCTTATTTCACAGAGCAAAAGAAGAAAGGCTCACACAAGGAAGTGATTTGCTCAAAGCCAAATAGGAAAAGGCAGAGCTGGAATGGTATCTTACGTTTCTTGACTTTCAGTTCCAAAAAAATTTCTCTGACTTCATGCCACATCAATGAGATTCCTTGGGTGTGTTTCATACTGATATATTTTTTTATGTGCATCTGCTATGATTAGCCCGGTATGACCTTCACAGCTTATTATTATCATTAATATCCTCATAAGTTGAGCTTGATAATAAGCAACAAATAAGGTAAATAATTATGGTTAGACTTGCAATCTCAGTATACTGATTCTATTAAAAAAACTAATCTTATATGGAAAGAGTACTTCATAGACTTAAAAAGTACACTTATATATTTGACCACTTCCATATATATTTTTCCCATTTAAGACAACCCTGTGAATTCAGCAAAATGAGTGGACCCAAAGGCTGACAATGACTATGGTAGCAGGTTCACTTTGTCATATAGAAATACTTACTCATCCAAGTGTAGAAGTGAAACAGTTAATACAAGCATCCTGATTAATAGTGATGCCTTAGATACACTATCTAGACTTTTTTTTTTAACTGCATTTAAAAAAAATTTATTCAAAGCCACTTCAAACAGGATTTCATTCTACTTCTCATCCCACTTTATAATTCAGTTATCAAAGGTTGATGGTGCAGTAACAGTTTACATTGAACTGAAATGCCAGACATTTAAGTTAATTTAGTATACACTTTAGTTATCTCATAAAGAATTTTAAGCCACTTACAACACAAATAAAATATAAGTAGAAAATCAACAACATGTAAACATAAAAAAATATAGGTCATAAAAACAAATTTAGATGTTAATTGGATTTCCCATTCACCTCTCAACTTCCAAGAAACAAAAGAAAAAGAAAAATCATGTATACATTATACAATACTTATAAAATATCAAGAAGAATCTGGCAATATTAAAAGTATCTAGACTTCTGAAGACAAGAATGCACCGAAACTGAACACAAGTACACTGTAAATGGTTTGTTCTTTCTTCAGTCATTGAAAGGGCATTTGGGGTATGGTGAGCCCTTGGCATGTGGTGTTGAATATCTCCTGTAGAGCTGCAATATGAAAGATGCGGAACTTGAATGCCCAATTGCCCGATATACTGGCCTCATTGAAAGACTAGGATTGATTATCTCTACTGTCTCTTTTAGCTCTAATTTCATTGACTCTGATTCACATGGAAGCTGTACATGAGCAACATCTGTGAATTTCAGATTTAAATCTTCTATTCCAGGCCTCCAAACAGGGCCAGACAACCAATAGCAAATATTCATTAAATAGTTACATGATTGATTTTAGTGACCTCTCTGGATGGCTCTTGCTTTATGATGTTGAATTCAGTGAAATCAGGGTCCTCTCGTTTAGAATGTCTTCCTTTCTGGCAATTCCTGAGGCCTTTTGTCCGTATGTCCCTAGGTGTGCTTTTCTTCATTGTTTCAGAGGGCAAGCTACTAAATAAGTGCTTCCCAGAGGGAGGGGAAAGTTATTTGGAAGAGCTGGACTCTGTCAGATAAGTGAAAACTTTTATAAATAACTGACTTGAAACTGAGAGAGAAAAAGGTTTTTAAATCAAACTGCTAAATTAAGAAGCTTAATTTTGGCACTTCGGCTGACTGAGTTGTTTATGGGAGTGTTTATGCTAACAATTTCCCTGCATCCACAGGGCATCAGGAGTGGGAACTGATAAGATAGTTTCAGGGGAAGCAAGGACTGTTGCACTCCAGTAGCTGTGTCTTCAAAAAGCAAGTAGGGAGTGCTCAGTCTAGGTCTGTTCAGTCCCCTGCTGGCACCAGATAGCTACAGGATACTGACTTCCTCCAGTGTGCACCCTCCTTGGACGGACAGAGCCAGTGCCTCTACTTCTTGTGGACTTCTCCAGTTTACCACTAAAAATAAAAATAGTGAGAACCCTTTGTTGGGGAAAAGGAGAAAGACATTATTGTTGGACATAAGGCCGCTAAATTGGGGTATAGACTATGACTCTAACCTCAGGTTCTAACAATAACGTGGGTGAAAAAATTGTTGACTCTGGAGCTTTTTTTGCCATCTAAAAATGGGAGTATGATCTTTTCTGTGGACTCCATAACGCTCTGCACCTCTAGAATTTTCTTAGTTCATCATTTTAATGTTAAATATATTTCAATGATTTATGTTTTGATGACCTAAAAATTACTTTTGGTACTAGGCCTAGTAATTTCATTTGGGGAAGTTTACGTATGAAAATAATGAGACATTTGCAAAAGTATTTATCTATCAGAATGTTTATTTTACCATTATTTGTGGTGGCAAAATTTGGGAATAAATTAACTTCACAGTATAAAATGATTGAATACATGCATCATTGTTTATCCCTATAGTACAAAGATACATCTATTTAAATTCTATTGTTGAAAAATATTTAATGGCATTAGAACAAGTATCAGGTGAATTCCAAAGAATAAAATCAGATTACAAACAGTAAGGAGATACCTCAATTTTGTTAAAGACAAAGACTGAGTGTGTTAAAGATATATGTGTATAAGATGGAATATAAAAATGACTGGAGAATTCTGTTTCAAAATTTCAAGGGTTATTTCTCTTTGATAGTTATTAGTGATTTTTATTTATTATTATTCTATAATTTTTAATGCTTTTGGCAAAAATCGATTACATTTGTAATAAGACATAAACATGATTAATTTTATTTAAAGATCACAAGAAAAACCCCACAATATGTACACATCCTCACTTTCCTTCATGCTTCTGCTTCCCAACAGCTCAGGAGCATGAAGGATTTTTACGTCTTGTGACAAATGATAT
Organism: Canis lupus familiaris; assembly: GCF_011100685.1. Classification (NCBI taxonomy): domain Eukaryota; kingdom Metazoa; phylum Chordata; class Mammalia; order Carnivora; family Canidae; genus Canis; species Canis lupus. The sequence continues at coordinate 87,313,329 of NC_049224.1, read as the reverse complement.
GCCATTACAACAAGTTTCCAATAGTTAGTCACTTCCATTTATTTTGTGTATGAACCATAGATGTCAGGGCTAGTGGAGACTCCAGAAGTCCTCTGATTTTCTCAAGTTATGTTCCTGAGTCTCAGAAAGGCTAAGGATTTGTCAACTGTTATAAAACAATGATAGAAAAAATAAGAATATGAGCTGTCCTTTTTCTTTTGTTGTCCCCTTGCACCTCAGAAATTTGAAGGAGTTCCAGGAATCATTCATTGGCACTTTTTAATCTTTTTCTCCAAGTAGTTACAAATATTAAGAATAAAAAATTTCCAGACCTGATTCACAATTAGGTATGTAGCACAAACATATCTGAAAGGAATGTAGTGATGTAAATAAAGAGAAACCCTTAAGTGATCTAAGACATTATGATTCTTAAAAGTTGGGGGCTATTCCCACCAATGTCAAGGGCAAAGGCTCAAGTACCTTTCCAATTGCAAAGAGTACAAATAGAATATTTTTGTTGCATAGCCCTTGAGGAATATGAGGCAGTCCTTTCCTCTAGATTTCTGCAGAAGCGTACCTGGACATCATGGGACCTGAAAAGTATTGCATTAAATCGTTTAGTAATTGAACTTAAAAGGTAGCTTTTCACTATGGAGTGTGAGCAAGTATATGCATTTACCTCTATTCCTCATCTCAAAGAGCATTTGCTGATCATGTGATATTGCAGCTCAATGACCAAAATCGCTTTGACGATTTGTGGCCAGTGTTTGTCCCCAGGATGTAAGTCACAAGGGATACAACATGGCTGACATCCAGGAAGATCACGAGAACCACACAACCACTTTGGCACCCCTTCAAGAATTGCTTAGCAAGGAGCTCGTGATTGCTGACCATCTGGTTGGAAACCCTGACAATAATTTGTTTAATATTAGAGCTAATATGATGTCTGTCAGTAGGAAGCATTTTGTGGGATTGTAATCACCATGGTAGTCCATGTTAGGTAGACTCTTATTATTGTCTTTGTTTTCACTCACTCCTTCGTTTCTGGAAATTAATTCTAGGCTATCATCTTCCATAGTCAATATTTTCTTATTGGAAATTAGAATTCAATGTAACTAATTGTTTATGATCTTAAATGTTACAGGAATAGATAGGTGGAGAAGATTATATAGGACTCTGGAATTTAGTGCTTCTGAGGATGATAGACACTGTAGGAACTATTAGCCATGATTTTGTCAACATGATTCTAAATGTGAAAAGTTCTATCTAAGCCTAAATATTTCAGGATACATTTATTCATTATAGTTTGTAGAAATATGCACACCTCAATTAGATGTTATATAGGCTTACATTTCATGCCAAAAATAAAGAAATGAGGCTTAAGGAGATGAAGGAACATTCTGAAGGTCATAGTGGCAGAATGAGACCTAGCACTTCATTTTGACTCCAATTCCATGTGTTTTCTTTTAAGCTGACCAAACTGGCTCACACTTCTTAAAAGCTTCCAATATGGCTCTTGGGGGTTGGGGGAAATACAAAAACCTTTTAAATATCAATTGTATAAGGGCACCAGGATAGTGCAGTCTGCTAAGCATCTGACTCTTGGTTCCGGCTCAGGTTGTGACATGGATTTTCCTCTTAATCATCTCCAAACAAGAATAGAAGTGGTGGTGCTGGAAATAGTCTGTATATTCTCTTTCATTCTAATGGATTCTTTCAACATAGGTAGAGGCACCATGACCAGACTCTGACAGAGTTAATAATGTCTGGGTGTGGAGAAGAGATGTGATCTTTCCATAGTGCTGAAGTGTCATTTAAATTATGTCCTGAAGTAGTGAGTGACTAAAAACTTTTCTCAAGAAATCTGAATAATGTGAGGAATGAATTTCATGTGGAGGAGAATAGAGGAAGCACAAAATGGGATGAAGGGAAAGACCGTGGTAGATAGGCATGGCCTCTCACTGACTACAGAGAGAAAAACAAGAGATTTTCTTTTGATGTGGTGGTCAGCCTTTGCAGTTTGAAGAAAAGATTATTTTCTCTCTAGTAAGTTAGTAGGCAAATGGTACTCATATCCCCACCCAAGTGTATCTACCTCTCCCTGATGGTAGGCTTAGGTCTTAGACATCCAGGAATATTTTCTCCAGATAAAACCTCGGGAAAACTTACACAGTCCTCTAGATGTTAATTTTAAAATAATCATAGACTTTCTGATCAGTTCTTCTGGAATAGAAGCACAAAACAGAATAAGGAATGACATGAGTAATTAAAATCCTTCATATTTGAGACAGGCACCATGAAAAGGTGCTGGAGACACAAAACTGAATGAGATTTTTATTGCACAATTTAGTGAGAAAATTTTTCTTTCTTTGTTTCAAAGTTTTCATTCTTTGTTTCTATTTATTTATTTATTTATTTATTTATTTATTTATTTATTTAGATTTTATTTATTTGTGAAAAAAAAAAAAAAACAGAGAGAGGCAGAGACATAGGCAGAGAGAGAAGCAGACTCCCTGCAGAAGCTTTATGCAGAACTTGATCCCAGGATCATGACCTGAGCCAAAGGCTGATTGATGCTCAACCACTGAGCCACTCAGGTGTCCCTCACAATTAGTTTTCATTGACTTCTAGGTATTGCAGTAAACAATTTCTGTCCATTTTTTCACTTGATCCTCAGAACAGTCTTATGAGCTTGACATTAGTTTCACTATTGTTTTAGGTGAGGAAACTAAGACTAACAGAAGTTTTAAAAGATATCCAGAGATGCCTGGCTTACGGCAGAGCTGAAATCCAAATCTCTCTGATTCCACGGTCATATTCTTCACAATTCACCGATATAGGGGGGTATGTGTGACAAGTGAAGTATGGAAAAATGCTGGCTGGGTTTCAGGAAATAACAAAACTTCCAAGCCTCTTTCAAGTCTAAATAAGGTGATCTATAGTAGTGAATTGAGGTAGAAGAGATGGAAGGAGCAAACAATGACATCACACCTGATCTTTGAAGTACAAGAAGAAGATCATCAAGCATTACATATAGAGTCAAGGGCATTTGCAAAGTTCTAAATGATCAGTTTTCAATATAACTTTTCTTATAGGATGTGTGCTGAGAACATGGTAAACAGTGAGGTGAAGGGATAAGAAAAGACACTTGAAGGGTAGATATTAATTACCATGGAAACTTCTTATTTACTATTAAAGTAGTTAAATTATATCCCATGGGCAATGGCAAATAAATTACTGTGAGATTTTACATAAGGTAGTAACATTTATGTTGTAAGATAATTCTAATGGAAATGTGGAATTTATAAAATCATTCTTCCCATTAGAGATTGATGCCAGCCCATAGTACTGCATGCAGGTTTTGTGAGATGTAGCGCGGTGGAGCGTAGGACACAGAATACCTGGGGTCTTCAGGCTATGACCTTTTTTGCTTTTGTTTTGCCCTGTGTTATTTCTTAGATCAAATAAACTCTAAGAAAGCTAATATTTTATAGATTGGCTTTCATGGGGTTAATCCCAGAATATATATAATATATTATATATATAATATCATATATATCACTTTCCTTCTTTTCTGAGGAAGACAGTATCATTGGCAATCTACTCAGTTACTCTGGTTCTCATTAGCCTATTTATAGATTGCTTTGGTCCTCCACTTTTTCACTGTCTCTGTTCTATTACCAACCAGGTAACCATTTTATTGCTCATTTACACCTTCACTAGAGAAAAAAGATGTGACAGACAAACAGTCAACATTTTATTTGCTTGCAACTCTTGTAAAAAGTTTAGTAAAGGGATAGCATAAAAAAAAGTAATGAATATAATAAGATCTGAGGATGTTCTGTACATTTCATTTCTCTATGCTATGTTTCTTCTAACTTTGTACAATCTAGAGTTTGATTTAATTATTTTATTTATTTTTAAAGATTTTATTTTTCTATTCATGAGACACACACACACACAGAGGCAGAGACACAGGCAGAGAGAGAAGCAGGCTCCATGCAGGGACCCCGATGTGGGACTCGATCCTGGGTCTCCAGGATCACGCCCTGGGCAGAAGGCAGCGCTAAACCACTGAGCCACCCTGGCTGCCTGATTTCATTTTTTTTTTATCTTTTTTTTTTTTTATAAATTTATTTTTTATTGGTGTTCAATTTGCCAACATATAGAATAACACCCAGTGCTCATCCCATCAAGTGCCATGGATTGGAAGAATTAATATTGTGAAAATGTCAATGTTACCCAGGTCAATGTACACGTTTAATGCAATCCCTATCAAAATACCATGGACTTTTGTTTTTTAAATCTTAAACTATATCATACTATTTTACCTCCTTCCCCTATTACATTTTCCAGATAATATAGCTGAAGTAAATTCAATGTTAAGTGGATTCCAATGAATATTACATCAAGTTAGTGGCAAGTCTTCAAGTAGAATCCAAATCTCCTAATTCCTTGATATTGTGGTTCCAAATTCAATCTATTCTATACTCTCTAAATATTCACATGGATTAGACACTTTAGGCTAACAGGAAATGACTGGAGTTTCAGGATCCACAGAATAATACTGTTGGAAGTGAAAAGGGCACAAATAATAATTATACCAGGACAACAGGCATAAACCATATTTAGTGAGGCAATCCAACATGTATTTCAATGAAATAAAAGGACACCTTAGTATATGGCCCAAAAAAAAACTGATTAGAGAGTCTCCAGGGCACACTATTTGGCTGACTTTAACATTTGGTATTACTCAATCAGCTTATAAAAAAAATGACAGGTGACATGTCAAATCACTCTAAGGGAGTCCATGGACCTCTGGTAATCAGTGCTTTTGAAGGCTGGAGAAGTTGGCCTCTGATTCTTTTATACTTCATAAAAAAAATTCCATTTATTTATTTGTTGATTGATTGATTTGTTCATTCTCACAAAATGAGCGCCTGATATGTTTCAGGCTCTGTGCTACAACTTTAACAATGGACCACGTATAATCTCTGTCTTAGAGTCATTCACAATCTAGTGAGGACAGATTAATGAAGAAATATTTACTGTGCTCAGGGGTAAATTCCATTAGAATAATTAACAATGGTTTGGGAAACAAAACCTTACTATTCCTTAAGAAATTGTCCAAAACTGCACTAATGAATCCTCCGGGTAGATGGAGTAAAATAAAAACACAGAGATTGAAGCAACTCTTGTTAGGTATATTAGGTCTAACTATGCCAGTTTGGGGTTTATCCTGGGAATAATAAAAATCCATCAGTGCTTTTGTTCTTCTTTAAAGCAGGTAAAGGATACAAACACACCTTTGTTTAAAAATGCAATTCTGCTGGTAGTATTAAGGGAAGTTGACCCTATATAATGTTTTTCCCTTGCTTACTTTTTTTTTTGAAACCTAAGTATAATAAAATGATACATATTTAAACTACATACTTAGCTATACTTAAATTAGGTATTTGCTTTTGTTACAGAGATATTGTCCGGCCTTTCTCTTCTCATTTTACTCCCTTACTCTTTAATGCTCATATCTTTATCTTAAACATTTTTTTCCCAAAATCCTATATTATAGTGCCTTTTTTATAAGGTTAAATCAGCATTCTCTTTATCCTTCTACTTTCTCAGAAACTATTCTTGAGATTTTTCTTGCTTTGGTTTATTTTTACTGACAAGATGAAGCCAAATAAATATTTTTTCCTCCTGTAATCTTTTATTTTGATTGATATTCATTCATTCTTATAGTCTTTGATCAGAAAGAAGAGAGAGCTGCTTGCATTATCATTAAATGTGCTGAGTCATTTGTAATTTTCTTTGAATGCTGAGGGCTCCAATGTCAGAGACGAGGTCCAAGTCTGGTTGGTTTTTGAATATAATTGAGTCAAATTACATATTCTTATTGTACATCCTAATTTTTAATGAAGCTGAAATAAGAAGGGGTTGTAAGGGGGCATGTAGTTACAAAATCTTTCATGAGGTAATAGAGAAATAGTGATTTATATCTTTCAATATTGTATTATTAAGTAGAAAAGCTACTTTAAAAAGAAACCAGAGGAAAAATAGAAATTGAAAGAAATATGGAAAAACTCTGGTTTTAAAAGAAATGGTCTAATTTCAAAAGATGAACTAAAAGAGTTCTTTTTTCAAATGAATTTTAGAATCATTATTTGCTTTTCAGAAGTAGAGTATATCTGTGTGGTATGGTGATGCTGTTCCCAGTGGCCTTTCTTATCCTGTTTGAAAGACTTTAAATTTCTAGTAGGTGTGGCAGATTTAAAATGTGGTTACAATATCTTTAACTCCTACCATTAGGAATATATTTCTCCACTTCTTGAATCTTGGGTTGGACATGTTGCTTGCTTTGACTGAAAGGAAATTAGGAAACATGATAGAACCCAGGGGTGAAAAGGTGCTTTCCATTCCTCTTGCTGCTTTTAGAACCCAGCTACCTTGTGAAGAAGACTGGTACAGCCTTCTAGATTTTGGAGAATGGTAGCATTGTTGCCAATCACCAGAAATGTGAATGAGATCATCCAGGACCAGTGAGCCCCAAGTCAATCCAGCGGCTCACTGCAGTTGTATGAGTAAATCCAGATGAGCTGATCAGAGCTGCCCAACTGAGCCCAGCCCAAACTGCCAACTCATAGAATCTAGAAGTGAATCATCAATTATTATTAAGTCACTAAGTTTGAGGTTGACCTATAAGCATCAAAGCTAACATCATGGGTTACTGTGTCTCCACTTGTGATAGGTTGAATTCTAAATTGGTTCCCAAGATTCTTACCCCTGCACACCTTATATAATCTGGGAATATTAAGGGGTATCACTCCCGTGATTAGGCAAAGTTGAATGGATTCTACAGATGTAACTAAGGTCTCTGATTAGTTGACTTTGAGATAGTCAAGAGGAGATGGTTGTGAGTGGGTCTGATCTAATAATATATGCCCTTAAGAGATCAGAGGGACTTCAAGCAGAAGCCCTTGAAAAAAGAATCTGCAGTATTGTAGAGATGTTCACATGACAGGGAATGGTGAGCAGGTTTCAGAGCCCCCAGGTGACAGCCAGCAAGGAAATGGGAATCTTACTTTTCCTGCTGAAAATTTTCAACCATCAGTAGCTGGAAAGAAGACCCTGAGCCACAGATGAAATCACAGCTCTGTTCAGCTCCTATGTTTCAATCTGATGAGACTTTGAGAAAAACACCTGGATTCCTGGACTCCTGGCTCGTTGAAATGGTGAGATAATTTGTGTTACTTTAAGCTAACTTTGTGGTAATTTGTGATACACCAAGAGAAGATAAATATGCCAACCTAGCCCTTCAACTATTAGGTATGGTCAGAACTGATGATCCGTTTACAGGTTTCTTTGCCAGGTTGTATATCTTGGCAAATGAGAGTAGTGAGATTCCTTGGCTTGGAGAAAGCCATTTTCTCTTCCTCTAGGCTCATAGAAAATGTAGCTTCCTTCAATGTCATGTGAATATAAAGCAAAAAAGGAAGATTTTATCTATAAGTGATGAGCTCTTCAAAAGCTAATGTTCAATTGGAGTCAGAGGATTAGATTATATGACCTCTTGAGGGAATTTCTTGCCCCCGTAATGTTGTGGCTCAGAATAATGTCATCTTTTCTTGGTCCTAAAAGTGCTGAAAGGCACTCAAAATTATAAGTCAAAGTGCATGACTGATGGGCTTGTTAATGTTGAAAAGGAAATGGCTTGTTCTCTATTATAACACAAACAAAAGGAGCATAACTTCCACCAAGCAAAACAAAGACTAGAGGAAAACTGTCTACTGATAAAATAAATGGCATAATGAAGCCAGTAAAAGTCCCAGCTGGTTACAAACACGATAGAGCCTAGCCAGATCTCCATGTGGCAGAATGGATGCAGAGCTTTCTCTGACAGAACAATGACAAGAGATTTCAGTGAATATGCATTGATTTAGCAGGGCCTCGGACAAATCCATCTTTACTGAGTGGCATATACAAGTTCCCTGTCATTAAGTACAAATCAAAGCATTTAAAATGCATGCAAGAAAAATTTTTCAATCCTGCAAGACTTAGCACCATGCAGAGAGCACCATAGGACATCAAATTTTTATAGTGTTATTCCTGTACCGCTTGCCTGGATCCATCTCACTCTCCACTCCCTAATTTGCACTTGATTCTTCTAACTTCTGACCCTTTGATGTGTTCACCCTGGCACTTTTGTAGTTATAGCCTTTGCTTCCTTTCTTGAATCTGATTTACATTTCCCACTGAATATGCTGTCTCTATCCCATAATGCTTAATGCTGAGATCGTCTACTTGTTTAGGTGGCCATCTTCTTCATTGGGAATGCTTTAGACTGAGACGGATTTTTGGCACAATCACTCCCCATGTAAATATCATTGTCACGAAACCATTCTAATGCTTGAAATGTTTCCGGTTGTCTTTATGGAGAGTGAGGATTTTGAAGTAGGACTAGTGGGAGGAGTCATTTATTCATTCAACAGATTTTAATTAAGCACCTACTATATTTTTGGCACGATTTTAGGATCTCAGAATATATTGGGAAAGAAAGCAAAGATCCCTGCCGTTTTAAATTATTAAGGTGTAATATTTATAGGCCTACTATTACTAGAAAATTGGTAGCAAGAAAGGGGAGATTGGAATCCATGTAAGAATTTAGGTACAGAATTGAGGCCTTATGAAGTATAATCGATCAGACTAGGAACTTTATCTACATTATGTATATCTTTTAATCTTTCCAAAAATCACTTGAAGTGGGTATTATTATCTCTAAAACCGCACACACATTAAATGGTGACATTTGAATTTGAACCTATGAATAAGGTCTTGATTAACCATGAATAAATATTGTGATAGAAGTTAAAGAACATGAAGTTTCAAGGCAAAAAGACCTGAATTTAATATTTTTCTCTATTAGCTACTGAGATTGTGACTTTTGTGTCCTCTCAGGTAATATATCCAGTTATCCATGATCTTTCATGGCCTAAACAGCATAGATATGAGGTAGTTATGCTGGTCTTTCCCATACTTTTATTTTTGTAGGTAGTATAAACCTAAAAGAGCCTATCCACATCGCACCCATCTCTAGTGGCAATACTGACTCACAGAACCTTAAAGGACATTTTCTGCCAAAGGTTCTCACTTCTAAAATAAGGGGTTAATGGGGCACCTGAGTGGCTCAGTCAGTTAAGCATCTGCCTTCAGCTCAAGTCGTATTCCAGTGTCCTGAGATTGAGCCCTGCATTGGGCTCCCTGCTCATTTGGGAATCTGCTTCTCCCTCTCCCTTTGCCCCTCCTCTCTGCTCATGCTCTCTTTCTCTCCTGCACTCTCTCTCTCTCTCTCTCTCAAATAAATAAGTAAAATCTTAAAAAAATAAATAAATAAAATAAGAGATTTGCCCTCATTCAAATCCTACTCTCTACCTTGTCACTCCCTATCATCTCTATTACTGGTTCCCAAACTTATAGTATGAGACTCACTTGGAGAACTTATTAAAACATGGCTAGGCCCCATTCCTGGAGTTTCTGATTCAATCAGTCTGGGATGGGTCTTAGATTTGTACTTATAACAAGTTTCCAGACAATGTCAATGCTTCTGGTCTGTTGACTATTCTTTGAGGACCACTGTCCTATTCATTTACATTTTCTTCCCATGTAATTCCCTTCTATATAACTCTTGACTCCTTATCCATAATTGTGTATATGAAAACAGTTTTCCCTTTGATGGTTCCAATATGCATGAACTTTGGGTACCTTGTTTAGTTAAATAATGCCAGTCCTCTTCAGTGTGGTTCAAATTTCAGTTATCATGATATATTAACTGTGAGTAATTGCTTAAAGTACAAACTTTCATGGTTAATTCTTTAGTCCAAAATCACTGGGTAAATAACAGATGTGTATAATGACCAATGGTGTCAATTATTTGAAAATTTGCTGATGATTATTGCTGTGTGCATTGTTAGTTGTTTTACCTGCAAATAACAAAACATGTAGTTGTTTTGCCTCTTTGTCTCCTTGTAATAAAGCAATGTGACATTGTACAAAAGTGGATAATCAAAAGAGAAAATTGGCCACAAAGATAAAAATACAGCAAATAAGTGAAAAGTGATAACAGTGGAAGAAGGGAAATTACAATAAAATGTAAATGGAGTAATAGAAGAAATTGCTGACTATGGAATATAGACACTCACTATTTGAAAGACTCTAGATAAGAATCCAAAGGAAATTAGTGAAGGTGAATTTATCAACATACATGAAGAAAGTAGTTATGATGAAAAAAAATGACATATCCTAGTAGAAATAATGCCAGCAAAAGCTTTACATTAAAGAAAATTTCAAAGATATTTAATGACATTAGAAGTGCAAAAGATAACATTTTAGAAAGTGATCCAAACTTAGAAAGTTTTATAGCAATTTGCCAAGGCATAGAAAAGATGTTCACTTCATATTTTTAAGCTATAGGACAAGAGGAAGGCAAGCACTGTTCAAATTATTTTTGAATACAAAGAAACAATGACTAATTCTGTTTTTCCAATGTTTTAAATTATGGTGCAGTATTAGTTTTATTGTGCATTTTTTCCATTTGTCTGTATATCTACACTAGTCAGTCAAAGACTTTTTAATGTTTTGATAAAAATTTTTAAAGGTCACAGAATAATCATGATTCTTCCTTGATTAAGTTTGTTCTGTAGGATTTCAACTTTTATGACCATTTTTGCAATCCTGCACTGCCATACAAATTGAGAAGTATCTGTACCTGTTTCTCTCTTCTTAAATATAGAAAGTCCCCCCTTTTTGGTTACAGTAGACCAACTAGGAGCAACATTAGCATCTTTACCAGAGTGCCTGTCTTTACTTCTTAATTATCCTCCCCTAGATCAGTTCTAGTTTCCAGAAATACTATATGGTCAGAATTTACTGCTGTGTTCTAACCAGTGACCTGACATTGGTAACCTAGAGTAATACCTTTCTTACCCAGTTTCCAGCCTTGAATTCACCTTATAGGGAGTGCACAGTCTAGAGAACACACTTCCCACTATGCCATGCTTATATGTCCCTAACTTCCTATAATAGCTTCCTGGAACTGCCATAGTATATTTGGAATATTAATTCCTAGTCACAGAGTAGTTATAAGGATTAATTAAACATATTTGTAATGCATGTGTTAAAGGTTCATGGCTCCTTAAACATTAGTTCCTTCTGAGCACCTCCCCACCCAAGCACTTATAAATTAAATCACTCATTGAACACTTGACATTTACTGTCTTATATTACTGATAAATGCCACTGTCTATGTTAGATCACCTAACTAGATTGCAAAAATACCAAAATCATTATGTGTTGTATATGACTTTGTATCTCCAAAGAACCTAGAACTTGGCTGAATACAATAGAGATGTTTTTAAAAGCTTTATAGGCTATCCCAGCACTGAATAAAGTTAACTGCATATGAATGCATATTATAACTCTGGTTCCTAAAATAATTAGATCAAGATAAAAATCAGACTTCATAATTGAAATTTGAAAGAAGAAATAGAAACTAGCAGAATTATTGCATACACAACTGTTTTACTTTTTTTTTTTCCTTTCAGGGTAATATGGGCATATGATTATTAAAACTAACAACATTTTTTTTCTGCAAAACTCTTTCTATTCAGGTAAAAGTAAACAGATTATTACAGCTTTGAAAAGAGATAAGTAGCTTACAATTGAATGATTTTGGGTAAAAGTGTGAGAAATTCTGATATTGGATTTTTCTGGCCATAAGCTTCTCAAACAGTGGATTTTCTTATAAAGAGAAAGTGTAGAATTATTTCCTGGGACATTTTAAAAGTTTAATGATAGAATATCTAGGAAAAGATATAGGACATATCAATGAAACTAGATAAGAGAACTCAAAAAAGGGCAGCCCAAGCGGCTCAGCAGTTTAGCGCCGCCTTCAGCCCAGGGCCTGATCCTGGGGACCCAGGACTGAGTCCCACGTCAGGCTCCCTGCATTGAGCCTGCTTCTCCCTCTGCCTGTCTCCGCCTCTCTCTCTCTCTGTCTCTCATAAATAAATAAAATCTTAAAAATAAAAAAAAAAGAACTCAAAAAATAACTTTAAGTATATATAAGCAATCAATATACAAGAAGAGCGCTACTTAAACTCATTGGGGAAAAGAATGATTTTCATAAAAAATAGTGCTGCTGAAATTTGCTATCCATCTGAAAGACAACAAAGGAAGACTGCGCTCTTACACTATTTTGGAATAAAGATCAGGTTTAAAATTTCACTGAAAATATAAAACTGTAACAGTATTAGAAAAATTTAGGAGGATCTTTGCTTAAACCAATTTTAAATATAAGTACATTAAAAGTAAAAATATGGAGAAAATTGTATCATGCAAACACCCAAAAGAAAATAGCTGGATTAATATCAGATAAAGCAGACTTCAGAATAAGAAATATTATTCTGGAAAAAGAGGAATACTATATAATTATGTCATAAATTATGACATAGACAATTTTTCAAAAACACATAATTTTTTTTAAATTTTTATTTATTTATTTATGATAGTCACACAGAGAGAGAGAGAGAGAGAGAGGCAGAGACACAGGCAGAAGAGGGAGAGGCAGGCTCCATGCACCGGGAGCCCGACGTGGGATTCGATTCCGGGTCTCCAGGATCACGCCCTGGGCCAAAGGCAGGCGCTAAACCGCTGCGCCACCCAGGGATCTCAAAACACATAAAATTTTTAAACACATATGTACTCAGCAGAGTGCTAAAGCACATAGTGAAAAACATAGAACTATAAGGAAAAATAGAAAAATTCAAAAAGAGAAAATAAAGATATAAAAGATACAAATTACCCTATAACCAATAGCTCTATTTCACTTTTATAAAAAATTTCGCTCAACAAGTTTAGAATACATTTGACTTTCAAATGTACCTGGTCTATTCATTAAGACAGGCCATATTCTGGGCCATAAAACAAATCTTGACAAATTTAAATATTAGAAATAATATGAAGTATGTTCATTCACCATAATGGAATGAAAGTAGAAGTAAATAACAAAAAGATAGCTGGAAAATCTCCAAGTACTTGGAAATTAAACAACTCGTGTCTAAGTAATCGATGACTCAAATAGGAGGTCTCAAGAAATATTGAAAAAAATATTTTAGACTGAATAAAAATAAAAATACACCATATCTGAATTTGTGGGATGCATCAATAGCAGTGTTCACTGTTAAACCTGTGGGTTAATTCTTAGAACTGAAAAAGTTTCAAATAACTGTAAGTAGAAAATGAAACTAAAGAACAAACTAAACCCAAAGCAAGCAGAAGATTGAATGATAAATATAAATAATAATAAAAATAGAAAAACAGGGCAGCCCCGGTGGCTCAGAGGTTAAGCACCACTTTCAGCCCAGGTGTGTTCCTGGAGTCCCGGGATTGAGTCTCACATCAGGCTCCCTGCATGGAGCCTGCTTCTCCCTCTGCCTGTGTCTCTGACTCTGTGTCTCTTATGAATAAATAAATAAAATCTTTAAAAAAAATAGAAAAACATCAGATAAAAAAATGAACAATTAATAAAATTAATAAACCTCTAGCCAGACAGATGAAGGAAGTAAGTGTGAAGACATAATTTACCATGTCAACATTAAAAGAAAGGATATCACTACAGACCCTAGAGACATTAATATAATTAAAGGAACAAAACTAAAAGCTCACAACATAGACATGACAGATATTAATAGGACATACTATAAATGGACATTACAATAAAATAATGAAGTAAAACAGAATAGCAAAAGAGATAATATAAATAACTATATTCCTATAAAGTTGCAACTTAGGGGTAATGTATCAATTCCTGAAAAACACAAACAACCAAAACTCAAGGAAAAATACATAATGCATTAATCATATCTCAAATAAATTGAATTCATAGTTAAATTTTCAAAAAAGTAAAGTAAAATCCAGTTCCAGATGTTTTCTCTTATGACTTTACCAAATATTTAAGAAAAAAATTTCTGCAAAATGATTCTAGATAATATGAGGGAGCACTTCCCAACTCATTTTATGAGGCAATATAAGCATTACTTTATTACCAAAACCAGATAAAGGTATTGTGAAAAGTATAGAACAGTATCATTTATGAATTAAAAAAAGCCTCAAGAAAAATATTAACCAACTTGAATCTAGAAGCATATAAAAAAGATTTATCATGAAAAAGTGGGGTTTATCCCAAGAATGCTGGTTCATAATTCAAAAATTAATTATGTACTTTGTTATATTAACTGATGAATAAAGAAAAATCATTTAATTATCCCAATGAAGAAAAACATTTCAGAAAATCCAATAGCTATTCCTGATTTTAAAAACTTCTAGCAAACTTGGAAGATAAGGAATCTATCTTAACTTGATAGAGAACAGCTATACAAAGCCAAAACAACTAAAACCAACCGGAGGAAAAAAATGCAGCTAACATCATACTTAATAATGGTGAAAAATTGAAATTCCCTCCCCACACCAACATATGGGAACATGCCAAAGATGTTTTTATATTCCCCATTGTGCTAGGTGTTCTAGCCTGGGCAATAAAGCAAGAAAAAGAAATAAAAGTCATTTAGATTTGAAAGATAGCAGTATTGCAGACATCATGGTTGTCTACATTTAAAATCCCCAATAAACTACAAACACACTCCTAGAGGCTAATGTGGTTATAGAAACAAAGTCAAAGCCTAAAAATCAAATATATTTCTATGTTCTAGCAGTGAACAAAAGGAATTTGAAATTAAAAAGCAAACTGTTGATGGGACTCCCAGTTTCTGATCTGAGAATATAAGGAGCATGGAAGTCATAACTCTTGTCTCAAACAACAACAACAACAACAAAAACAACAAAAACAAAATAAGTTGAAATAACTCTTTGTAGGTTCATCAGAGAATTAAGGTCACAGGGAACACTGCTGTCCTGAAAATTGAAGACAGACGTGGTTTCAAAGAATCCCAGCTTAATGGAGCAGAAGCCCATGAAGCAGGAGAAAAATTGCTATTAAGATCAGTCAGGGTAGGAAAACTTAAACTCTAACAAATTGCTGGAAACTCTATGTGGATAAATTTGATATTTGTATACTTCTAGGAGACCTCGTGTTAGGGATTCTCCTACACTTCCATGAATTTTACCTCCAGGAGCCCTACCAGATTGGCACAGTGAAGGTCAGTGAAAAATCTCCTTGTGCTTCTGGCACTGGGAGGGCAAAAGTGGTCCTTTTGAAATATATCCAGAATATTTTGTTCTTCTTAGTAAGACCATCCCACAAGGAAAATTTTTTTTACCAGAGGCTAACTGACCTAATGGAAGGAAAGTACTCAGTTCTAGGCCCCAATAAATATCCTGTCCTATCCAGGGTTAGGGAAGACCGGGAAGCATTTGTAAAGTTCACAGCCCATAGGCACAGGTTGACTAAAAGACAGACCCAGTCATAGGACTTCAGAACAGTTCCACCCAAAGCTTACCACCACATTGATAAATAAAAAAAGGGATACAATGGAAAGAATTTTATACTGAAGACATTACTTAAAGATAGATGACAGATGATAGATAGATGGTAGATAGATAGATAGATAGATAGATAGATAGATAGATGATAGATATAGATAGATGATAGATAGATAGATGATAGATAGATAGATAGATAGATAGATAGATAGATAGATATAGATATCTTTAGGGAAACACAAAGACAACAGGGAGAATAAAAATAAAGACATTAGAGGAAAGTTTAGCCTCTGACAACTACAGGTAAAACAGTAAATGTAGTCTCCTAGTCATATAAACATAACCCCTCATGCTTACTTTACCTTTACCCAGCATATCACATCTAATTTACAGTTAAAAATTACAAACATACCAAAAGACAATACAGTTTGAAGAGAAAGAGCAAGGCTAATAACCAGTCCCAGATGTGACAATAATTTTGGAATCATCAGAACAACAATTTAAAACTATGATTAAGAACTATGCTAAGAACTCTCATGGGGAAAGTGGACAATATGCAAAAACAGACCGATAAAGTAATCAGGAGATGGAAACTCTAAGAAGGTAACAAAAAGAAAAACTAGAAATAATAACACTGAAGGAAATGAAGAATGGCTTTGATAGGTTTATTAACAGACTAGATGAGTTAAAGAAGAAACCCATGGGGGATCCCTAGGTGGCTCAGCGGTTTGGCATCTGCCTTTGGCCCAGGGTGTGATACTGGAGTCCTGGGATCGAGTCCTGTGTCAGGTTCCCTGCATGGAGCCTGCTTATCCCTCTGCCTGTGTCTCTGCCTCCCTCCCTCTCTCTTTATCTCCCTCTCTCTGTGTATGTATCTCTCATGGATAAATAAATAAAATCTTTAAAAAAAAAGAAGAAACCCATGAACCTAAAAAAAATATCAATAGAAACTTCCAAAACCAAAATGCAAAGAAAAAAATGAAAAAGGTGGAACAGGATATACAAAACCTGTGAGACAATGACAAAGGCAGACACACATGTAATGGAATGATAGAATGAGAAGAAAGAAGGAACCAAATAGAAGAAATGTTTGAAATAATAATGATGGTTAATTTTCTAAAATTAATGTCAATGATAGATACCAAACCCCCACATATCCAGGAAACTCAGAGAACACCAAACAGAACAAATACAAAAACAAAAAAACATAAAACCCAAAAATCAAAGACAAAGAGAAAATCTTAAAAGAAGCCAGAGAAGAAAGCCACTTTACCCTGTGATGGGCAAGGGTAAGAATTAATAAAATGTCTCTTCAGAAACCAAATAAACAAAAAGAGAGTGGACTGAAGTATTTAAAATGTTAAAAGTAAAGAAAAAACAAAACAAAACAAAACAAAAACAAAAGCCCCATCAGTCTAGAATTCTTTATCCATTGAAATTATCCTTCCAAAGGAGAAATACTTTCTCAGACAAATAAAAGTTGTGGTTTTTCACCAGTAGACCTTTTGCTTTGCAAAATTGCTAAAATAAATTCTTCAGAGACAAGAAAAATTATATAGATCAGAAAACCAAATCTACATTTAAAAAGAAACAGTATTAGAAAAGGAAAAAATAAAGGTAAAATAAAACCTTTTGTTTCTCTTACTCTTAGGTTGATGTAGCACATAACAGTTTGGTCAAAATAATAGCAGTAATCTAATTATTATAGTTTATGGAAAAATGAAATGAATGATAGCAATGTTCTAAGGAACAGGAGAGGAGAATCAGGATTACTTCATTATAAGGTGTTTGTACTACTTGTAAAATGATCTAGTTTTATTTGAAAATGGATTTGGTAGGTTGGAAATGTATACTTCAAACTCTAAGGCAACCACTTAAACATAAAAGAAAAAGTATAACTTAAGTAAGAGATAAGAGAAAATGGAATAATATAAAATGCTTAATTAATACCAGAGAAGTCTGAAAAGGAATGGAAGACAGAAGAAGGGAAATGAGGAGGAGAAAGAGAAAGGAAAAAAGTCAGGAACGAAGGAAAGAAAAGGAATGAGGGAGAAAAGGAGGGAAGAAAGGAAGGAAGAACAAAAGGCAAAGAAAAGAGAGCAATAAAAATATATAGTATATATGAATCCAACTATATCAAAGTCACTCTAAACATCAATGGTCTAAATATACCAATTAAAAGATAAAGATTGTCAGACTGTTTAAAGGAATAATGCCCAACTATTTGTTGTCTACACAAAACCCACTTTAAATATAAAAACACAGATAATTTAAAAGTAATGGAAAATACATCATGTTGATTCTTGGCAAAAGAAACCTAGAGCAGCTATATTAATTTCAGACAAACTCTAGAACATGAATAATTACCAGGGATGTATTGGAACATTACATAATGATAAAAGTTTTAATTCTCTAAGACATAACAATTCTTAGTATGTGTGCACCTAACAGAAGATCACTAAAATACCTTAAACAAACAAACAAACAAACAAAAACGAGATAGAAATGCAAGAAGAAATAGACAAATTCACTCTTGTAGTTGGAGATTTCAACATCCCTCTTAAGGTAATTGACAGATACAACAGGCAGAAAATCAGTAAGGACATAGTTGAACTGAGCAGCAGCATCCATCAGCTAGATCTAATTGACATTTATAGAAAACTTTATTCAACAAGAGCAGAGTACACATTCTTCTTAAGTTCACATGAAACATCCACCAAGATAGCCAATATTCTGTGCCATAAAATACACCTTAATAAATTTAAAAGAATGGAAATCATGTAAAGTATAGTCTCAGAAAACTAGAAATCAATAACAGAAAGCTGTAAGACACCTAAATGCATGGAAATTAAATAACATATGTCAAAGAACTCTAACAAGAAATTTTAAAATATTTTAAGCTAAAAAGAAATTAACATACAACCTATCAAGTTTTTGTGTGATGCAGCAAAAGCAGTGTTTAGAAGGGAATTTATAGCTTTGAATGTGTACATTAGAAAATAAGCAAGATCTAAAATCAGTCATATAAGTTTTTCCACCTTAGGAAACTAAGATCACATTAAAAGAGCAAACATTAAGAAAGAAGAAGAGTAAATTAAGTCCAAAGGAAGCAGAAGAAAAGAAATAATAAAAATCAGAGTAGAAATCAATGAAATTGAAAATAGGAAATTGATAGAGAAAATCAAGGAAAACAAAAGCTCTCTCTGTGTCTCTCACAAATAAATAAATAAAACCTTCCAGGACAGAATGCTCAAGGCCAGATAGGATCACTGGTGGATTCAACCAGCATTTTAGAAAGAAGTTCTTTCAATTCTCTACAACTTCTTCCAGAAAAACAGAAGCAGAGAGATTACTTCCTAACTCTATGAGACCAGCATTTCCCTTATACCAAAACCTGAGAAAGACGTAACAAGAAAGGGAAGCTATGGACCAATAACTTTCATGGATATCAATTCAAAAATACTCAGAGAATATTATCAAGTAGACTACAATAATAATACATAAAAATATATAAAAATAATTATACCTTACAAGCATATATTCTAGGTATACAAGGCTGATTCAACATTTGAAAATCAATTAATGTAATCCATCACAGATGAGTTTTCAACAGGATCCAGACCCATTCAAAACAAAAATTTTCAGCAAACTGGGAATGGAGGAGCACTTCTTCAACTTGATAAAGAACACTTGCAAAAAACCTACAGTTAACATCATACTTAGTGATGAGAAAGATTCTTTCCCAGTAAAAGCAGGAACTGTACTAGGAACAACTCTCTCTTTCTCTCTCTTCCTATATGGCAGTGTAGCAGGAGTCCCAGCTAATGCAATAAGACAAAAAAGAGGTATACAGATAGAGAAGGGATATGTAGAACTTTGTTTGCAGATGACATGGTTTTTGATGTGGGAAGGGCTATCATGAGGGAATTTTGAAGATGATAAAACTGTTTTCATGGAGGTGTGGTGCTGGATCTACCTTTGTCAAAGCCCACAAAACTGTATCAACCAAGAATGAATTTGACTCTATGTAATTAAATCAGCCAGGATGCAGAAGGAAGATGAAATGCAGATGGAAACAAGCAAATCCAGGTGTATTACATATGAATCACATCATCACACTTAAGGGGTTGGTGGGGAAGCTATCTAAGGATGCTGGTAATAATGTTTTGAGTGGATACTACAGGGCTAAAGACAAAAATGATTGTACACAGGTATTGTGCATTTATTCGTAAGTTTCTTTCTCACAAGGATATAGATAAGCCCATATGAAACTATTCTATTTGTAAATTAAGGTTTAACCAATGAGCAGATACAATGTAGATAATGAGAAACCTTTTCTTTAGTTGAAGGAATAAAATAAAATTAAGATGAAAGGGATAGAATGAGCTCTGTGGTACTGTGTTGGAATCAACTGAATCACTAGGGACACACTTTTTTGTAAATATATATGCAAATGAAAATAAATGATGTTTGCATATATACCTGAGGGAGTATATATGCATATATTTTCTAGACTAAAAGTGATGACATACCCAGCAGTACTGAGCACACCTACTGCTCACATCTTGGTTTCTAAATACCATTTAATAGTATTTTCTAAATACCATTCTCCATTAAACACACACACACACACACACACACACACAAAGCAAACAGGGACCTTGAAATACTAGTGAATTATAGGGATAAAATAGGAAAAATGCAAGATATGCTTAGTATCTTGCAATATTGAAACATATGCAGGCATGCCAAAGTCCACATGTGGCAACCTGAATGAGCTCTGCATGCCCAAAGTTCAAACAATTTGATAACAAAGTCATTGATAGTACTGAATTAAAATTAAAAGGTTAAAATAATTATCAAAGATTCCATACTGGTATAAATAATTGAGTATAAAAATCGATGAGGGAGAGGATCAACTTTTCCTTACAGAATAATTACATTAGTAAATGTTGAGGGAATGAGAGAAAGAAAATTACTCTATTAGGACACACCAACAGTAATTGCCACAAGCATTATTTTCAATGATTCTGAAAATTAGTAGCAAAAGTAGGATATATGCATTGTCTCCAGTTATTCACCTCAGAATATTTAGAGCTTACAAACTAAAAATAGTAACTTAAGAATCCTAGCAGATACAACCTTGAATGAGTAAACAATGTTAGCATTGATCCTAAGGCATATCAACACAATATAACCTCTGAAATGATGCACTGTGAAGAACACATCATTTCTTGGATATTATTTCCCAAAATGATCCCAATTAAATCATGGGATATTATCAGATAAAACCAAATGGAGGAACATTGTCCAATATAAATGACCATATTCTTCAATGTGTCAAGGTTATGGAAAGACTTTGGAACTGTCACAGACTGAAGGGGACTAAGAATGTGACAACTAAATGTGGAATCCTGCATTAGATCCTTGAATGGAAAAACCATACTAGTGGGAAAACTGAGAAAATACAAATAAGTCTTTGGGTTAGCTGAGTATAGTACTGAAGTTCAGTGCCTATGTAAGATGTTAGCAGAAGCCTACATACAGCAACTGTCTGTATTATATTTGCAATCTTTCTGTGCTTCTGGAATTATCTCTAAAAATACCTTTAAAATAATCAGAGGGTCCAATTAGGTAAATTTTAAAAATATCATATACAAATGGTGAAAGAGACTTATGAAAAAACAAAAAAGTAAACTAAACAGTCAGGACAATGCAAATTAAGTTAACAATGCGATGCTCTGTTTCACCTATTGGGTTGGCCAAGACTTACAAGCATATGGGCAAACATCCTTTTATACATTTCTGACTGGAGCTTGACCTATTACAGAATTTTGGGGTGAATAATCTTTTTTTTTAAGATTTTATTTATTTATTCATGAGAGACACAGAGAGAGAGGCAGACACACAGGCAGAGGGAGAAGCAGACTCCCCACACAGAGCCTGATTCAGGACTCATCCCAGGACTCTAGGATCATGACCTGAGCCAAAGGCAGATACTCAACTGCTGAGCCACCAGGGGTGAATAATCTTCCATTATCTTTTTTTTTTTAATTTTTAAATGTTTCCATTATCTTTTACAACTAGAAAGATACATACTCTTAGGCCCTGCATCTCTTTTTGAGGAATTTATGCTACAGGAATAAAATTATTGGTGTATATACATGAACATGGATTTTCATTGCTATAGTATAGTGGTAAAACAAACAAAGTAAATAACAATATAAAAGCCTGGAAGCAACCTGAAAATTTATCAATAGAGAAATGTTACTTGTGGCCAACTCTGTACTATGGGATATTTTGCATTTCTTATGAGTTAGATCCATTCCATAGTACCTGATGTGGGCAGGTATGCTCCAGTGTTTGTGTTTTTATATATATATATGCATATATATATAATTTTATGATCCCATGTTCATAATTACAAACAATGGCAACAGATATTCCCATATATAAAAGTATATAGGTACCTTTGTATGAATTCAGAGAAAGGAGTAGAAGAATAGAGTCCATCTCAGGGAATGCCCATCTCAGGGAAATAAGAAAGACATGATAAGTGGGTGGGGATGTGGTGCTAGTGGTTTTTCTATTGACACATTGTTACATTGTTTTGCAAGTTATAACAAACACATATTATTTTCATAAGAAAAAATAATTAATTTTATAAGAGCAAAATCTCTCCATTCTCTCCCCTTTTCTTTCTTTTCCTCAACCTTCTCTAATCTTTATCCTCTAAGAATGAAGTGTGAACTATGAAAAAAAAAAAAGAACTATTAAGGTCCCATAAAGAGCCATGATTGCTCTCTTGGGGACATTTTGAGACTTCTATTTTTCAAATGTCTCTTCTTTGGAATATCTATCCTCAATCATGATCTGCTGGCACAGGTTACAGCCACCCCTCAGGAGTTGGGAGCCCTTTTTGTAAGTTTCATTTAATAAAGACCATAGACAGTGATTCACATGAGGTAGGGAGACTCGTGTGACTGGGTCTTAATAGACCCTTTCCCCTGTAAGATTCCTGAACTGCAAGAATTATTCAAAATATGACACAGCATATTCAAAATACACTGAGAGTGAGAATACTTTGTATTTTGTACTATAAAACCATCAACATCAACAACAATAATAATACAAACAACTAATTTTTCTTAGCACATCCTACTGTTTTCCAACTTCTTTTTGCTGATGGAGAAAATGAGATCTGAGGAAGTAAAACAACACATCCAAAGTCACAACATGTGGATGGTTAGGATTTGAACATAAGAAGTGTCAGCAGCCCTTGTTCTTTTGTAATATAACACATTGCTTTCCAAAATACCTTTGTTTCTGAAAGTGAAATAGGGTACTCTAGGCTTAAATTTTCTTTCTTAATTTATTATGCTATATAACTTGCTTTCTTTTGATTTTGCCATGAGTGAATAGAATTATAAACAGAATATTGAGTGGAGGCATCAAGTTCATTAACAGTGGACACGTATTGATAACTTACCATCTAAAAAAGCACATCACTTGTATTTTGTGCTAACATCAAACTACTCTGAATTTTCCACAAATATACACCAACTAATCATGGCTCATTTCAGGCTTTGTGTTTTTGATGACTTTAGATAAATTATTTGGTGATGGATTTAGTGTCTCTAGGCATCAGGACAGTGTTAGCATTAAACATCACGGTGTAATTTCCTTTAGGTCTCATTCATAAAACTAAATTTTTAAAGTCACAAGAATCAGGAATGAAAGTTAACAAAGTTGGCAAAAAAACAAAACAAAACAGAAAGAATAAAAAAAAATGTGGCATTTATGTAGTATTTCACCATTCAGAAAGGGCTTTCCTGAACAGTCCCTAAAATATAAATTCTTTGTTAGGATTTTGATTTATTTGATTTATATGTGATTTATTTCAAGAATCTGGAATAGTACCTAAAATTAGAGTAATTGCTAAATAAAAATTTGTTGCATGAGTGTTTTGAAATACATGATATTATTGCCATTTTTCAAATAAGAAAAAAGAGAGGCCCTGACAATTGAAATGATTTGCCCATAATTTGAAAGTTAGAGAGCCAGAGTTTGATATTGGTCTTTATTGCTGAATCCATTACATATTTTTTCTGCCCCTCCCACTATGACAAACCAAGCAAAAAGCACATTCTTGCCTCAACCAATATTTTAAATCACCTACCACCTGTTACCTGAAAATAGTAACAACAAATAACTATGTTTTTGATATTTGGTAAGGGCAAGACAATATTTTTTCTTCTGTTCTTTGAGATGGTTCTGAGAGAGTTGAGATATTAGAAATAACTTCATATTTGAAATACTTTTATGTTGATGAATAAAATAATATCAAAGGTTTCTTTTTTCATGAAGGTAGAAATTTCTTTTATTATTTCACCGTGTCTGCAGCAAAATGACTCCTTCCATTGAAACCAATAACCACAGTTACTGAGAAATCCCGAAGAATTTTCTCAACAATAGAAACTCTCAAATGAATGTGTAGTGTTAAATATATTTTTTTATCAAATACTGTTGAAATTTGGCTATAGAGTATATGATTCTCTATTCATTCATTCAACAAGTATTTACTAAGTGCATGTTAAGTGCCGGGCTCTATGCTACAGGCTTCTGCCTGCATGGAACTCACAATCTACCAGAGAAGGCAAACTCTGAACAAAAATCCATATGCATTAGATATTAAGATAGTAGAAATACATGATGTTCTGGCCTCCAAACACAAATTCAGATCTAGAAACAAGGAATAGCTTAGAGAAAGAGCAAGGTTTAAATAGAGGCCTGAAGGTTAAGTGGGGAGGTGCTAGGGAATAGGGTGGCAGAGGAGAAAGTTCCAGGCAAACCAACAGTGTATGTGAAGGTCTAGAGGTGAGAGAGAACTTGGCACCTCAAGGAACCGGGGCTCACTAGAATGCCTGGCATATAGAGAGACCGCGGGAAACTGAAGATGGGAGGCCAAAGAGAAGAAGCTAGCACATGAAGGCCACATTAGCAATGTTAAGGACTTGGGACTTCACTGAATGTTTCTAACTTGGTTAATGGATGTAATTAAATATGCATATTTGAAAAATATTTCTTGCTGCATTTTTGAAGTCTCTAGTAGGTATGCTATCAACAGACTTAGCTTTGCCCTTTGCATTTTATAGATGGTCAATGTATTTTAGTTGAGTTGAATATTTCATGGATAATTCTATGAACAGCCTCCTCTGTTTTATATTTATGTCCTGCCTACTTCCAAAAGGATTTGGGGCATAGGGTAGATTACGTATTTATGGTAATGTTTCCTCCCAAAGCTCATTGGTTTATAGAACCAGAAGAGATATGAGAAAGTGGGATTTGCGTATCCCTAAATAACGATGGGTCTCTGCTAATTGTGAGTTCTCTGAATCTAGGGATGATGCCTAGTAGATGTTCAATTAGTGTTTGGGTAAAAGTGAATAAACAAATTAATGTTTTATTGAAGATGTAAAAGATATGGATAACTTGCATGCCATGACACGTACTGGGGCACTGAGCAAAATGAAGAGTGGTACAGGAAACAGTCTCTTTCTAAAGACCCTTGTGCTCATATAGGGAAGATCATATACCCCACAGACATGCAATAAGATTCACATCACCACACATGCCCCTCAGACTGAAGGCTGAATGTGCTAAACCCCGTATGAGAGGTACAGGGTATGCATTCCCTAATGCAAAACACAATACCTTTATTTTTCCTCAAATCACCCCAATTTGCAAAAGTTCAGAGGCTTATTCAAACCAAATTCAAACTCTAAAGCCTTGGGGGGTTTTCCCCGTCACTGCTTATATTATAGTTTTGAAAAATAACTGCAGGATGACTTAATTAATTGTCCCTTCTTTCAGGTTTCCATCTAAAGTAGATGAATACCTATGCGTCCCACAAATCAATGAACCCTGGAACTTCCTAACAGATAGATTAGCACATCTGTAGTTTAAAGCTGGTTTGTATTAGAAGGGAAAAATATATTCCCATGAGGAATGTTTAAGGGATCAATTCATAAGCAAAGAAAACATGCTATTCTCAGCAAGGAAACAATATATTTTGCTTCTGTTGCTGTGATTAATTACACCCCACAACACAGAGAGTGTTTTTAAAGGGCCACAGTCAATCTTTTAAGACCCACAAGCTGACCTGCATCAGAAGCTGAGGAGGAATTGCACACTAATTCTGAGCAGCTTTGTATAACAGGCCTGTTGTGTGAGAAATTATGGATAATAATAAAAATGCACAGCCTTTGTATAACACTTAAAGTAGGCAGTGTTGCCCCACCTCCTGTGACTGATCCACTAATGAATCACACTTAAAACAATCAAACCTCTTTCCTGAGAGTCTCGCCAATTATACTGCAGTGAAAATGAGGATGAACTGGCTTCAGTAAAATTTCAGTGAGGCTCATGCCCTTCCAGATTCCTCCTCCTGGCCAATACACTCACAAATGAATTTCTAAGAGGAAATTCTGAGAGAAGATACTCATTTTAAGTCATATTGCTGTTTTGCTGATTCTGTGTTTAAGATCTCAGTCAATCATTTCCATTCAGTGGAAATGTGACAAAAAAAGAGAAAGAGAGGGAAAAAATGAAGGAAAAAAAAAGCATAGTCTTTCAAAGTCAGGACCTGTGTGCAATCTATCTCTTTTCCCTTCCTTCTATCTGAGCCTTCCCATCTCCATCCCGCTGATCTTTCCACTCTCAGGTAAGGAAGGAGACAAGCTCTCCTCCGAGTGCCACACCCTGTCCTGAAGCAACCTGAGGATCCTTCACACCAACAATACTGTCTTCACATTTTGCAAAACAAAGGATTCCAGCCGCACCCCTCCAGTGAAGTGTTCTGCTTACTGTGACCTCCTCCCTACTCCATGTCATTTTATTTCATTTGTTCTTTATTATTCTGTCCTTGCAGGACAAGGATGTGGACACTTGCTGCTCATTTTCCACCTCTTGTCTCTGAACAACTTTCCCCTACTGTATAAAGCTATGTACTCCTACCTGGGACTGTATAAATAATAGTCAATTTGGTTTCAATTTCAGGCAGATGACCCCTGCCTTTACACAGTGACCCCTGGCAATCATAAGAAATGAAGCATGTGCTCTGCCCACCCATATGTGGAGAAAGGTTGGAGACCAATTCCGTCAGTTTTTTCCCCCATCTTTCAAGCTCTGTTGCCACTGGTATATTCTCCGCAATGACCTGGAATGGGACCTTGAAAAAAAAATGTAGAATCAATTCCAGTTTGTCCACTGCAGACATCTGGATAAAGGGAAATTACTTGAAAACCCATGAGTTTGAAGACCTACAACCCTACTACTATAGAAGCGTTAAAGACTTCATTTCTGATGCTTCAAACCTACCACACTGGGGCAGTGTGGGAGGCTGCTGAGAATATGAATTGTTCGCCTGAGGAAATATCCTCTCCGTGGTATGGAATGTTTCAGGATTTTAAATTCCTAGTACCCTAATATCTCAGTACCAGGCATTCAACAGCTTCTCGGTGCTTGTGAAGTTTTGTTCTGTTACTGAGATAATGGAAATGGTCCTTGATTTTTAAAAACTTAGAATCAAAAGGAAAAAAAATGGCAGAGAAGCATACAAATACGTAAAATAGCTCAGACTATCTGTCTAATGTTAACATGAGTCAAACAGAGTTGGACAGGGCTAATATTGAAGAATAACTAAACAGTGGCAAGGTTTCTATGAATAATTTCATTCTCTTTTGGCTCACGGACTTTGCAAGTATGTCTACTAGGTCATTTTGGTCGGCTCATCCTCCAGGAAGTATCTTGGCTCTGTCCAGCTTTTAGGATTTTTTCACCTAGATCAACTTTCTGTTTGTAAATTTTGTTTAAGTGGCGCTTGTCCCCATAGCTGCCTGTACTTATGCCCAGTTGCATATCCCATATTATACTATGGGTGCCTGATTCTATGTTGGTTTCAAACCACAGACTGGAAGACCTTGAGAAACTATCTACCGTCTTTTCTTCTCCTCTTTTTTTCCTCAATAAAGAGTATCTATTTCCATGTCTGTTCCATTAATGAGTATTAGTTGAGAGTGTACGATGAAGCCATGTAATAAGAATATGATATAGTAACTACATGAGGCTAGAGTAGGTTAGAAGTGGGAACTGATGGAGAAATCACTAGAAATGCAGATTTCTAGTGAAGAACATTCTAGAGAAGAATGTTGCTATGCCAATCAATGTAGGAGAGGTGTCTTCCCTTATGGGATTGCCGTTTTGCTTTTTTTCCTCATTCGAGACTATAATTCTTTAGTGCAAAGGTGAAAACAGGACATGATGTCATATTGGCTTTCCTGATTATAAAATCTCAGAAAACTGAAAAAAGAAGAAGAAAAAGAAGAAGGAGGAGGAGGAGGAGGAGAAAGAGGAGGAGGAGGAAGAGGAGGAGGAGGAGGAGGAGGAAAGCCAAGGAGAATGTGAAGAAATAAACCAGAAGCCACTCTTACCCTGAGAATGCAAGGGAAAAGACCATTTGCCATGTAATTTGTCAGCATTAAAAAAAAAAAAAAAAAAAAAAAAAAGTATTGGTCATGCAATTAGTTAGGCTGTTGGGTTAAATATTCACCTTGATTAACAGAAGCACGGACGGGGCATTATATGGTGAAATTATACAACATATTTACCAAATGTAATGGGCTGATTCTATCACCATATTTTGTAGAACATAATAAAATGTGTCCTTGACTAACAGGTATTTTTACCTTAAAGTGCTTTTCTTAGTGTTATGAACTTATTTTCTGACACTGGTTATTACTTATTTCTACAGCCTTTATTATAGGAGCCGTTAAAGAGTAACTTCTACTCTTAAAAAGGTTGATTTGTTTTGCTCCGGGAAGGAGTTTGGTGTGAAATGTTGAGACAAGCTTTAGTTAAGGGCAGCTGCCACATAACAGTGGAAATCATTCATCTCCTTCACATGCTATCTGACCTGTTATTTGCTCATCTTTCTAACACTGCAAGTCATGGGTTACACAGTTGGCGTTCTCTGTTCCCTATTTGCGGTGCTCTTTACTTAATTATTATTTTTAATGTCATCAATTCAAGAGCTAGCCAATGGTTGGCACGGCCATGCGTATCTACAAATGGGAGAACGAAAGAGGGTCATGACACAATGGCTTTACCCCCAGCGTCGAAGATTGGATAGACCCCTCTTACGCATTAGAAAGTTGGGATAAGTTATTTAATTGTTTGATAATCATTAAAACACTTACCTTGTAAGCACGTTCATTATCAGTTCTGAGAAATTTTTGAGTTTATAGACGAAGAGGCTTTCATCCTCAATGCTTTTATATATTTAAAAATATTTTAGTTATTGAGGGTTCTTGTACTTAATCCAGTCTTTTACTTATTCTTTCATGGGAAAAAAAGGGCAGGTCTAAATGCAAATTAACATTACTGTTTAAATATCACAGACCATTTTCTCTGAGCCCAGTTACAATAACTAGTAATTATAAAAATTGCTTGCCTTCGGCTTCCGGCTAAGCCAGTGCTAAACTTGTCCTTTTATTAGATCTGTCAGACTGAGTTAATTATCTTTATGATAATAGATGTGCCTTACCTCCAACAAAACAAATACACTTATAATTAGCTTTTTAGTTAGAATTTTAATTTATTTATAAAGACTGTTTGTTTTTCTTCCTTTTTTCCTGCTTTAAAAGAAAGAAGATGGAGAGTGGGGGTTTCCAGTTTATCAGGTTACCAGTCTGCTCACTAGTTTATAAAGGCGGGGGGGGGGGGGGGGGGCGGGGGAAGGATTCATTTTGTTTAATCACCAAGTCCAGTGTTTAATAGTGCATCACGCCTCTTCTGTGTTATATCCACTCAACTCCAAGGCATTTTATTTTACTCCACATACACAAAAAGAGGCCCTTTTTATCTGCCTTCTCAACAGAGTAGTGTTATAAAAGCTATTACATGGAAATACTAACAAGTATGAATTGAAAAGCTTTCTGTACCATAGCACAGCTGCCTTAAAAGTCAAATCATCTTATACTGTCCCCACATTTTTGTGGCACTTGCTCCTCTTTCATCTATACCCAGCATGTTTCAGAATATTACACAAATGCCTGCATTGAATTCTTGGAGAGTGTCTGTGCTGAAACAGCAGAGCACAAAGGAAAAACATATGTTTTGGTGTCATGTCAAAGAGGGATTTCGTGTTAGTCCTGCCCACTCATTAGCTGTGTCATTTGGGCAAATTACCTAACCTCTCTGAGCCTTGATTTCCTCATCATTACACTGAGAATAATGCCTATGTTAGTAGCAGATGTAAAGAGACTCGAAAAGAAGGTGTAGGGGCACCTGGGTGACTCAGTTGGTTAAGTGTCTGTCTTGGCTCAGGTCATGATCCCAGGGGCCTGGGGACCCAGCTCTGCATCTGGTTTCCTGCTCAGTGGGGAGCCTGCTTCTCCCTCTCCCTCTGCCTGCCACACCCCTTGCTTGTGCTCTCTCTCTCTCTCTTTGTGTGTGTTAAATAAATAAATAAAATCTTTTTTTAATTTTTTAATTTTTATTTTTTAATTTTTATTTATTTTTTTATGTTTTTTAAATAAATAAAATCTTAAAAGAAAATTAAAGAAAGGTATAAAGAGGACTCAGGAGAGTGCCTTCACAATGTAAAGACATAGGAAGGGGTGGTTGCTGTTTTCAGTAGTAGAATTATGGAAGAATATAGATGCCTGGAGAATTCAAAATTAATATTACAACCTAATAATCATTTTATGGGTTTTGTTTTACAGAGAAATAGGTTTTCTACTAATTTGTGAAAACAGACGTCTCTGATCATCTAGAAATTAACTGTAATTTGAATTAAATAATGAAAACATGCTGTAGACAAATGATTCTCCAAAGTCGCCATGATGAACTTCTTCTATCTGTTCTGTGCTGGAAATGGGCTGTCACATCTGTCAGCCTTATTTATAACAGAAGACAACCCTTTTATTTTTCTTTCTGCAAACGTACTGATGTACTCATTTTACTTTGAACATTTCCACTGATTTAAAGTTCTCCTCCAATTCCTTTCAACCTGCCAAATCCAGAGATCTTGGTTAGGATAGCAAAAGGCTTAGTCAACGTGGGTCCCCGGAAGTCTATAATGTGAAATCAGATGTGCCGAGAATCATGTTCAGTTTCCATGCAAGTCATCAATAGTGAGTGCTCGTTATGCTGATTTCTGGCTGGAAGAGGGATGTGCCCGGGAGGTGATGAATGGCACCTTGGCCATGTGGCCAAAGGCTTACACAACACCTCAAGAGAAAGTATGGGTGGGATGAGAGAGTGATGGATGGACAGAGGGCAGTAGAGAGGCTCCTAACCTCTTCTCAAGTCAAGCATGCTGGCTTCTGATACCAGATAGATTTGTATCCAGAGCTGCCTTAAGACTTCGGGTGTCAGGAGGCTGGATATATTAATTCAGAGACAGCCAAGGCCCTTTGCTTTCAGAGTTCCATGACTTTCACACCCAGGTTCACACTCAACAAATACTGATTAAGATGTTACTATATCACAGCTATTTCTAGCCACTGGCTATTACTAGAGAACAAGGAATTCTAACTGCTGCTGGATCGTCATAGAGCCACTTGTTATATCTACATATAGGGGGAGGTAATACAGAAAAGGCTCTCTCAGACCTGTCTCAACCCGATCAACTTGCCAGATTAACCAGCATTTCCAGTTCCCCTCTGAAACATTCTGACTACTGCCCTCATTACCCTGAACGCTCACAACAGCTCTCACCCGATTGAAGTATTAGTTTATGAAGAGCCAGTTGTTAGGTTTTTGGGAGGAGAAGGATTGTTGTGCTTTTTAGTGTAATTACATGAGTTATCTAAATAGGTAACCTGATAAAATGAGAATATAAAAAGGGAATTGTAGGTTCTATACAACTAATCGAAATTCTTTAAAAACTCAACAAGGAATCACTAACGTGTTTGTCGTTGAAATCAATTCATGTACAACAAATGCTCATATATCTGCACACGTATCTGGTGATGAGGGATGTCCTCCGGGTGTTTGTGATGGCTGGGCCTAGGGATTGCTGAGGACTGGAAAGTACAGTGGAGATCATAGAGCAGTTGAAATATGGAAGCCTTCTTCAAAGTAATTTTGATGAATATCCTAAAAACTGAAAAGTAATAATTCACATTCTTAGTTTCACAAGAAATTAAAAATGTCTTCATTTATCCCTCATGAATTAATTCATGAATTAAATATTTTGGTGAAAAGAATTTTTTAATAGCTGCTAGTAAGACTAAGTGAAGGAAATGTGGCTGAATGTAAAAAAAAAAAAAGCCAATCTTGCCTTCCTTTTCTTTCTTCTGTGTAAATCATTTGGGGCTTTTCTTTGCTACTGCTGTGCTCCAGTGAGCCAATCTGATCTCTGAGTCATTATTACCTCTTTTTTGCCTGAATGGCAGGGCTACATACAAATAGAACTTGTAGTGTAATTCTACACTTGTATTAACACTCATTCCTCTCCATTTTATTTAAAAGTAATGGTGCAGAGAGGTCCAAAAATAATATTAAACTCTAGTAGCTTGCCTGAAAATTACCATTCATTTCTTTGTATCCTGCATTTCCTTAGCTGTCATTCCCATTGGCTTCAACGGAGGCTCTAGCTCCTGCAGCCAGTCCTAACACCCATGCATTTCAGAGATTTATTCACTGGAGGTGGGGGATGGTCTGTGCACTTTTAAGCAGGTCCCATCTCCTGGTTTGTACGGTGTCTTTCCCAAAGCTAGGCCTGGCATCTTCTCTTAGGCACCTGCATATTTTCTGGCCACCATTTCTTCATTTTATATCCTCTCCTAAAGGGCACTGCTCAGACACCTTTACAAATCTGTGGGACAACTTAGGGAGTTTTCTGGAAAACCTCATTAAGCAGGAGCTGTGGTCCAGGCAGTAGTGGGGAGATAAATTCTTCCCCTTTAATTAAAGGTACACATTGATACATGGGTATTCATTGAGAGTTCTTTGTGCCCCAGGCACATTCTGGATTGATACCAACCCCTTTAGATTTAGTTTCAGTCCCTGACTCTCCCTGAGTCTCTGATAGGAGCCAG
Organism: Canis lupus familiaris; assembly: GCF_011100685.1. Taxonomy (NCBI): domain Eukaryota; kingdom Metazoa; phylum Chordata; class Mammalia; order Carnivora; family Canidae; genus Canis; species Canis lupus. Next base: position 87,280,756 of record NC_049224.1, on the reverse strand, counting down.
ATAAGATGAACCCAGAGACACATGCAAGTAAAAAGGCATGCATCATTCATCAGTCTCCTTTAGAAAACTGTAGCCTTCTAACTGAGGAAAGCTTGTCTGTTTGACTTTCTTTCTGTGGGCTAAGAGTTGCAAGGGCCCACAAAGGCTAAGAGGGTGGATAAACTATTGAATCAGGCTGCGGGGAGGTGCTCCAGGCAAAGAAAGAAATCACATTCTCTATTTAAAGGGAATATCCTTCACCTTGAGCCAATTGTCACGCTAGGATGTAGGCCAAATATAATCAGGTCTAATTTTTCTGGTAAAGTCCAAATCTAGACTTTTACGTGAACTCTCTTGATTTTTGAATCTTGGCAACTAATTCAAAAATTAAGTACTAGCCAGATATAATGCATCTCAATTTGGTTCCTAAGTATCTGGTATATGATACCTGACTTAGATCATTACTATTTAAATGTTTGTACCCAAACATCCCTTGAATAGAGGAACAGGGGAGTTTTTCTCTGGAAGAGTATACAGTGATCATCATCCCCCCAAATTTTGAAGTAAAATAAAGATGTTATAGAAAGTTTATCTCATGACCCTATACACACCTCTATGTAGAAGTCTTAGCTCTCTTTTCTCTTAGGAAACTCTCAGTTCCCCTACAACTAGATTTCTACAATTGGTTAATTTTGCTGCTGCATGAAAAAAACATGTCCGTGCCTAAGATGTCTTAGAACCGTAGGATCAGTTTAGGCTTAAGTTAGATGTTAATACACTCAATAAATATTTCTTGAATAACTTCTTTGTACAAGTCACAAAATTTAGTTAGAAAGTCTACTCCTAATGGAATTCGTAGTCTGGTAGAATATTTAAGGAAGGTAGTGTTAAAAAGGAAGGAGATGAAACTTTGTTATACTACACACAACAGGTATTTTGCCATTTTATTTAATCTTAGGAACCATCTTATAAAATAGATAAGATGAAGCCCTTGTAAAGATAAGCCAAGTTCTAAGCATATTCAACTGGTATCAGGCAAAGCTGTAATTGGAACTCCAAATTGTCAGTGTCCAAAATCTGCTGCTTGATCATATATATATAAATATATATATTTATATATATATACCCATATATACCATATCTATCTATCTATAATCCGATAGATGATAGATAGAGAGATAGATAGATAGATGATAGATAGATTCAATTTTATGTCCTTTAGGGATATGCAGAAAGGATCAATTACAGCTTGAATAAAACATAACAAGCCTTTTCTCTTCTCCCCCCCCCCCCCCGCCCCTTTCCTTCTTTCCTTCCTTCCTTCCTTCCTGTTCTGGATTAGGGATATTTGAGAAGCTACAGTCACTAAATATCCTTAGCTTGATTACCGTGTGTAGTAATGTTTACCCAAAATATATCTTTTGCATTTACTGCAGTAGACTGTTGTGACTTTATAAGATTTAGATGTCAGAGCATTTTCATCAGACTCCCAATTCCATTCTCTGCAGGACTACTTCAGCGGCCACATTAATTTTGGCAGTTCTCATTTACCAGTTCTTAAAACAAAATTATATATATCTGATCGACTTACAGAATATCTTTATATCTGGATTTGTTTCCACATAGTGATCTTCCAAGTGTGTAGTGGAAATATTATTGAAATTACTAGATTTTCCAAAAGCACTGATAATGCTAGTATCCAGGTAGATGAGATGTGGTGGGTTCAATTTGCTGGTAGGTGAGATTTAAGGATGTTGATTTGTAGCTGTGGCTGTTTTTATTCTCTTGGTGAAAATGACATTTGCCTCTGATGTTTGCTGATTTTCTATATGTCCCTCATGGATAAATAGCTCCTGGGAATTAATTACGGGAAGTAAAATGGATGGTGAGAGAAATTATTATTTTTCCTCCTGCTCCAATATCATACCCAAAATCTAAGTACAGTTTATATTTTTAGGCAATCTTTTGTCATAATGAGCCTCATCTTGTTCTTGCTCAAAGATTCCAGGCCACTTTCGTGTACCAGAAGATATCATTCACTTGTATCTTTGCCTCTCTACGGCATTTAAGTAAGAAAGGATACAGAGTGACTTAGGAAGAATCCCTTAAAATCTGGTTTTTGAGATTAAAATCTGGCTTTGGGCTGAAGACTCATCATTCCTCCTTCCCTCCATGTCACAAAAATAGAGGATACACACAAGGATCACTAGCTAAATGTGACAAGATATTAGCTTTGCTAATGGCTAATCAGGTGCCCAATTGTCCTCCTACTGCAGGCCTCCTGATAAAATATGTTAGAGAAAGTAGCTTAGAACTAAAGCCTAATGAAAACTTTTTATTTTCATTTCAAAATAAGGCCTGCAGGGAGAGCTGGGTCAGCAAAACAGACTCCAACGATACACGGCCAGCCTGCGGAAAGAACTTCAGGCCTCACACATGGTTACTGGAGAGTGAGAGAGAAAGACAGGAGAGATGGCAGGTCTCCTCCAGGGCACTTATCTCAGGGGAACAGAGAACAGAGAAGGAAAGCTCACTCCCCGTAAGTGTGAGTAGTTCCAAGAGAGCAAGAGCCTGTGCCAGGCATGAGCAGTGATCTGCACAGTGCCCACACCCACCAGTGAAAGCATGGTCTTGCGAACGTTAGGTTCTCACTAATCAGAGTTAGCTGTCCCCGGTCTGTGGAGGAAGGAGGGCATAAAAATGAGGAAACTCTAAAGAGAAATGAGAAGAGTTATAGGAGTAAATGCATTTGCTGCACATACCTTTATGTAGATAGTAGGGTCTTTTCTTGGAAGGCCTCAAAACTCCTTTGTCTTCAGCAGGAAAAAAAAATGTAATTAGGAAGAAAAAAACATAATGTAAGAGTGGGGCCACTTAATTTCTGTGGCTTTTAAAGGATTCTTTTATTCATAGGGTAGTGGGACTGGGGCCAGCAGATTGATATGCGTTCCTAAAGGTTACATTGACTGAAGTTGTCCAAAGTCAAATTCCCACAGGGTCTTACTTTCATGGGTTGGTGAATGATGTCTTTATCCCGATCTGGGGCTCAGTCTCCTGGATTCTTCTCCATCTCTGCTCCAGCCCCTGCCTTCTCAAGGCCGTGGAACATAGAACTTGAAGTTGAGGACTCCCAGTTGTCACTGACTGATGAGTAGGGAGGGTTTGGGGGAAGGGAAAGACCCAAATTCTGCCACAGGGAGATGGGTTGTCTAAGGAGAACTTAATCATTTGCTTATTCAACCAACATTTATCAAGTAGAGTGTAATGATCCTCAGGGGTCTGCAGATGCCAGTTTGTGAAACACTGCAGTAAAAGTTAAAGGCTGTCATGTTAGTTGTTCCCTTGATACCTATGTTGTTGAAAACAAACTCAAATGTGAGCCCTTGAAACATTATAATAGGACCGAGTTATAAGGCGATCAAGAATATGTTCATATTTATTTTTAATGTTGTCTTCAAACTCAGACAAAAAAAAAAATTCACAGAGATCGTGTGGTCCTGGAAAAATTTATCTTAAGAATCCCGAAGACCATATTCTGCAGTTTTTGAAATGCTAGCATGGAGGGAAAATGAATAGTTTTGAGATTCAAACAGACCAGAATTCTAATCTTGGTTCTGGAACTTACAGGATATTTTATTTTAGCCAAATTAGATGACTAGATATCTTTATATTTAATGAGAAAACACTGCCTGTATAATGGTGCTTTTATGAGGACGCCATAGCATGATGTATACAATATATGTCACATAATGTTTTTCACATAGTAAACTCCTAATTAATATGGATTTCTTTTTATGCCATAATACCCATCTCTTCCCATTGTGTACAAAAAAACTATACTAGGGGATACAATGATGAATTACATATTATCTGCAAGAATATCTCTGAGACAATAGGCTTGTAAACACGATTACAAATACTGTGATATGTACCATACTTGAGAAATGTAAAACATAGAGGAAAAAAGGTAGAATATGTAGCAATTTTTTTTTTCCTGATGATCTTAAAAAGAAACTGAGAATTACTTCCCAAAGAAACATATTCCTGGTGAATATTCAGTTAATGACAATAGTGATGAGGATGATGTTGATGATGATGGAAATGAAGTTTATGATGATTATAAAAATGATGAAGATAGTTTACATTTATTGCATATTTGCTATGTTGTAGGAACTCAATTTGCATATATTACTTGATCCTCACAACACTCTAGTGAGGTAGAAATATAATTTCCATATTGTAGAAAATCATGAGGTTACACAGGTAGCATGGGGAAAATCTGCAACTTGACCCAGTTCTGTCCGATTAAAAAACTCAAATCCTTAACCACTATAATGCATGCTCTTTCCATAAATTAATTAATGCATTGTAATTAGGTTCTGTTTGAACTATAGTTCATTTGAATTTAAATAGGCTTTAGAGGTATATTGAGCACCTTTCCCTACTCTATCCCATTTACCAATTCCCTGGTTTTTGCACTGTAAATGGGATTTGGGCAAACAACACTCCAAAACTCAGTATGTGCCCTTTAAGAAATGAGCACGTAACCATCACTGACTCCAGATGTGGACTCTTTGGCACAAACCTAGCGAGCGAGAACATTACCCGCTTTTGTCACAGAAAGTGGTTCAAGGATGGACAGGCACACAACTCAACCCAAAAGAGTCAAACCCAGTCAGAAACAATCCCAGAGATTTTGTTAGTGTGATCATAAAAGTGGTAATTGTCTCTCTGCTGGACTTGAACCTGAGAGCCTATAAAATTGGAGCTACGGCAGCTTTCCTACTACCACAGAGACTGACAGCGAAGCCTGTGGTGTGGAGAAAGCAAGAACCAGCAAAGAGATCACATCTCAAGAACTTCATTTTAAACAAACCATCATCTTTAGCCTGAAATTTCAGCGACTTGAACCAATGTGTGTAATAATATCTGATTGTTGTTTTAATTTGCATTTTCTTGGTGATATATGATGGGGAGCATTTTCATTTGCTTATTTGCCATCTGTATACCTTCTTTGGTGAAGTATCTTTAAGGTTTTTGGCCCATTTTTTAATGGGGTTGTTTTCTTATTGTGTTTTTCTCTTTCTTTCTTTCTTTCTTTCTTTCTTTCTTTCTTTCTTTCTTTCTTTCTTTCTTTCTTCTCTTTCTTTTTCTTTCTTCTGTATTTCTTTCATCCTTTCTTTCTTCTTTCAATGTGTTTGCATGTGTGTGTTGAGACCACTTGACATGAGATCTACCCTTTTAAGTTTTTAAGGGCTCAGCACCATATTGTTAACTATAATCACGGCAGCGTACAGTGGATATTTGGAATGTGTTCATCTTATACTCATTGAACTTTGCTGATTTTTACACTTGATTTAACAATTACTGAATGATGTGTGTTAAACACTTTTACTAGGATGGTGCTTTCTTAGTTTGCCCTCTTAATATTGCAAATTTTTATTTTTACATTATGACACTGCTATAAGATTTCTGTCAGTCTAGAACTATCATATAGTTTTTCTAAGTTGAAACTTTTATTCTTATCAAGAGAGAGATACCTTTTATTTCTAGCAATGCCTTCGGGCTTCATGTCTACATTCCTTTATATCAATATGGCTACACTTTCTATAATTTGGTTAGTAAATGCCTGAACTCTTTAGATAATTTTTCACTGAAACTTCTTGTTTTACTTTGATTTAGGTATGTCTTTTATCAGCTGCATATCATTGAATTGTTTCATGTATGTATCGTGAAAACTTTTATGCTTTTAACTATCAAGATTGGGGTACATTTTGAGTGATTATTCAGCTTTTCCTAGTATCTTATATTTGAGTATTTGTTTTCAACCACTTTTAGATATTTTATGCTTTCTTGCCTTTTTAGGATGCATTAAAAAAATCTTATTTGTCAGTATGTATTTGGAAGTTATGTTACCTATTTTAACATGTTACCTATGTTAGTGATTATTCTAAATGCCTTAGGAGATATTTAATCCTGAATAATATGAGGACCTTAGAGAACTTTTGAGCAAATTACCCCATAGTTAAGATATACATCAAGAAACTTAGTTCTGTCTTCTGTCTCCAAATATTATTGATCATTATTGTTGTTCATGACATTAAAGGGTATTTAGATTTATTATTTTCCTTATCATTTTCTTTATTTTATTTTATTTTTTATGTATTTATTTATTTTTTTTTAAATTTATTTTTTATTGGTGTTCAATTTACTAACATACAGAATAACACCCAGTGCCCGTCACCCATTCACTCCCACCCCCCGCCCTCCTCCCCTTCTACCACCCCTAGTTCGTTTCCCAGAGTTAGCAGTCTTTACGTTCTGTCTCCCTTTCTGATATTTCCCACACATTTCTTCTCCCTTCCCTTATATTCCCTTTCACTATTATTTATATTCCCCAAATGAATGAGAACATATAATGTTTGTCCTTCTCCGACTGACTTACTTCACTCAGCATAATACCCTCCAGTTCCATCCACGTTGAAGCAAATGGTGGGTATTTGTCATTTCTAATAGCTGAGTAATATTCCATTGTATACATAAACCACATCTTCTTTATCCATTCATCTTTCGTTGGACACCGAGGCTCCTTCCACAGTTTGGCTATCGTGGCCATTGCTGCTAGAAACATCGGGGTGCAGGTGTCCCGGCGTTTCATTGCATCTGTATCTTTGGGGTAAATCCCCAACAGTGCAATTGCTGGGTCGTAGGGCAGGTCTATTTTTAACTGTTTGAGGAACCTCCACACAGTTTTCCAGAGTGGCTGCACCAGTTTACATTCCCACCAACAGTGTAAGAGGGTTCCCTTTTCTCCGCATCCTCTCCAACATTTGTTGTTTCCTGCCTTGTTAATTTTCCCCATTCTCACTGGTGTGAGGTGGTATCTCATTGTAGTTTTGATTTGTATTTCCCTGATGGCAAGTGATGCAGAGCATTTTCTCATATGCATGTTGGCCATGTCTATGATTCATGGAAACTAATGAGAATGAAGATACAACAATTCAAAATCTTTGGGATGCAGCAAAAGCAGTCCTAAGGGGGAAATACATCGCAATACAAGCATCCATTCAAAAACTGGAAAGAACTCAAATACAAAAGCTAACCTTACACATAAAGGAGCTAGAGAAAAAACAGCAAATAGATCCGACACCCAAGAGAAGAAGGGAGTTAATAAAGATTCGAGCAGAACTCAACGAAATCGAGACCAGAAGAACTGTGGAACAGATCAACAGAACCAGGAGTTGGTTCTTTGAAAGAATTAATAAGATAGATAAACCATTAGCCAGCCTTATTAAAAAGAAGAGAGAGAAGACTCAAATTAATAAAATCATGAATGAGAAAGGAGAGATCACTACCAACACCAAGTAAATACAAACGATTTTAAAAACATATTATGAACAGCTATACGCCAATAAATTAGGCAATCTAGAAGAAATGGATGCATTCCTGGAAAGCCACAAACTACCAAAACTGGAACAGGAAGAAATAGAAAACCTGAACAGGCCAATAACCAGGGAGGAAATTGAAGCAGTCATCAAAAACCTCCCAAGACACAAGAGTCCAGGGCCAGATGGCTTCCCAGGGGAATTTTATCAAACGTTTAAAGAAGAAACCATACCTATTCTCCTAAAGCTGTTTGGAAAGATAGAAAGAGATGGAGTACTTCCAAATTCATTCTATGAGGCCAGCATCACCTTAATTCCAAAGCCAGACAAAGACCCCACCAAAAAGGAGAATTACAGACCAATATCCCTGATAAACATGGATGCAAAAATTCTCAACAAGATACTGGCCAATAGGATCCAACAGTACATTAAGAAAATTATTCACCATGACCAAGTAGGATTTATCCCTGGGACACAAGGCTGGTTCAACACCCGTAAAACAATCAATGTGATTTATCATATCAGCAAGAGAAAAACCAAGAACCATATGATCCTCTCATTGGATGCAGAGAAAGCATTTGACAAAATACAGCATCCATTCCTGATCAAAACTCTTCAGAGTGTAGGGATAGAGGGAACATTCCTCGACATCTTAAAAGCCATCTATGAAAAGCCCACAGCAAATATCATTCTCAATGGGGAAGCACTGGGAGCCTTTCCCCTAAGATCAGGAACACGACAGGGATGTCCACTCTCACCACTGCTGTTCAACATAGTACTGGAAGTCCTAGCCTCAGCAATCAGACAACAAAAAGACATTAAAGGCATTCAAATTGGCAAAGAAGAAGTCAAACTCTCCCTCTTCGCCGATGACATGATACTCTACATAGAAAACCCAAAAGTCTCCACCCCAAGATTGCTAGAACTCATACAGCAATTCGGTAGCGTGGCAGGATACAAAATCAATGCCCAGAAGTCAGTGGCATTTCTATACACTAACAATGAGACTGAAGAAAGAGAAATTAAGGAGTCAATCCCATTTACAATTGCACCCAAAAGCATAAGATACCTAGGAATAAACCTAACCAAAGATGTAAAGGATCTATACCCTCAAAACTATAGAACACTTCTGAAAGAAATTGAGGAAGACACAAAGAGATGGAAAAATATTCCATGCTCATGGATTGGCAGAATTAATATTGTGAAAATGTCAATGTTACCCAGGGCAATATACACGTTTAATGCAATCCCTATCAAAATACCATGGACTTTCTTCAGAGAGTTAGAACAAATTATTTTAAGATTTGTGTGGAATCAGAAAAGACCCCGAATAGCCAGGGGAATTTTAAAAAAGAAAACCATAGCTGGGGGCATCACAATGCCAGATTTCAGGTTGTACTACAAAGCTGTGGTCATCAAGACAGTGTGGTACTGGCACAAAAACAGACACATAGATCAGTGGAACAGAATAGAGAATCCAGAAGTGGACCCTGAACTTTATGGGCAACTAATATTCGATAAAGGAGGAAAGACTATCCATTGGAAGAAAGACAGTCTCTTCAATAAATGGTGCTGGGAAAATTGGACATCCACATGCAGAAGAATGAAACTAGACCACTCTCTTTCACCAGACACAAAGATAAACTCAAAATGGATGAAAGATCTAAATGTGAGACAAGATTCCATCAAAATCCTAGAGGAGAACACAGGCAACACCCTTTTTGAACTCGGCCATAGTAACTTCTTGCAAGATACATCCACGAAGGCAAAAGAAACAAAAGCAAAAATGAACTATTGGGACTTCATCAAGATAAGAAGCTTTTGCACAGCAAAGGAGACAGTCAACAAAACTCAAAGACAACCTACAGAATGGGAGAAGATATTTGCAAATGACATATCCTTATCATTTTCTTGGCTTATCATTTCTCCTTGCATTTTAGCTATTTATTTGTAATTATTTTCCTTCTTGAAATAGGCTTTTAGAGATTCCTGTAGTGATGGTTTGTTGATAGTAAATTCTCTCATTTTTTTTGTTTGAAAATGTTACTTTTTAAGCTTAGTTTACAATTTTAAGTTGATAGTTATTTTCTCTCAGCACTTTAAAGTTATGATTGCAATCTTATTGTACTATCATCTAAATACCAATTCTGCTCTTGGAAGTTGATGTAATTTTCATTTCTTTGAGGTACTTTGAGGTACTTTTTTCTGGCTATGTTTAATATCCTATATTCTAAAGACTCACTAGAGGATGAGTGGATATGGATTTTCTTTTCTTTTCTTTTTTTAAAATTCATCCTGATTTGGCTTCACTATCTTTCCTAATTTGTTTTTTGAAGTTGTCATTTTAAGGAAGTTCTGAGCCATAATGACTTCAAATATACAAATCCTCTGTATTATTTTCTTGTGAAAATCTGAGTAGATTTTTGGTAGGTGTTATCATTCTGTTCTCTGTATCATTTAATATCTCTTCATATCTTAGTGCTTCATTCTGGGTAATTTTATTAGATCCATCTTCTGGCTCACTAATTTTCTCTTTAGCTAAATCAAGACTATTATTTAGCACATCCATTGAAATTTAAATTTGAAGCATAAATTTATTTATGGAACAGTTACTTGGTTCTTGTCAAAATGTGCCTCATCTAAGAAGGGCACTTGATGGGATAAGCACTGAGTATTATACCATATGTTGGCAAATGGAATTTAAATAATTTTTTTAAGTTTATAAATAACTTTAATGATATAAAGGCTGCAAAGCACATCTATAAATAATTATGAAATTAACAATATTCTTTACTGTAAATTCACACAATCAATTGACTTTCAATAAATGATTTTGTCAAACTCTAAAAAAAGTGCCTCATCATGTCTTATAGTATAATTTGTTAATCTTATGTGTCTGTTTCTTTATTTAAAAAATTCTACCCTATTTCCTGGATCTTTGGGGTATTTTATGCTGTCTGGGTTTATAGAAGGTTCCTAAAGAAGTTATTTGCATTTGGTTTTGCTAGGTTTCTGGGAGAATTATCAAATCAGTACCATTATAAACTATTTTCTTAATTTGGGCATTTTTGGCAAATTAGAAAATAAGAATTTAAACTTGGTAATGAGGATTGCTTCTTGGCCTTTTGGCTAAGATCAAGTGTGGTAATGAGGGATGCCTGGGTGGCTTAGTGGTTGAGCATCTGCCTTCAACTCAGGGCATGATTCCGGGGTCCCGGGATTGAGTTCCCAACCCCGTGATTGGATTCCCTGCAGGTAGCCTGCTTCTCCCTCTGCCTGTGTCTCTGCCTCTGTCTCTTATAAATAAATAAGTAAACAAATAAATAAATAAAATATTTAAAAAATAAATGAATAAGCTTGGTTATGAATTTAGACTTGTTTTATACATACACATATGCATTGATTTTTTTCCCCTTTGCCATCATAACAATGGTAAACAGACAATATTATCTGTCATTTCCTTTTATAGACTTTCTTTTTTTTTTTTTTTTTTTTAGTACTCCTTCCTTGAGCACATAGGCTTTGGGGTGTTGTAGCTTCCTGCAAGGGTTTCTATTCCAGTTCCTATGTTGAGCAGACCCAAGTATGTTTTTTATTTCACCTGTGTGATGATTAAAGGCTGAAGCTCTAGATTACTATGCTTGCATAAGGCACAAAGAAAGCCACTTAGCATCTATTCCCCATTCTAGATTTTCTTCTGTTTGGGGTCTTAACTTCTGAGGATTTCTCCTATTTTCTCATGATGTTAGCTATGTACTGAGAAGGAATTTTAAAGCAGAATTATATGAGCATATTTAGATGTTTTGTAGCTGGAACATTTGAGAATAACTGGAATTTCATAATGCTAAATGCCATTTTCAACTTCTTTTTTGGCTGTGACATTTTAATGTAAAGTATAAACAATTAAGCAAACAAGGTAAAACTTATTCTGGTTGTTATGGAATTGGTTGGCCTCAACTTCCATTTGCTCATCACTAACATCCCACATATTTTAGAATAAACTAACAGAGACTGCCAAAGTAGAACAATAGATCAATAGGAAAATGTCCCCAACTTCCAAAAATTCACACTACCGAGACATTTGGAAAATATCTCATTTTAAAGTGTGGGACTACCCATCTTCATTTGTGAATATCACAGATTTACTTGTTCTGGAACATTTTACCATGAATGTGAATAGCTCAACAAGAGATGTTAGTTAGCTTCATGGATGTTAGCAAATCTTGTTTGCAAGTTTGAAGGGGAAAGCCAATTCCATTTTGAGGAGGTGTACCTTACAGAATATCTGGGAATTGGAAACCACCACCACCACCAACAGCAACAACAGTGTTTTGCAAGGGACTGAACCACTTTAAAAGGTAAATGAATATCTGCTTTCTGCAGTATAAATAGCTTTCCATCGCGATGAAACAACAACATGGATATCAAGATTTACCTGCGTTTTATACCCATCAAATCAATATAGAAAGATGAGGTTTAAAATTCTGCTGCTTCTGTGGAATGAGAATGAACCATGTTTTACAGTAATGCCAATAAGATGAGCAAAAGAGCAAATGCTGAGGGCTTTTATTTAGGAGCTCTATCCAAAATGGGGTGTGCATAAGATATCAAGTATTAAGATGCATTGCAGTTGTAAGAAAATCTGGTTTGTACGAGACACATAAGGGGTCTTTTACTCCTAAAGAGATTGGCATGCCATAAAGTCAAAAGTAATCTGATCTACTTAGCACATATTTTAAGCAGCAAAAATAAGGTATCATTTAGTATAGTACTGAAACCTCTGGGCTCATCTTAAAACTTACTTAATGAACGTCAAGGAGTAATAGATAGATGACTGAAATATAAAAAAAATATGGCAGCCCTCAACAGAAGGACAGCTTGGCAACTGCAGGAAAACTGTCCAAGAGAACAAACTTACTTTTTGCTACCTTTCGTCTGTGGGGATCTTCATCTTTTTTTGGCTCTTGGACCTGTATATTGCTTAATGTTTTTTCTCGATTACCAAAATTGCCTGCACATCCCAACACGCACTACCTTCTCCCTCATTCTCACTTCATTTTTCCTTAGTATCTGTTTTTCAGTTTGAGCAAGGACTTGAAGGTTTAACTAAAGCAATAGGTCATCCACGAAGCTTAAATCCAAGGGAATTTTCTCAAGAGAAATTAAATATATAGGGAATCTATTATAAGAACTTTTTAAAAGATTTTATTTATTTATTTGACAGAGAGAGAGCAAGAGTGAACATAAGCAGGGGGAGCAGCAAGCAGAGGGAGAGGGAGAAGCAGGCTCTATGCTGAGCAAGGATCCAGGTGTGGGGCTCCATCCCAGGACCCGGGGATCATGACCTGAGGTGAAGGGAGACACTGAACAGACTGAGCCCTGAGAATTTAAAATAGCAGAGTATTTTTTGATAAATCACATTAATAGGAAGAATAAACAGGTTATAGAAAATAGTTAATAAACAATATAAATATTAAATATAATATTTAATGTAATATATTTAACATAAGAAAATGTATATTAAACTGATAAAATAGTCAGTGACAATAGATGATTTATGCTAGAATGGCCTTAGCTAATAACCACCAGCTCCGTTTTTCTTCATCTTCTCCATTTCTGGAATTCAGCCCTAAAAATACTTTGTCACATCAGTTATATTCTAGACATTACCTTGCTTTTAATCCTTATGGTATTGTCACACATGTCTTCTGTTGAATTGCTTTCACTGTGCCCCTCCTTCTGAGTATTCACAGCTTGTGAGCACCTCTATTTTGACTCAGTGAGGCTTTTCCATGCCTCTTCTTTTCAGAATCCTTCCTTGGTATTTACTGCCATGTTTCTCTCCCGGGTGAACTTAGAAGTAAAATAGAACAACAAACCAACAAATGAAATACCAACTGGAAAACACAGACGTTCACAGAGTATCACCAAATCCTATCAGAATAGCATGGTTTACACTGTCCCTCTCGGAGTGTTAGTTTCTCTGCGACATTTGTCATTTCCTCAACTGGCATCTTTTACTTGCTGGCCTGTTTGTGGTCTGTGAAATCCTGCTAGAATGTAAGCTCCAAGAGAGCTGGAGCTTTGTCTGGTTTCTTTTCTTTCTGGAATACCTGTGCCAATAACAGGACCCATCCGAAGGCAGGTGCTCAAAGACTTTTGTTGAGTGAATGAATGGCTAGAGGAAGATGGATGTAGGTCAGGAACTTACTTTAAATAATTCCATGAAATATGGGAGACTTGGCAGTATTACTGAATTGTGCAGCCAGTGGAAGATACCAAACACTCTTTGGGAGTTTAAACAATTTTATTTTGAAATTAGTGAATGTACATTTTTTTTAATTTTTTATTTATTTATGATAGTCACACAGAGAGAGAGAGAGAGAGGCAGAGACATAGGCAGAGGGAGAAGCAGGCTCCATGCACCGGGAGCCCGATGTGGGATTTGATCCCAGGTCTCCAGGATCGCGCCCTGGGCCAAAGGCAGGCGCCAAACCGCTGCGCCACCCAGGGATCCCAGTGAATGTACATTTTAAAACGTGTTGATATTTGTCACCTTCCTCTGAAATTATGTAAATAATTGAGCAGGAAAGGAAAGGTAGCTGCATTTCCTGTAATGATCTTAGGCTCTGTAGATATGCTTTATAGAAATCATAAACATGATAAATTTCTCTCCTCTTTTAAATCATGTTTGAATAATTGGCACTCAGACCAAGTTCTTAAGTAAAGGGAGAAATAAATGGAAAAAGAACTGAAAAGTACAAAGCAAAAAGTAATTATATACACACATGATACCTCCATAATGTGCATTTTCACCTGTTAATTCTTGCAATGTAAATTTTAGGATGTGTATATGCCATGCTGCCTTAAATATGATAATAATAATAATAGTAATAATAATCATAATAAGATTAGCACGCATAAATTACATTTCACATACATCAATTTATGCTAGATATTACATACACATTTTGCAGGAAAAGTAATAGATTAGAGGAGGTATAGCACCATCACACCTTGTAAACCTAATCGTTAGGGCTCCACTTAACCGCATGCTTTATATTTTAAAAACTCCTAAAAAAAAAAAAAAAAAAAAAAAAAAACATCTGGACCATAATCTTTTGCATATGGTCTTTTTTGTTACATGTTGTGTTACATATTGTGAACTTCCCTTATGTATTAAAACTGTAAAAACATTTTTCTTCTAAAATTATGGAGGTCATATATCTTTTGGGGTCTATCCTTAGACACCTTCTCTCTGCTCATTCATGATAAATTGATTTCTTTTCTTTTTTTTTTTAAGATTTTATTTATTTATTTATTCATGAGAGACAGAGAGAGAGAGAGAGAGAGGCAGAGACACAGGCAGAGGGAGAAGCAGGCTCCATGCAGGGAGCCTGTTGTGGAACTGGGTCTCCAGGATCAGGCTCTGGGCTGAAAGCAGCGCTAAACTGCTGAACCACCCAGGCTGCCCTTGATTTGCTTTTCTAACCGCCACCAACCCCTACTGTTTGAAGAGTCCCCAATGTTAAATTTAGACCTCCCTCCAAATTTCTTGAATCAGAATAGAAGTGGATTTCTGGGAGAAGATAATGCTTAAGTTTAAGAAATATGCAGTAGGGGCACCTGGGTGGCTCAGTGGTTGAGTGTCTGCCTTCAGCTCAGGTCGTGATCCCAGAGTCCTAGGTCCCACATCAGGCTCTCAGCAGGGAAGCCTGCCTCTAACCTCTGCCTATGTCTCTGCCCTCTCTCTCCATGTCTGTCATGAATCAATAAATAAAAATCTTTATAAAAAGAAAAGGAAATATGCAGTATTTTAGTTAGAACTAGTATATGGGCCTGGAGCTTTTTTTTTTTTTTCTCAATCGTATCAGAATTATTAGAGAAATATGTGAATAAATTCCTAGTAACCTTAAAATGTTAGAAGTGGCACGAGCACACCAGAATGGTAAGGGTTTCTGGAGATTGACAGAGAAGCCTAGCAGATATGACGGCTCTGTTACACCATCAGATGTCAGAGGGGACTTAGAAAATAAGTGTTTATCAGGAACGATGTAAAGATAATGCTAAGAGATCTGAAGGGACAGAATCTGGAAGAAGAATCTGGACACGGGCAAAATTCAACTGGGAATTATTTCAGAAACCCTGTGCATCAGTTTCCCAAGCATCCGATTCCAACATTTTCTTACAGAAAAGAATCTTGAAGTAACTGTATAGGCCTAAAAATGATAAAGGCAGACAGAAATGACAGGAGAACTTCCCTACTCAAGAAGCAGTCGCCACATGCCCTGTCTGGACACTTAACACATCCTGTTTGAGGACATTAAACATTGTTTTCAGAGCTAACAAAAGACTTTAAAAGCCCACCAAGTGCCAGAAAGAAGAAAAGATATTCTAAAACCAAAAAGGGAGGAACACAGTGTACGTAAAATGCAATGAGGATCCACCAGCATCACCAACAAAGAGGGCTTGAAATAAGGAAGAATGTCCCAGTCTTCTGAGGAAAGAATGCCTTGAATCCTGTTTTCTGTACTTTGCCAAAACGACATTCAAGTATGAGGACATGATAAAGACAGTTTTACATATATAGGAAAGAAACATTTTCATCCTCAAACTTTTTCATAATGCATTATTTGAGAATATATTTCTACAAAACAAAACATAAATCCCAGGGGGGGAAAGAAAGCTATGGGCTTCAAGGAATATTATGGAATAAGGCATCTGTAAATGTTACGACCATTGAAATAATTATAAACACAGCGGTTGTCAATCTTCAGATAACCATTAGAGAATGATTTGTAAAAATGTGGAGACATAAAATTATTACAAGGTGAAAGTAAAAGTCCCAGGTGATTTCAACAACATGGAATAGCATTGGACACGGGAGAGAAAATAAGAGCAAGTCAAGAATTTGTATTGGTTTGAGGGAGGAAATGAAAAACTCTTAAACACTGTAAATGTGTGTGCTAGTTTCATAAGGCTTCCGTGATAGTTACCACAAACTGGATGGTTTAAAACGATAGAAGTTTATTCTCTCACAGTTTCTGCAGGCCAGAAGTCCAAAATCAAGATGTTGACAGGGTTGGTTCCTTTTGGACATTCTGAGGGAGAATCAATTCCATGACTCCTTGATTGCTTTTCGTGGCAACCATTAGTTCTGGGTGTTCTTTGGCTTGCCCATGGATTGCTTCAGTCTCTACGTTCATCTTTATAAATCCTTCCCTCTGTGTCTCGGTCTCTTGTAAAGATTCCCTTCATTGGAATTTAGAGCTCACCCAATCTAGAATGATGTCATCTTGGTATTCTTACATAAACTACACCTACAAAGACCCTTTTTCCAAATAAGGTTATATTCATAGGTATGTATATTCATAGGTATGGATATGCCTTGACCCACTACAATGCCTTCACATCTATTAAAAAACAAGAATAGAGATCCCTGGGTGACTCAGCAGCTTAGTGCCTGCCTTTGGCTGGGGCGTGATCCTTGAGTCTAGGGATCAACTCCCACATCAGACTCCCTGTATGGAACCTGCTTCTCCCTCTACTGTGTCTCTGCTTCTCTCTCTTTCTGTGTCTCTCATGAATAAATGAATAAAATGTTTAAAAACAAATCAAACAAAAAAACAAAAATTAACTCTTGTAGTACTTATATCAAACACTTCTAGCTTTAGATGTATTAACTGATGTAACTTTCCCAATAACCCTATGAACTATGTACTATTATTTCTAGTTTATTGATAAGGAAACTGAGGCACAGAGAGTTTAAGTAATTTACCCAAGACCACATGGCTGACAAGTGGTAAAGCAAGGGTTAGAATCTGTGTCTAGCTCTAGAATTTATGCTCTTAACCACTATGTTTGTTAAATTTCGATGCTACAAATTAATTACATACAAGAAGAGAAGTGAAATGTGTGATATCCAAACTACGAGGCGAAACAGAACTGCAACAAAGAGTGCTCCAACAATTCTAGAGAAGGTGGAAAAGTTCGGAGAGATATCTCCAGGAAAAGAGATAGCATGGAGAAGAAATCAAAATAAGATGGCTGTTATCAATTTAAGTAAAATATAGAAATTTTAAGGAAAACAAAAAATAAAGTGAATTCCTACAACACACCAGTCAAGAGACAGCTGAAACAAGTGCTGTATGAATATGGGAGGTAAAGTAATGAAAAGAGATTAATAGTCACATTTTTAAGAAAAATGAATAGTTGCAGAATTCTTCACAGATTGGCCAGAGAATATTTTTAAAGTGCAGATGGGATGGTGTAATTCTCAGTTTCAGAACCCTCCAATGACTTGGTTCTACATTTTGAATGAGGTATCTACTCCTTCTTCAATGGCCTACAAAGTCACAAATCATCTAATTGGTCCATCTGACTTTATATCTTGTCTCTTCCTCTCCCAATTTCCCTTGCTTACTATGTTCTCAGTTCACTGAGATTTTCGTTCCTCAAACTTGGCTGTGCAATCTCTCTTCTCTCTTGCTCTGGCACTCCCTTGATGTGGTTCCTATTCATCATTCGGATCTAAGGTCACAGATCACTTCTTCAGAGCTGTCCTCCCCACATTATCTAAAGTGACCTGTTGTTATGCTCTAGCACTTTGCCTTAATTATTTTCTTCCCAATTATTTTAACGGCTTGATATTACTTGTTTGGAAAAGTCATTTACAATTGCTCACAAAGTCATCAACTTTACACCATAATTATCTATTAAATGAGTCCTCCTTCAGTGGTACCACAATAATCCAGGCCTCCAAGAATCCAGGGAGTGTTGTATACGAAGGTATTTGAGGTCAGTGTTAGAAGATGAGCATGGATTAGGCTTTATTTTGGTAAATAGTGGTAATTTGTGAGCAAATACTAAAGAATTTTAAATATATAGAGAACGTGGAGAATAGATGGAGTGTCAGTGATTCTCTTGCAGTCAGTCATACTATTACACATCAGCACTCTTATTCTGAATATCATCTATTTGGCCCTTTCGGTGCACTCTACATTCTTCTCCCAGTTGCTTGATGCCTGGGTGGCTGACCACGTCAAAGGGCTCTCTTGTTTTCCTTGTGGGAGCATGGCAGGGATTGACAATGATTCTGGCTTGGGGGACAAAACACTCTCCTATGTGGTTTCTCTACACTCTGACCTCACCTTCGTAAATAGTTATTTTATTAAATTCTGCTCACATTAGTTTGAATGTGCCATTTGTTTCTTGCTGAGACACTGACTAATACATATGTATTTCCTTTGAGTATTTCCAATTGCCAAGAGTACATACTTCATTTTCTCCCTTACAATTATTAATTGAGTGCTTACCATGTGCCAAGCACTGTGACAGACCACGGGGACTTTGCAGTGAACAAAATAGATGAAAACCATTGCCCTTGTGAAGCTTACATCCCAGTTGATAATTACAATGAATAAAATAAATGTGCAAAATTATGTGAGATATAGCGATACAGATTATGAAGAAAAATAAAGCAGAGGAGGAGGAGAGCAATTTTGGAGGAGGCTGAAATTTAAAATGGGGTGGCCAGGGAAGGTTCCACAGAAAAAGTTCCATTTGAGTGAAGAAATGAAAGAGGTAAGGAAGCCAACCGTGAAGATTTCTGGTAATGAACATAACTAGGCAGAGAAAATAGCAAATGGTCCAGTCACATGTGGGCCTGATATTTTCAAGGATCTATCAGAAGGCCAGGGTGATAGATAGAATGGGATAAGTCAGGGAGAAGAGGAGATGACCTGAGTGAGGATGGATCCCGTAGGATCCCAAAGGCCACTGTAAAGACTTTGGATTTCACTCAGAGTGAAAAAAAAGTGGGTGTCGGAAGGTTTGGAGCTATGGTACAAGTTGACTCTCATTTTACATTGGTTGTTGTATTTGTTTTTTTTCAAAATGTATGTATGTGCATGGGTGCATATTTTAGAATAAAGGAGAGACAGCAAAGATATAAATAAAAGTTATTTATAGATTATCTGGCTGGCACAGTCAGTAGAGCATGTGACTCTTGATCTCGGGGTTGTGAATTCAAGCCCCATTTTGGGTGTAGAGATTACTTAAAAATAGAAAAAGAATCTTTTAAAAAAATTTAAGAACTTAATATCATTCCAGAAGAAGGGTAACAATGACCAAAACTATGTCAGTGGCAATGGAATTGTTGATAATGAGATATGAAATAGACTCAAGACAGATTTTGAAACTGGAATCAGCATGATTTTCTAATGGATTCAATCATTCAGCATGTATTTGTTGAAGGCTTACCATGGGCTAAGAATTTTGTTAGGTGCCTGGGATAGCAGAGTGAGAACGAAGATTCCTACTCTTACAGAACTTAAAATATAACGATGATATGCAGGCAATAAACAGTGAGCCAAACAAATAAATAAAGCATATAGTACGTTATCTGTTATTAAGTGCTATTTGAAAAAAAGGTCTTGAGTGAAGAAAGACAATAGTGGTGAGTTAAGTTAATAGGGCATGACTCCTTGAGTGGGTGATATTTCAATAAACAGTTGAGGGAAGAGTGGAAATCAACAAAGTGGGTAACTTAAGGAAAGACTTCTTTAGGCAGAAAGAACAACTAAAGCAAAGCCATAATGTAGGCACACCAGGAACCACAAGAAGGCTGTGGAGCTGAAGTGCATCAGTGGGGGACAATGTATTAAGACTGGATGTTAGAGGAGTAACAGGCTACAGACTTTAGAATGCTCCATAAGCCATTGTAAGGATTTGGGCTCATACTCTGCAGTAAGGATAGTTGCAAGGTTTGTGTGGAGGAGTGACAAGATCTACCCTTTATTTTTTAATAGGATTATTGAAGTTGCAAGATTAAGAATAGGCTCTCAATGTCAAGTTTGAAGCAGGAAGACCTGCTCTGAATTGGGATATATGAAAAAAAAAAAAAAAAGAACCAGATAGAAATGCCATTTAACAATATGCAAAACTGTGGAGGAAATTAAGTTATAGGGAGGATTGTGGGAAGATTCAGATCTCGGTATTGGACATATTAAGAGCAAAACACTCTCAGATATTCATTCTTCATTTTTTTTCATGAGGAAGAACTTCTAATTTCTATCATTTCAAAGCAGTAAGTTACTTAACAGACGGATTTAGGAAAAGCAAGTGGACACGCCCAGCTTAGCCAGCTCTTTTGCTCTTTTATTTTGCAGGGGAAAAATGCATTCTCCAACTCTCTGCCACGTAAGTTTTAAAGATTCAAGGCCTAGTGGAGGTGTCTATGTTTAGTAAGCAATTGTGCTTGACTAGATGAGTAAACTTAAATCTTTAGTGAAGTGTTAGTAAGCCTTATTTGCTGTAGGTCTTCTCCAAAGACCTTTATAGGGAATGAAAGTAATCATTTGAATTTCTGTATGATAGTCTTCATGTCAATCTACTGGTCCTTTTGAATACTGGGCATGGGAGAAAATTGGCATGATTTCTGTTCTTCAATCTCAAGTTTTAAAAAAATGAATATAGAGTGAATTTTACACTAAAGATTATTATTAAGAAGCAACCTTCATATCCAAGTCTTCTCAATTTTGAAGGTAAAATTGAATTTGACCTTTAACTAAAGATCAATTCCACTGGGTAACCAATTTGGACTGATTCCACTGGCGATCACCTAAGAGTATCCTGGCATTGTAAATGGCCATTAAAAGCCATCAGTGCTATAATTCTTTTAGAAACAGATAGTTATGTGAGAGTCATATGATGGTTATTGCTTTATGATTTAGATATTATTTAATGAACAGTTGGAAATATCTATCAAGTCTAACTTGACACAAGAGGACAGAGAGGATCTCCATCTCAGCCAAGAATACTTGGGAAAAATGCTGTAATTTCCAAAAGCATACCCTTCAAACTGACAATAATAGCATATTATCCATTTGCTTTACATCTTTCACTTAAAATTATCAAAACAGTTTGCAGTACTTGACTTCAGTCTTATGTGTTAACTAGAGTCATAGCTATAAATCATTAGAACTGCCCATCACCGTCATCACAGGTCATGCTAGGTGAGGAGTTTTAACATTTTTTTGTGCCATTTGGGCAGTATTTTGAAACCTTCCCAGAGTAATAGTTTTAAATATATAGAAGCCCAAGGTAAAAATCATATTGAAATATATTGCAGGGTACCTTTCAAGGGTACCCACTTTCCTTGTTTTGCTTAAACATTGCACCTATTCACAAGTTTGAAGACTTTTTTTTTTTCAATGAGAATAGCATTATTTTATTAGATTCTTGCCATTGGTTTATCGTTTTCACTGCATCTATATTGCTCATAAAGTGTTACAAAAATTACCTTCATTGTAAACATGTTATGATTTATATAAACATGTGGCTCTTTGTTTAGATTTCTTTTTGGTCTTGGGGTGCCTGGGTGGCTCAGTGGTTGAGCTCTCCTATTGGTTCAGGGTGTGATCCCAGGTTCCAGGTATTGAGTCCCTCATCAGGCTCCCTGCATGGAGCCTGCTTCTCCCTTTGCCTATGTCTCTGTGTCTCTCATGAATAAATAAAATAAAATCTTAAAAAAAGATTTATTTTTGTTCCTAATGACCCAAACCCTTATAAAGCAATGTTATTGAAACTTCATAATTTACATAAAACATACTTGTATTTTTTTTAAACACATTTTTTTTTAATTTATTTATGATAGTCACAGAGAGAGAGAGAGGCAGAGACACAGGCAGAGGGAGAAGCAGGCTCCATGCACTGGGAGCCCGATGTGGGACTCAATCCCGGGTCTCCAGGATCGAGCCCTGAGCCAAAGGCAGGCGCCAAACCGCTGAGCCACCCAGGGATCCCAACATACTTGTATTTTATATCTTCCTTCAAATATATGAACATCTACATCTGTTTTCTAATGTAACCCAAGTTTCTTGAGCCAATGCTCGTGGACCCAGACAATCTTCAAGATGCTAGGAATTCAGCTCTGAATAAGATAGAGAAAATAAGACAAAAAAAAAAAAATAAAGCAACAAAGGAAGAAAGGAAGGAACAAACTAAAGAGGGGAGAGAGAGAGAAAGAGGAAGGATAGGGAAAGAAAGGGAGGAAATATGATATTAAATAAGGTGTAACAAAGAAATAAAAAAATGACAGGAACACACACACACAATGGAATATTATTCTGCCGTTAAGAAGAATTAAATCTTGTCATTTGCATTGTCTTTTCCAATACAGATCTCGTTTCAGCAACTAGAGGTGACTAGAGGGTATTATGCTAACTGAAATCAGTCAGTCAGAGAAAGACAAATACCATATGATTTAACTCATATGCAGAATTTAAGAAACGAAAGAGATCGACCTAAGGGGAAAGGAAGGAAAAATAAAATAAGATAAAAACAGAGATGGAGGCAAATTATAAGAGACTCATAACTAGAGGAAACAAACAGGGTTGCTGGAAAGGAATGGGTGGGGGGGTGGGGCAATTGACTGATGGACAATAAAGAGGGCACTTGAAGTAATGAGCACTGTTGAATCACTAAATTCTACTTCTGAAACTAATAATATACTATATGTCAACTAATTTGAATTTAAATAAAAAGGAAAAATAAATAAATAAAACCAAGTAGAAAGAGTACGGAATGTAGACAGCTAATTATTTGAACTTTGGCATTATTATTTGTTGTTTTGTTTATCTTAGGAAGGTTACTAAAAATGTCTAGACTCAGTTTTCTCATCCATAAAATGGGTGAGCTCACCTACTTTGCAGAACTGTTGTAAAGACAGAAATAATATAAATAAAATGGGAGTACATAGAAACTCAAATTCTTATTCAGTTGTTCTTATAAATTTTCTCGGTAGTCAAAAACTAATTATCAGACTAAATAAAAAGGTATTGCAAGTTATCATCCAACCTTAGGAAAAAATAGGAATTCTGAGTCAAAAATTTTTGCTTAAATTAAAACAAGAAATAGATATATTTTCCTATTTTAAGCTCAGGACTCCATAGTAAGATGTTTCCACATACACTCCACAGAAAGTTGAATTGAGTCAATCCCATTAATGACATAAACAGTTCAAGAATCACTAGGAAAGGCAGCCTGAGTGGCTCAGCAGTTTAGCTCCACCTTCAGCCCAGGGCGCAATCCGAGTCCTGGAATGGAGTCCCACATTGGGCTCCCTGCATGGAGCCTGATTCTCCCTCTGCCTATGTCTCTGCCTCTCTCTCTCTTTCTCTCTGTGTGTCTCTCGTGAATAAGTAAATAAAATCTTTAAAAAAAAAGAATCACTAGAAAAATTTTTAAAAAATTATTCTAGTGGATGACCTGAAGGATAGTAGTCACCACAGTTGCCAAAACGAGATCAGTATTTTCCAAAGAATTACTTGTCTTGAAGTTAAAGCCGTGGCCTGTAATTAAGAACATACTTTTCAGCAAGGCCTGTACTGACGCTCAATATAAATTATGTCCACTTTCGGTAGTCTACTATAGCAGTTTGTTCTTGGCTTTATAGCATCTATAAAGCAAGTGGCATCTATAGAGCATATCACAATTTATAATTATATATTTAAGTTTGTGTTTACTTGTCCACTGTCTGTTTTATACACTAGATCTTAAGTGTCTAGAGAATAGAGACTAAGTCTCAACCCTCTAGCACAGTGACTTGTCACATAGTAAAGGCTCAATAAATATCAATTTAATGAATAAATGGATTGGTGAGTTTATTGAGAAATAAAAACATTATTACTCTCTCCAGACATTCTCATCTGACAGATTTGCCTTCAGCAAAGACAACACAATAAATTGTATATTTATTTACTTGTCCATTACATAGAGGTACTGGATAAATCCATGGAATATTGTTGGCAAAACACTTTAAAATTTCCAGCAACAACATATTTTGAATATCAAGTATGACATCTTACTTTTTATAGCTTTTTTATATCCAAGGAAAAGAAGGCATCAGAGCTTTGGAGATGGAATATTGAGGAAGCAGGAAAGCAAAACAAATACACAAACAACAAAAACAGGATATAGCAGAAGAAAGTGAAAATGAGTAAGAAAAAGTCAAACAAATATATAGGTATATATAGGTGCAAGTGAGAGGTAAATTGAAACAAACTCTTAAAAAAAAAGGATCAAATTCACATCAGTATATAAGTAGGCTAGGTTATAAAGCTATGTGACATTTCACATTTTCATAATTTGGCCCAGGTAAAATGTTCTACACTATTTTCCATTGCTTAGCTTTTTTGGTTAATATTCCCAGTGAATTACTACCTCTCAGTAGTTGTTTCTGCCTTCCATTCTGCCTGGAACACCTCCACCTGCCTATCATTAGATTTCTCCTTGTATTCATCTCTCAACACTCCATCAAGATCCCAATTTCTCTGTTACAGACTTACCATTATGTCTGTTGAAGAAGCTAAAACTTAGGGGTAAGAAGACAATGTAAGTTTACACAATTGGTGAAGCATTCGGGTTAGAATATAGAAGACTGTTTCCATAGCATCACAAAGTCTGTGACTCATAGCATCCTTTGCTCCAGGATAGAGAACAACCTTATCCATCACGAATGCCAGAACATGCATAACCTGGTCAACATAAGGAACAAGAATAGTTAGTAGAGACCCATTAGATTATAGTTACTATCAAACCAGAGGCAAACGTTATAGGGCCGTCTGCTATATTTATGTTTTCCCAAGTATGCTGAATGAAGTAGATGGAAGAAAACCCCATAGCAGTTGGCTAATGCAGAGATAGCCTAAAAGTGCATAATATATGATAATTCTTAATATTAAATGATACATTTGCAGGTATGTAAGGAAATTGGATGATCAAATTCCTATTCAACTATGAAGTGATTTGCAAAATATTATGAAAGGCATAATCTTAAGTAGGTGATTTCCTTTTTCCCTTTAATACTGAATATAACCTCATTAATTTTAATATGTACCTGTTAAGGGAAAACATATCCATGGGCATCTCAGAGAGAGCTCAACGGTATTTTTAACTTAGGAGTATAGTTACACAATATAAAATCAGTATCTATTGGTTATTAAAATGTTTCATTCTTGTTTGATGTTTACACTGTTTGGTTGGCATTTTTCTTCATTTCCTTTATTTAAAGATCTGAACAGGTGAATATAAACTATAGGAACTTGCTGAGGTTCTAATTGCATAAGACTTAGGGCAATAAGTTAAATTTAATGAGTTGGCAATAAGGATATATTTTTCCTCCCATGTGATTGAAGTAACCTGAAGTAACCATAAATGGCTTAGAAAATAATAAAGCAGAGCATGTTTATAAGTTGACATTTAAGAAAAAAAATATCTGTTTCTCTAGAAAACAAGAATAAGAGGATTAACGGGAATATTATAAGAAACAAAAAGAGATTCCTGATAATTTGGTTCTCTAAGACATAAAAGAAAACTTTTCACTATACAAATATTTCTGTCTTCTCTTAAGGTTCTTTGGGTTTGAAAGCACCTTAGATACATACAGAAATATATATTCTCCCTCTCTTTCTATGCATGTATATGCATATACACATATATGTATATATATATAATATGTATTCTATATTACATGTATGTATACATAAAATGAGGAACACATATATAAATAACGTAAATATTGATATATGTGTTTCTCATTTTATATATATAGAATCCAGTTATTCATTATTGGAATACCTCTTCTGAGAGCAAAAATCTCATCATTTCCTGATATTGCCTATAGACACCATCTACTCATTTATTCCTTCGTTTCTTTTATAAGCATTTATTGGCATCTGTTGTTGGGTGCTTCCGATAAAAGCAACAACAATTCACGATTCCTGTCTTCAAGGAAAACAGAGCTACTGTGGGAAGGCAAATGGAAAACTATGAATGCAATAAAATATATTACTTGAGAAAAATGTTACTGAAGTAGAGAGAACACAATTGAGGGCCGACTAGACAAAATTAAATCTTGCCAAGAAAGCTCACCTTATGGAAGAATCTCAAAAAGTGATATTGTAGACCAAAGAGGCAGCAGGGCAAAGGCTTGGAGCCTTGGTACTGCATGGGTCATGGTAGAACTGCAAGACCTGCCCCATGATTTAAATTTAAAATAAAATATTTAGAGATAAGTGAAACTAAGTGATAAGCAAATATGTTTTCAGATAAGTGTAAATTTCAAGGAAACAGAGTTTGCACTAGGAATATTTAGTCGAATAAAATTCAAGGCAAAAAGCATTTTATAATACAAAATACTTATTTGTAGAAATAATGAATTATAGTAATAGAAGTTCACAATAATATAAATATCTGGTAGTAAATGAAGTTATCTCAAAATTTATATAAGAGAAGTTAAAATATATGAATGGGAGTTAGCATACTTATCTATATCTTTAACAAATCTCATTAGCAAAAGTTACTGAGGATATGAAAGCCATGAATTTATAATGTACACTATGTACTACCTGTTACTTTGTTATATTACATAACTCATGTTGTGTTTATATAATTAATTATATGTTACTATATATTATTTCATTATATTGTATGATAAAATCATTATATGCTATTTTATTATATATATATCTTATATACACATACCACACATTCCAACCTATAAAAAGAAAATACACCTTGTTAAGCATCAGAGTTTCATGAAAACTGAACATGTAGTAGGTCACCAAAAAATAAAAAAATAAAAACCTCAATAAATTCAAAAAGAAGTTAGTTAATGGGCCATACTATTGGATAATAATACAAAGACACTAGATATTATCAAGAAAAGTTTGTGTTAAAAAACGCTTGGAAAATAAACAAAAATATCATAAATAACTTTGAGGTCAAAGCAGAAATTAAATTTGTCATAGCAGCTAGAGAATACAATGTAAGTGAGAGTACCACATATTATATTAATGGAATGCAGCCAAATATCCACCTAGATGAGAATTTATAAATCTAAATGCACATATTTTATGCAAGAAACACTAGGTGTGAAAGAACTCAACATGCAGCTCAAGTATTCACAACAAAGTAAAACAAACATTAAGGAGTAGAGCAGGATAAAGGAATTAATAAATAAGAAATACAAACAGAAAAGAAGAGTTAGAAAGCCAAAAGGTAGCAGAATGGGAACATAAATATAAAAGATGATTAAAAAAATAAAACAATCAAACCTGGCAATGTCAGTTGAAAAAGAGGAAATGGACGTGGAAGAAATCACAACTATGAAACATTAGGAATAAAAGAGAATTATATTAAAATTACAGACGGTATTTTTAAAAAGGATTTATTTGTTTATTAGAGAGAGAGAGTGAGCATGAGCAGGGAGGAGTTGCAGAGGGAGAAGGAGACTCTCCGCAGAGCAGGGAGGCAGATGCAGGGCTCGATCTCAGGACCCTGGAATCATGACCTGAGCCGAAGGTGGACACTTAATAGACTGAGCCACACAGACGCAGTTATTTTTAAAGTAAAATCATTATGAGCCAAAAATTGGAAACATGAAGTGTCATAGAATATGAAAATACATTAATTATCAAGATTAAGTTAAATCACATGAAGACAAATAATTATAAAACTTAAAAACAAAAACCAAACATATCTCAAAAAAGTGTGCTACAGAAATATGATTCAGATGAATTTATGGGAAAGGTATGTCAGGATCATTTTTATGTTATTTAGACTGTTTCAGAACATAGAAAATAGTTTTTGAAGTGGACAAAAGATGGATTCCAAAACTTTCAAAACACCATGTGGCTGCTGTGCTTAAGATTATAGATTTGAAAAAAAAAAAAAAAAAAGATTATAGATTTGAAGATCCTCAAGGAAACACTACCAACTTGGGCCTAGTGATATGTTAAAAATGGAATATAAGAAGAGAAATGCACTGGACCCCCAAAATTCAAGGGCTTATATTGCATTGCTTATATAGGATTATATTGCTTATATTAATATATACATATATAATCAGTTATTCAAAAAATGCTTTGAAATTTGCTCAAAACACATTTGATAAAATTAAGTGTTCACTTTTTATAAGCATTTTGAATAGAAGACTACTTTTTTTATACAGTAAGGAAAAATCTATATCAAAAATACCTTAATAGTGAAACAACATGAAGAGAAATGGATGCACAAATACTGGCAAAGAAGAAACATCATTTTTTTTTTTTTTTTTTTTAAGAAGAAACATCTTAATTACAACATGGCCCTTCCTAAAGGGTTCCACTTTCTTAAGTGGTAGGTGCTACAAAACACGCCAACAAAGCATCTCAAGCTATGGATTCAGAGTGCAACTACCTCTAATATACTTCTTCTGACTCCATAGAGAAGAAAAAAAAAGCAAAAACAAAAAAAAAAAAAAACAGAACAAAACCAAAACCTCCTACTTCAAAGCAAGTGTCATCTGGCTAAATCATTCTATACTCCTCTTCCTTGCTATCATCCGCAAACATCTGGGCTAATCCTCTTATTCAACTACAGACTTTGGCCCTTGTTCTCATTGCCTTTCCATCTGAAATCCTACCATGATCCAGGGTAACTTCTAGGCCACGTGGAGAATGCACCCAATACTGGCCAAAAGCGCAACAGGGCTGCTACTTGGACTTTGTCCTCATCAGGGAAAACCTTATCTCTGCAATAATTAACTTAGTGCCTTCAATCTGTCTCCCCAACCCCTCCCATACTTCCAGCTCCTAATCTCAACTCTTTTTAGATCTCTTCTTCCACCCAACTGGAACACCCAAGGCTGTGACTGTGACTGGCTGCACATTCAAATCACCCAGGGGGCTTTAAGGAAGTGTGGATGCCATTGTTTCAGAACCTCTGGGCGTTGGTGTTACCAAAGCAGCCTAAGTACTGTGCAGGCAGGTTATAAGAACCACCCCCCTAGGGTACTTATGTGTCTACTTCTTTTCTCTCTTCACAGCCTTTCCTATCCAGTTTAGATTCCAAGTGTCATCACGTGAAATTACTCTTTTGTCAATCGCTTCGACTCCCTTCTTCTGGATCCCTTTTGTTGTTTCTACCTGGTAAAGTTTAACCTTTACTGAAAACTAATGCCCTGAGCTTCTACACAGTGCTAAGAGGGAAAATGCACAATCTTACTCGCTGGTATCAGTCACTAATCTGTAGTCACCAATATACACCTGCACCTATACAGGCTGCTCTGCAGTCTCACTGTGTCCACAATAAGCTCATTTTTTTTTCCTTTTCTCTGTGATACAATGTGGAGCCATCTCCATCTTTCTTTTTTTTTTCCACACCTCTAATCCCATGGCCTCACCCATCTTTCATTGATGTCCTTAAATGACAACCTGACAGTAAGAACAGAATCCTTTCCATGGAAACTCCCTGAACTACCACAACATCATAATATGCTTCTGCACAAGATTGCCTCTTTCCTCCTATTGCAATTAAAATGTGTCCTATCCAAGGCTCACCTCTCAAGTTCTTTGCTAAATCCCTCTGGTTTCTTCTCAATGGCTTTGCTGTTCTACTTATCCTTAGCTGATTAATCTAATGGAGCAGTTGCAGCTTGGGTTTAACTATGGCTCCTCACTAATTGCCTAAGTGACCATAAGCATTTGACCTAACTTTTCATACTCAATTTTTAACTGTAAAATGGAGGAATAGAAATATTCCTATTGCATAGAGTGGTGGTGAGAAACTAAAAGTTAATATTTATAAAGACTTTAGAAGAAAAAGCACAATAACAGTGTTTGATGAACTATCCTCTCATTCTTATATATTTAATTTCTATGATTATATTCACTTCTTCTATTCAGCATCTACAGTCTTTAGAAAACGATAGCATCTCCATGTTCTCCTTCACTAACCAATGTATTTTTTTTCTCCCCATTCAGAGCCAAACATATCAGAAAAGTCTGAATTCCGTCCCCACATCTGTTTCTCCTTTTCACTCCACAACCTTCTGAAATCTGGATTCGACTTCCCCCACTCTGCTGAACCTGCTCTTGTCAATGTCAACAATGATGGCCTTGTAGTTAAATCCAATAAATAATTTCCAGGCCTTATCTACCTGAACACTTGGCAGAGTTTGACACTATTGACTGCTTCTTCTTTCTTGAAATGCCCTCTTCTTATGACTTATCTCTTACTGCACTCTCCTGTTTGCCTTATACCTCTCTGACCATTTCATTTTCGTCTCTTTTGTGAGCTTCTCTTTCTCCTTGGTCTACCCTTTAATTATTGGCAATCTTCAGAATTCTGCCCTAAGCCCTTTTACTTTCTTATTTTAAAATATCTCTCTGGCTAATATTTTCTGCTTCTAGGGCATCAGTTTCCATGTATAACATGATGGATCCCAGTTTATCAATCTCCAGCTCAGATGAGGGAGTATTAGACAGTATTTAAGAACATGAATTCTGGAGATAGTAGACTTATGTTCAAAGTGTATATTCTTACTCTGCCAGTTACCACATATGTGATGGAGAAATCACTTAACTTGTCTAAGTTTCGGATCAATTCTTTGTAAAATGATGTTAAGAATAATTTGCTTTATATACTAAATAAGAAAACATGTATACATTGCTTAAAAGAATTGATGATGTCTAAAAAATATTTAACGTTTTTCATCTATTGCTGATTACCTCTACCTTTAGATTTTTATTTACTTATCTATTTATTTGGTACCTTTAGGTCTTTCTATTAGCCTGTATGACAACTGGCTATTTGACAAAACCATTAGATTTCCCATGAAGTCCTCGAATGCTAAGTCTGGATATATTTTCCCAAGCTCTCTTTTCTTTGTGCATTTCCTAACTCATTGGGTGGCATACTTCTCAATAAGAACTTTATTCCCAACATTATCCTCTTATTTGGTATCTTTTTAACATCTGTGCATTTCTAGTTATGTTGCCCTTTCCATTTCTCATACTGTTTATTTTTTCTTCTCTCTTTTACTTTGAACAATCCTCACAGATATTTGTCTATTAATGTATTCAAAGAACCAACTTTTATGTGTTTTAAAAATAATTTTATAATTGTTTTGCATTTTTTGATTCTGCTCTTAAGTTTATTATGTCCTTTTTTTTCTGTTAGGGCTTCTGTTCTATTTTCTTTAGTTGCACACTTAACTCATTAATATTCAGCTTTTTAAAATATAAGAACTTAGCAAATTTCCTTCTAAATAAAAGTTTTAATATGTAGTATTTTTGTTATAATTAAATTATAACAATTTTAGAATAATACATGAATTTTATGTGTGTGTGTATGTGTCTGTCGGTGTGTGTGTAATGTCTTTTTTCAATTAATAGCCTTATACTGACCATAGTTTGGAATTTGTTAAAATCTACCTAATTATCCATATATAATCTTTATAAATTTTTTAGATGCTTAAAAAGTTCATATTCCATTATTTTCAGATGCAGGACTCCATAGAAGTTTATCTCTAGATTATAATTTTGTCCAAGTGTTTACATTTTTATTTATTACCTTTTCCAGGTTAATGTGGCAAGAATTAAAAGAAATATGTTAAATTTGTTGCAGGGATGAAGGATTTATTAACTTTTCTTACTAGCTTTATCAACATTATATTTATTCTGAAATAGTTTTATTTGGAGCATACAAATATATAATTATTAGAGGATCTGAATATATTTAGTCTTATCATTCTGTGATAACCATTTATATCCCTAAAAATATTTTTTGATCTTAAGATATATTTTTCCCCTATTAAGATAGTTATGTCAGTTTTCTTTTGGTTAGTATTTGTTTTATATATCTTTTTTATCATTTTACTTTAAGCCTTTCCAAGTCTTTAGCTTTTAGCTATTTCTCTATAAACAGCATATAGCTTCACTTTAAAATCCAGTTTGCTAATTTGTTTCTTGATAAGTATAATACACATATTTATTTCTATGATTATCATATATTATGCCTGTTTCCATTATCTTACTTTTTAATTTTTAGTTGTTTCTCTTTTACCATTTTTCTTACTATTTTAAAATTTGAGTTCATTATTTTTCCTCATTTTTTAAATTAAAAATACCCTTGGAATTTTATCATTCAAATTTAGTTTTAGAGTTCAAAATTACTACCATAGAACATGTTAAATTGATCATTCTCCTGACTTGCATAATATGTGCATGTTGTGTTTTAGTTTGACTTTCTATCTTGCTTCAATGTATTCTATAGAACTATTTAAAATTCTTTAGAATTTTCTTTAATTCTGTTTCCTTGTGTTGACTTCTCAGATTTATTCATCTTCACATGGATTATTTTTATATAGTGTTCTCTAAGGTAGATTTTGCTGGTTATACCATTCTAAGTTAGCAGTTATTTCTCTTGGCATGTTGAAGATATCTTCCAACTACCTTCTGGCTTCCAATGATGTTCTAATTATTCATTTGTTGATCATCTGTTCTTCCTCTTTGGCTGTTTTTGAATTATTTAAATTATTTTTATTTCATAGTTATACAAGAATTATATTCTACTTTTTGAGTTGAAGATATTCTAATGTAAGACACACTAAAATAAGGAAGAAAAGAGCAGTCACAATGGACAGTGTTCAGAGGAAAATGGATCTGAAATCAGAAGTCTAGGATTTGTGTCCCTGCTTTGTCACTTCTTAGCTGTGTGATGTTGGACAAGTCACAAAACCTCCCTGAGTCCCAGAATCCCCCTCATTCAAGTAAGGATAACAATATCAACCTCAGAGGGTTGTTAAGAAGACCAGATGAGACAGCATGTAGACACAATGAGCTCAGTGCCTAGTTCAAAGAAGTACCCAAGAGATTATGCCAAGTCAAGAAAAGTACACTAAAGTACACTTCCTTAACCTCTAATTTAGATTGTCAGTCGTGCACCATCTGTGAGCTGCTAGAGTTGTAAAAGTCCAGGAAAGCAGTCTGATAAGGTTATAAATCAATCACCAAAATAGCTAACATTGTTGGATACTTACTATGTTCTTCAAATTGTTTTTAAGGGATTTTTGTATTTATTCTTCTGTAATTTTACTGCAACTTGCTTGTTTCAATTTCTTTATGTTTATCCTATTTGAGGATGAGGATGTTTCCTGAATTTGTGGATCTTTATTTTCATCAATCCTGAAAAAATCTATAATCTCTTTAAATATTGCCTCTCTTCTATTCTCCCCATTTGGGACTGATTTATATGCATGCTGAGACTACTTATATTATCCTTTATATCTTTCATACTTTAGATTTTTTGTCCTTTTCTTTGGTCTTTCTGGTTCCTATGGACTATTTTTGGACAAATATTCTAGTTCACTAATTCTCTCTTCAGCTGTAATCATTCTGTTTAATTTAGTCAACTGAAGTTTTTATTTC
The DNA here is from genome assembly GCF_011100685.1 of Canis lupus familiaris. NCBI lineage: Eukaryota > Metazoa > Chordata > Mammalia > Carnivora > Canidae > Canis > Canis lupus. The sequence goes on along the minus strand of NC_049224.1, from coordinate 87,247,140 downwards.
AACCACTGTATGTTTAGTTTTAGAAGTTATATAGTTAAAAATGTATCTGTCCATTTCTAACAAAGTTTTAATTGAGAACATTTAAGACTGAAGTGTCTAATTATGTTTCAAGTACATGAACTTCTGTATTCAGTGTCTAAAATTTCCATCAACTGCAGGAATTTTTTGGTTTAATTTCTTGTATTTGCCTTTTTGCTGATGCTCAGGCATGGGAAGCATTTCAGCCCTTTCTGAGGCCCTAGGCTCAGCACTACAGACTCAAATCCCCTTTTCCAATATCTTAAAATTCCCCAATGGCATTGTTGCTATTGTTGATTTCTGAGGAGTCCAAAATCACTGATCTTCCAGCAGAGCTAGTCTCCTCTGCCTTTTGAGCCTCAGCTCTGTCTTCAGTCTCAGTTTATAAATGCTCTTGGTTTCTTGCATCTTCTATCTTCCTTGATTCCTGTGTTTCTTTGTAATAAAGAAAGAAGAAATAGGGAATTTAGGAACTGTCTCTACCTCTTGAAAAACTGGAGATGCCTTAAATATATTCATTGCAGGCTTTAGTTGTTTTGCTGCAGTCATTTTGACTCTTCCTTAATCCCCAGATCCAATCAACTATATATATATATATATATATATATATATATATATATATATATATGTATGTATGTGTATATATATATATATCTTTTCTTTTTTCTAAAGATTTTATTTATTTATTTATGAGAGATACACAGGGAGAGGCAGAGACACAGGCAGAGAAAGAAGCAGGCGCCATGCAAGGAGCCCGATGTGGGACTCCATCCCAGGAATCCATGATCATGCCCTGAGCCAAAGGCAGATGCTCAACTGCTGAGCTACCCAGGCATCCCCATATATGTATCTTCCAAAAAAATTAACAAACAAAAGGTCAAAAGCCACAAACCTCTAAAATCTACTATTTCTTCCCATTCCTAATCCTCATATTCTTGTTAAGATTACCACCATTTCCTGCCTGCATTGCTTTAACAGTGTCCTAACTTTCTTCCTAGTCCCAATCCGGTTTATATCCAATCCATTGTCTTCCATGCAATTAGAATTGCCTTACTAAACTGCAAGTTTAAACATATATATTTGCTACTTAAAACCATTCAACACCCTCTCTTTCCTTCAGACACAAGTTCTTCATGGTTTTCTCCTGTGGTCCCTGATTAAATGACCATTGCTTACACTTTGATATTATCTGTCTCATTAGCATCCATCTCACATTCTACACTACCATCAACTAAACACTTTGCCTTGTTTTCTTGTCTTATGCATTCTCTAGCCTTTTGACCTCTGACTAAACTATTTCAGCTTCCTGATATCCTCCCTCCTTCCAGACCCCTAACCCCATCTCAGTTTCCCATTATTGACTAGCCACTCCTGAATAGACTGTATGCATCCTCCATGGATGAACTTAGTCTTTTAGTATAGTATTACCACACTTTATAGTAATTTCTTTTTACTTGTTTGCATTCCCAACTGGACTATATCCCCCATGAAAACAAGTACTATCCACTTTGTTTATTCTTGTGTACCAGATATTTAGTCAAGTGCCTTGCTTTTGGATACTTGATAAATATTTATTGAATGAATGAAGAAAGTAAGGAGAGTTTTACAAACAGTAAGAGAGGAGCTCTGAAAAGGAACAGAAATGAAATTTCCAGCTAAAATCACACAGTCTCTAATTCATACTCTCTACTTTACCAAATATAAACCTTAATAAAGATTTCTTAAATAAATGCCCTACATGTAATAAAGGCTCAATATTTTATTCAAGAAATAAAATATTCACTAGTTACAATTACTAATATTCTTGCATTTCTCTAAATAAAGCTTATAGTAAGAATTAAATGATGACAACCCTTGGTTACTTGATCTATTGAAGTATTTTTTCCTTACCATTTAAATATAGCATAGTCATCATTATTTTATCTTAGGTCTGTTTTCACACAAATTATCCTAATTGGTATTTGAATCCTACAATTTTCACTTAGCCAGAGTCCAGCTTAGCCACAGTTTCCCACATTCTATACCACCCACTGTCTCTATCCATTTTGTGCTGTCAGAGGCACATCAAGCAGCCTCTGAGTGTAATCACATCAAAATCGATTTTCATGGCTGAGAGAAAAATAATGGAAATTTCTCTAATGTAGTAAATGTATGTGTTCCTTTTGGTTAACCAAAATAGACTATATATCAGACCTGTCAAAATTAAGTTTTCTTGATTCAGTGCTCTTGCACCAACTTGTATACAAATTATAAAGGCATGCTGTGGAGCACCATGACGCAATCTTCCTGCTTCCCTGGTCTGCTTCTGCATATATCTCAAATGAATAATCTCACCAATTTATCAAGCTACAACCTGACCTACAGTCTAAATTCCTAAGCAACATGCTCAATGTTAGAATACTACCTTAAGCTTATCCTTCTTAGACCAGTTAATTTTCCTATTATGAGATGTTCCCAAACAGTAGTGATGGTGACATTTGGGAGGGGTAGGAACCAAATTCAAATACCATTGTTTTGGACCTTTTCCTTTTTTCTTTAATTTTCCTTTTCTATAATCATTTGGCCCAAGGAATCACATATTTAGAATTTTATTAGTGTTCAGTTCTCTGAAACCATTCAAAGTGATTAAACATGTTCAAATAATAAGATCCCAAAGAAGTGATCATCCTACATATACTTTTTATATCATGTTCTCTCAAAGCAGATGTATCTTGAAAACACTTAGAAAATTTATCTTTTTTTTTTCTTGGTAGGTATAGTCACAGCTGTGTGATGATGTTGGGAGTGAATTTTAATCTGAATGATTCAGGCTAACAGTCTACCTTCTTTTAAGTATAATAGTTTTCTACTAAATTTTGAGTACCAAAAAATTGCTAAAAGATGATTTATAATAATTGGTAATGTTTGCCTTACTAAGGATGGAAAAGAGATTCAATACGTTAAAAAATTGACTCATGATATGTTCCTGAAAGTTCCTGACTAATCAACCAGATCTTTTATTAGCATCTGGAAGCCATTTATAATCAACAAGTATTAAACCAAAAATGACTTCAAGTTTACTATCTTTAATGTATTTTGCTGAAATTCCAGGTTTTTATTTCTTTTGCCTAAAAGAAGTAAGAATGCATGTACACTAAAATGTGCATCTTATAAAAAAATGCCAACATGTGTTCCAAAGAAACTTCGGGCAGTATGAATAGTCTCATAAAAACAGAACAAAACAAAGTAAGATAAAATTAAGTTAAAAAAATATTTTCTAATGCCTATCTTTTTAAAATCATGATTTATTTCTTAGTTCTATTTTCTTCATTTAAAATTAATTATTTTGAGGCTTATATGAAAATAAAATCAATTCTTAGAGTTTGGTAGTCATAAACAGTAATGAGAAGTTAGTTTGCATGTCTGGTAACGGAAACCTTTTTATTTTTTTTATTTTATTTTATTTTTTAAAGATTTTATTTATTTTAGAGAAAGAGAGAGTGGGGGAGGGGTAGAGGAAGAAAAAGAGAGAGAGAGAGAGAGAGAGAGAGAGAGAATCTCCAATAAACTCCTTGCTGAGCATACAGCCCCACCTGGGACTTGATCCCATGCCCCATGAGATCATGACCTGAGCCAAAACCAGAATCAGAGGCTTCACCAACTGAGCCACCCAGGTGCCCCAATAGAAACCCTTTTAAAAGCCAGATTGCCATTTTAAACCCTTGGGATTTTTGAACAAGGTATCATGGAGACACATATGGGTAGGCAGTGACAGTGTTATTTATTTAATATCTAATTTTATTCATCTTTAATCATTTGCGCAATTAATAAAATTTAGAAAGACTTTTCTAAATAGCAGGTGATATGGCATTATAGAAAAAAAAACATGAGACTTAGAACTGAGAGTTTTGTGTTTCAACTTATATTTTCTAACTCTGGTGCATCAAGCAACTCTTAATATACAAGCCCTTTTCAGCACTTCTTTTGAAATCTTAAAAAAAAAGAAAAACACATTTCTTTTTAAGATTTTTATTAATTTATTCATGAGAGACACAGTGAGAGAGAGAGAGAGAGAGAGAGAGAGAGGCCGAGACATAGGCAGAGGGAGAAGCAGGCTCCCTGCAAGGAGCCTGATAGGGGACTCGATCCTAGATCCCAGGATCGCACCCTGGGCCAAAGGCAGAGAGAGGCTCAACCGCTGAACCCACGCATCCTGAACAACACAGTATTTTTGAGCTTTGAATTCTATATGTAGCTAACAAAGTATTCCTTGAATATTTTTATATCTTCAAAAATCTTTAATTTGGGGGGCCATTCTTTGAAACCTCTTGGAAGCATTTAAGATTTTAAATACCTGATGACAGAACTGTTTATATGTATAATAGTTAACTACAGACTGAAATGAAGTCTGAATTTGGTAACATTCTCCTTCAAAGATTGATGAAATGTTGTAGAAGGCTAACCTAACCAGCGTGATAAGAAATCCATTCATACTCTTTCACAGACTTCCCCTTCTACACATTCTCCCTTTTGGGTAGCAAGTCCGATGTAATGCACTTTAGCATAACTGATAGGAAAACTGATCCAGTACAAAAATGAGAAGGAAGAACTGACAGAGGAAGGTTTCCTTCTTGAAACAGATTCGAAAAATATAATTCCTGGCTAGTATTTAAAGTAGAAATTTCTTTACCTGCCCAAACATCATAATGAAAAATGTCCTTTATGATCTGCAAATATTTTTAAACCAAGGTAACTATATAAATTAATAGTAAAGCATCATTATAGTATAATTTATTTATTTGTAGATCCTTTGGTGGCCGTATGGCTATATATTTCAGTCCAAGTGGCCCAATCATACACTAAAACTCTAGTAATGCCTGAATAACTACTGTGTGGGTTCAATACATCAGCATTATAAAATGGATCACATGTGTTTTATGCATTTAATGAAATTGTTAAGTGAACATTTACTCATTCATTTACAAATATTTATTGCACTTATTCCTGCAAGCTCAGTGCTGGGTGCTCTCATTTAAATTATTTACAATGGCAAGAGTTGGGGATATTTCTAGTAAGATCAAATTCCACTTGATATAAATGGAATATAAATCAATGATTTATAATATTAACCTGGCCAATTACTTAACCTTCCTGTGTCCTTCTTTACCCATATATAAAATGGGATAGTAAGAACATGAAAAGTCATGGGAACTCTGTGATACTTAAATGTAATAATGTATTCAAGTGTTTCTCAAGGCAAAGTGTTATACTCAGTAACTGCTGTTCTTTTTGCTGCACTGTATATACACAAAACTGAGGCTATGAAAGAAAAATACCTCACTTTTCATCAAATAGGTAATCAATAGAGGAGTGGGGATATAGACTGTATTTCTCTAAGTTGAAAGTCTCTTATCTTTAAAAAAAAATTTTAAAGATTTTATTTATTTATTTATTTATTTATTTATTTATTTATTTATTTATTATTTATTTGAGAGAGAGAGATGGAACAGGAGGAGGGGCAGAGGGAGGGGGGAAGCAGACTCCTCACTGAGCAGGGAGCCAGACTCAGGACGTTGGGATCATGACCTGAGTCAAAGGCAGACGCTTAACAGACTGAGCCACCCTGGTGCTCCTTAAAAATTATTTTTACCCACATAATAGCTCTACATCTTTTTTAAAATTTAAGTAGTACTATAAAACTTAAAATGAATGTGAAATACAGTAACCTTTTTCCTTTTCCTCCTCACTCATAATTCCAATAACATGCTAACATGCCTCTTACTTGATTATTAACTTCAAACATTATTTATTGCCTTCCTATCATGAAATAGGAAGACAACACCCAAATGTCCCCACCACCTACTTTGCATTCTTTCCGTCTTCCAATAGTTTTATCAAAATTTTTCAGATAAGGCAATTTTCAGTGTTTATATTATAGTTGCTAAGTAATTATTTTTCACTCCTGAGCCAAGTCAAGCACTGTATTTCAATTACCTTTCCTGTGCAATATTTTGTTTTTTTCCAGATTTAAATAATTTTCTTGAATTAATTTTTGCTTAACTTTCTATGTCCCTCTCATTAATTTTTCATTAACTCTTCAAAAAATATCAAACTACTTTCTAATTCTCTTTTCTGTGTGATCAAACATTGTATTACCTGTTTTTTCCTCTGTTCCCCCTGGAGAATATTCCCAAAACCTCCACTCTCCTACTCCCTTCTCAATTTGCATCTCAGAACTGCTGTGCCGCTCTCATCAGGGACTACCTTTCTTCCCTCTTTATGGTGGATCCATGCTTTCCTTGATTCAGGTTTTTCTTTCTTGGTTACTTCTTATTTTGATGGAACATAGTTTAAGATGCTAGAATAGTTACCCAAAAAGGAGGTGACTGGTGATAAACAGTTTGAAAGCTTACCTGTTCAAAATTGTTGTCTACTCTCAAATTTGATTGATAGTTGGCTACAGATAGAATTCTCTGTTGAAAAAGAAAAATACATTGTTTTCTAGATTTTAAATCATTACTCCTCTGTTGTTCAGTTTCTAGTTTTGAGATTTCAATTGCCATGCTCTGTTTCCATCCTTGAGAAATGACTTGTTTGTTTTCTTCATAGAGTATTTGGATATCAATTTATTTTAGTTTCAGAAATTTTATGATAATAGGCCTTAGTGTGGGTGTTTTATTTTCCTTCCTTTTCCCTCCTCATTATTCTGCACACCAGTGGGTCTTTAATTCTGACAAGTTTCCTTGCACTATTTCTTTGATGATTTCCTTTTTTTTTTTTTTTTTCAATTTCTCTCTGTTCTTTTTTTTCCCTGGCATTTATATTAGTCAGATGATGGACCTACTGATTTATCATTTGTCATTTAAAAAATCCCCTTTCTTATCTACTTCTTGAAAATCTTGGCCATTTGATTCTACTTTCTTAAAGATTTTTGTTGAGGCCAAAAGGTATATTAAAAAAAATGCTCAATAACAGTGCTAACCAGGGAAATGAAAATCAAAACCACAATGAGATATCAGTTTACACCTCTTAGTATGGTTTTTATTTAAAAGAAGACAAATATTAGTCAAAATGGAATCCTTTGCCCACTGTTTTTGGGAATGCAAAATGGTGCAAAATGGTGCTGTTGATAAGGAAAACAGTATGGAGCTTCCTCAAAATTAGAGAATGTCCAATGATCCAGAAATATCACTTCTAGGTATTTTTCCAAAAGAATGGAAATCAGGATCTCAAAGATATATTAACCTTCTCATGTTCACTACAGCACTATTCACAATATCTAAGATGTAGAAATAACCTAAGTGTCCATTAGTGGATGAATGGATAAAGAAAATATAAGATCTATCTATCTATCTATCTATCTATCTATCTATCTATCTATCTATCTATCTATAATGGAAAATTATCCTGCCTTAAAAAAGAAGGAAATCCTATAATATATGACTACATGGATGGACTTTGAAGACATCTTAAGTGAAAAAAAGCAATCACAGAAAAGCAAACACGTCATGATTCCACTTATATGAGGTTTCTAAAATAGTCAAACTCATAGAATTAAAAAAATTGAATGGTAATTGCCAAGTTGGAGAGAGAGAAATTGGAAGTTGCTAATTAATATGTATAAAATTTCAATTATGAAAGATGAATAGTTTTAGAGATCTGTATAACAGATCCTATAACATTGTATAACATTGTGCCTCTAGACAATAATGTTATATTGCACACCTAAAATTCTATTAGGAGGGTAGGATCTTATGTTAAGTATGCTCATCAAAGTAATAAAAAAAAGATTTCTGCTGAATTTTTAATTGAAACTATCTTTTCAAATCATTTATTATTCTCTATCCCCTTCCACTTTTTTAAATTCCCCTTTGCTATAACTCTGTTCTCATTTCAGGAATGCACTCTTTTTAAAACCTCTAAGGTTAAAAATTTAGGGTAATTTGTGTGCTTTAAGATTTATTTGGATCCCTGTTTTTCTCTACTTATGGCAAGTTCCCTCTCACTGTTATTTGCCTCAATCTCCTTCTTTCGTGCTGAGGTTCTCCATACATGTCTGATCATTCTTGACTACTGACTCATACTTTTTTTTTTTCATCCATAAAGCACTAAAAAAAATGATTGGAAGCTCCATGTGTAAGACTTCATTGGGAGGATAGCACTCCTTGTCCCAACAACTTAAATGTCTATTTCTGTATATCCTCTGTGCACTTTCTAAGCCCATTACTTGCTTTGTAGCCATCCTCATAGTGCCAGGGAAGAACATTTCAATTTTCAAATCTATCACCTATAACGGTAGAGGGGAAAGGATGAAGAATAAATCTCTTTGCCAAAGTTCTTGAAAGTAACAAGGAGAAGGATGAGGATCTTAGGTCCTACAGGTAGACTTTTAAAAATACCTCTATTTTCAAAACTGTGCTTCTTATATGCCAGATCTTGAGAATCTTGGCTGAATTTCTCCACGTAGCAAGTTATCTCCTGCCAGGAGAGAGAGGGATGCTTACCCAGCTATAGAGCGTGAAGAAAGAGACATAAGAACTAGTTGCTCTTTATCCAAACTGTTCTTTATCCAAACCAAAAGGTCATAAAGAAACCTTTTAAGGTATCTGATGCCTCAAATTCCTGAGCTTTCTAAAGTTCTACAACATGGACTTACTTGCTTCTCCTTTGATATCTCAATTCTAGATAGTTACCATATTTATTGATTCTAGGATATTTTTTTTTCTCATTTTAATATTTTTGCATGTGGGGGAACCACATTATAGTCAATCACATTATGGAAGATTGTCTTTTCCAAAGATGGCTGTAATGATATCTTCATCCAACATGCTCTTTTTTTTTTTTATTAAGATTTTATTTGTTTATTCATGAGAGACGCAGAGAGAGAGAGAGGCAGAGATACAGGCAGAGGGAGAAGCAGGCTCCATGCAGGGAGCCCAATGCGGGACTCAATCCTGGGACTCCAGGATCACGTCCTGGGCCGAAGGCAGCCGCTCAACCACTGAGCCATCTGGGTGCCCCCATGCTCTTTTTTTCATGGTGACCTTTCCATTCTTCCATCAAGGTAATGAATATACCTCTTTTCCCTATATATGTTGAAGTTGGTTGAACCTCTGTGGCTGCCTCATTCAATAATGTGGAGTGTAAGTGAAACTGTGTGATTTGAAGATAGGTCCTAAAGAGCAGTATGACTCTGCCCAGCTATCTCTCTTGTGATATCTGCTCTTGTAAAAGTTACTATGCTCTGCGGAAGCCCAGGCTACATGTGAGGCTGCATATACATGTTTCAGCCAATAGGCCCAGTTGAAGTCCCTGAGGACAACTAACAGTAACCATCATCCACGTAAGTGAAGAAGACTGAGAGGGTGCCAACGCCTGCAAGCATGTGGTCACAATTGCATGAGATGCCCGGATCCAACCAGACCCAGTCAACCCCTACAAGTGTGAGACTTAATAATGATATTATTATTGTTTATTTAAGCTACTAAATTTGGGATGGATTATTACATAGCAATAGATAAGTGGACATTTATAATCATAAATTTATAATTATATTTGACAGTGATTTTTCTTTCTCAATGAAACAAACTAATGGTGCATCTTATAATAAATGGCAACTCAGATTAAGAAAATATATTAGTATTCTACTTTTTTTGTCTTGTTAACTCCTCTTATGCTTTCTATGTTCCAAAAATATGTTGTCCTGTAAGGATTACTGGTAGCTCCACTGGAGATTTTATACCCTTCCTTTATTTTCATTTCAGTGAGATTATTAGGAGGAGTGGTGGGATATGTTCAATCTGCTATGTATAGCTGTACTCATCATACTGTGGCTGAGGTTCTATAGGTGTAGTTTCAGCCCTAATCTTAAAGACAGTGTTGTGCAGTTTTGGTTTGCTTGCTTACTTGCTTTTGCATTATTATCCAGGTCTTACTTCTTTACTTAGTGTTACAAGGTTAATGCTTCGAAATAATTAGTTCAACGAAGACACTCTGCCCAAATAACAGAAATATAACCAAAATGGACCAAAATTACTTGTGGAGTAACAATAAAGAAGTCAACATAACTTTTCAATCCTCAGTTTTCATAACCACAAGGTAGAAATGTTAGTTCTGACAGGAATTTCAGGTGGTAATTTAATGAGATAATACATATGAATCTTATACCTAATGCACAGTATATCTCTCATAAATATTGGCTCAATATCAATGCATTTAACATAATTTCCTTCATTATTTTTAATGTAGCAGTTATAAATTAAATTTTAAAAGACAAATTATCCATAGAACTATTAGTCATGTTGAGTTTTTCATACTATTTTAAATGGTAATCTCTTCCCATGAATGTATTGAAGTCTAGGATTGTTTTTTGTCTTCCCAACATCCAATTTCTTTCCTTCCAGTAACAGAAGTTCTATTCCCTTCATTGGCTACAGTCTTGATAAACTGACCAATCATGTCACTCAGCTTTACCATTGGCAAAGGGCACATAAATGATCTAAATGAAGCCATAACCAAGTTCCCTTCCAGGAATTTGAATATCAAGCTGAGCAATCCAGGGATTGAAAATGGTCAGATGTCAACCATCCCAACGCTAACACTTTGAACAAACTGCCCACTAATTCTTGTTGCTTAGATTTCTATAACTGCCTTAATGTCTCTTGCTGGTATGTTTCTTCAACTCTTCCTTCGAATCACAGAGCAATTCTGTTTTCTTCTTAATAATTATTTCCAGTTTTGCTCAAATTAATCAGGATTTATCTCTGTTGCATGCACCCAAAGAATATCAGTTGATACACTGATATTCTGAGAAGTCGTTTCTAATAAAAAGAGATGCCATATTTGAAGCTGGATCTGACTTGAAATAAATGAGGGTAGTTTAACCAGCTTATAATTTCCCATACCATTTCCATTAACCATCTCCTTATTCTCAGAATAGGCTGTTCTTATGTACATTAAAGCCAAGATTATTCACTTCCCATGTCTTTAAGATTTCAACAAACACAAGGATACATAAAGATGTGCTTGGGAATATTTGAAAGTAAAGTCTAAAATAGAGTAAGATCAAAAAGCTATACCTTGAAAGCAAGAATTATTTCAAATATGTTAAAATAACCAAACTTGCTTTCACAGGACAAATAAACATATTAAGTACACTTATTTAGAATTATGATTGGAGAATTTGCTGTAATAAATCAACTTATAATTTAAAATTCACCCATTACTTGGTGGCTTTCTCCTTTCATAAACATTTAGTTGGTATGGTGGTAAACTGAAACAAGTCCTTTGTGAGCTGTTGTTTAAGTAAAACGCAGGAGACACATTCATATATGGGCCTCTGAACACTTTGCCAAATTATAATTATCCATAAACAAAGACCAGAAACCCAGAAAAAAATCTATTTGTGTTGCCATGCCCTCTTAAAGCTCTTTCTTTGATTATTTCTATTGCTACCCAGAGTCATATTATTACCAGCTGATGGGTGGCACAGATGGCTCAGAGCAGAGAGGTTTGTTTCTGTCATGGTTTACACTATTTCTTCATGTCTTTTCTTATAGAGTTTTGGTGGATTTCAATTTATTTTATTTCTCATGTAATTGTTTCACTGTTTTTGTTGTTCTTTTTACTTAATTAGTCAGGATGTGGTTATGTGTATAGGGCCCTTGACTGGCTTGCATTGAACTCATGGTAACTGAAGATGGCTCTGTTTATTGTCCTTCTGCTGTTTGGAAGATGCCCTGAACTGTCTGGCTTTCACCATGGGGCAAGAAGCTGGCCCTGAGTTCTGAGATTCTCAGCCCATATCTAAGCATGTGTGCATATGGTGTCTGGCTTTCTAAGGCTTTTACAGCTTTGGTCTTTATCCTCTCTCTCCTGCTTTCTCCCTTCCTCCTTCCCTTTCTCCCCAACCCCCGCTTACTCACATGTGATTCTCTCTCTCTTTCTTTCTCTCTCTCTCTCTCTCTCTTTCCACACACACACACACAGTTTTCACCATTCATTGCCATTTTGATCATTACTATGTATAAGAGAAATTCAGTAATAAACAGCAAATCTATTACCCCAAACTTTCCTACTTAAGATTACTTTCACACACATACAAAAGATTACTTTCCAATTTCTACATGTGCTATTTCTGTATGTTCTCTTTTCTGCTCTCATTAGCCTTATGAATTCCTTCGCACTACTACAAATCTCCAGCTTGCCTAGGAATTTGACTGCAGAAAATCATAACAGAAGCTTCAGGCCTCTCCTGCCTTCATGAATCCATGGAAGGCATTAGGGAGACTTCAATGACTCCATCTTTGCCCTGTTTCCATGATCTCTGATAGAAATTTTCTAATGCCAGCTAGCAATTCAGTCTGATTTCTCTCTCCACAGACTTTCATCTCTTTTACACTTTAAGAATCAATTTTAGGTCCTAGGATTATTTTATTTCACCTTCCTGAAAGTTTCATTTAATATACTCTGCTTTTTAAACTTTATATGTATTCAAAAGTTCATAGGCAATGAATCTGTAGAACATATGCATATACAGTATTTCCATGTAGTTTCCACCATATCCTTTATATGTGAGTGTCAGAATTATATTTCAGAGTAAGGACCAAAGGGGCTTTTAGGAGAATGGTATTTCATTAACTTACCTTCTGGCATTTTAACTGTTATCAGCTGTACAGTTTAGTTTTATTACAACAGACATTATTGTGATAACTTTTCCTACTTTATCTTTGCAATTTATTGGAGCAGTTAATTTCTCAAAAAGTAAGAGCATTTTTTCTCATTAGAAATTCCTTCATGGCCTCTTTGATACATGTTCCTTGCTATTTAGAAGAACTGCTGATAAGTGATTTTGACTTGTATCCTCAATAATGTGAGATGTTTAACAGAAACTTGGCAAACCACTTAGGGGCTGAAGCCATTTCTTAAAACCAGCCCCAACTGAATAATTTCTGTCCCATTACTGCCACGAACATTCAAAAAGTTCCCATATAGCAATGGACAGCCAAATATACTTATGAACTTCCTAAGGACAAAGTTTTTACTTTGTTTAATGAATCACTTTTTTTTCTAAGATTATTGTTTCTCCTTTTAGTTCTATGACTCCAGTATTTGACAGCATTAAGCTTTAAGGATGGAATCTATTAGCTCAAAGTAAGTGGGAGAGATTTCAATTATCCAATAAATATGTGCTCTGTATAACTCCAAACCATGCAACTCAATCATCCAAATTATCCTCTTTGACCAAATGAGCCAGCAAAAGCCAATCTCCCTTTCTCTTTGTCACATTAAAACTATTCCATCTGTACATTTTTTATCTCTGGCCTCTCTTTTGTACTTATTTCTATATTTTTTTATATATTTTCCTCTTTTTTGAACTTTGATTTTCTTGTGTTTACTTGTCTAGTTGCTTCCTCACAGAACTCTATCAAGATAAAGGAGGAGAATTTACATTTGAAAACATGACCCAAATGCAGTAGCCTTCAGGGATTCTAGTAAGTGGTAAATAGAAGGCAAGGATAGACAGGAATCCAGTGATATGAGTAGGACAGGTACTAAGGAAAGAAAAGGAAAGAAAATGTTGATATTGACTGTGATGAAAAGATGAGAGACAATTTTAACTGGCCAAACATAAAAGCTGTTTGTAGACATTCCTCTTCAGATTTCTGTTATGTTTCTCTTCCACAGGGAACATTTCTCTTATAAATCCACAGAGTGAATGGTCCACATGCAGAGCTCTGAGATTCCATCCCTTTCCTTCTGGGTTTATAAACAGTTCTCACTAATGAATCTTTATGTCCAGTTGGGTAAATCAATGTTAATTAACTATATGAGATTAATAATAACTCCAGCATTCCTGGATGTCTACCATAGGCCTACACAACTATTTTCTATACGTTATTATCTTCATTCCCTTCTGCAGTCCTTTAAGGTAACTGTTATCTTTGAGTTTATAATTGAGGAAACTAAGGTGAGAGAGGTAAAGTAACTTTTTCAAGATTACCCAGGTAACTTGTTACCTACAGGTTTTTGGATTTGGATCTTTTTCACTCTGTTCTACCTAAATGTTTTAAAATAGTTTCTGTACCTCCTCTACTATCTTTGTCATATGTTCACTATCTACCAAAATTGTATCAAGATTGTACTTGATGCTTTCCAATTTTGACAAAAATAATAGTTTAGGTGCTTTATTTAATTGAAGTTATAACTTATCTTTATTTCACTGAAAGCTCATTTTAGGCTATCACTCAGATTTATAGTACAAACTCATTTATTAATAACATTACTTTTTTCTAATCTAAATATTCCTTAAGGTTTAGTAATTGTGTAATTTTTACATGTATTACAGTGTTATGTCCAAGGAATTGGGTGGTAAACAAGATCCACAGAGGTCTGCTTCAACTAGCTGACATACTAAAATCTGAATGTAGAGAAGCAACAGAACCTGAAGTAAGTCATCAGCTGAGCACTGGTGAGTTTTGCGAGCTCTTTCAAAAAAGATGAGCTTCAAGAATACTTCTTGAATATTAAGCAGGAAAATGAACCTGGACTTTGGGAAGGTATGAAACAACACCAAAAAACAGAGTTTACATGACACAAAAAATTTCGGATGGACAGGGGAAAGAAAATACAGAAAATCAGAAGGGTTATAAATAAAATATCCAAGAATCACCCCATTTATGCAAGGTAATGCAAAGGGGGGTCCTGCAAATTTAGGAAGAACAAATGATTGATTGGCAGAATGGAGACAAAAGCAGCCTTGATAACATTATTCTGAATTGCTAATGAAAAGGCTATATGACATCCAAAGCCGGAGCATTCTTAAGTGGCTCCTACACTGATGCTGTCTGAGTATTGGGAGGAAGAATAAGGAGTGGTTCAGCTCTAATTCCACATATCAAATCACGAGGCACTTGGATAAATCTCTATGTCTTCAAAAAGTTTGAAGGTCAAAGCTAAAAGACTCTTTAAGGATTAGTATATTATGACTCCATCATTTAGCAGACAAGGAAACTGTTTCATTAAATCAAATGACTTGACTGAAATCACAATGGGTGTGTATTTTTAGATGGAGCACTTTACTATTTAGGCTACTCTCTAAGCTGCTATAACAAAAAATCTCTAAAACATACTGACTCAATTAACACTCTAGGGAGGGGAGATCACAAGGTCATCTGGCACCTTCAACAAATGGCTTCCAAAACTTTTCTCATCTCACCATGTCTAACCAATGGGAAGTACAACGTTGAACTTTACCCAAGCCCCATGATTCTGGAAAACAGTGAAAGTTAAGAAATCCCCCTCACACTTCTGTGTTCTGAGAAATGACAGACTGGAAAGAATGACCTTTCCAATATGACTTACATAGGACTTATGAATACCCCTTGGTTTACCTATGAAACAGGTAAAGAAGGGCTAGACACAGAATCTAAAGTCTTATTCTTTGCCTCATAGATAACTAGTTGAATTCCTTATTCCCAGTGATCAATTGGAACAAAGTATTTGCTAATCCAATTTTGAGTTTCTCTCCTCCCCTCCCCCGCCTGGATTTTGAGCCACCCTCAGCCTGAGCCAACATACATCCTCCTCCTGGGAATAGGCTGGCCTCAGATGAAAACATTCTCTACTCTGTTATCAAATCACACAACCCATAGTATTCCACACTATGTTCCTTTTAGCCCTGCGATTTGAATCTGGGTCTGCTACAGAGCTGTATTATCTACATCAAAATTTACCTTATTTATAATATCGGTTTCCTCATTTTAAAATAATGATTAAAGCAGAATCTGCTTCATAGAGTTTGGAGAAATATTAAATGAGAAAATGCAGGCAGAAGGCACTGTACCACCTCCATATAATAATCACCACGAATGATAGTTTTCCACATACTAGAACATGGATGGTATTTTGATATCCGCTTCACAATGACATAGTAACAATATAAGAAGGCTATTATTAATTATTATTATTATTTTATACAAAGGAGATCTGAGACTCACCAAGATTAAGGAATTTGTCTCAGATCAAAGAGAATAATAGAGTATCTGAGATTCAAAACTTAGTTTCTCTGACTGTAAACTGTAATTCCCACCTCTGTCATCTTCATCTTACATCATGCGATTTCCTAACTTCTAGACTACACTATATCATTAACATTCCATGATTTTAAGAGGGAAAACATTCTTTGTTTTATTGAATCACTTTACTCAAATGAAATATAAAGATGTGCTTCTCCATAATGCATGGGAATATAAGAAATATCTTACCTATTTTCTCAAAATAAGTTGTTGAGCAACAGATGTCTGTGTAGACAGTTCCATTGCAGTTTTTAAATTCGTTATACATGGTCCACCAGATCAATGTCCATGGCATGAAGCAGTCAAAAAAGATATCCCGAATATGCTGAAAGGAAAGAGGAAAATATGGCAGGACTTTTGGGAAAATGACAATCACATAGGACCACCGAATAGGAGAGTTGGAAATTATGCTAATGCTCTTATGTGCAATAGAGAAGAGGCATACTTCTCTATTGTTGTTAGATTAATGATGACTGCAGACATTCTTTAAAATTTCAATTATGTTATCCACTTCAATTACATCTAACTTATAGGAAATAAACAGCATGTTAAAATGGCTTTGTGAGGGATTTGGGGGTGCTTTTTCAATGAATTTTAAGAGAAAACTTACAAATTGGTACTCTGGGGGACTTAAAAATCAAACTTAACATAGAAGAGATAAACACTTAAACTCTAAGTATCCTATAGAGCTCTTTCATGGTATCTTTAGGATCATGGTAAGACTGTGACACTACTACAGTAAACATAAATTGAAAAGAGATTATGATTTGGATATTGAAAAATATTTCTAATTAACTATGCATACTTGATCTGCATTAAACTGTAGGAATCATGAAGACAGGAAAAAGTTTATATTCATGTCTGTCTCCATCCATTTATCCACCCAACTACCCATTCATCCATCTATTTATCCATTAATTCATTCATTTAGCAACCATTTATAGAATCCCTATTATATCTGTGCCATTAGCTAAATACAATATAGGGGGACGCCTGGGAGGCTCAGCGGTTGAGTGTCTGCCTTTGGCTCAGGGTGTGACCTTGGAGTCCTGGGATCGAGTCCAGCATCATGCTTCCTGAATGGAGCCTGTTTCTCCCTCTGCCTATGTCTCTGCCTCTCTTTCTGTGTCTCTCATGAATAACTAAAAATAAAATCTTAAAAAAAAATAAAATTAAATAAATAAATAGATAGATAGATAGATAGATAGATAGATAGATAGATAGATAGATAGGACATAGGAATGATAACATAATTCTTTCCTTCAGAATGCCACAATCTACCTGTAGATACTTATATACACAACACACAGTGACAGAAACAAACTATAAATGCATTATAAAGAGGTATAGGAAAATTAGGATAAGCATTTAGGGAATAATTAATTATAACCAAAGGATTGGATAAAGTAAATGCTTAGTACATTGGGTTCCATGGTTCTGATAAACAACAAATAATTACTAAATAATTGAGTGAATAAATGAACACTAAAAGCCATACTCATTCAAGGTGCTTATTTCAGGCTTGACTGAATTATTCATATTTGGTTTTTTTTTTTTTTTAAAGTCAGACCAGATGATTTCCAGGTCTATGAAGAGAGCCAATTCAGTTCAACAGAATTTGCTTTCATAAGGCCCTTGTTCATAATGCTTCATTGGTTCTCCTGCAAGTTGACTGATGGTCAGACCCTCTCTGCAGGATGAAACAGTCAGGAACCCTGTGCACATAACTGAGGTTATTAAGAATGTAGGTGGTTGGAAAGCGAATAACCCCACATCAAGTTCCCAAAGCATATTTTCCCCTGGGAGCCTTTTCATATATTGACCCTCCTACCCAGTAAACCTATACCCTCCCCCGACGCACACACACAAATACACACGATTTGAAGCTACTTTATATGCGAATTTTTGTTCGTTTGTTTTAGTTGTTTTTAATCCCAATGCTAGAGAAGGTACTCCTAGGTGCTACTGTATACTTCCTCTCTTATAGTATTGGTGACACTATTCAGTTTTATGTTTAACTTTCATAGTTATAAACTATGAAAGCAGAAAGTGAGTCATTCATTATTATATCCCCATTGCCTCATATAGGTCTTGGCACATGTAATAAGACAGTAATTATTCATCAGTGCAGTAATCAAAAAAAAAAGTATAAATGAGTGTAATGTATTGCTGGACTAATCTTCCTTAAGAGAGCTCTGACCATATTATACCTTCACTACAAAACTCTACTGAATTCCAAATACAGTTTAAACTCCTTTGAAAGACAGTGAAAGTATTGTGTAATTGAGTCCATATTATTGCTTATCCATATGTCAAAAATTCCAACAACATGGCACCCCGAGACACTATTCTTGACGACATTGCACATTACTATTTCTCTTAGGCCTCATATCTATCTAACTGTTGAAACTTTATCTACCTTCTAAACCCAATGGAACTGCTTCTTCCTTAAGGAGACTTCCTGATCCTTTCCCAAGTTCTAGGAATTGTTTTCTTTTTTCTAACTACCCAAAGCTTTGAACACACTGTCTTACAGTTTACTACAAACTGCCATGAATTATATTTGGATTTTTAGTGCACATTTCATTTCTTTTTAAGACTGTGAGTCCCTGGAGGGCAGGGTTGTATCTTTTTCATCCTTATAATTACCACAGTGAAAGACAAACACATTTTT
This sequence comes from Canis lupus familiaris, assembly GCF_011100685.1. NCBI lineage: Eukaryota > Metazoa > Chordata > Mammalia > Carnivora > Canidae > Canis > Canis lupus. Next base: position 87,228,393 of record NC_049224.1, on the reverse strand, counting down.
ATCAGTCTACAAAAGGAATGCAAACTTCAAATAGATGGAATTTATAATACATTTTGATTCATTGCCATAGATTAATGTATAATGAAATATTTTTAAAAAATACTTTACTAATTTTTAAAAGATTTTATTTATGTATTTGAAAGAGAGAGATCAGGAGCATAGGGGAAAGGGAGGGGGAAAAGCAGACTCCCTGGTGAGAAGAGAGCCCAATGTAGGACTCCATCCCAAGACCCTGGGATCATGACCTGAGCTGAAGACAGACCCTTAATTGACTGACCCACCCAGGAGCCCTTCTTTAAAGATTTTATTTATTTACTTAAGATAGAGAGAAAGAGAGAGAGCATGAATGGAGGGGAAGGGTAATGGAAGAGGGAGAAGGACAAGCGGACTCTCTCTGAGCATGGAGCCTGAGGCGGGGCTCAAGGCGGGGCTCCAGGTGGGGCCATTCCAGGACGCTGGGATCATGACCTGAGCTGAAGTCAGACACTTAACCGAATGAACCACCCAGGTATCCCTGTAATGAAATATTTTAATCCATCTTAAATATATTTTTTGTCTTGACACGTTGATCTTCCTTAAGTCTATTCTAAAAATATAACTAATACTAATAACTAATACTAATACTAATCAAGTCACATAATTCTTGAGAGAATCAAATGAAATGATGCATATAAAGTATTTAGCAAGTGTCTGGTCTATAGTAAGCAGTAATTAAATGTTATTTCTACTTATTACTATCTTTATTACTATTATTATTGTATCATCAACATTAATTTATTATAATGCATTTAGGTTGACATTTCAAAGAGAATTTAAATATGAACACATTAGATTTTCAGTATTTCCATTTTGTATTAATTTTTTCAAAGACTCATACGTTCTATGAAGTTATTATCATCAAATCCAGGGCCCCATGTCTTACTAGGGGAACTGTATGATTCTTGACTTCATAATACTTGGGAGATGCATGCTTCACTGAAGTGCCATTGATTTTCAACTAAAGTGAAATGCTTTCATTTAATGCTTTCTTAAGAGAATTACAGCGGAGGTTGAAGAGAGTTTGGCTTTAGAGAAATCCATTATTAATTTTACATGGCAAAATTGGGATTTATATATCGAAATTTAAATTCAAAGATCCTTTACAGATGCTAAATCAAAATGTTGTTCTAAAATTATTTGTCTTTTCTTTCTATGAAATAAAAAGGCTGTTTTGTCCTAGACTTGTAAATTGCCTGCTTCTCTCAAACAAGTCTTAGTGGTTGCTCTGAGAACTACCTTTTTGTTTAGCATATTGGGTATAACCTCAGGTTTCTCATCTTTGTAATTTTTTTCTGAAGAATCTTAAAGAGCTTTTATCAGCTTAAAAAATCCTTATCTCTAGCCCTCCCTTCATGGCAAGAGACACATTAAGCTAAGCCAGACATAGAAATAGATTCATAGTCCACCTTGAGTGGGCCCCATTAATTCAGTTTGTCTTAACTAAACACTAGCCTTAACTCCAATGACTTTCATCCTGAAGGTTTCTTTTTTAAAAATATTTTATTTATTTATTTATTCATGAAATACACAGAGAGAGAGAGAGAGAAAGAGAGAGAGAGAGAGAGACAGGCAAGGGAGAAGCAGGCTCCATGCAGGGAACCCAATGTGGGACTCGATCCCAGGACTCCAGGATCATGCCCTGGGCTGAAGGAGGCACTAAACCTCTGAGCCCCCCAGGGATCCCACCTTGAAGGTTTCTAACATGAATTGGTGCATCCTCAGAAGTATACAGAAGAAGCTTTAGTACAGTGCAACCCCTTTCCACCAGGAAGAAAGAATTTAAAAACATTACAACTTTAAAACAAAAACCAAAACTTACCCTTGTCTGTCCATTGGCTTATATGGTAGTGACTATACCATTAAGCTGGAGTTTTCATTGTTAGGCTCTTTCTAAGTAATAGGATTTTTTCTTAAAAAAATATTTCAGTTGAATGCGATATATTTTGTCCATGTGTGCATGGCTTAAAGGCAGAAGGAATTCTGTACAGACTACTCTCTCCCGTCTTAGTCCCCAAAACTTTCCCTCGGGCTAAATCAAGCATAGAAAATTTTTGCTTAAATGCATTTTTTAAAGGAAAAGTCATAATCAATTGGGAAAAAAAGGCATCTGATAATGAAAATGGTTTTTTCAAGCATAGCGATAACATTTGCTGCTGTGCATTCTATAAAAAGCCTTTGGATTCCTATAACAGGGACAGTGGTATTGCTCTGCTTCCTGCTGCTGATTATAATTTTAAAGATGGAAAATCTAGATGTTCTATTTTGTCCTATGAAACAATCTCTGACTCTGTGGTCAGCCTGGTGTCATATTTATCCGGGACCATAATTTTCCTAGGCAACAAGAAAATGTGCATCATTTCTTTCTTCAAATATTACTATGCAACTTCTATTCTTGGTTCTGGGATACAGTAATTAAAAAATTCTGGCTACTTGAAAGTTGGGTTTATAAGCAAACAGTTAAAATATCATGTGTTTAGAATTACATTTGATGTTATACACAGAGCTATGGGGATGTAAAGAAGAGAGATCCACATCCATCTTGAAAAGGAATTTCAATCTTGTAGAGTCTTCTAAAAGATAGAATTCTTGGCTATGGTTATTCATTGCCTTCCTGCCTAGAATGCAGGATGATCAGACTGGTTGATGCTCTTTGGGGTTAAAAAAAAAAGTTGTCTATAGTGTCAGCAGGCTGCTCCCTTTGTGTGCATCAATAAATTTGAATCTGAAGGCAATTTTAAATGGCAGCAAAAAAATATTTTGAGCTGAAGAGGCATCACCAGGCTTTAGGCTTTAATGATTAAAGATCGGTAGCATGGCATAGATATTATGTGTATGTTTTTGGGTTCACACATTTTGGATCCTATCCTGTCTAACCCAAGTTAGCCATTACGTAGGCCAGTTACTTAACCTTAAGACTGTTTCTCATATATAAAATAGGGATTATATTACCCACCTTAAACCATTGTGAACATTGGAGAAGATTGAATACATGTGAAGCCTTACATCATATCTGGCACATAGTAAATCATTAACATGTGGTAGTTAATGTAATTCTGACATCAGTATATATTCAGGATACTTTATAGTTTACAAAGCATATCCAATTACTACTTTCGTTTATTTAATTTTTACCACAACCCCTCTATATTATTATTCCCACATTATAGATGAGTAAAGTGGAGGTCAAGGATAAATGGGCAGCAAGAGACCACACAGCTAGAAGGCACTAAGGAGGGAACTGAGTCCAGTCTTTGTTGGCTGTATCGGGCCATGCACTTTCCTCCCAGTATGTCAAGGCTGAGCCCATGTGGATCATGACCACAAGAGAAAAGTAGGTTTGCATTAGAGATTATTCTTGTCTTTCCTAGCCATTATGTTTTTCATTAACAAAGACGAAGCCTGACTCATGGCAAAAGGTAGGGATGGGCCTTTTTAAAGTAAGTCATAAGTATTAATGCAACAGCTTTCAATAAATTACTGTTATTTAAAATTCTTTCTGTGTACCTCCAGGATGTGTAATAGCTTGCCTCATTTATGTTTTTTCTTATTCATTCATTCTCAATGGACAAAAATTCTAATTCATTCAGTCTCTCCTGACACATTGTACTTGGCAGGTAATTCGTAATAAGCTTTAATTTTGAAAATGAACATTTGTCATTTGGGACCGTCATTTAGATAGTTTAAAAACACTGAACCCGCTGTGCAAACATCTGGAAAACTTGATGGTAGGGGATTGTTTGCTGCACTCAACATGTCTACCAAGTAGATGATAGAATCAGACATAGAAAGGTCTGTTATCAGAGATCACCAGTAATGGTAATTTGTCTGGGAAGAGGTGTTGGTGGAGGTAAAAAAAGAAAAAAGTCATTTTCCAACAGTTTGGCAAATGCATTTGCTATTTTGGACTAGTTACTAATTGATGCTTTAAACCTGTGATCCAATGTACTATTAAATATGAAATCAGTACACAGAGTCTCATACCCATGTAAAGACAGACATCTGAAGTAAATTTAAAGATGAGAAAATTAATGCAAAAATGCCATACTTTGAAAGTAAATCCTCTGGGAATTGTCAAATGCCAGTCAGTTACTTGTCTAAGTCAGCATTTTTGTGAAGACTCTAAAACCAAGAACAAGGCTTTAAGAATTTTGACCAGTTTCTTTAGTAATATATGCAGATAATCAGAGAAGAAACATGAAGGAAAATTATGATTTTAGTTTTAAAATATGATAATCTATTCTTCTTTAAAAAAATAATTGATATCACAGGACCTAAAGCCATCTCGTTCACCATATTCTCTGATAAGCTTCATTTTTTAAAAGACTAAAAACTTAAGGGAGATTTACGAGGGAGATTCTGGACTTTAAATACATAAGTATCAGAGACTAGTTTTTATAGTAACTGAAAGAGGTCAACAATGTCTCTGCAAAGCATTCTGAGACTTATCTTAAAATGGGAGGTTAGATAGGCTGCAGAATCATATGAGAGCATGGCTCATAGATCATTGTAAGATAAACTAGGTCTACCTAAATTATGGATGCTTTTACTTTGTGGAGAGGGACATACATTTAAGCAGACATTTTACAAATTATAATACACACCTGCTTCCAAAGTCACAGTTAAAAAACTAAGGACAGAGTATCCAACTGCCAAGTAGAACTACAGTATTCATCGAGAAGCTGGCATTTTGACGTGGTCTTGAAGACAACACAGAAAGTTGCCTAGGGAAAGTTTTTTCTGGGAAAGTGGATAGTATATGCAAACATGGTGGGCAGTAATTTGAAGAATGGGGAAGTTTTCTCTGGATGTGAGTCTAATGGGATTACTAGAGATCTACTAATTCCTTTTGGTAGTGAATAAAACAGATCCCAAATTTTACGGATTTAGTGACTCAAGGGGATTGCCTTATTAGTTATCATTGTACGTGTAGTTGATGGAGTGTGTATAGAGCAGGGATGCTTTTGCCATTTCTCAGAGGCCAACTACCCGATATTGGAACTCTCTAGTCAAAGTAAAATTGAGAAACGAATGTGAGAGATAGTGAGAATAAAAGTGGAAAGGCAAATGAAAGAGTTATATATTTGAAAATAGATATTTTCTGTACCTTTTCCCTCTAAAAATGCTGGAATAGTCACCCCTTCAGAAGAATTAATATATGTTTCAGTGGAAGAGGTTTTTGCAAATGTTTAATTCATCACTCCATTTTCTTAAATGAGGAAACCAAGGTCCAGAGGAGTTGAAGAGCTTGTTCCAGACCACAGCTATTTGCAGGTGTAAAGGAGAATAGAACTTAAATGCTTTGACTCCTGCTACAAAATTCTTTCCTTTAAACCAATACAGCTTTTAGACAAATCACCACTGTATGAATTAATTGGTCAACAAATATTTATTGATTGCATTACAGTGGCTCCATATTGTGCTGGATTCTACAAGGAATGAAAAATAAAAAGAATACATAATATGGAGACAATGCATTAAAATACTAGAAAAATATAGTAATCAAGCCATGGAGAATGAGAACTTGTATTAATACGTGGCTATTGCAGAACCTAGTGTTCCCAAACTTTCATTCAGGTAAGGGTGGACACTTGAAGATCATAGCCTTGATTTTTAGGTTTTCTGATGTAAGCTGTGAATGAAAAGTAGATTTAATTTCCCATTATCATTCTAGTTGATTTGCTATATCTTCCTAGAGCACTCTACCGAGAAGGATTTTGATCCTATTTGATGCCAACAGAAAGACACACTATGATCAATTAGTAATGACTGTCATGACATAGTAATGAAAATTAGGTGACATATTCTCACACATGGTCTAGATATCCCAGAGCATCTCTAAATAATTTTAAGAAAAGCATCAAAGATACAGCCAGTATAGTAATAAACATCTCACATTGTAGTTTTCTTCAGAGAGCAAAGGTTTCTCCAAACTAGAACAGTGATACTGAAACAGAAAACTATACTTCTTACCCCAGAGAATGAGTCAATGCCAAAAGATTATGTAAGCATCACTAATGTGCTTACATGGGAAGATATTGCTGCCAATTATATTTCTATCCTGACTATATTACTCAGATCTTAAGATGATGTCACTCTGTGTGTTTGTGTATATCTTATGACATGAGACCAGGAAAGAAAAAGAAAAGATCTAGGCTGATCTGAATAGAGGCTTTGGCATCTATATGCCACTCACCTGAATCATTTTTAAATCAGACTGTCCTTCAATCTTATGATTCAATCTAATAGCTAAATAGCTAAATGCATTTCGTCAATGCCATGGATACTCTCAAAGTCTTATAAAAAATAGTCTGGGCTCATGAAGACTGAATTAAAAGACATTCACTTGTGGTGGCTTTAAACCACATAGGATGACTCATCATATCGGTTACATCTACTTGTGCTGAAGTTTGTCTTGAGTAACTATTGTGTTAAGTGCTCTCCATAAGTAGCATTCATGCAAATCTATTTTTTTCCAGATCATTAAGGCACTTTAACACAAAGGAGTAGAACTCTACCTTGTAACCACATCCTGAGTTTGTTTCTCTATAGGAAGATTGCTTTGTGCCTGAAAGCTATACAGGATATTTAAAGACTTGCACAAATGATTAAAATTACCCACACTTATTTTTCCTGGCAGCCTCAGCCCTGTGCTTTACCTGTCATTCAACCCATCTAAAAGCCAAAGAGAAGGGCTGAGACAGAGTAGAAATCCTGTCACATGACATCGCCCTCCCTCCAATCTCCTTTTTAAGATCCCCTGCAATTGTCATTTACATTGAAGCTCTGTACTCTGGCCTGCAGGTAGAGAATTGCTCTTTTGTTGAGAGTTTAATTTCTGTTCCAGGTCAGAAAACAAAGATTTTGCAGACATCAGACTGCTTCGAAAGCATTTCATTGCCAGGACTTTCTAAACAGAAGAAAGCCAGAAAGCAAGGCACTCCCTGAAATGTTAAATATAAAGGTGCCCTTAAGGAAATGAACAGTTTGGTTCTTTTGTAGTCCAGAGTTTAAGAATTGAACAGCACCCTCACTTATGTCATCTAAAGAGAATTGGGGAGCAAATAGCGGCAATTCAACAAATTCTACAAGCACTAATAGGGCAGGCACTATATAGGTACCAGGGATATGGAATTCAGTTAGAATGTCTCAGGTTTCATGGAGCCCAATGGCTGGTAAGAACAATTGATGTGTTAGTGACTATAACTAAAGTACACTCTCAGTACAGTTGGAAGGGATTGAAGGGCAGTTCAGAGCAGAAAGAGACAAAGGGAATAGAAAATCATGTCTCCTCATATTCAAGTCTATTTTGATGATGTGAGTATAGACAGTACACATTCTGTAACAAGTACACAGTCAATTTCCCATCTGTATGATGTTGGGTTGGGAAATGTTTAGGCAATAACTATAAGATACTTTCTATTTTTTTTTTAACTAGAGTCCATTGTCTTAAGACAGCGGGAAATATCTGGGTGCCTGGGTGGCTCAGTCTGTTGAGTATCCAATTCCTGATTTCAGCTCAGGTCATGATGTCAGGGTCATGGGGTTAAGCCCTGTATCAGGCTCCACACTCAGCAGGGAATCTGCTTGGGATTCTTTACATTTCCCTCTGCCCTTTCCCCCACTCACTCTCTCCTTCTCTAAAAGAAAGAAAGAAATCCTTTAAAAACAAACAAATAAACAAACAAACAAAACAAGGAAGATACCAGGATTTAGCTGAAAATGTCACCCATATTTTAATCTAGGGATATATCTTGTTAAATTATATAATCTGTCATTCTCTTTGAATTTATTTCATAGTGATTGTGAATCTCCTTATTTTCTTTAATCTTGCTTATAATTAATTTACTTTATTGGATTCTAAAACAAAAGAATATTTTCTTGAGATGTTCAGAAAATATAGAAAAATTCAAAGAAGGAAATTAAAGTAATCCATAATCCTACCAGCCTACTATGCAGACTTGCTGTTAGTATTTTGAAGCATTTTCTTCCATAATATTTTTTATAATCTACTGTATTTTTATAAAATTGATCATATGGTTCATTGTATAACCTGATTTTTTTTCAGATTTTATTTATTTATTCATGAGAGACAGAGAGAGAGAGAGAGAGGTAGAGACACAGGCAGAGGGAGAAGCAGGCTCCATGCAGGGAGCCCAATGCAGGCCTTGATCCTGAATCCCAGAATCATGACCTGAGCCGAAGGCAGGCGCCCAACCGCTGAGGCACCTGGGCTGCCCGAACCTGATTTTTACTGGTAGATGTATTCATGCTTATAATCTGTTTTACCAATTTCATATGGTTGATTCATTGCTTTTTTTTCCTTCAAATTTTTTCACCGTATTATCATTTCTCATGAAAGAATAAGAACTGATATGGCATGAGAGGAGCCAATTCTGTGCATTCCAGAAAAAGAGCTACAAACAAACTTTATAACACCCTCAAATAATGGGAATATACTTGAATCCAAGACTGTGTCCTACATTTCATATTCTCTGCAATGCAAACTGCAGACCAGGTAGCCATGGAGGAGCTCATCTAAATTACTTAGAAATTTCAGAAAGGAAATTATAGGATATGAAATGAACTACTTAGCAGTCACTATGCTAAACCTCATTAGGGATTCAAGTGCATATCATGCTGAAAAATATGACAATGACTTTACTTTGAAAATGGAATAAAATATAAGGGTTTTAATAGGGGAAATAATATTAATAATAAGATGATATAGTGGCAGTTATTGAATGTTTTCATGTATAAGACATTCTGATTTATATACATTAACTTATTTACTACTAAAACCTATTATTCTTATCCTCAGATAGTAACTAGAGAAATCAAGACTTAGAAAGAACAAGCACATTGGTAGAAAGGGATGGGGTGCTTGGAATTTTCTCCATTGAGATCTTATTGTCTTTTAGGTCTCACATTAAATGTTATAAACCTCTGTTATAGAGGCCTTTATTATAAGACCCTGGTTTCTTTTCCTCAAAGTAATTATCACCAATACTATTATTTTCTCCCTAATTTGTTTATTTCCTATTCTGTTGACTGAAATGTAACCTCTATAAAGGCATGGGCATCTCTTATGCTTATCCTATATCCTCAGCACCTTGAACAATATCTAGTAACTATCTGGTGATCCATAAATATCTTCTTCAGAGAAAGAATACATGGGATAAAGGGCATGGTGTCTGCCCTCAAAGAATAGACAACCTGCTCAATTCTAAGATAGGCACAGAAGTTGAGTTTGGTAAATGGTAAATTTCGAGAGTCCCTGAGAAATTGTAGTTCTATGAAGCAAAGGGGAGCCAGAGTTCATACCCACCTGTGGGTGCTTAGCAAAGGGCCCAGGCAGAGGCCATGATTAAGGGAGGCCCTGGACCTATAAATTGCTTGAAAGAGTATCTTTAACTTTGTCCCAGTTATTTAAGCCCAGCCCTGGCGATTCAAGAAATGAAAGAGCGCCCCTTCAAAGAGAGAGCTAGGAAACCCCATAGCCTTGATAAAAACACATCAAATGAGATGCTAACGCCCTACATTGATCACACTCAGAAAGTCTGACTGAAGATGTTTATCCTAATCCTCCAATCCAGACATTTCCTGAGATATGGTCAGGAGGGCTAATTACTCCAATACATAAAAACGGAAATGCTCTCAACCCAAACAGCCAGAGAGATCTCCATTAGCAGCAACAGCAGTAAACCCTGATGCTTCATCCTTGGTGAAAGAATAAAGCAATGTCGGACCAGTGACAGCAGCATCTATAAAATCCAAATTGGATTCCTCCCTTGAAAATGAGCCACAGACTTCATCTCTCCCCCGATTGCTGCATATTAACAAACATGTAAAAAAAAAAAAAATCCAACCGGGAGAAGAGATTTTCCCTGCTTTATTAGACTTTAAAATCACCCTGGACTCACTCTGGCTCCAGAAGTGAATCCACAACTGCTACAAAGGGAATGGATGGAAAACAAATGACGTATTTAAGTTTCTATATCAATCCATCAATTGAAGGATGAAAATAAGCATAAACGGATGCCTTCAAGCGGGAAAGTGAGACAAGGACTCACATCTCATAGCTTAATAGGTACTAGGATAAGTTACTCCCAGAGCTGGAGCCATGCCCAAGCTCAGGGTCTCTGATAAACCAAAGAGAACCAGACTATTGAGATGCCACATTGGGCTGAATTTCTTTGTGGTATTTAGATCATTCATGTGGGGACTAAAGGAAAGAGGTTAGTCACACATTACTGACCCACCTCTCTAGATCCATCTGCAGAGTAGTTCTTAGACTATTTTATTGATGGTCTGATAGAGTGCTGATTGATAATAACACACAATATAGAAAACAACATGCCTGGTTGATCATTAGAATGTGAATGCCAAGGAATAAAGAATTGCAATGTACTTAATTCAATTATTTTTTTTTCTGTTACCAGAAATATATGGCACAGGTTCTAGCCTTGAAAGAGCATACAATATTTTAGTAAAGAAAAATATAAATGGGCAAATCTTAACAATCTCCTTAATCTTCTTAACAAAGAGATCCTTGATATTTCTGAGGAATGCCTCTAGAGTTTTCTCCAAATCAGGAATACCACTGAAGCATATAAAGCTATCCAATTCACTTGAGTACAATGAAATAACTCTGACCTGCAGCGTCTTAAATCCAGAGTTGCACAAAACTTGCATGGCATCTCCATAAAATGAACCATGATGTCATCAGTGTGCCAAAGTTTGGACTACAGGTTCTTATATGTGTCCCTTAATGGCCTACCATTTAAAGAAGAGTTTTTAAAAATCCAGATTCAATTATAAAGGTTGCCATATGCTCACAAAGTATAACAGTTAATATGTACTTAACTACCTTATCCTTGCCCTTCCTGGATAAATGTTTTCATGAAAACAATTTTATTCCAATACAGATCTGATTTGTTTTTAATGAACACTTATTTTCCAGCTTATACTCTTCATCTCAATGCACCTCTTAAGTTTAAGAGGAAACACTCCAGGAAGAACATGAATTCAGTTAAAAAATATTGAGCTCCTACGACCTTCCAGGTATTGTAAAGAATAAAGAGACAAACACTTTCTGTTCTTATAGAAATGTTGCTCCATTGGGGAGAGAGCCAGCCTTTAAACAAGTAAATAAAGAAATACACAAAAATTGCACACAGTGATAAATGCTTAACTGAGACACAGAATACATGACATGTTAGAGAAGGACCGGAAGGCTGTTTTTATGAATGGTCAGAGAAGACTTCTCTAAGGAGTTGACATTAAGATCTGAATTACCAGGTGGACTGAGCCATCTTCAAAGGAAGGATAAGAGCATCTAAAGCTGAGAGAAGAGCAAGTGCAAAGACCAAAGGGAGGGACAGCCTTTAGCTTCCTTTACAAAAGAAAAGAAGCCCATTGAGAGAATGGGAAGAATGGTGCAAGAAAAAGTTAAGGATTTAAGCAGGGATTTAGACAGGGATCCTTCAGGGTTTTAATCAGAATAGGGGAATCGGGCTATACTTTAAGTGATAGGAGAAGCCATTGGAGATTTTTTTCACAGGGAAATTACATGATCTGACTCACGATTTTTAAGAGTCACTCTGGCTTCTATGTTGAGAATTCATGGCATGGAAACATATGTAGAAGGCAGCACTTGCAAGGGTCCGGGAAAGAGATAATGAAGGTTTGGAGCAGGGTGAAAATGGCAGAAGTGGTGATAAGGAGTCATATGCAGGATATATCCCAGAGGTAGAAAACAGGCATTTCTGGTGACTTCATGTTATTGAAAATAATCTTTGAAATCTTAAATATTAAGTCAAATTTTACATGTGATAAGGGTTCAACTTTTAGAAATCTATCTAAATTGGGTTAGTCCAGAGAGATGTGTACATGAACAAAAATATTCATCAGTTTCAAGATAAAAATAGATTGGGAAACAAATGGGGAATTTTTAGATATCCCTCAAGATGAAGGTACTTCAATAAACTGGAAGGTAAAATACGATACAATTATTATTACGGGGGGCTTAGTGGTTGAGCATCTGCATGGGTGATCCTGGGTCCTGGGATCAAATCTGGCATCAGGCTCCTCATGGGAAGCCTACTTCTCTCTCTCTGCCTGTGTCTCTGCCTCTATCTCTGTCTTTCATGAATAAATAAATAAAATCTTTAAAAACAAAATTGAATATACATGCATGCAGCACGTGCACAGGAAAATGTGGAAGGAAATACACAAAACTATTTCTTATTGACACTTTTTATGAGTGCATGTTAAACTTATCATTTAAAAATATCAACAATAAATATATTTCTATTGGGGGAAAATGGGTTTCCAGTACCTTCATTATCAGTGGTTTTGTTTAAACTATTTGTGTAGACTTCTGATTATCTAGATATCAGTTCTTTGTCAATTTAAATTTTCTTAACTTCCATGTGTCTGCTAAGTAGTTAGTAATTTGTCAACTTATACCAGTGCCCTTAAAAGCATGCTTTAGAAACAGAAGTACCAACAAAACAGCATCTGACAAGACTCCTTAATGATATTTAATGGTGAAAAAGTGAGCACTAAATTTTTATTTCTTCAGTATGACACCTTATGTTTTCATCAAGGACTTTTCACAAAATGAGGCCACCAAGATTGTCATCTGTGGACTTTGGGACTTTCGTTCAGCAGCCTATGCTTTAACTTTGCTTTACTGACATTGTCAGATTACACTAAAATCATCCTATCCACGAACATTTATACTGTTTAGTACTTTGCTACTCAACAATATACAGAAATAGAATATTATAAATTCTAATTATTTAGATTGCAAGATTAAATTATTCCTGATACTTCACAAAAGTCCTTGTGGTAATTATCCCCAAACTATAACAAATTATTTTCTGAGATCCTTTAATTTATTCATTGATATAATTTTTCTCCTTTTTTCCTCCATTATTTTACCCCTTCTTTTCTTTCTTGCTTCTTTCTTTCCTTCCTCATTAATTGCTCAATCACTCATTTATTTATTCACTTGATAAAGAGTTATTGAGTCTTACAATGTACCAGACATTGCTAAATGCTGATGATACAAGATGAGTATGACAGAAAATTTTTCCTCAAGGAACCTAGAGCCTATCAAATGCATAAGACAGACACATAAGGCTGTAAAAACAATCATGATGAGGGTATGATTTTTAATATTGCTAATGTTGATTTTTAAAAGATAAAACAGGAAATCTTAAGAAAAAAAAAATAAAGAAGCAGAATTCACCCTTGTGGGCCTGTATCCTAGGTCTTTAGAACTATGGTCAGTTTGCTTTGGGTTAAAGGAATTTGTTTCAAAAATTTGAGAAGTTCTCGAATTTGGGATAGGACCTACATAATATCTGGAAAGCTGAATAGGGATCACCCAGGCAGAGGTGTAGCATGGACCAGAGGCAAGAGAGAAAGGAGGGCCTCAGATGAATTAGCATTTCCTGCAAGGATAGAATACTAAGAAATATCCTGGCACCTTTAGACATTGCTTACGCTGGCAACAGCTGAAGCATAAGGAAGGTTGAAAACTTGGTGGGATAAAACTAGAGAGCATATTAGAAATTATTCCTAAGATTAGACAGGGCTCCTCTAGAACATGTAGGAATCTCAGTTTCTTCTCACAGGTCCTACTGCCACATTTAAGGAGTTCCAGGCTACCTAATGTTGCTGCGGCTCTCATAACTCAGAAAGTCTTATCACTGGCTAATCAGATGCTCAAGTTGATTAATCAATATTGTAGAGAGCATTTGTGCCTGGAGATTTATGGAATAGTGCCTGAGGTTTATTGCTCTCGGGGCCTTAGTCTCAGTCTCAGATTCAGGCAAGGGGACACTGCCCTGGGTCCAACCTTTAAAAACCTCTTCTCTGACCATCCTGAGTCAGACTTTTCTCCATGAAGTGAGATATCCATAGGACCTAGGGAGCATCATGACCGCACAAGAGCCCATAATACCACCACTCTCACCAAAAAAAATCACAAGTACCTCAAGTCCTGGGATTTCCTTCCAAGTGGTCCCAAATCCTTGTTTCAGGATGCATGTGTGCTTTCAACAAGAGGTGTCCAAGGGGCAGCCGTTTGCAGGAAAGGGGGCTGCATAGGATCAGTGCAGATGAAGCATAGGGATATGTCTGGGTTGTCAACATATAACATGTAGGACTCCTCACTGTAAAAGATGGACCCAGGTGTGGAAGAAGAAGGGGCAGATCATTTCTGGACATAAGGTGTATTGCCAGAGGCCAGTGGTAGAAGGGGCCCATTTTTCTGGTATAGAATTATCAGAAGTTCATGACCCAAAAAATTTGAACTTGGCATTAGAGGTTGCTGTGAAGGTATGTCCATTAAGGAAGGAAGATGGATTCAGCGGTATGCCAGAAGCAGTTTACAAAGTTTCAGAGGAAGTGACTACTACCACCGTTTCTAAGCCCCATGTTCAGTGGTGTCATGTTGGGTCATTGAAACTGGCTACAATGGGAATATCTACACCATAGAAATGAGCAAATGCTACAGATCAACGTCCCTGTCACTTCTACATCCCCTTGAGAGAGCCAGTTGTTAAACATGCATTCTCATACCACTGCACTAAATATACTTTATTTAATGGCTTATGAGTTTAACATAAAACTTTTGAACATTTAGATTTGTGAATGTAGGTCTCTATACTCGATGAATGTTCAGGGTAAGATTGCCCAGAGTTAAGGCTGGGTTGTTGCAAGCTGCTTAAACTCAATGGAAATATTGGTTACCTCTGGGTGAAAATTATGACTTGATATTACATGCTGACCACTAGTCTATGATAAGACTCATCCTCCATTTCTTCTATTCCTGTAACTTAACCATTTGGATTATTGGAAGGTTGTCAGGATATATGATATTGAATGGATTAATAATCAGATATTATTTTTATGAGTTTAGACCCTTCCTCCTTTTGAGACATGAAAGGAAGATGCCCTTTGGAGCTTTCTAAAACTCAGAGGTAACCAAGACCTGATTATCAGATTTTAAGTGATATGGCATACCATGATAAGGAACTTATTTTGTATGGGGTGCATTCTGGAAGTCTTAATATATAAATCCAGACATATCCAGGCCTGTAGTCTATGATTCATATTTCTATTTTGTGTCCTAGGAACATTTTTTTTTACTAATATCTTGAAATTCAAAACTAACTGAACCTAGAATAATCTATCCATAGTTGGTTTTCCATATTTTGACATATAATTTTATAAATATCTGGGAAAGTAATTTAAAAGAATAATTTCTTTCCCTAAGTCACAAGAGATTGATTCAGCAGGTATTGAGTGAGGTCCAGAAACTTGAATTTTTAGCAAATTTCTCAGTAGTTTTGGTGAACATGGGCAGTATTTTGAAAATATTAACTGGATCAAAAGTATCTAACTAATATCAAATTAGTAGAATAAGTTATTTTGGCATCATAGAAATAAACTGACCTAGGGGTGCCTGGGTGGCTCAGTCAGTTAAGCATCCAACCCTTGGCTTCAGTTCAAGTCATGATCTCAGCATGGAATCTGCTTGGGATTATCTCTCTCTCTTTCTCCCTTTGCCCCTCCCACTCATACTATCTCTTTTTCTCTCATAAATAAATAAATAAATAAATAAATAAATAAATAAATAAGAAATAAACTGACCTAAATGATTTGGGCCAACTCACACAGATATCACAGTTTATATAATACATGAAATTAATTATGTTTCCCTAAATTCACATGTTGAAGGTTGAACTCCCAATGTGACTATATTTTGAGATAAACCCTTTAATGAGATAATAAAGATTAAGGAAGTGTCCTTATAAAAAGAGGAGGAAATACCAGGAGTGTGTGTGTAGGAAGAAAAGGCCATGTAAGGATACAGTGAGAAGGTAGCCTCCTACAAGCCAGCAAGGGAGGTCTCACCAAAACCAACCTTGCTGGAACCTTGACCTTTGGACTTTTTAGTCTCCAGAACTCAGAAAATAAATCTTTGTTGTTTAAGCCACACAGTCTGTGGCATTCTATATAGTAGCCTGAGCAGACTACCAAACAAGCTAAAATATTTTTAAAAGAAGTGGCAAGTAACCAATAAAATCAATATGGTGGTCTTTAGTATGAGGAAAATATTTTCTCCAGAAACTGGGCTTCATCACTACAATAAGACCAATGTCTAATTTCATCATGCTCTGTGAAGAGGACTATTCAGACTGGCCAAACCAAGTGTTCTGATTTTGAAGGTTTTTATATGGATACTTCCAAAGATTGACTCACTGACTCCTTTTCCTTTGCTTCTGTGATTGACCAATTTTTCTTTTGGTAGATTCATTCTTTATCTTTTTAAATATAATTTACAGGGTTATAGTTTGGTTTTACCAACCAGAGACCCACTATATTTTTCTAAGATGACCTGGTATGTCTTTATTCAAATACATCCTATATAAGTTGCACAGTTCAATTTGCAGAGAAAGATCTCATTTCTGTGTGTATATTGGGCAGTCAGGAGTTCAGGGTTGGGGGAGGGGCTACTATGTACCTACCAAAGTAAATTCTCCTCTAAGTTGGGGTCCCATAACAAATCAAAGATAGGACAAGGGAATGAATGGTATAGAAAACCGTCTTTCTTAGGAAAATTAGTGGCAGATAAAGAGTATTTTCTCAATAGGTGGAATAGTTGATTAAGAGGGAAACTGGACCTCATGACCATAATGGGTAACTGAATGTTTATACTTATTAAAATAGATGTACTAGGATCAGTACGATATGGTTCAATATCCTCTTCTGAATTCAGATTATTTTTTCCCTAGTCACTTTTCAATTGTAAGTATCTATTATAAATAAGTTAGTTTTAAATAAGCTATTTCTAAAAGCCCGAGGAAGTATATTTTTCACATTTCTTTTTATTTGCTATGGTAAAAAAGGAAACCTCTGTCTCAGTCACCGTGATTATTAAGTCATTTCTCCACAGGTTTCCAGGGACCCTCTGCTAACTAATTTCCATTTTCAGTTGCTGATGACTATATTCATTCAACTAGAGTGATGGAGTTTCTTTTCATTGGTTTTAAAATAGGGTCTTTTATGGAAGGTTTCTGCATATCATCATTGAAGGAGCAGCATGTCATTTGTTTTTGTTAAAAGTTTCATTCAGGTCGTACGTAACTAAAAACACCTGGATAGTGAGTTCTCTCTGAATTCCTTGGTTTTATTATGAGGGGAATGTAGTCTTCAAGAATGTAGAGTGGAGGGAAATAATATTTACTACTAATAATTATCATTTCTCTATGCGAAATTCTTTGCACAAGATTCATTATAATATTATTCCCATTTTCTAGATGAATAAACTGAGAACCAAATAGGTGAAGCATATTAGTTTCGGTATGGAATGGCATGAAGAGAAGAATTATACTAGATCCCTCCATTAGGAAATGGAGATACCAGGTTTTAGTCCCAGATCTATCTGATATAAATCCAGGGTGGTCAGTTTTCCAGAGCTTTCCATTTTGACACTGAAAGTGTTGCATCCTGTCAATCCTGGGAAAACTGGGAGAGTTGATCCCCTTATTAAATTCTAGGCTCTTTCTACAATACCGTATTGTGGTTCATGCAATGGCTTTCTCAATAGATTTGTGTTAAATATTAAATATTAAATATTTTAAAAGAAAATATTAGTATGAAGTAGATATTATTTTTTAAGTTTACCATTTCCCCCTTTGTGTTTGCTTATATACAGTGGTCTTTCTTACAATTAGTCAGGTATGCTGATTCTCATTGTTCCCGAGGGAGTGTTCAATAGGGAATAACATATTTCTTTGTCTATTTCAGGTTTAGTTCCTCTAAGCAATTGCAAAGTCTTTTAAAAACACGATATTTTTGATGCTATACCTGATTATGTATAAATACAAGTTTATGTTCTCAAAAATGACGGGATGATGATAGCTAAAATATGTTGGGCACTTGCTAGATTGCAGACACACTTCTAAGTATTTTCTGAAGATTGTCTTACAATTTCTGTATGAATTGTGTACTGCTTATTTTATAGACGGGAAAATTAAGGCACAGAGAGACATTCCAAGTTCACACATACACTAAATGGCAGATCCAGTATTCAACCTTGGCAGTCTGACCCCATACCATATGCTCTTAAGTACCTGCACCCTGAAGAATAGAAAATGATAACATTGGTTGTAGACAGAGAGGGTCGATTGCAGAGGAAGGAATAAGGAATTGTATGCCAGTATTTCCTTGAGAAGGTGGCCAATAGCTACTCAGTCTTTCAGGGACCATGCCTTAGGAAGAACACATTTTAAAAAACAAAGACAAAACAAGGTATATTTTAAAAAAATCTGAGAGAAGGGGCATTTGTGCTCCATTCCTAAGTAGATCCAAGATAAGACAAGATCTCAGAGTAAAAATCATCTCATGGTAGGTCTAAGAGTTTATTCCTAAGAAACAGAGGTCAATTAGAATTTAATTCATCTGTATATTACAAAATGCCAAAATAAGGGAGATTTAGACAAATTAGAGAGTTTTGTTTGTTTGTTTGTTTACTCAAGAAGTTGAATTATAGTAGCCCCATGATCATTGGGTCAAGTTTCTTTATCACCATCCTTGTCAGGTTTTTTTTGTGCTCCAAAATGACTGCATGAAGCATCAGATTCATATTTTTAAAAACAAAGGAGATAAGAAAAGAACATGTCCCCTTTCAAAGTCCCATCCAACAACTTCCACATATATCTTAATTGGCCAGGATTTAGTCACATCACTACATTTGGTTGCAAGGATGGGAAGTATATTCTATTGTTAGGCATCCTAAACAAAATGTTCTTTAACATTGATAGGAAGAAAATCAGTATTGTGCATGAACTAAAAGTTTCAATCAGTAGTTCCCAAGAAACAGCATGACCCAATAATATTGGGATTCCTGAATGCCAGATGATCCAATATTAGCTGAAAAATATTCAGACTCAGAAGATCCAAAAGCCAGGAGGGAGGTACAATATAGTAGCAATCTTCATAACAGATGAAAATGAACATGTTGAGAAATGATCTTCTCTTCTCTGTAATACTGTATAAGCCCACCCATCACCAAATACCTCTTAAATCCCTGAAAAATTGATACAATTCTAGGGAAAGGGTACAGGAGCCCCAGCTGGGCTGAAATTCATTTTATTCCATCATAACCAAATGAGGTGGAGAGATTCATTTCAATTTAAGAATAAAGGTAAATTTTTTTTCACATCTAGGATTGTAGACCAGGATTCGTAAAAATTACACGTGTAAGTGAAAGGAGGAATGTATCATTACATGTCAGTATCAAGACTGTGCATAGAGACAGATGAATATTTATGGAGCCTGATACTGTTTGATTATATTCCAGCCTCTTCAGACCTCATGAGTGTTACCTTAAGCACTTTGGCATGTAAATAAGCATTTTTATTATGAATTAGAATGCATACCTTTGAGTTCAACTGTGTCAATTGAGCAGTTGAATTGTGTTAGTTGGCTGGAGCTGCCATGACAAAGAACCACAGCCTGGGTGGCTTAAACAACAGACATTCATTTTCTCACAGTTCTGGAGACTTAGAAGTCTGAGATCTAGGTGTTGGCAGACTTGGTGTCTTGTGAGGCCTTTCTGCTTAATTTGTAGATGGCTATCTCTTCTGTGTGTCTTCCCATGATCTTTCCTCTGTGTGCATCTGTGTTCTAATTTCCTCTCCTTATAAGGACACCAATTATATTAGATTAAGGCCACTCTAATGACTTCATTGTAATTTAATTACCTCTTTAAAAAAACCTATCTCCAAATATGGGCACATTCTGAAGTCCTGGGGGTTGGGACTTTGATGTATGAATTTAAAGGGGACCCAGTTCAGTTCTTAACACCAACTTTGAACCCAAATGATCTGGTGCTTATTGCATTATCGGGTGGCACTTTATGACCATGGAAACCCCAGGGTTATCTTCATCAGCAAGGATTATTGAGCACTCTCTCTGTGCCCTCTGTTAGGAGTTGTAGGATCATAAGACCCCAGCAATGTGCAGAGCTTCTAATTAACTGTGGTTTCTGGATATTGAAATTCTGCACTAGGCAATCTGTTCTATCTGCTCTCATTGAAATTTATTCTTCTGTAGACATAGGGAAGGACCCAAATACTTAAATTATAAATGAGCCCAGTACTTAAACATAGCAAGTATGTAATAAATATATGTGTATGAGTAACTATGAGAACAAAATATTGCTGTTAAAATCCCTTGTAATTGAGTCTAGTTTATGATTTTTAGTAGTTGTACAACCCTGGTTGCTCATGTTACATATTTTTTTTTAAAATGAGGATAATCATTATTTATAAAACTTTATTAAATAACATTTCATATGACAAGAGCAATCTTTAAGCTCTATTCATACTATACAGTAGTCATTTATGGAAACTATATTAATATTAATTATGTATTGTGATTTATGGGAAAAAGCAACATCCTCCATTACTTCCATGCATGTTCATTTCACTCACAAAAGCCTCCCAAATACATCAGAGATATCTGCACAGCTCTGTCTGATATTACTTTCATCTTTCTAGGTGGGATTAAGAAGGACAAGAATGATATTCCTTTAGACTCTATAGTGCTGGCTAAGTTCTCTCTTTGTCTAATTGATTTAAAGAAAACAGGGTGAAGGCTTTCCTAGCTCTGCTTTCTAAGTAGTATATACACATTTTCAGGCCCCTGAAATATCAGAGGATTACTGGGGTAGCATATAGGGAGGATGCTCTATATATGAAGAAATATTAAAAATGTTCCTGTATCAGGTTTAGGTTAAGTTATGCTGCTGGAACAAAATAATCCCAAATCACAGTTGCTAAAAATAGTTTATTTCTTGCTCAAACTACATGTCCTATGTAATCAGGCAAGAAATTTCTTCAATAGTCATTCAGAGATAACCTAAGGGGCTTTCCTTTGATATACATATCCACCAAAAAAGTATGGCGAATTGCATAAATTGCACACTGTATCTTAGAATCTCTGCCAAGAAGAGACATATGCTACTTCTGCTTACATTTCCTGTGTGAAAGCAAATCCCATAGTCATCCCTAACTCCTAACCATGTGCCTGGAAGGGAAATGGAAATAGTTGGTGAACAGTAATAATATGTATTACTTATTAGTTGATTTCATCCCCTCCACATGAGAAAAGCCTACTGTGTATAAAGAAATGGCTTATGCACTTAGGACATAGGAGTTAATAGATATATCTCTATTTTCATAATGTTGTAATATCCTAATGCTTATAAAGTATGTCATAGATATGCATGTAATGGATAATATCAAGACAAGAAACATGGATGGAGATAGGCATGAGCATTCCTATTATTCTTACAGAACACTAAGTAAAATGTGGCTGGAGAAGATTGGTAAGGTGTAAGGCTAGAAAGGTCATGGGTAGGAAGAACATATATAGGGCCTGGTCAATCAATAGGAAGATTAGGATTATGAGTGAGATAGGAGGAAAGATGATATCATCAAACTCACATTTTAAATGGTCAAGACTTGGGAAGAGAGCAAGACAGAAGCAGAGAGACCAGTTAGAATCTCATTGTTCAGGGTGAGAAAGGACAGGAGCATGGACCAAGACAGTACCATTGGAAGTGGTAAGGAGAGATTAGATTCTTGATATTTGAAGATAGGCCCAATAAGATTTGTTATAGCTTAGCTTTCAAATAAGAATTTTAATTGGGTCTTGGAATAAAAAATAAAGACTGACAAAAGACACTGCTGTGCTACAGGAAAACTTAAATGATGTGGACAGGGTTCTCCCTCAGTAGTAGGAGAAATCAAGATAATCTAAAGCTTATTTTCTCCTTTGCTCTTCCACTCTTTTGTTACTTCTATGTTAATCATTACATTACTTAACTTCCTCCACAAGTAAATAGAGAATATCAGAGGCAGCAGTTATCTCTTTCCTTCTCTACTTCCTTCAAAGTCTAGAATTTTGCTTCTCACAGAGTATGTGCTCAATTGAAGATATCAACTGAAGAGACTACCAAAAGTGGAATTAGAGAGAAAAAAAGATATCACATTATTGCTTCTTGGTTCATTATGAAATATAGTAGAATGCTTTGCTTACTCTGTCTTACACTCTTTCCTGTTCATGGTTATATTGCAACTGTTTTATGAACTATTGCTTTTGAACCATAGATCCTTTAAAAATTAGATTAGTTGCTAATATCCACCTTTTTTCTTCAACTCTTGGCTAAACTTTCAAGGGGGTACAAAACAAAAAGCCTAGGAACCATATACAATTCTATCTATCCTAGGAATGCTTCTGGATAGAGAAAAGTAAAAACAGACCCATTATGTATTCCCAGTGTCCTAGGGCACACTTTTAGTCTTGAGTGATGTACTTTACCTTCTAGGTCCTATAATAGTACATATACCCAGTAACTAATTTTTTCCACAAATATTTATGATGTACCAACTAGATCCTAGGGTCTAGGATCAGACACAAACAATCCAGATATTGGTCAAGTAATTTACAAGTGTTATTCATGTTACCAAAGTGAATGTAAAAATAAACATATAGGAGTTCAAAATGTGGTTCAGGCGATAAAAAAGTGAAAAATTTATAAAGTTCTTAGACCAATTTATGATGGAAGATCTATAACAGGAGTTCACAAACTGTAGCTTATGGGTCAGTTGTACATTTTTGTAAATAGATTTTTATTGAAACACATTTTTGTCCATTCTTTAAAGTTTTCTCTATGAGTATTTTCCTACCATAATGGCAGAATTGAATAGTTGTGCTAGAAACTATAAAGATTCTCAAGGTTAAGTATTACTATGTGGTTCCCTACAAAATGTTTGCTCACCTCAGGTCTATGCAATGGCAGCAACAGCCACAGGAATACTCATAACTTTTAAGTGTGATATGCATGAAAATCTCTTCTTCCTGGTCATAGGGTTGGCAATGGCAACAAAATCTGTATCTGATTGGCCCATGAAAGCAAACCTAACATATGAGAGCATTTCTCTATGCTGGCCTATAGGAGAGAATTCACCTTAATGCAGTATTTTTATACAAGGCTAAAAGAGTTTTTCTAAATATGTGTCAATTGGTCTATCCCTCATTTAAAATTGTGAGAAAAACCATACAGAGGCTTTCTCCAGACCCAAATGTTGATTTATTGACTTTGGCAACTCTTGAGCTCATGTTTACTTTGTCATGACAATAAAGTTATTGAAATTGAAGTTGAATCAAATTGACAGATACCAAGAACTACAGCTAAACTGGCCCAAGTACATTTTTTATTTATAGGATTCCACATAGTGTATTATATTGGCATTTAATGAAGGCCAAAAATATTCCCAAACTGAGAGACAACCTAAAACAGCAAATCGACTAGTAGTTGTCTACTCATGATGGTTTTACATAGAAAGCAGTATCAATGGTATACCTCGGAGGTGGTAATGCAATGACATAGTGACTATTATGGGACAAAGAACAATTTCCTCCAAAATAAAGTATTTGTAGACCTTCTGTCCAAACACAGGATTTTAAAGAAAATGTCACTGACCATATAATTCCATTATTTTCAGATTTCTAAGGGTTTCTGTAATCGTTCCCACACAAGTTGTGCATCCTTATTTTTCTTTTAATTCACAATAAATTTGGACCCTTTTATTCTCTTTCAGTATTCAACCACATTTACTGAATACTCAGCAGCGTAATGGATTTATTATATGAGCAATCTCCGTAAATGTAGGAAGACAGGCCCTATGTCCTTAAAGATACAACCTAAAAAGAAAAATAGTAAGTTATAAAATATTTTGTAAAGCAGGCAATAAAACAATACACAGATAAACTCACAAAAAATGTTTATGAAACATGTGAGAGTGTGAACATTTTTGACCTATTGGGCTGATTATTAGTTATAGCTGCTTAGAGGACATTTGGTGGAAGTGAGCTTCAAATGGAATTTGGAAGGAAAGAACTTAGGACATTTGCAAGAGACCATAGATCAAAGGTTGATAAGCTATAGTCAAGTCTGGCTTGCTGGCTGTTTTTGTAAAAAAAAAAAAAAAAAAAAAAAAAAGTTTTATTGGAGCATCGTCATGTCCATTTGCTTATGAATTGTCAATTGCTGCTTTCATGCCACAGTCGCAAAACTGAGTGGTTGCAACAGTTAGTATAGTCTACAAACCTTAAAATAATTTATAATATGGCTGTTTAAAATGGCCTTGACATGGTTTGCTGCTGTGCCTCAGAGGAGTAAGAAGCTAGAGGCTGAGACACTGACTAGTGAGAACTCTTTTTTTTTTTTTTTTTAATTTTTTTTAAATTTATTTATGATAGTCACAGAGAGAGAGAGAGAGAAGCAGAGACACAGGCAGAGGGAGAAGCAGGCTCCATGCACCGGGAGCCCGACGTGGGACTCGATCCTGGGTCTCCAGGATCGCGCCCTGGGCCAAAGGCAGGCGCCAAACTGCTGCGCCACCCAGGGATCCCGAGAACTCTTATATTTTATCATTTGTAAAATAATTAGGACACAGATATTTGTATTTATTTAGGTGCTTTCAGTTATTTCATCTGCAAGGATGGATATAAATTAAAATGATATCAAAGATGATAATCACATAACTGAACCTTGATTTTCTTATTTGAAAAATAGAAACGATATCACCTACAAACAGATCTTTGAGAGGATTATATGGGGAAAAAAACCCTTTCTCATGAAACCCGGCAGGGTTATCACCCTGAAACTGGCCTCCCCACTGTCACTGAGTTCTGAATCTCAACCTGTCATTTGGCTGAATCAGGGTTTACTTACAGAAGTATTTTTAACTTTCCCAAATGTTTGAGAACCTTCTTCTGAATAAGGAACTAGATTGTTCTCTCACACCATTCTTCAGGACTTCACTTCTGGACCCTTCACATTAGCCTAAGTGTGAATTGGAGTTTAAATCTGTGAAGGTCTCATTGTAAATGTAAAAGGGAACCTAAGACATTTAGCATTACTTGAAATATGTCCTAAACCAACTTAGGATTTGTTGGAAATAGAAAACTCATATTTTGATCATCTTTTTTTTTTTCAGAATTTAAGGAGAGAAAACTTTAAGAGAACTACATTATCCACAAAAATATTCTAAGTACTGCCATGCTATAAAGTCCAGCTGCGAAACTAGTCCTACCTCATGTATAATGCACCAAATACCAAGCTGCAGAATTTAAAGTAATTTTAAGAATTATGGGTGGAGATGAACACATTTCTCTTTAAAGGTTCTACTAAGTTGAAACTCATGCAAATATGCTATAGACATTTACATTCTTACATTCGAATCCTCTAACCCCTAAGATCTGAAATGTGTTGCCTGTTTCCAAGTACTTTCACATTATGGGTTTTATCCTTTAATCTGGTTTGGGAGACAAGGTGAAAGAAGTTCTTCTTCTTGTTCTTGTTCTTATTCTTGTTCTTGTTCTTCTTCTTCTTCTTCTTTCTTCTTCTTTTTTACCTTATAGAAAGGTTGAAGTTTAGCAGGTTAAAGAACTATTTTAGATACACATCAGAATTACCATTAATGCTCAAAACTTTGGCAATGATTCTGCGGTTCTGGGGAAGGCAAATTTTAGCTTGCATAAAAACTTTTCTGAATGTCTAAGTCTATATCTATATCTTTATATCTATATATGTCTGTCAAGAGAGGGAGATAAAGAGAGTTATAGAAATCACATCACTCTCTGCCATGCTAATGGTTATGCTCATAATATCCTTTAAAAGGATATTTCATGGATTATGCTTCTCTTTTGCAGTCATAGCAGATGTAGGACTCAGTGCTTGTGTTGAGAAGGATGTTACATGTTCCTCAATTCATGGAAACTTCAAGTTTGGAAAAGAGAGGACTCTGGTTAATATCTCCAGAGACCCACAGGGAATGTCACGCTCCATAAAATTGTTTATGCATTTGTATACAGTGCGTGATCATCATCTCTTGGCAAGAGGACACAAGTTAAGCACCTTCCATATGCAGCAGGGAAAACCCCTTCGGCAAGGAAGTCTACCCGTTGGCATGCACAAATTATACTAGCTTTAGTTTTACTATGTCAAAAGGAACATTCACCATACTTAATGAGAGGCATTGGATTAGTGCTGAGTGTTTTCAGCAGGGGAAGGAATGCTCAGGTGCTTGGGAAAACAAGTCACCTGGAGGGTACAGTGAAGGTCACTTACTCATAATGAAAAATCAATTACTTTGATGGCAGCAAATAGAATCTCCAGTATGCATATGGGGGTGCATGTACTCATACATGTGTGTTGAATACAAACATATATTTTATGTACTTTTACTGCCACTCATGTTTAATTTATAAAGCTGAGAAAGCAACACTATCTTGCCAGATGACCAGTCAATTATTCAAGTAGTCCTTTCCTCCCTTTCAAAGAGGGCGGCTTGAGAACGTGATTGTGTCCCAGGACCCCCCACTTTGTGTGCCAATTTGATTGTTCTTCCTATTAATTTTTTAGACATTTACTATGGAGTGTTCTGAATTGACAACTAAGACGGGCCAAACAACAAGCCATTGATTTCATGTTCCAGATATTCTTATTTTATAAACTTAGGCAATACAGGAAATATTCTTGTCTTAGAGAACATTTTTGAAAGTACCTATTAAGGGGAATTTTATGGTCAAATTCCAAAATTGACTTAAAGATATATTTATGTTCAGAAAAATCCATTTCTTTGTCCATTCTTCCATGATGCCTATAATTTCCACCCTGAGCATTATCATCCCTTTAGGTTGTAGCAGTTTTTAGAATGCCTAACAATATATGTCTTGGATAAAGTGAAGACATTAAGAGTTGTGTCTTTGTGGACGCTATTGAGTAAATTGGTATATCTAAATAGTCTGTTCACTAAAGAAATTGCACAGGGCATGTAAGTTTTGATTGATAGCAGGGAGGATGCATTTATTCAACCACTTATTTATTCAAGCATTCCCTATTTCTTTATCGAACATGATTTATTGATTTTCCACTGTGGAGGTTGAATGTTCATAGGAGAAGCTAATTGCTAATCTTAGGCCTCGTGAAGGCAGCGGCACCATATGAGGCATCCCAGTGCACAAAGCGCAATCAAGTCTAGTCAGGAATAGAATGGTGAGAATCATGAAATGAAATATTGTTATTAGTCAAAGAGTCAAGGTCGTGTCCCACCTCTGTCTTTCCTGTGGTTTATCTTGACTACTGCTTGTGTCACTCAGCCAAAGTGTCATTAGGAGACTGTCCAATGTCTTGAGACAACTTTCATGGTGGTGAGGCACCAACTGGAGCACTGTTGCCCACCCGGGAATGCACACAGGGCCTCTTGCACAGTGGTTGCCTTCTATGGTCCTCCAATACCCCTTAAGGGTTCTGGGTTATAGACCCTTGAGCCAGAATCTAAACATTAAAGCCAATAAGATGATTCTTTAAAGAAAAAAAAACAAAAGATGTCAAGAAAATTAACATACCTTTAAAACAAGTACAGAGGTCCTATAGGTGGCATTCTCCTAAGTCAAAGCCAAGATCCTCACAGTAGCCCACAAGATTCTCATGATCCATATGCTCCACGCTCTCACACTCCTCGTCCTCGTACCTCTTTGAACTCAGCTCTCTCCACTCACTACCGAATAAGCGCTATGAAAACAGGAGGTGGGGTGTTTCTAGTACTTAGAATAGTATCTGGCAAAGAGTAGGCTCTGAGTACATATTCCTTTAAAGCAAAGCATGAGCAGTTTATATGTCTAGCCTCTCTCTCTGTTTAACTGTTTAATTCTTTCAGCCTCAGATCCCTTGTTTATAAAGATAAGAACCATACTGCCCATCCTCCAGAGAAGCTGAGAGAATAAAAAAGAATAACCCACATAAAGGATCTGGCACAGTGGCCTACATGAAGTCAGTAGTCAATAAATTTTTGTTTTGCTTCCTGTCCTCTTTTATTCTCTATGTGTAATAATAGTAGTTAATATTTACTGTATTGTTACCATACGCCAGGTTCTATGCTGAGCACTGTATAAGCATTGTCTCATTGAATTTCTCAGCCCTGTGAGCTAGGAACTATTACTACTCTCATTTTATAAATAAAGATTAGAAAAGTTAAATTATTTTTTCCAAGATCACACAGTCAGTAAGCAGTCAAATCAAGATGTAAATTAGGTTTACCTGACACCATAATCCCTTACTTTGCCATACATAGTGAATGCAGTAGGAAATACTTAATTGCTCTCTTGAGCTTGAATCATGCATGTATAGATGACTAATATATTGTTCATGCTCCAAAAGCTGGAGTATATTGGTGTCCCTTACCAATGGACATCGTGGTCCATTTACATGTTTGCTTGTTTGTTTAATCTCAAGATAGCTTAAATTGCCTGGCTCACTTGATAAATTTGTCTGGACCATCTTCATAAAATTCCATCTCTGACTCTAGAGAGTTCATGTGCAGGTCTTCATAATATATAAAATAGATTTGCCACCTACTGTTGATTACTTACTTGCAAGGAGCTGTAATATAAAATATATTTACATGTATTATTTTGCATATAGTATATTTTTGAATTCTCAAACCAACCCTATTATATAGACATTATTATACCCATTTTTACCAACAGGGTCATTGGAGAGGTTAGGTTTGTCTGAAGCCACACAGTCAGTAAGTAGCAAAGCCCTTAAGAAACTATGGAACCTGAATTTCAGCAACTGATTTTCATAGGAGTTAACATAACTCAAAAACCTAATTCAGTCTGACTCCAGTGCCTGTGCTCTTAACTATTGTATTAAACTATAAAGTACTATATAAATGTGAGGATTTATTATACCTTTTCTTATACCATTATTCCCCATGGAAATTTCTGCTCTGGAATGCCTTCATAAGAACTTTAAGTTCCATCTACAGGAACCCTCTTTGCAATCAATTATTCAAGGAACTGAGTTGACAATTGCTCTCACAAGTATCCAAAAACGAAGGCCAAAAATGACTTTGGCATAACAACCCAAATGCTCATCAAGTGTCTATCTGACCACTTTGGCTGAATGGAGAGGCCCTTAGCCATGAAGTAATAGGCAGTTCAGATAAAGCATTTATATGGGCTGCCTAAAACTCGAAATTGGCAATCTTCCCAAAGTGGAGTGCCAAGGTTCTGACCTGTTCCTGGGCAGAGGGGAAGGTTGCAGGCTCTTCTCTCATTGCTGATGTCTCAGTTGCCAAGGATGCATGCCTGCCAGCTTCCAAATCAACTTCTGGTTGAGATTTGAGATGGAGACCACTTCTGTGGAGTGAATTAGGCATCTGGAGAAACAGCATTAATTTCGTTAAGCTGCTCAAAAATAAGTTAGGAGCTCTTGAACATCCCATAAACTGTGTATGCGATCACTCAGCTGCACCTTATAGCCAATGCTATCCTTCCCTTAAAACATTTTCCCAACATAGTTGGAAGACTTCTTGCTTCTCCCGAATGATCATTTTCTGTTATAATCTCTGAATGAATGACTCATTGACTTTATTCCCATTGTCTTCTATGTTTGCTAGCAATGCCATCCACATTCTATGATTGTAGAACAATTTAAAGTCCTTACTGAGTTTGGTGTGACTCTGGAATGTATTCATCAATATCTGTTTCAGCTTGTAATGCAGGTCATCTTTATGGGATGTGTCCACCTGCGTAGACACCAGTTTTCCCTCCCAAGCCCATAAGTGCTTCTACACTGTGTCTCACAGCCCCACCACAGAGAGTAGTACTTCTTTGGGGTACACCAACAGCAAGATCAAAGACATGATGAAGTGACATAAAGCTGTAAGCCACCAGATTCATGATAGCATCCAAAAGTTTGGCAGGAGGGTATCATTAATATTTGAGAAGATTCCCTGCTTTTTGGCAGGAAGTCTGCCCACAGCTTTCCAATTAGCATGCTTTATGGCTGGAGAGAAGCTGGTTTCTCAATTGTAAGTACCTTGTCTGACTGAAATCTTACTCTGCCAGATAAATTACAAAGGAATTTCTACCACTTTACCCAGACTCCAACTTAACCACAAGATTAATATGAAAACAGGGCCCTCCCTCAAGTCTTCCTCGAGTTCTTTTGAGAATTTTCTTCATTATGTCTTCCAAATGTTCTGCTTCACTAATGGAACATTAAATGGTATTCTTACCAAGAGGTGAGGAATGGAAGTTTCAACTAAATCTTCTCAGAAGAAAGATCTAGATTGTGACATTGCATTAGGGAATGGGAGCAAATTACTTACCATGACACATCTTTCTTAATTTCTGCTTGCTATGAGTTGAAATATAATTAATAGAAGTTAAGCTGAGCAGGACTAAGCCTTAACTTAAGACACAAAACATTGACACTGTCTCTTCAGTTTTATGATTTGTGCCTTCTGGGGAAAATCCCCAAACATCAATAGTGAACTTTTCTGGGGATATTATGTTGTTTGGAAATATTTTTTTTTAAAGATTTGTTTGAGTGGGGGAAGGGACAGAGGAAGAGAGAATCTCAAGCAGACTCTGAACTGAGCATAGAGGATGACCCAGGGCTCAATCCTATGACCCTGAGATCATGACCTGAGGCTGAAATCAAGAACTGGATGCTTAGCTGACTGCACCACCCATTTTCCCCTGGAAATATTTTAAATCTGTGTCTGAGACTCTGCAAGATCACATCTGGAATGGCTTATGGCTTAATGATGTTCTTGACTTCTTGTTGCATGAAAGGTCTCCCAAACACCTCCCATTAGAGAAAATTTTGTTCAGTTTAATGAGATTTTTCACCACTAAAGTGTTTTTAGTGAAAATCTAGAGCCAAATACTAGTCAATCTACATTGACAATATGTTGGTAGAAAATATTATTTCCCGTGTAATATTTATGGTTTAATTAAAAAATCAGAAGCAAAAGCATTTTTATGCATTAACACCATGTACGTACACAAAAATTTCCTGAGGAGCCCACAAAAACAAGTATCTTTCATTCTGTGATTAACAGCTTTAACACATACATATCATGCTTCAAAACTGAGATGTTATATCTAATAGCTCACTTAATTTTCTAGTTAACCTTGAGTAGAGATAAACTGGTTGTTATATAAAACACATAAAACTTCAAAGTATATAGGGTTCATAATAATTATCATATTGTGTTTCTACCAGTGTCTTATTATTAATGATTGTTATAACTTTTTCACATGAGAAAACAAGGTGCATTATAACAATAGTAAGCAAGCCAATATCTCCTTGACAGACGTGATGCCAAAGTAACATTTTTTTTCTAGACTGTTTCCATCCTTTCAGTTATAAATCCTTCAGAATCAGGACTAGTTAGACTCTTAGCCAAGGCACAAAACTTAACGGGGCTCCAAAAAAAACTCAGTAATCAAGATAAATAATATCTTATGCTTATTTTAAAAAATAAATATTATGTCATAGGTACTATGGAAAATGGTATGCAGGATTCTCAAAAAGTTAAAATAGAACTATCTAGCAATCCACTTCTGGGTAAATATCCTAGGGAATTTAAATCAGGATCTCAGAATGGTATCTATGCTCTCGTGTTTACTGCAGCATTATATACAATAGCCAAAATATGGAAACTACCTAACTGTTTGTCAAAAGATGAATGGATGAAGAAGATGTGCATAAATATATGTGTGTATGTGTTTGTATTCATACATGTAACATACAGATGTGTGAATAGACATAACGGAGTATTATTCAGCTGTGAGAAAGAAGGAAATCCTGCCATTTGTAATATAGACAGACCTTGAGAACATTATATTAACTGAAATAAATCAGACAAAAACAGATAGTGTATGAAGTCTCTTATATTTAGAATCTAAAACAACCAAACTCGAGATAGAGACTAGAATGGTCGTTACCAGGGGTTGGAGGTTGATGGAGCTGAGAAAATATTGGTCAAAGAGTACACACTTCCAGTTTGAAGATGAATAGCTTCTGGGGATCTAATGTACCTCATGGTGATTCTAATTAATAATATTCTAGGGCATCCTGGGTGGCTCAGCAGTTTAGTGCCACCTTCGACCCAGGGCATGATCCTGGAGTCCCAGGATGGAGTCCCATGTCGGGCTCCCTGCATGGAGCCTGCTTCTCCCTCTGCCTCTGTGTGTGTGTGTGTGTGTGTGTCTCATGAATAAATAAAATAAAATCTTTTTTTTTTTTTTTTTTAATTTTTTTTTTTTTTTATTTATTTATGATAGTCACAGAGAGAGAGAGAGAGGCACAGACACAGGCAGAGGGAGAAGCAGGCTCCATGCACCGGGAGCCCGACGTGGGATTCGATCCCGGGTCTCCAGGATCGCGCCCTGGGCCAAAGGCAGGCGCCAAACCGCTGCGCCACCCAGGGATCCCAAAATAAAATCTTAAAAAATAATTATAATATTCTAGTATATACTTGAAAGTTGCTAAGAGAGTAGATCTTAAATGTTCTCACCATAAAAAAGAAGAGATAGTATGTGGGGCACCCGGGTGTTTGGGTCAGTTAAGTCCCTGACTCTGGCTCAGGTCATGATCTCAGGGCTCTAGGATCGAGATCCACATTGGCAAGGCGGAGTGCGGGGCTGGGGGTGGGGCATGCTCAGCAGGGAGTCTGCTTGTTCCTTCTGTTTCTGCCCTTCTCCTTGCTTGTGCTCTTTGTCTGTCTCTCTCTCAAGTAAACAAATAAAATCTTTAAACAAAAAGAAGGAGGAGGAGGAGGAGGAGGAGACCTGATAAAGGTGTTAGTAATGCTATGGTGGTAACTATTGTGCAATAAATAAATATCAAATCAATACATTGTACACCTTAAACTTACATACTCTTATATGTCAATTATCTCTCTATTTTATAAGGCTGGAAAATGTATTTCCATAGCAAAGAAGTCAAAATTAATGCAAAAAAATATACTGAACAAAATTTCAAAATTTTAAATCAAGACAGGATTAGAATTACTAATTTTTCCTCGACTCCTGCGTTTCTTCATAGATCAATGTCAAATGTCTACTTCTATTACTTGGTCTTGATGTTGCACTAATTTTTAAGTGTTAATTCTCTTTAATATGTGATTCTCTCTCTTCACTGAAATAGTAAGCTACAAGCAGTCAGGAATTCTTGGTGTGCTTCTCTACTCAGTAGGTTGCTGATCATTGAGAACTACTTACTTCTATTTAAAATTACATTTGGACAAAGAGAAGAACAGCCCTCCTCTTAAGATGCTATTTATTAAAATGAAAAAGTCACAGAGGCCACAAAATATAGAGAACAGAGCAGTAGTTTGATGAGTAGTTCTTCTTATGTGACCTCAGGCAAGTTACTTAACTTCTCTGGTCCTCCATTTCCTTACCTGTGATGTAAGCATTTTAATACTTCCCTTGTTGGGTGACTAAGAGCTAAATGGGATAACCAATGTGAAATACTCAACCTATTGCAGACATTGAAGATTTTTTTTTTCCCTTCCTACTTATCATCCTCTCTGTCCCATTTCTGGATAATTTAAGTCCTTGACTCCAAGACCCCAAACACATAGGTGACCATTCTTGTGTACAGAGTACCTTTGCAATATGTTACACTCAAGTGTTAGCTCTGCCTCCTTACCTTTCCTGACCCTGAGCAACATCCCTTCCCTGGCTGTCTAACTTGGGGTATACACCAGATGGCAGTGTCCCATTGAGGACAGGATCCTCCTGGCCTTTCAGCTCACTGACCAAGTGACCAGTTGCTTGGCCATATCTCTATGCGTGTTACAGGTCAATAGCATTAGCCTTGGGGCCTAGTTGATGTTCAATGTAAAAATAAACACTGGAAAATCTCTGTACACATTCTATTCCCCTTCAGCTGCAGAGCATTTCATTTACAAGGTCAGTTGAAAGAGGTACATATGGGATGTTGGAGTAAACATACACTTCAAATAGGTTGTCAATATTCACATTTCCATGCACTTTAATCAGGACATAATCATCTCTACAGTG
Organism: Canis lupus familiaris; assembly: GCF_011100685.1. Lineage (NCBI taxonomy): Eukaryota > Metazoa > Chordata > Mammalia > Carnivora > Canidae > Canis > Canis lupus. The sequence goes on along the minus strand of NC_049224.1, from coordinate 87,194,367 downwards.
TATCTGACACACATTGCTAGGCACCAGGGCTACAAACACAAGTGCTACAGATCTAGTACCTTCAAGTAGTCACTGTTTAGTGGAAGAGATAGTTTAAGGCAAGTAATAATAGAATTATGTGATCCTTGTCATGTTATTCAACACAGAGGACTTTGCAATTTTTAATCAATATACATATCTGCCTTGGAGTTAATGCATTTCATAGGTTTTACTAAGTTCACCAGCCTTCAGCTAAGAGTTCTCAGTTCTCAGATCTCATGGATGCCTAGGGTTCTCCATTTAAAAGTACGATAAACATTTCTACCGAGCTACAATCCATTATGATTTTGAAAGCTTTTATCATATTCACCTTTCAGTACTAAGAAGTAATATACCTGATAGTTGCTGCTACATCTATTAATTTACCTTACAAACATTTGCCACAGGATGCCAGGCACTATGCTTGGAGAAATATAACCAGGAGTAAACTATACTTCTTGGCCCAAAGACTGAGTCTAATAAAAGGTTAAAAATTGGTTAGAATTTGAGGTTCTGCTCGGTGAATGTGCTGCAAGTACATGAGTGTATGTGTGTGTGTGTGTGTGTGTGTGTGTTTACATACACATGCAATTTTTAGTTGCTGCTGCTACTTTGGGCTAGTTTCATGACTGACAGCTGAGTCATTTACCCAAGGGGTGTGTGTATTTGTGTGTGTGTGTGTATGTGTGTGTTACCCTTGGTGTGTGAATGTGCTTGTTGAAGCTGAAGACCACTCTCTCTGTTAAGTACTCATAGACATATACCCTATCTAGGATTGCCAAACTGGAAAATTAATAACTGGAGTCAATTTCTTCTGGTCACATTTCATTCCTTTTTTGTCCTATTCACTTCCTGAGCCACCCTGCCTCTGACTGGGACCAGTCACCCTCCCATGACCTCTAAGGACTCACAGGAATCTGATTTTCCTACAGACCTGCCAGCTGGAGACTTGGGAATCTGATCTACTCTTGGACCTTTCACAGGCTCAGCAGTGGCATTTCAGAGTAGGCGCCACACAGATCCCTGCCTCACTTGTTCCCCAATATGTGTAAGGACACTGCCCATGGCATTTCAAGGATCTCAGAGACCCACTCTGTGCCTGGGAGGCTTGCTGTCTTCAGAAACTTTGCAGCCAACACCACTGGAAGCTCAGCAAGGAGGCATTGGGATGCTTGGCCAAGTAGAGCCCCCAAGGTGCCTGTCAGAGCTGTGCATGGCTAACAGACCACAGTTCCAGTTCAACAAGATAGTTATCTGAGATTTAAGATGAAAAGGGATTGTTAAGCCTTCTCTTCTCCTTTCTCAAAGTGTTGATATAATGCTATCCCCTTGGTAAAAGAGGGAGGAAATGAAATAATCCCTGAATTCTTCAGTTATCTGTGGCGTATTGGAACTGCCATCTGCTATTTTGACTGTTGGTGATACATACAATTGGGGACCATCGTAGAGGGTATCTGTTTCTTCCTATGATTATCAAGGCCTGAGATGGAGCCTGGGAATCTGAATTTTAAAAGTGCACCATGTTTTTTGTGATGCAGACCAAATGGAAACCACTGCTTAAAGTTTCCTCCTAACACACGGTAGTGTGATTGAAGTATTTCCAGAATACAAAAAAGTAAGTGTATGATACAAGGTCAGATAAGTAGACAGAGATAAGGTCAAGATTAGAACTTGGGTTTCCTGACACCTGGTCGACTGCTCACTCTGCGCCCTGCATGGGCCCAGCCTGTGTTTTAAATGATGATTATGATACATATGGAAAAAGGCAGATGGGTGCTTTCACAGCTTCCATGGTGTTCTCCAAAAGTACAAAACAAAACAAAACAAAATCATTGTTTAAGGCTGTGGAAGGAGAACCAGAGGAAAAAGAGGTCATGCTCCCTAGCAATGAGATGATAAAATAATTTGCATTTCTAAAAATGGAGGAAGAAGAGCAGTGAGGGTGAGTGGGGGTGGGGGTGGGTTTTCTGAAGACAGCAATGAAGTCTAGAATGACCCATGGCTCTCATCTTGAAACATGTATTTCTGAGTCACTGTGGAGATGACTTAAAGCCAAAAAAAATAATCATGATTACTAGCTAATCAGCACGTGTGCTGTACCAGACGCAGGTCTCTTGCTAGCACAATGCACTGTGGCAAGCAGAAATGGTTCTGTGAAGATAGTGAAACTTACCCTCTGGGGCCCTCACTTGCCTAGGCCCCATCCATGATCCTGAGAGAGGCCTTGGAAGCGTGTTCATATAATCACGTTTTATAAAATGTGTAAAGTGGATATTTTTTTTCTAATTTATACAGAATTAACCTCTGGAGCCCCCAAATATGTAACCTCTGGTGAGCTATTGCCAATGATTTTGGCATTGAGGCTACTACTAACCAGCTGTAACATTTTAGACAGTATTCTGAGGCTCACTTTTTTCACCTGTAAAATGGACTTATCCCTACCACCCAACTTTATAAAGTAACTCAGTATCGAATTACATCATAGCAGGTGGAGAACTCTAAGAAGTATTAATTGTGGTTTTATTTAAGGACTCTGGAAACTGTAAAATCTACGGAAAGAAACGTTTAGTCTCAAACACAACATAATATTCTCCAGTGAAATCATTAATATACATGCACGGACCCACTTAGCTGTGCACTTGGATGGGCCTGGGTCTAGCTCTGGAATAGAACACTTACTGACAGAAAGTTCTTTAAATTGGAAAAGAAATAGTCTGTCCCATTTGCTTTGCACAGATTGCTTATGGCTTAGGATCAATGGTGAAGTCACTGCTCACAAAGCCACTCAGGTCACCAAAGCCCTTCCCAGACATGCAGTGAGATGAGTGCAGATGTCTCAGCCCCACTCAGCAGAGGGAAGATCATCTGGCCTTCTTCAGTGCAGTGCTTTGAAGATACAGCAAGACGTGTCTTCTCCCAGCACAAACCTTAGTGCACAGCTGTTTCCCTCAGCTCAGGTCCATATAGATCCCTTTCTCCCATCCTTGAGAATGTTTATCCCTGGCAGGAAGGCGTTAGCTGTATAACTGACACATTCTCATTTTCCCATGGCTTCTGCCTCCTGTTGCCCCGGGAAAGCCCAGCACCACCAGCTTCCTGTAATGCAGCAGGTACTTCACGCATATCATCTCACTTAATCCGTCCCAGCAGAGCGAGAGGAAGATGTTATGCGACCCATTTTGCAGAAGAGGGGTTAGAATTTCAAGGACAAGAAGTGACTTTCCGGAGGTCAACAATGAATGAGAGAGAAAGCCAATATGAGATCTTCGTCTTTCAGAATTCAAAGCTCATGCACCTTCTCCTCCTCTCTGCCACCTCCTTGAAAGGAAAGAAGAAAGACGGTATTTTTCTTGCCCTCACATTATAAATTGGATTGCACCAAGTGGAATGAAATGCAGTCAGATTTCATGGCCATTTCTTTTTTGTTTTTTTTTGTTTTTTTTTTTTTTGTTTTTTTTAATTCCACATAAGGGTAATGGCTGCAGCCTTTTTAATCCCCTGAATGACAGTAGCATATATTGCTGGTTCTGTGCCAATCCCCAGAGCTCAGACACTCTCTAACGCAAACAAAGTGTCTCACAGGCTCTGAAAGGTGCCTTCACTTCTCCTGATGGGGACTGGATATTAGGGTTCATTCTCAAGAAGTATCGTCTCGGATGGGAGAGGATGCCCTGAGCTGCAGATTGAACAGCAGTATTGACACTTAAGCCTCTGCACAAAGCTTTATTTGTGTGGCTCCGTGGCCCCTTGTCAGTAACAACTGACTGTGTATGCAGTACTGTGAGGGGATCCGGAGAGTTGCCAGGCGTGCCAGCTGGAATGTTCTGAGTACTTGGGGTTGATGAGGAAGGAGCTCGGAGAGCGGAGTTAGTTTTCTGTGAAGTGGGCCACAGTGAGTGCATTTTGTGGAAGGGGCAGTGCCAGAGCACTTTCCTCCCTTTGAGTTGTGTGTTTTCTGAAATGCTAAGTGAATATTTCACAGTCACCTATACCAAATTGGATTTTTTTTTCTCTCCTTTGTTTTTATTGACCCATCATTCATGTAATAAATATTTATTGAGCAACTACTATAATTCACGCTCTATGATAGGAACATGGGAAACAAAGATGAATAAAGTGTCATCTGTGCGCTCTGTAACTTACAGTTCAGATAGGGTGATATGCACGCAAACAAATGTGAGTGGTAAAGTGCTCTGTACAGTGTGCCAAAAGTATATTTGGGGCTTAAGGGAGAATGTGTTCCATAGGATGTAGGGAGGAAAATAAAAGAGGAGTATTCAGAACAACATGGTAGAAAAGACCTTCCCTGCAAGACAGCATTTTCAGCAAGAAGAACACAGGCTGTTAAATTAGATAAATATGAAATTAAGTCCTAGTTCTGCTAACTTTGAGCTATGCAACCCTAACTCTGATTTCACCTTTCTGAGCATCACTGTAAAGAGAGGATGACACGACTATGCCCACCCCAGAGAGTGGTGAACCTCGTTCGACAGTTCAAAGACAAACTTGTACCATTGCGTATAATTCAGTGATTTTCCAGGGAGAGAGTCTCTCTGGGTTAGAGGGTGACTTTCCCCAGTCATGCTATTTGAACTTTGGTATGTGAATGTTTCCCTTCACCCACCTAAGATGTGCCAAGAATAGAGAACCTTGACCTTAAAGATTGGAAATGTGAGCTGACAAATGGAAGACCTTAACCCCACCCACGTACAATGCCCATCACTCCTTGAGGGATGATGATTTGGTTTCGTTTACCACGTAGAAGAATGTGTTAGGTGTGACCTCATGCTGTCCTTCTGGAATAATGAGAGTGGCAGATATTGTCAGGCATTCATATTTGTATATGGAGGCCTGATAGAGGCTAAACAGAGATGACCTTTTCTGAAATCCTTGTCTTTTCATACTAGTCAATTTTCTGTTATGTTGGGGAAGCTGAGGCAGCTTAATAGACATATCAAATAATCAAATGTAGTAAAACTTATTATTACTGTGTGAGTCAGGGTTCTATCTTTCAAGCAACAAACGCTGTCTCTCTTATTAAGAAACAGAGTTTACTGAAACAATATTGGGATTGGGTAGCCCGCAGAGTCGTTGAGCAAGCTGGAGAACCAGGCCTGCCAATCATGCAGGAACTGGTCTGATGAGGAAGGCAAGGAGATGACTGGCACTGCCATCGATTGACAAGGGCTACTGTCTCCATGGACCTGCCATTTCTAAGGAACTTGAATTCATGGCAGGTGACTCCAGCACCAGTGCCTCTTCTTGCCAGGAACTCAACATGTAGGTATTGCCACTGTACCACCACCAGAGAGGAAAGGAATTCCCCAATCCTTCCTTTCTCCAGCACCAGGATTTAAGTCTTTTTTTTTTTTTTTTTTTAAATTCATGAGAGACACAGGGAGAGAGAGAGAGAGGCAGAGACACAGGCAGAGGGAGAAGCAGACTCCCTATAGGGAGCCCAATGTGGGACTTGATCCCAGGACCTCGGGATCATGCCCTGAGCCGAAGGCAGATGCTCAACCACTGAGCCCCCCAGGTGCCCCACCAGGTTTGAAGTCTTCTGATTGGAAGAGCCATGCACTAGCTTTAGGAACTTTAAGGAACTCCCAGACTTAGAAAGAAAGTAGAAGAATTGCCATAGAACCACAAACCAGACAAATATGCACCATAAAATAATATTATCACTATCACTATTACTGCCTCTAGTCATTCAACAAGCATTGATTAATTCATTAACAAGTGTGAGGCATTATGTGGAAGAATTGCTCGGAATAAAGGCAGGAATGCTTGTCCTCAGCTGTCACTTGGGAATAATAAGATTTACACCCCAACTGTACGTCTGATTATAGATCAAATCAAATATCAAATCTGATTCTGTTGAAGGAAGAGTTTTTATGTAGGTGTAAATGTCAGGGTTTCATTTTGCCATTTAGGAAAAAACCCAGAGTTTTAAAAAAAGGTGTTAGATCTGGTGAGGGATCGTTTCTTCATCCAAGAAGCGAGAGTGGTGGGTCTCAAACTTCAGCCTGCTTCAGAACCACTTGGAGAGCTCGTTAAAAGAGATCGCTAGACCCCAGCCCCCAAGTTTCTGGGGGAAGAGGAACAAGAACAAACATTTGTAGAAAGTTCAAGATCAGTCTGAAGACCACATTCTGGAAACCTTTAGGTTTCAGAGTTGAGAAACCTTTAGGACTAGAGGCAAGGAAGAAACAACCAGCCAGAGGGATTCAATGAAGAGGGAGATAGCCACATATAGAAGAGAACTTGTGTGAGGCAAACATCAGGAGCAAGGTTGGAAGAGTAAATTCAGACCAAACATTCAGGGATGGATTGTACTAGGATTGCACATCCTGAGGGTGCATGGGATTTATGCTACTGGCAGGAGAAAATGCTAGAAGCTTTTAGATAGTTTACTCCAAATACCTTGTAACGAAGACAATGTTGTCCTGAGTATTTGGCTAAGTCCTGGAAATACCATAATGAAATTTGACTTTTTTTTTCAATGAGATAAGTCATTAGGTTTCTCTCAAGAGAAGAGATAGCCAATCCAAGTGTGGCCTTATGTGGTAACATCTCAAAGGGAAATAAGTGAAGGGCCAGAATAAATGACATTTGAAAGAAAAATCTGTAGGGCGTCTTCATAGAAACCACTGTTATTACTGTCGTGCTGTGTGAGCTTGGGCATGCATGTAACCTCTCTGTTTTTTTTTTCCCCCCATTGGAGCAAAACAAATGATTTCTAAGGATTTGCCTACCTGTGATGGTATATAATATGTCTATTAACAGAAGGCTCAAAAGGACACACAATTCAGAGGTGATTTCAACATTATGAGACTGGAGAACTGGAGGAATCATGAATCTAGGACCAAAAGAAGAAATAACATCAACATTTTTCATCCCAACTGAAGAATACTATGACCTTGCCTCAAAGTGGAACAACAACAACAAGAAACTAGTACATCAGAATGTCTTTGTTTAAAAAGTTACATTCAATTTTGGAGGTCCAAGAGAGATAATGTATTGGGAGGCAACAGATATGCATATAGATGAATCCTAATTCAATGCAAACCTGTTAGTTTATTTATGTTATTAATACGATACCCTAGAGGATATAAACCAATTAAAAACCCATTTCAATTATTAATTGGGTCCCCTAATTGAAGGGACATAATAAATTAATTAAAATGTCCTCAGCTCTATTCACCAAGGAAAACACCCAAGTCAGGGAATGGATTGGACAAACACATCTGCATTAAACTCTTAAACTGGACCCTATTCAACTCAACATAGATAAAGTAGCCAAATCCACAGGAGGAAGTGTTTGAATGAGAAGATTGGGAGAAGAGAGATACCAGGGTGGATTTCCCATTTGGTTCTGTGGGGACAGACGTGTCAATCAACATCCCAGGCCTCAGTTTACAGAAATAGAATGTGCAATTGTTGACTCAAATAATTCAAAATGTTCATTTCTTGGCCTGTCCATTATGACTCACAGTGTATATCCTGAAACTTCCGATGATAATGAATCATTGATGGAGCATTTGCTGAGCATTTACTAACCCTTATGGGTGCTCACTGTTAAAGGATATGGAGAAGAAAAAGCACAGTCTTGCTCTCAGGTAGTTCGCTGTCAATGTGTGCCAGAAATGGGTGCTTAATCTGTGAGGAAATGTAAACTTTTGTAAATTTCTCCTTTAAATTGTTAAACATACTTCATTTTGCTCCTGGATACATTTTGTGTGGGTTTTTGTTTCTATTGAAAACGGTACTGATCTATATAAATGAAAACGCATTTTATGAATTGAATTGAGTTTCTGTATTGATCTATTTCTGTATTAATAGTCTATCTGGAAAACAGTATTGATATATACAAAAAACTTTGCATTTTATATATTGATATTTTATCAGGAAACCTTGCTACATTTTATTTATTCTAATAATTAGGATATTCTTTGATTGCCATTATCAGCTTAGGGAGGTTTATTTTTATTCTTAGTTTGCTAGGATTTATACATATATAAATTGTTGTGGAATTCTATCACGTACATATTTAGACTTCCACTGAAATGATTATTTGATTTTTCTCTATCTACTAATGTGGATAATTACATAGTAGGTTTTCTCATTTTGAATTAAGTTTGCATTCTTGTGAACAGATTGGTTACGATGCAGTATCTCTCTTACGTACTGCTGTATTTGGGGTTGCTAATAGGTTGTTTTCTGTTCTTCCATTTGCATTCGTAAGTAAGACTGGCCTCTAATCTTCTTGTCTAATACTGTCTGTCTCTAGAATTGATATCAGGTTTGCACTAGGCTCCTGCAAAGCGTTGGATGTTTTTTTCCTATTATTTTATTTTCTGCAATACTTTGTAGAAGATTGGAATTATCTGTTCCTTGAATTTTTGATAGAATTCATATAGAACATTCAGACTGTTTTCTTTAGGAGAAGATATTTTAACTACTGACCTCATTCTTTAATAGTTACAGGATGACGCAGATGTTTAGTTCGTTCTGCAGCAATTTTAGGTCACCTCAGTCTGTTTTTTTAATGGATACTATCATTTGGTTATCTTTTCAGTCTCAACTGCATCCTGAGTTATGTTATCATGATACACCTGTATGTTCATTAACATTTTAAAATAAAATGTTGTCCATGGTTTTAGAACCTCTATAATAATAGATCTTCTTTTCCTATTTCATTGATTCTTCTGTAATCTGCATTATTTGTTTTATTATTCTTTCTTTGAGCTTAATCTCTTCTTTTTCTAAATTAGGGTACACACTTAGTGTGTTAATATTCCAGTTTCCTTCTGGTGTAAGTGTAAGTATTTAAAACTAATATATTGTCCTCTGATTACCATGGGATTTCGCTGCTTTCCACAAAAGTTGGTGCCACTGTATTTTCATTATTGTCTTAAGTACTTTTGAATTTCCATTGTGATTTATCTTTTGATTCTGAATTTTTAGGTGCCCTTATTTTGCCTTGTATTAATATAGCCACATAGTTTATGATTATATTCGGGTTTATAATTTTTCCATCAGCTACTTAAAACTGTATTGCATTCTTCTGATCTTTTTGCTGTGTTTATTTTAATAACACATACCAGAATTTTTTCCTAACCTAGTAGGAAAATCTTTAACTTTTACTGATCTATTTGTCCACAAACTTAGATTGTGATAATCCACATAATTTGTTTTATCTGTACACAGTCATTTTGTATTTAAATTTGTTCTGATTTATTTTTAAATTTATTTTCTACTCCATTTTTCCTTTTATTGATTGATTTTTGGTGGAATATTCCGCCAAGATTTATTTTCTTCCCTTTAAGATTATATACTTTACATAGCCTTTATGTTCAGTCCTTGAAATTGTTAACAATACAAATAAATTAAAATGACTCAGAAAGTCTCAACTCAAATCACTGCTTTCCAATGTATATATTTTTGGCTAAGGTTTTCATATTATCTAGATTCGTATTTTAAACCACATTCATCAAGCAGTATTCTTACTCTTTTTAACAATCAGTGTTTGTTTAATTTATTCATATCCTTGCTCTTTTTCCCCATAATCCTCTTGAATATCTAAATTCACTTCTAAAACTATTTTCTTTTTTCTCAATGTACATCCTTTGTTCTTAAGCAATAATCTAGCTGCTAAGGTTTCATTTGTATTTCTAAAAATGTCCTTTTTTCTGGCCACTATTTTTTAAAAGTATTTTTTTAAGGTTTTATTTATTTCCTCATGAGGAGACAGAGACAGAGAGACAGAGAGAGAGATAGAGAGAGAGAGGCAGAGACACAGGCAGAGGGAGAAGCAAGCTCCCTGTAGGGAGCCCAATGCGGGACTCGATCCTGGGTCTCCAGGATCACACCCTGAGCTGAAGGCAGATGCTCAACTGCTGAACCACTCAGGTGTCCCTGGCCACTATTTTTTAAAGGTAAAACTGTAAAGAGACCTAAACTAGGTTAACTGTTATATTTTCCTATCCCAGAAACTTTAAGATCATCATTTCCCTATGTTTTGACTTTCATGGTAGAGCTTGAGAAATTAGATAGACATTTGACTTTTTGTTGTTGTTGTTACATCTGTGTCTCTTCTCTGTATTTTCAAAGATCTTTAGTTTGTCTTTGATACACTGCAGTTAGAAAAAATATATATATAGATATATGTGGATTGCTTTTTAAAAATTTGTGTAAGATTTTTTCTCTGAAAAGAAGATTATTTTTCTCTGAAACTGAAGCTTGCTGATGTTTGTCAATTCAAGAAAATATTCAGACACTATTTCTTGGATTAGAGATTTTGCCCTTGTTTTCTCCATTTCTTTGAAATTGACATTTTTAAAAAATATATATAATTTTATTTTTCTATGCTGTATTATGTTATTTGTTTGGTCCTATTTTCTAGCTCCCTAATAATCCTGGAAAGTTTATCCAATTTTATATAGTAAACTAATTTGCCCTATGTGTTACAGATACTATTCCCCAATCATATTTTATTTGTTTTCATGCATGATAATTTTTGCCATGCAAAAATAAATTTAATGTAATTGAATTTGTCACTAATATCTTTTATTGTGTTAGGATTTTTCCTCTTAAAATACAATACACACTCCAGATTTATATAATAAATATTCTATTAAAATTTTATTTTAGGGATCCCTGGGTGGCGCAGCAGTTTAGCGCCTGCCTTTGGCCCAGGGTGCGATCCTGGAGACCCCGGATCGAATCCCACGTTGGGCTCCCGGTGCATGAAGCCTGCTTCTCCCTCTGTCTATGTCTCTGCCTCTCTCTCTCTCTGTGTGTGACTATCATAAATAAATAAAAATTATTTTAAAAAATTTATTTTATACTTGTATACTTGAACCACCTAGATTTGAAAGAATGAAAGGATATTATACAAATCCAGATATATATATATATAATATAATATAAATCATAAGTTTAGAATGGTTATATCTTTTTCATTTAGTGAAAATTGTTCTATGTTGATTCTACTTATGTTTCCATTTATATAAATGTGTGTATATATATATATATAAATACATATATATATATACAGTTTTTTTTCTAGATGGAAAATATATTTTGTAAGTAAAAATGCCTTTACTGAATTCAGTAGACTGTAAGCTCCTTCAAGGAAGCTACTTCGTCTTTTTATTATTATACATACAGAACTGACTTTAGTGGCTATCAAAGAGTTACTTTATATTTTTATAGTAATTCATTATATATTTTTAAAGTAATTTTATAAACTAATTACTTTGAATAATGTACATATTAATAAATTACCTTTAAATGTCTGCCTCAAGAAGTTTTGTATAAAAAGTAATACAGATTAAACTAAATTTAAATCATATATAATGCATACCAAAGATTTTGTTAGCATATGCCATCCATGTTTATATATTTTATGTAATTTTACTAATTGTTTATATATTAGTTTATTATGCTCTTTATACATGCTTTTAATAATTATACTAAATTATAATTTTAATAACTTCATTCATTTTGTTTGTTTACCATATTTAATTAAACTAGGTCTCTAACATTGGCCATTTAAATTGTTTCCAATTATTTTTACGATGATAGATTATATGTCATAGACTTATTTGTGTAGCTAGAAATGTGTTTCTTCTATGGCATGACTAGTGTTGACATTAGGAGATTTAGACTCATAAAAGTATGAGTTGAAAGCTAACTTCACTCCTTACTTACCAGAAAATTATTTGACCTCTCTGAGCCTCATAAGGTCTAGATAACAAGGTTTTCATTGGGATTAAACTTAAGACTATACTGTGAACTTCACCCAGAACACTTCACCCAGTCTCAACTAATGCTAGTTGACCCTTTCCCTAGTCTTCCTGCTTATAATAAATTCATATGAGTAGAATTGTTTAATCAAGTAGTATGAACATCTAATGGCTCTTGCTAAGTATCTAACTGATAGCAACTGTCTGAATCAATGACTCAGCATACGTAGTCTCAGAACAGTCTTAGAACAGTATAGCAAACTTGAGCAGAACTCACACAACATAAATAGCATAAGCTCTGAATAATTTACAGACAGGGAAGTGAGGCACAGAGAGGTGAAATGATTTTCTAAAATAACACAGCTGATAAATGGCAGAGAAGTGGCAGATAGGAAATCAGGCTATCTAACACCAAAGACAGTGTATTTAATGTTATGATGTCGGAAACTTGTATAAACATCTCCCTGACACTAATTACTTCTTTTATTATAGAGAAAAACACATTTTAACTAGGTTTCTTAATTTAAAATTGCACAAGATTTAAAGCTTCTCTTATTTTCTGTAGTAGTCATTTTCCATTTAGTCATATAGTGTTTCAGGGTTATTCGTCTCACAACTATATATGTCTCCTCAGCTGATTTTAAGCTTCTTTAAGAGTTAGACTAATTTTGCATCCTCCTTTGAATCCTGTATAACATCCCCCATAGTGGATAATTAGTAAACACTGCCTGATGTTTAGACAGTCTAAATGCTTCATTTCTCTGTGAAATAGTCTTCTCTAATAAACCAATGGAAGCTAAAAGTCATGAGAAAACAAATCCAAAAAGACAAAAAATGCATATGTATCTAAAGGTTAGGTGAGGCCTATTATAAAGAACAACCAGATCATGATTCTTTAACATTTTTAATGAAAAGAAGCCCATTATATTTCTCTGGAGATCTGAGAATAGAGCAAACTATCAATACCAGAATCTTCCTGGTTTGAAATTTGGACAGTCTTGGATATGTGTGGATAGTAACTGACCAGTTTGACCATGTTCCAGGTAATGCTTTACAACTGAACAGCTCAATTCAATCTACCGTTAAAACAAGGTCAAAATTAGCACCACGCTTGACACGGTAAATATTTGTATTATTGTTTCTGATTTGAGAAACTGAAGAATTAACTCCAAACTCAAGTTGCAGCAGGAAGTATGGAAAGAAATTCAAACCAATTGCGATGTTTGGATTTGCCACCAACAGGCTGCATAAGCTGAAGCTGCTTTCTTGATATATGGAGCTTCAGTAAAAAGTGGAGGGTAACTCCCTTAACCTCGCAGAGATGTTGTAAAGATTAATGTGATAATATATTATCATCTGCCCTATAATAGGCATTTAGCAAATGGTGCTATCGCTATGATTAAAAGATTAGTTATGAGGAAAACCTTCTTTCTATACCTTCCATAGACATCTGAGTTTCCAATTACTATGAATATAAATTGAGATATGCTAAAGCGTAAAGTATATATATTGTTTGTTCCTCGGGTCAGTAATTAAATCTTATACCACTGCTACTGTGACTAAACCAATAAAATCATGCTAACACATGCACATGAATTAACAAATAAAACCCAAAGTTAATCAACTGCAGTTATTTATCATGTTGAATTTCAAAACAGATAAAATTTCCTTGAGATACAGTTAGAACAATTATTGGCAGGCCAAAATTTTCCTCATACATTTCATTTTTACATTTGAGGATAATCTTTTCTCCATTGAGTAATCTATTTTTTTTGAATGAACTTAATTAGTAAAGCCATCACTTAAAAAATGAATTAAATTAAGGTCACAAAATTTTCCTCAGATCTGACCAATAGGTGACAAGTAAAAAGAATTGTCTGATATACCTTTATCTGTCCGTAAATTTAATACTGTCATTGAGAAAATATTGATATACACCTAATGTTGATCTACTATCAAAATATATATTTTAGAAGCATCATGGTTGATTTCAGTGCCTGCTCTGAGATAGATTGCATTCATGCCCATGATGTATAATATCATTAAATGCTGAGACATGATTTTATTCCTGAACCCCAATCCACTGAGTCATCTAAACTGCTTTGAAGTACATAGATCTGCATAGTGTTTCTTTCTGCCTAATGTAACTGCTACCAGACTTCCAATGCTATGTCTCTTCTTCCTCTCACTCAAATTCCATTTATATTAAATATCCAGAAGAGGTAAATCTATAGAGATGGAAAGTAGATTAGTGGTTGCCTAAGACTGGGGTGGTATAGGGGTGAGTATCTGGGGTGTGATAGCTAAACAGTATGAGGTTTCTTTTCGGGGTGATGAAAATGTTCTAAAATTGATTACTGTAGTGACTGTAGAACCCTGGAATATACTAAAACTCATTGAGTTGTACCACTTTAAATGGATGAATTACATGGTAAGTGAATTGTATTTCAATAAAGCTGTGTAAAAAAAATAATTAAAAAAAAAAGCTATGAGGAAAGATGAATCCATATGACTTCCAACAAGATTTACTGGCATCTTAGTTCCCCGATTGAGGGATGCAGACTAGAAATCTCTCCATACAATATCAAGGCAAAGAAAAGCTATTTTAATGATGCCAAAACATTTACCACATTTTTTCTGCTTAACCAGCTCTATTAACATAATTCGAGCATAAGAGACAGTGAAGGAAGGGTTAAGACCAAAACCCATCTGTCAGACCCTGTAAGTTGTCAGATTTGATGTGCAGAAGCCTTGTGTAATGGCCTTAATTATTTTCAAGTGAATGATCAATAGCATTATAGAGATATGACTTTGTTTCCAGGGAAGTGGACACTTTCATCCTGATGTAAGGGTTGAGTCCTATCACACACATATTCAACTAAATGGAATTTCATTATATGTATTTGGATGAGAGAGACAGAGGGAAGGGAGAGGAAAACAAACAGAGAAGAAGAAAAATATTCATTTAATTTATTCAGAAAATTCCCCTGTACAGCCATTCAACGTGTAAACATCCCAGAACCAGCTTGAAGTGGATTCCCAGAACCCACCTTCTGTCAGGACCTTGGTTCCCATGTGCCTCTTAGAACATGAGCTTCTCATTCCATTACATGTGTTTAAAGAACCTCATTTTGGGATCAGCATAGCCTATGTAAAGAAACCAACTACTTCTTTTGTGGTCCAACTGAATAAAGAATGAATGATTTCAATGCTGGATGAAAAACTGACTTTGCTCAACTTTGTTAGAGAAGATCTCCTACCCAGCACCTTCCAAAGCGAGTCTCAAGGGTAATTCAGTAACATGGAATTTTCATCTTATTTATTCTCTGACCTTAGAAACCAGCTCTCATGTACATGGTACCTTATTTTATTTCCCAGTGTGTTCAATTGATACAACTTTGTTGCAGATAGTAGCCCAATGACAACTCATAAGTGAAAAATAGCTGTGAGAAGCCACCAGAGCATCAGATGCAGAACAATATGCATAAAAAAGGAAGCTTGGAGCAAAAGAGAAAGAGTGCAAGAGAGAGAAAATGCAGTGAGTGGAAAGGATAAAAAGGAAACCAACAATAAAAATGGAGATACAAAATGAATTTTGTAGGCCTTTTGATACACTTGACTCATGTAGGAAATAGAATTGTTTAAAATATACACTTGATTTGTGCCTGTGGTTGTATTTTAATGCCTTAACTTGTAGTACTCAAGTTGATCTGAGGTTTGAAATATTAGTCTCTCATTAAGCTAATTGTACTTTCAACATTTAAATAATTATTAAAAGATTCCATAAGGTCTCCCAAGTTGAATCACTATTTGATTTAAGGAACTTGTTCAGTTGTACTTTTTTTTTTTGGCTTTTCTTAATGAAGTTATATTGGAAAAAATACTTCATTTATAAGTGAAAAGAGCTGAAAATATTATGCAGTATTGGACACATAAAGAAAGGAAGAAATCAGAAGATCTTGTAAGTTTTCATTCTGAGAATTTAATTTTACCATGGTGTTGCCCACCTAAAGAATGTCCACTAAAGCATCAGTATTGCTTCCCTATATTGAGCATTTTCTGAATATGAAATGTGTATTTTGAAGACTGCTGCAGCTCCTTGTCCAATAGCTAAATGCTAATTGAGAAGTTAGTAGATATCTAGGAATAGGCTAGCTGGAGGAGTTAAGAATGAGAGGAAAAATAAATGACACCTTTGCTTTACCTAAAGAATTTCCATTTCTGTGTGAAGAAAACCAAATTAAGGTAGAAAAAAACAGAAAATAGAAGATTTCTGTCTTATGACTTTCTGATATGAAAGAAACAGGAGATCTAAAGTTAGCCTCTGAGAGTCAGAATCAACTTGATAAAAAAAAAAAAAGGTGGAATTTTAATTGGGCCTTGAAAAATGGGTAGAATGTGGTAAGCAGAAGATGGAAGCCAGGGGCTTCTTAGACAGTGGGAAATGGTCTCAGTCAGAAGATGGAATGGTTATTGATAATGTCTGGAGAGAGTAGGAAAAGGGCAGCAGAGCATGGCTTACATGGTGGGGCTCAGGTGTGGGGCACTAAAAGACACTTTGAGCAGTTCTATTTGTGGCAGGATAGCAACCTGCTATGGCTACCCTTTCTTTTCATATCCAAATTTAAAAATGTGATCTTATCTCAGCAGTGAAAAAGCCTGCCTGCCCTCTTCTCTTGTTTCTTGAGGATTCCAAAGGTAAAAGTGCTGTTGTTCTCCTGCACCTCTCATATGTGTGATGTTCTCTACCTTCTTCTTCCTTCTGAATCCCCTTGTGCATCTATGCTTTTGAGATGCCCATTTATTTATGCATCTCCAGAACTCTCTAGGTACTACCTGGCTCAATGTGTAGATGTAGCCTCAACTCTTTTGTTCCTAGAAGAACCATTAATTCAAGGTGGTATAGAATGTAACACTTTCTAACTAAAGGTTAGAGGAACAATACAGAAGTACTGGGGCAGGGTATTATAGCAAAATAGGAAATGACCTGAGATTGCTATATTCATGACTACTAAATTTTTTCAGCCATCTCTACCCCCAGAAATATCTCCCAAATCTCTTTCTGCACAGAATCCAGATGGCCATATTTCCTTGTTTCTGTGTGTGTGTGAGTGACTATGTATATATAACGTTTGCCTATATTTCTGTCTTCTCCTAGGTCTAGAATACACTGCAACTCCCTTCTCCCATCCCCAAAACCAGCAGAGCGCAAAAGCAGAATTCTTGACCTTTAGTGAGGAAGAGTAATTGCACTCTTCTGTCTCTGCTTCCAGCTTGGACTGGTCTTGAAGGCTTACTTTTGCATAACTTAAAAGCCCCATCAGTAAGTTTTCCTAAACAAAAGAACATCTACTCCAGAGATGACTTCTGCTGTTCTCCTATAATGCAGAAAACAACTGCAGCCATTTCTAGTTTTTAGTGATATTTTTCCCCTGTCTGTTACGCATTATCAAAGATCGATTAAGTAAGCAAATCACTCAGGTTGAGGAAGAAGTAAAATAAACACAATGCTGTAGGATGACAAAGCCCATTTGAAGCAGGCTCTGGGCAGTGCTTGGTTAATACTTGAAGGAGAACAAAGAGATCTTGCCTTCTTTCCTTTTTTTTTTTTTTTTTGACTTTCTGCCACATTCAACAAAATAAACTCCAGCAAATAAAAAGAAAATCGCTCTATGAAAACAAGGTGATAGCACTCAAAGTGCAGAGTGGGAAAAACTGGCAATGTAGATAGCATAGCTCTATTATTTTCACAAAATATTTTGCCCTTCACTGGTGACCCTTTGCATCTGTTGCATATGGTGCTGAGCCAGGGACATTAGGAGAGTCAATGGGGATAATGTAACAGACTCCAGTTCCCTAATGGGAGAGAAGCCCTCAATTATGCTGGAGTAAGTGTGCATTCTAAAGACTTACGAAACTGTTTAGATTTTCGGTCGCTTTTAGATTTCTCTAAAAATTACCAAATCACAATTTTAATCTGTGTAATTAGTCTGTCTTTAGGAAAGTTTATAGCAGTCTTGCTGAAAAGGGCAGTCTGTGTGAGTAAATGGTTTGATTTGTCCCTTATTGGTCTCTGATACTAGCATTCATCTGTGAGGTTGACCTCACAGAGCTGCATTAAAGAAGTTTTCCCTTAATGCAGATGCAGGATTAGGACCTGGATATAAACCCCAAAGCATAGAAGGTGCCATACGTAGGCAGGGTCAAGGACCCCGATAAATCACATGGTGTCAAGTCCATCTGCCCCTCTCTTTGTCATATAGATAAAATCTAAGTAAGATGAACCTTGCTGGCAGCTTTGATCAATGGAACTGGAGCACAAATATCACAATCTGTTATCAGTAGATAGAAGTGCTTTGGGGTCAAAGCCAATCTCCAAGGGGAGGCCCTGAGATTTACATGCTGATGTTAACTTTTATGTCAGTGACCGGTTGATAGCTATGCCCTGTCCTTCTTCTTAGGACCCTGAATTACAAAACCCACCAGAGACAGCTCGTGGTCAAAGATGAACTTGGCATAGAGAGCTTGGCCACCTGTTACACTTAAGGCCAAGGAGACAAGATGTAGAAAAAGAACTAAATAAATGTCTCCTGAATAAGACAGCCTTTCCCTATACACAGACCTTACTTTCCTCATTAGCAGTGAGACTTCACTTAACTTGCTTTGTCCATTGGTTGAAGCATAATATCAACAGCTATTCTTTATTGTCCTGAAAAGTCACTCTCCTTGGTGATGCCTATATATATCAGCTGCCTGGCTATGGCTGAAAAACTTTTGCACAGAGAAGGGAACACCATCTTATTAAACATCTTGGTCTGCCTCTTGGTGCACACTACCCCATGATGAATGCATGTGTAAATTCAAACTGCATGTCTTTTATGAGTTGCATGCTGTTTCTCCAGCTTTTTTTTTTTTTAATACAGCATCCTCCTGCTTGCAATGAAACAAGCGTATTAGATTTTATATGGTTATAAAATCTCACATAAGACAAACTATACAAAAGGCTCTTTATGGAGCTTGAGACTTCTTCACAATACTTTTTTTCCCCCATCACTGCCACACCCCCTACCACCCGATTCTGTTTCCTTCTTTCTTTCTCTGGTTTTCAACCCTCTTACTCAAAGCATTCTGGAGACTTATACTTTTTCTGTCTGTTTCTTATTTGCTTTTATGAGCTCAATGCCTGGGAATCATTCTTTTTAACTATGAAGGAGCAGACTGATGAAGGTTTGTAATGACAACATCTGTCTGTTCTAAACAGATGTTGGGATAATCCCTGGTTACACATTTAGTATGCTGGTCAGTACAAGCCAACATTCAGCCTGAGAGTAAGGATCCCTTTCGCATTCTTGGGTCTAAGATAGATCCTCAATAATTCAAACCAAAAGCTACTCTTGATGGTAAACTTCATTTTTATATAAAATCTATAAGAACACAATTGTACTAATCCACTGTCCACTGTAAAACTCACCTTAGTTATGTGTATCATATTATAAATTATGTAACGTATAAAGCTACTGCCTATATTGTGAAATTTGCTTTAAAAATAATGTGAGTAGCTTCTGATTGCCTTGAGGTATGTTTGTTTATGCAATAAGCCCAGATAAACATTCCACTACACTACACACTATCCTTATTAACAGTAGTCAAATATTCCAAAAAGCTTTTTTGAGTTTAAGTTAATCCATAGTTAATCATGACCTTCAAATGAAAACTTGGCTCTAGCATTATTTTCAAAAGAGAACTCCAACACCAGCCATACTTTGCCAATGCCAGAATGCTTACAACATGATCAACAAGTTATACATATTCCCTTTCAGAGAAGTCAAGGCTTATAATTTAGAAGGCAGGCTGGGAATGTACTATTATGGTGAATGTAATTCAAGATGCCTGGGCAATATGAGGCACATGTCATCCTAAACTTCACACTCAGGAAAAACAACCTTTAGAGGGAAGTGATGCTTGAGCAGCAACGTGAAGGAAGAAGAGCACCAGCCATACAAGTATCTGGGGAGGAGGACAAGAGGCAGAAGAAACAGCAAGCATAAAAGACCGAATATAGGAATGTGCATGGAAATAGGAAGGAAGCCAATGTTGCTGGAGCAGAGTCAGCTGGGAGAAGGTGGAAGGAAATGAGGTCAGGAAAGTAGCCAAAGGCGAGATCATGGCCTTAGAGACCATTAAAAGACATTGAATTCTATTCTAAATGTGGGAAGCACAAAAAATTGAGAACAGAGGAATTAAGAGCTCTTTAAAAAACAGGAGCCCAGAAGAGGAAATCCTTAATATTTCCTAGGATGCCAAAGAAGGTAAAATAGTTTTTTGATATTGAAGTACTTGGCTGAGAAGGAAGAATAGGTGATTCATACTGAAGCACCACTTATGTGCAGGAACAACAATATGCCTGCAAGCAGATGAAAGGAAATGATTTATTGAGAAATAATTTATCTGGTAGGGGTATGGGAGGAAGTGGTATGAGATGAAGTTAGCATCAGATCTTCAAGGTCCCTGCAGAGATCAGGGAATTTGGACTTCAGCCAGTAGGCTAGGGAGCCACTGAAATATTTTAAGCAAGGAAGTGATGCAACATGATCATAGCTTTATTTTGGAATAACAAATCTGTCAGTAGTGTGAAAAATTAATTGAAGTACAGGGGAGTATCTGAGGTCAGGACTACCAGCTGGGTAACTTGAAATAATCCATATGAGTAAGAAGAGATGAACTGGTAAGTGACAGAGAAGAGAAATACACTGGGGTTATTTAGAAGGTAGGGCCTCATAGCTATTTGGATATGAGTTGTAAAGCTGAAGATTTTCAAGGATAAGTTCTTGGATCATGGTTTGAGGAATTTCATCACTGGTGACATCATTACTTAACATAGGATGAAGGATCAAGTTTGAGACTAAACATATTTTCAGATTTAATAAAAAAAATACAATATGTAAAATAGGGGAGCTGCTCAACAGATGAAAGATCTAGAGAAAGTAGAGAATAGAGGAATAAGAGAATGAGTGTAACAGTCTTGGCAAAGAATGAGAGACATCTTATCTATAAAAAAGAAAAAGATGTAATGGTTGACGAGAACTTGGATAAGTTCTGGATATGGAAGGAAAAAAAGTTAAGAGAGCTCACTTAAGATTACCCTCTCTTCTCTCTCTCTCTCTCTCTAATATATATATTATATAATATAATATATATTATATATAAAATGTGATGATTATGTATTATACCATATATACACATACACACATTAATTGGGAAAATAGTTTTGAGGATGATATATAAGCTGAAGGAGGCTTAAAAGGATGGATAGGCTTTACATAGATCAACAATAGTCAAAAATGAGGCTGAAATTTCAAGGTTGGATGACAAAAGCATGGCATCATTATTTGAAGAAGCTGAGGAAACAATCTGGAACCCACTTTGCTATTAGGGGAGAGAGTGATGATTAATTTCATTTTGGGCATGTTGAATTTAAGATGATGGTAAGGGACCAAAGGGTATATGTCTACTATAAAATTGAAATTATACCATCGGAGCATAAAAGGATGGGCTGAGCCAAAAAGATAAATTTGAATAAAGATAGTGGTGAAAGCCATAGAGTTATATGGCTTATCAGTAGCCAAAAACTCAAAATGGTGAATGAGAAACGCTAGAACATTGCTCTCCATAGTCAGCAAGGAGAAAGAACCAAAGAGGGGGATATTCTCTGTCCACAGACTCCAAGAGTTACATCCCACTAAAGGTTCTTATATTGACCCTGAATTGGTTAACTACTTAAAAAGCAGAAACCTCTCCTCAGAGTTAGGAGTCTTACACCTAAATAATTCCTAAGCAAGAACTGATGAAAACAGTTTGGAATATGTCTGCTCACGGGAAAGTGGTCAGAATATCATTAGAAAGGTCCATGCAGGACAATGAAAATATGAAATAGAAAAATGAGAGATTTTGAATAGGCTGGATGAAAAAGAAAGACATCTTAGATACATCCTGAAGACTGAGGATGTCAGCGTTGCCAACTGATGAATTTTGAAAGCAAATCAAGACAGGAAAATGACATTCGCTGAGAGAAGATGTATTGTGTAAACATGTATGTCTACTCCCATCACATATAGGGTAAATTGGCAGTGCTAAAGTTAATCTTCTGCTAAGAGATGTCTCTAATCTGTCTCTAATCTGATGTCTCTAAGTTTACAGATTGTGCATTCCAGAAAAAAGATGACTAACCGGCATTCAGTGATGCCACAATTCTGACACCCAGCTTTTCTCCATCAATAGTCCTTACCCCAATGCCACCAAGTCTCTGCTATGGTCTCTGG
Source organism: Canis lupus familiaris (assembly GCF_011100685.1). NCBI lineage: Eukaryota > Metazoa > Chordata > Mammalia > Carnivora > Canidae > Canis > Canis lupus. The sequence continues at coordinate 87,172,280 of NC_049224.1, read as the reverse complement.
CATCACAGATCTTGTTCCTTAGAACATGATTTTGCCTAGGATAACTGCCCTTGAGGAGTAGATTGGCTCATTCTTCAATGTGATGATGTGAGGCCAGTGCTGTGGAAATCTCATGTGTCCCATTAATTCTCTGTAATCTTTAAAAGGTTAGAAACATCAGAGCCTTGGAAGTAAGTAAACCCATCTTCTGAGACTCTGAAGAAAGTACACAGATCTTTTGGAAAGACAGTCCAGGTTACAGCTGCTTCTAAAACCTCAATGCCACCAGCCATTTAAAATATCTCTGGCTGAAGCCATACAGAATATAAAACCATGGAGAACAAAATTCTTTGAACTTTAAATACACAAAGAAAATTAGATTTTTGACTTTATTATTTTTAGTCTTTGACTTTACTTTGCAAAGCGTTGTTATATTTATAGTTTTATGTCTCTTCATGAATTTATTAATGAGGTGAGGTTTAGATCCAAACTGAGAAAATTTTGGTTTTGATGTTGTACTATCGTGCCCTCCTTGTTTATTTTACTATTGAGGGATTTTAATTGTCAGCTAATCTGATTGATGAATTTATGATATGCTCCATTGAACAACATGACTGGTCCAAAATTGAGATAAGAAATAGGACAGGAAATGAATTTTCAACTCTGATTAATGACTGACTTTGAATTGATTAAATAACATCTAATTCTGACCCATTTCATAATCTTATAAGGACAGTCTGAACTGCTCATAGCTGGTCCAAGGATAAAGCCCCAAAGTGTTGTGCTTGTCATTGGAAGAGCAACCCCGTGAGTGTGAGAACAGAGTAATTATGATAAAGACCAAACCTCTCCTTGTACAGCATGTGGCCACATCTTTAGTTGACCAAAGGATGAAGGGTTAAGCTCAGTGGGCAAACAGAACCAGGACATGTTACGGAAGTTCCCATGATGTCTGTCCTCCCTCTCTTGGTTTCCATAAAATAAAATGTGGTAAGAATAATGTCCTCCTCCTGCCAAAGACGCTCACATATTAAAACTCAGAACGTGTGGTTACGTAACCCTACCTAGCAAAAGGGGCTTTTCAGGTGATTCAGTTAAGGATCATGAGATGGGAAGATTGCTCTGGATTATTCAGGTGAGGCCAGTATGATCACAAGTGTCCTTAGAAGTCCAAGGGGCAAATAAGAAAGCCAGTGTCAGAGTCAGAGAGGAAGATGAGAGCAGAGATTGCCTGATGCAATTGCTAGCTGGGGGCCATGAGGTAAGGAGTGTTGTATCTTCTGGAAGATGAAGAAGACAAGAAAACAAATGATCTCTTAGAGCCTCTAGAAGGAATACAATACTGATGACACGCTAATTTTTGCCTCATGATATTCATTTGAGATTTCTGACTTCCAGAATTGTAATATAATAAATTTATGTTGTTTAAGCTACTGTGTAATAATTTGTTGAAGCAGCAATAGAAAACCAATATAGAAGTTTTTCCCCAACTGTCCATGGCCTCCTTCTACTCTTGATCATTCTTCTTGGGAGGATAAATGCCATACTTGATTTATTTAAAATGCAAAAACAGGGGCACCTGGGAGGTTCAGTCACTTAGGCATCCAACTCTTGATTTCTGTTCAGGTCATGATATCAGGGTTGTGAGATCAAGCCCTATGTCGGGCTCTGCAATAGGTACGGAGACTGCTTAAGATTCTCTCTCTGTCTGCCTTCCTCTGTTTCCCTCCTCTCTTTCTCCCTCTCTAAAAAATTAAATTAAATTAAATTAAAATAAAATAAAATAATAAAATAAAATAAAAAATAAAATAAAATAAAATAATAAAAAAATAAAATGAAATAAAATAAAATGAAAAAACAGATTCTTTTTAACTTAGCTTTTCTATTTTTCCTCTTTCAGAGTGTGCCTTCATCAATAATTAAGATAATATCTTGATATCAACCTATTTCATTCCATTTTTTTTTAATTTTTAAAAATCTGGGTAGGGAAGTAAATTATGATTTCTTGGGCCCTAGATGACCCCCAATAAGCACAAAAACATAAGGGGCAAAACATTTCAAACATCATCAGGAAAACTGAGACTGAAAAAGAAGAGAAAAAAAAGGATGTTGGATTTGGTAATGAGATGGTCACCATGATATATTAAAACTTAACATCTTTAATCCAAAATACAGCAACATGCTTAATTAAGAAATGTTGGCAGCACCTACATTTCACTTAGCATAATACCCTCTCATTCCATCCATGTCATTGAAGATGGAAAGATTTCATTCTTTGGATGGCTGAGTAATATTCCATTGTATGTATATATCACTGCTTTATTCATTCATTTATTGATAGACATGTGGGCTATTTCCATATTTTGGCTCTTGTGGATATTGCTGCTATAAACATTGGAGGGCATGTGCCCCTTTGAATCATTGTATTTGTATCCTTTGGATAAATACCTAGTAGTACAATTGCTAGGTCATAGGGTAGCTGTATTTTCAACTCTTTGAGGAACCTCCACACTGTTCCAGAGTGGCTGCACCAGTTTGCATTCCCACCAACAGTGCAAGAGGGTTCCCCTTTCTCTGCATCCTTGCCAACATCTGTTGTTTCCTGTCAATTTTAGCCATTCTGACTGGCATGAGGTGGTATCTCATCGTGGTTTTGATTTGTATTTCCTTGGTGTTGAGTCATGGGCACTTGAAGTAATGAACACTGGATGCTATATGCAACAGATGAATCACTAAACTCTACTTTTCAAACTAATAATACAGTATATATTAATTAAATTGAATTTAAATATTTTTAAAAAGATTATCCTTTATTTAAATTTCTAATAAGAAAAAAAATAAAAATAAATTTCTAATAAGAATGACCCATAACAACATCTGAAGACCAGTAATTAGGATAGGTAACACTTATTTTATTACAAATAAATTTTACTGCTTTGTCCTCAGTATTTTTAAGCTACTCATAAACATTTTCATTTATTTATCTTTCTGATTTGGATTTTAAATAAATCCTTCAATACTTTCATTTCAATCACATTCCATTTGAATAAATTTCTCTTTAGGAATTTCAGACTAGAATTGATGCAGTATATTGAAATTTTTTAAACCTCAATGATGACATTTCCATTTTAATATTTTTGTTTATATCCATTCACAATTCACTTTTTGGCAGCTTTGTTATATTATTTTTTTCTTTATATTATTTTATGTTTCTTTCTTTGGGGATTCTTTTAGTATTATGATTTTACAGATAATGCACGATCTTTTTTTTAAGTTTTTATTTAAATTCCCATTAGTTAACATACAGTGTAATATTAGTTTCAGTTGTACGATATAGTGATTCAATATTTCCATGAAATACCCAGTACTCATTACAGGTATACTATTTGATCCCCACCACCTATTTAACTATCCCCCACCCAACTCTCCCTCTGGTAACCATCAGTTTGTTCTCCATAGTTTAAATAGTCTGTTTCTTGGTTTATCTCTCTCTTTTTTCTCCTTTGCTCATTTATTTTGTTTCCTAAATTCTACATATGAGTGAAATCATATGGTGTTTGTCTTTTTCTGACTGAGTTATTTTACTTAGCATAATATGGTCTAGCTCTATCCACATCACTGAAAATGGCAAGATTTCATTTTTTATGGCTGAATAATATTCCATTGTATATACATACACATCATTATCAATTCATCAGTTGATGGTCACAAGCTGCTTCTATAATTTTGTTACTGTAGATAAGGCTGCTAGAAACATCAGGGTGCATGTATCACTTTGAATTAGTATTTTTGTATTTGTTGAGTAAGTACCTACTAGTGCAATTGCTGGATCACAGGGTGGTTCTATTTTTAACTTTCTTTTTTAATTGAAGTTTGATTTGCCAACATATAGTATAATACTCAATGCTCATCCCATCCAATGCCCCCCTCAGTGTCTGTCATCCAGTCACCCCACCCCACCCCGCTCACCTCCCCTTCCACTACTCTTTGTTCATTTCCAAGAGTCAAGAGTCTCTCATATTTTGTCACCCTCTCTAATTTTTCCCACTCATTTTCTCTCCTTTCCCCTATAATCCCTTTCACTATTTCTTATATTCCCCATATGAGTGAAACCATATAATGTTTGTCCTTCTCCGATTGACTTCACTCAACATAATACCCTCAAGTTCCATCCATGTTGAAGCATATGGTGGGTATTCATCGTTTCTAATAGCTGAGGAATATCCCACTGTATACATAGACCACATCTTCTCTATCCATTCATCTGTCGATGGACACTGAGGCTCCTCCCACAGTTTGGCTATTGTGGACATTGCTGCTAGAAACATCGGGGTGCAGGTGTCCCGGCATTTCACTGCATCTGTATCTTTGGGGTAAATCCCCAGCAGTGCAATTGTGGGGTCGTAGGGCAGGTCTATTTTTAACTCTTTGAGGAACCTCCACACAGTTTTCCAGAGTGGCTGCACCAGTTCCCATTCCCACCATCAGTGCAAGAGGACTCACCTTTCTCCACATCCTCTCCAACATTTGTTGTTTCCTGTCTTGTTAATTTGCCCCATTCTCACTGGTGTGAGGTGGGATCTCATTGTGGTTTTGATTTGTATTTCCCTGATGGCAAGTGATGTGGAGCATTTTCTCATGTGCTTGTTAGCCATGTCTATGTCTTCCTCTGTGAAATTTCTATTTATATCTTCTGTCAATTTCATGATTGGATTTTTTGTTTCTTGGGTGCTGAGTTTAATAAGTTCTTTATAGATCTTGGATACTGATCTGATAGGTCATTTGCAAATATCTTCTCCCATTCTGTACATTGCCTTTTAGTTTTGTTGACTGTTCTTTTGCTGTGCAGAAGCTTTTTATCTTGATGAAGTCCCAATAGTTAATTTTTGCTTTTGTTTCCCTTGCCTTCATAGATGTTATCTTGCAAGAAGTTGCTGTGGCCAAGTTCAAAAAGGGTGTCCCTGTGTTGTTCTCTAGGATTTTGATGGATTCTTGTCTCACATTTAGATCTTTCATCCATTTTGAGTTTATCTTTGTGTCTGGTGTAAGAGAATGGTCCAGTTTCATTCTTCTGCACATGGTGGTGCAATTTTCCCAGCGCCATTTATTGATTAGAGTGTCCTTTTTCCAGTGGTTAGTCTTTCCTGCTTTGTCAAATATTAGCTGACCATAGAGTTGAGGGCCCATTTCTGAATTCTCTATTCTGTTCCATTGATCTATGTGACTGTTTTTGTGCCAGTACCACACTGTCTTGATGATCACAGCTTTGTAGTACAGCTTGAAATCCAGCATTGTGATGCCCCCGGTATTGGTTTTCTTTTTTAATATTCCCCCGGCTATTTGGAGTCTTTTCTGATTCCACACAAATCTTAAGATTATTTGTTCCAGCTCTGTGATGAAAGTCCGTGGTATATTGATAGGGATTACATTGAGTGTGTAAATTGCCCAGGGTAGCATAGACATTTTCATGGTATTTATTCTTCCAATCCATGAGCATGGAATGTTTTTTCCATCTCTTTGTGTCTTCCTCAATTTCTTTCAGAAGTGTTCTGTAGTTTTTAGGGTATAGATCCTTTACCTCTTTGGTTAGGTTTATTCAAGACAGTGTGGTACTGGCACAAAAACAGACACATAGATCAGTGGAACAGAATAGAGAATCCAGAAGTGGACCCTGAACTTTATGGGCAACTAATATTCGATAAAGGAGGAAAGACTATCCATTGGAAGAAAGACAGTCTCTTCAATAAATGGTGCTGGGAAAATTGGACATCCACATGCAGAAGAATGAAACTAGACCACTCTCTTTCACCATACACAAAGATAAAACCTAGGTATCTTATGCTTTTGGTGCAATTGTAAACCGGATTGACGCCTTAATTTTTCTTTATCAGTCTCATTGTTAGTGCATAGAAATGCCACTGATTTCCAGGCATTGATTTTGTATCCTGCTACACTGCCCAATTGCTGTGATTTCTAGCAATCTTAGGGTGGAGTCTTTTGGGTGTTCTAGGTACAGTATCATGTATTCTGCAAAGAGGGAGAATTTGGCTTCTTCTTTGCCAACTTGAATGCCTTTTATTTCTTTTTGTTGTCTGATTGCTGAGGCTAGGACTCTAGTACTATGTTGAATAACAGTGGTGAGAGTGGACATCCTGTCATCTTCTGCTCTTTCAGGGATCATTTCTATATTTTTAACTTTTTGAGAAACCTCTGTACTGTTTTTCTGAAGTGGCTGTACCAGTTTGCATTCCCGTCAATAGTGCAAAGGTCATTGTAATGTACTTATTTTTAAGGCATTTTAAGATTGTTTTCTATTTTTATTATTAGAAGTGATTTTAATTCCTGACATTTTTCTTTGCTTCAAACAAATGCTTTGTAAAACTTCAAATTTTGATCTCCAAACTTATGTGAGACTCTTGTTATTACTCCTGTGTCTCTATTTAGCCTTTCCTTTATAGAATTCCACAGGTTCATATGCTGCTGTTCCTGTAGCCTCAGTCAAAAATGAAGTGTCATATCCCTGTCTCTGAGATCATATCTTACAGTGATGAGAAGTATGACAGATCTGATCACGAAGGCAGAGGGCGGCTTGACCAAGGTCTTGGTTTCTGCGCTGTCTGCTTCTGTTCAGACCTGGTTCTTGCATAAGTGGTAGTTACAGCTAGTAGTACCACTAATTTTTTAGCTTCGATTCTTAAACAGAAGAGCCAAACCCAAGTTGCCAATTTCAAGCAGTGTGACTTGGTATAGTCTCCAACACAAACAGAAGTCCACATTTCTGCCATTTCAGCATTCTCCTATACCCTGAGGCCAGCACGCCTAAAGTTTTAGTCCTCCTTTACTATTATAGACCTCTGTTGCAGGACTCTTGAATTTTTAAGTATGGCTATGTATTTTTCATAATATATAAATATAAGTATTTTTAATGGATAAAGATTTGAAAAATGAAAACTTATTTTGACTTTGCTGCAAATATTGTTTCCAAAAGAGAAATACTTAATTTTTGTAGTCAATTTGAATTTTTTTGCATTTAATTTTAATTTTAATTATTATTTCAGCCATCATTGTTATACTTTATGTCCCCAAATTACAAAGTGCTTTTTAATAGGAAAATCACTGTGGTGGTTGAATACTTTACATTTAAATTTTTCACACTACTACTTTTTATTTTGATTATAAGGTGCAGGTGAGAGATAAACTATTCAAAAGAATAAAGCAGTTATTCAGCATTGTCAGTTTAACATTTATCACATATTAAGTTAGTACATGTATTTGTTCTTTCTGATATTTTTCATACATTATAATTTAATAATTAATAATATATTGCTTACCTCTGCAGTTGGAGAATACCTAATTATTGCATCTTTTAGCATCTATTTCAACATCTAGTTAAGAAAATCTTCTTTTATTGTACTCCTTTTTAAACTTTATCAAAATGTAAAAGTTCACCAGAGGCTCTTTATGCAGTTTTCACAGAAAAAAAAAAAAATCTACTAGGATTTCTATTAGTATCAAATATATTAGTTCAGATTAATGTATTTTTCATTTTATCAACTTCTTAATGTCCCTCATTAATTTTTTGTTAATATCCTTATAAAGGTACCATTATATCTCTTGTTAACATTTATTTCTAGATACTTAGATTTTCTATCATTGTTTGACTAGGATATTTTGTCTTCAGTATATTTTCTACCTGACTAAAACTAGTATATATGATAGACATTGTCCTTTCTATTATTCTATAATTATTCATATGATGAATATGTTTATTAATTTAAATAACTGTTAACTTTATTTCCTTTATTTTGGAGGTATAAAATCATAATGTCAAATAATGATATTTTGCTTAAATATTCAGTATTTATAATGAATGTTATGTTTGAGCTGAATTACATTGTAAAGCACTCCTAGCATTATGTTTAACATTGTGGTGTGTGTAGGTAGGATCATAACAAAATTTCCCTCTGTTAATTTTGATATGACTACTTCTACTGATTTGCCTTTAGAGATAATGTTCATTTTAATTTAGAGCACACTATTTATGTACTGCTTACTATTTCTAAATTTTATTTTAAATAAATTATTAGTTTTAAAAATTAAAAATTAATTTAAAATTTTACTGGCCAATTTTTAGGTATGTAATAGCTGATGCTTGAGCATGAAATCTGTAATAATGAAGCCTGTGTTGTGGTGTTAATCTTGCCACTCACAGGCAGCATTATTCTAAGTAAATCAATTCCATTAAAATAAACTTTGGATTTTTCATCCAAAAAACTATAGATAATAATGGTTATATTATCTTCTTGTTTTTAATTTGAAGTATTTTTGATATATAGTATTACATTAGTTTCAGGTGTACAACGTAGTGATTTGACAATTATATACATTATGAAATGCTCACCATGATAAGTGTAGTTACCATCTGTCACCACACAAATCTAACATCTTACTATTTTTTTGTTCCAATTTTCATCTCTCTCTCCTTTTTTGAGGAATATTTTTATTATTTCACTTCTCATTGTTCAATTTTCTGGAGATTTTATATTTATAATATATGTGTATATTATATATAATCTATATAGTACAGTATACATACACAAAGACATGCATTTATATATATATATATATATATAGGCTGATTTATGGAGTAAAGTTGTCATATATTCTATGTGTAGAATATATATTTATTGTTGTTTTAGATGTCCCTTTGTATTTATAAACATTTATAGGCATTTTATTCACTTTTATTTGTTCTTGGGATAATTTTTTTCCTCTTTGACTTTTAGTGTTTCCTTTACTGGATGATGATGGTAGCCACTACTTTTGGTTTTCCTTTGACAGAAAATACCTTAATTTTATTTAAACACCAATTTCTGAATATTGAATTTAGGTGTGCAGTTTTTTTTTCCCCACTCTGATTCTTTTATGATTTTAACTTTGGTTTTCAAAAATTGTACTATGATGTGTGTGTGTGTGTGTGTGCGTGTGTGGTGTTCATTTTTTTGCATTCATCCTGCTTGAGGTTTGTAACTTTTTTTTTTCCACCTTTGAGTGATATCTTTTATAAGATTTTGGACATATGCCTTCAAATATTGCCTCTACTTAAACCTCTTCATCCTCTCCTTTTGATAGTTAATTATGGATATGTATATTAGAATTTTTCATTATGCCATACTTGTCTCTAATTTTCCTCTGTTTTCCATCCATTCATCTTTGTCACACTTCAGTTTGTATATTTTCTTTTGATTTGTCTTCCAGTTTATTGACTCTTTCTTCAGCTATCTTTAATTTTCTCAAAAATCCACTGTTCTTAATTTCAATTATTTTATTTTCAGTTCTGTATTTACTAGTTTGTTCTTAATTACACTTTTATTTTGCCTGACATAGTTCTCTACCTTGTCATATATTTTCTTAAAACTAGTAATATATATTTTAAGCCTGTGTCTAATAATTTCTATTTGTGCATCTCCTATGGATTTATTTCCACTTCTCATTTTATTCTCTTCAATTTTCAGTCAATTATTGTCCTTTCATATAGCAGGTTACATCAGAATCTGCATACAAAAGTTACAGTAAAAATGATATTTTGGATGAGATTACATTTTTCCTTATATATTTACATTTTTGGCTACTTAGCTACTATTTTAAGAGAAAATTGCTTTAATTCAATCAGCTAAATTGAATGGTTAGAAATCTGGTTCCAGTTCTGATAACTGCTCTATTTCTGTTTTGTATTAGTGATAGAATTAAGTAGCCTTCAGTCATTATTTTGACTTTCAGAATTGGCAATGAGTCAAAGATAAAAATGGTTTGGATTATAAATTCACCTCTCTAGATCTTCCTTATCAAAATCTTTGTCCTGAAAGTTCTCATTGCCTTGATAAGCTTGCTAGTACTTTCAGAGTTTTTTTAATATATATATTTTTTTCCATTTTTACTGATTGTTTTCATCAGAAGAGTTGATTCAGAAAACTATCCCCTCATCTGTGGAAGGAGAATGCTTAAAACTTGTGTGAAGTATCACTTTTATAATCAAATTCATACAATTTTGCACAATTTGCAGAAATATTAACACTTGTATATAAATTCACTTGTGTGTGTATGTATTTAAATACTCTTCTACAGTAATATCAGTGACTAGAAAGAGGCTCTGCATTCTCATTAGCACATTAAAATATACCTCCAGGAAACAAAATATCCCATTTCCAGAAGTCAGTAAGTTAATTGAGGGGTTATGTGAGTGCATCTCCTTCAAATCCCCTTCAAGGGATGGCATACCAGTTTAATAGTTCAGAAGCTGAGTACTATAGAAGTGATCATGGAAGGGCGGTTCCACCACCCAAGGGTGGTTCTATTCCTTTAAGTGCCTGCCTTTAGCTCAAGTCGTGATCCTGGGGTCCTGGCAGGTTCCCTGCTCAGTGGGGAGTCTGCTTCTCCCTCTCCCTCTGCCTCTCCCCTCTGCTTATACCCTTTCTTGTGCATGCTCTCTCTTTGTCAAATAAGTAAAATCTTTAAAAAATAAATGATAATGTACTCAACTAAATTTTTCCTTTGTAAATGTCATTTTTCCCACATCTGTTACTGTACTCATTAACTCGAATTTCTACTTTTTACCTAATTTATTCACTTCCTAGCACTAACCCAGGGATGAGAGAAGATCCTGAGAGATCTACAGAAGCTAAAAGAAACAGAATATAAGTAAAAATTCTATTAAATTAAACTATATTCTATGATAAATTATGTTAAAAAATTGTGGACTCTCTGCAAGATATCAGCTGCATCGTTTGACATCATTAATTAAATTATCTCAGCTTTAGATGTTGGCACATGAGTAACTGTGTCATTTCTTGCATGCTTAGAAGGGCTCTCCAAACACAAAAGAGCAAAATAAGTGATCTAATGTGGTATTTTTCCAAAAAGTAGGACATGTGGTTCCAAGGTATGGAATTAAACAGTAAATCACAGATAGAAAGAGTTATTCCCTTTTAAAAAAATATTTCAATAGTATCTCAAGAAAAGAATCTTAGTTTGATTTTTGCTAGTTTTAAGGTATATTTTTGCTTGCTAAGCCCTCCTCTGAACAAAGAAAGTGCAGATTTCCAGCTCTGAGCACTTGGCAGGCTGCAGTATCTAGCTAGAATTTAATGACATTGCCCTTTTCTGTTCATTTTTTATTGCATTTGTTTGTAATGTTATATTCTGTTCATTACAAGTGGTACAAGTTTTCCTTCTATGACAGTTTTTTTTCTTTTAAAAATGAGATGGGAGTTAAAAAGCGAATAAATAGAAAATATTAATAGGTTGAATTATATAAAATTATCAGTATTCAGCTATAGTATTTCAGTATTTTGACCTATAAAAATGGCAATATTATGAAGCAAAAACTATGTATTATACTACAGGTAGTATGCAATGAGAGAAAGTGTGTGACAATATTCTAGAGTTGTCTGAAATCTAAGAATATTGCTATAATAATGAGTGCCTTCAATAGGAGCTCATATGATTAAAAGTTAACAAGAAGAAACTCTTCTTTTGGCCTCCTTTTTTTGTGTGTTTGGATCAATTTTTTAAACAAGGAGAGTGATGCTACTTTGATTGTAGCCTTGGAGCCAGCAATAACCCATATACTGTCATTCTCTAATCTAGTGTATTAATTTACTAGATACTGAAAAAAAAAAAAAAAACTACCAAGATTGATATTGTGTGCCATGGACCATGAGCCCAAACATGATTTCAATATATAATTGGCTGGTATATCCCAAACTTTGAGATTATTGGGAGAAAGTTACTTTATAATACAAAAGGCATAATATTCTAGCTAAAACCACAGTGTGAACTGAGTAAAGACCAGAGGAAAAGCAAATTTGTTAGCAAAGTTGATCCTCATCAACTACCAAGCTTCCACAAACAAATCCTTACTTCTATTATAATTCAGCTCTTTAGTCTTATTGCTAAATGAATTATATCAGGAGTTACAGAAGGAAATTTTTTTTTTTAGAAGGAAATTTTTCATAAAGAAAAGGACTGGTATAGAATATAAATGGGAAAAAAAATAGAGCTGTCAATATATAATCTCTGAAGGTGAGATCTTAGTGCTAAAAAGCAGAAAGTGATGAGATGAAAAGGCAAATTATAAATGCATTCCAAAAATGTGAGAAAATGACAATAGAAGTGAACTTGAGGGGTAGCTCTTAAAAAAGGGAAAAAATTAACTCCTCTAACATTAGACCATCTTTCCTTGGCCAGAGAAGTTACCTAGACCTCTCACTTATGGGCATGAAAATTGATGCAGTGTTACATATACATTTTAAATGCAAAATGAAGGAAGAAAATAAATAACTGAGGCCACAATTTCCAAACCAAGAGAAAGAGAAAATGGAACATCATAAAACTATACAAGCAAAGAGGAAAATCAATAAAATTCAATGCAGCACATCTTCCCGCTCACTTCTGAGCGCGCAAAGTTCGCTCATCTGGAATGCACCAGGTGTACAGTATGTGCTATAAATCTTTCAAGTCTTCAGAAATATGATCTATCATTAGAAGCATTGAAAAATACCAGTTGGCTTCACTAATTGTGATTTCTACTTCCTTCCAAACTTGGATATTGACCAGCATCCAGGGGGCTTTGTATCCGTGTTAGCATAAGCAGTACACTTAGAGAGAGGGTAGACACTAAGGACAGTGTTCTTCACATAAATGTCTAGTTCTCACTCTTGCAATCCTGATTCAGAGAATCAGACCGTGTATTCTCTTTTACTCCTCTTGCAGGTAGAAATTCTCATTTCTACAACAGAATATGAAGTACAAAACCTCACTCCATTCCTGGTGTTGAACATTTGTTGAATATTTTCATGATTTTAAAATTACCTAAAAGAGTAATTCTGAGGACTAACTTTCTATAAAAATCATGCTGGGAAATGGATTTTTTTAAAAAAATTAATGTGCATTTCTGTACCTTCCACCCAAGTAAATGATACTCTCTGGGAGTTTTTATAAATCTGCATTTTAACAAAAGGATATTCAGATACAGCTAGTCAAAGAACCATATCTGGGCACCATTGTATAGAAGTATTCATCTCTCCTCTTTGTCTTTAAAATGAGCAAGATTCAATACCATCTTCTCTACCTTTGGATAAACCAAACAAACAAAAAACTGAACAAACAAATAAAAACCTTTAAAACTTTTCCCCATTCCTCAAAAAGGTGTGAGAACACCTCACTTTAATTAGTATTACCTCCTCCAAATATATTTTTCAAATATTTTATCCACTTATCTTTAATCTCCTCCTAAATCCTAATGTCTTATGTCTATTAAAGTCCAACAAAATATTATACTATATAAAATAATCCTGTACTGAAGACTGTTTAGCCTTTCCTGACATCACATTTCTTCTAGTCTGAATATATGTTAAGAAAACTAGAAACATATTTCTACTATTGAGCCTAATAGGCTGACAAAAAAAAAAACTGCTTAAAATTTCTTAGCCATTGAGCATTACAAAGAAAGGCAAACTGCAATATTCCAAATTTCCCAAGTGTCTCATTATAAGCATTCCCCCATGTTACTTAGAGATATTACAGATAATTCTAATAATGTCTCTGCGTTTGGATTAAGACCATAGCAGAGTCCACTGTTCTGTTTCTTGCTGCCTGTCAGTTGGTCTAGTAAAGGTGCTCTATTGCCATGCTCTGTTGTATGGCCTAGGGGCAGAGTACTGAGTAATCTCTTCCACACTTAAGTTCTTAGTCAAACTTCTTACTTTCATGGATCCTTCTCACTTCATCCTATCTTGTGAGTATATTATGATGGATTCAAAATGCCAAGTTATATTTTTACTGCACTCCACACTATATGAGTTCTTTGGCTAGGTAGAAAGTAGCATGAATGAGTCAGGTGGCCTGTAGTCACCCCTGCTGGTAAGCTATATGGCAGGTAGTCTACTTACCTCTCTAATCCTTAATATCCATAACTTTGTATAGATGATGTTAGTCAAGACAAGTTGCTTTAAACTATTCCTCAGATATATAGAATAATATACCAAATAGTCCTGAAATAGAACATTAACCAACCAATACCAAACTGATTCATATCAAAACCCATTTCTCCTCATTGCAATAGTAATAGAGTAACCATAATCTATTCTGAATGACTGTATAACATCACCTTGTTTTTCTTTAAAGTTTTAAAAATGTGTTTATATATTAAGATACATATTTTTAGTTTTATATACTTTTAAAATTTATATAAATAGTTTCGTAATATATATCTTATGTGAATGGTTTTTGTTCATTATTTTTCTTTTCTAAAGATTTTTATTACTTATTTGAGAGAAAGAGAGAGAGAGCGAACACAAGCAGGAGGGAGGAGCAGACTCCCCACTGAGCAGGGAGATCAGTGTGGGGCTAGATCCCAGGACCCTGAGATCATGACCTGAGCCAAAGACAGATGCTTAACTGACTAAGCAACCTTCAGAATGGGAAAAGATATTTGTAAATTATATATCTGATAAAGGGTTGGTATCCAAAATCTATAAAGAACTTATGAAACTCAACATGCAAAAAAACAAATAATTCAGTTAAGAAATGGGCAGAGGCAGCCCGGGTGGCTCAGTGGTTTAGTGCCGCCTTCAGCCCAGGGCAGGATCCTGGAGACCCGGGATCGAGTCCCACATCAGGCTCCCTGCATGGAGCCTGCTTCTCCCTCTGCCTCTGTGTGTGTGTGTGTGTGTCTCCCATGAGTGAATAAATAAATAAAATCTTAAAAAAAAAAGAAATGGGCAGAAGACACGAATAGACAATTCTTCAAAAAGACATGCAGATGGTTAACAGATACATGAAAAGATGCTCAATATCACTCAATTCTAGGGGTATACAAATCAAAACTAAAATGAGATATCACTTCACAGCTGTCAGAATGGCTAAAATTAATAACACAGGAAACAACAGATGTTTGCAAGAATGCAAAGAAAGGAGACCCCTTCTTACACTGTTGGTGGGAATGCAAACTGGTGCAGCCACTCTGGAAAACAGTTTGAGGAGTTTCCTCAAAACATTAAAAATAGAAATACCCTACAACCCAGCAATTGCACTACCAGCTATTTATAGAGAAATACTGATTCAAAGGACCCATACACCCTGATGCTTATAGCAGCACTATCACCAATAACCAAATTATGGAAAGACCCCAAATGTCCATTGGCTAGTAAATGGATAAAGAAGTTCTCTGGAGAACCATAAAATGAGAGGGTTATTTTTCTTTCTTTTTCTTTCTTTCTTTCTTTCTTTCCTTCTTTCTTTCTTTCTTTCTCTTTCTTTCTTTTTTTTGTGAGAGTTTTTTTCTTATTTGTAGAATTATATCAGATTATTTTTCAAAATCTGGGTAGTCATTTTGGTTCAATTTTGTCTCTTGAAATATATATTATTTAACACATTTAAATATATTTAACACTGTGAATTTTTTTTCTCAACAATGTCAAGGCTATTGATAAACCCATCTAAGTGGTTCTTCATTTTCATTAGTTTTTTTTTTTTTTTATTTCTAGCAATGTCTTTGGATTTTTTTTTTTTTTTTTTAGAATTTCCACCTCTCTCTTCACATTATATCTATTCTTACATGGTTTACAGTTTTCCATTACTGTTCCTGGCATTTTAACCAATAGTATTTTAAATTTCTAGTCTGATGATTCCAAAATCTGTTGGTTTTTAATGTTTAGTTTTTTGTAAACTGCATTTTTATATTTTTTCACTCCTTGTAATGTTTTGTTGAAGGCCAGAAGTGATAGATCACATAAAAGAAACTGAGTAAATAGGCCTTCAGCATGAGACCTATGCTTATTTGTCTAGAACTTAGCCTATGTGTACAGTTTGCTAAAGTTGTCAGCATCTGTTTTTTTTTTTTTTCTTAATTCTCCTTGTTTTTAATCTTTTCTGATGTCATTGGATTTCCTAAAGCCTCCTTTTTAAATAGGATCCGAGGCTTCTAGTTCTTTTAGTTGAAAGAACAGAAGCCCGGCTGATGTGTTGGTAAGGTGTGTGTGTGGGGGGGGGAGCATTCTATAATCTCTGATTGGATCCTTGTCTTTTAGTGAGCCTATGGCCCTTGGCTGACCCTTAAAGTGCTATTCAACATTTTTCTTCTCTCTCAGATAAACAAGAAGGCTACATGAGGCTAGAGTGAGGTATTTCCCTTTCTCCAGATCTCCTGTTAGACTCTGGTAAAACTCAAGTTGGGTAGATTATGGCAGAATGGTTTCCTTGGGCAACCCTTTTTTAAAGAGAAGAAAATGAGCTGGGCTGATTTCAAAGCGGTTACTTTCCCTTGCAAAATACAAGAGGAGTTTTCTCTGATCTTCAACTTGAGAACCGAGTATGGCTTCTAGAGGTAAAACTCACAAAAGTGTGGGAGCCCCTGAAAGGCCAGGCCCCTGTCACTTCAACTTGTAGGCCAATCCACACTCAACCTCTGATAATTCATCATTCACATTTGAACTGCTCTTGTGAGCATTGTCTCTAGCTGCAGTCTTCTGCTTTACGTAAGCAGAAGGTAATGTGGTTTTTCGTAATCACTTCTCGTTCCCGTTTGAGGGGCACCAGTTCGCCCTGTGACCTCAGTTCTCTAACGGATCTAAGGAGTGTTGTTGATTTTCAGTTTGTTCAGCTTTTGTCATTTGAGAAGGGAGTGATGACATTCAAGCTCTTTATATGCTACACCAGAAATCATGTGCCTTATTTCTTTGAGTTTCTTTTTAATTTTTTTTTCTGTACGTTTATATTCTATTGGAGTTTTATCTATGGGATTCTATAACATCTGGGCTGAGAATGCATTCCTGGAGAGAGGATTTGCATTTGTTTCTGCCACCATTCAGAGTACTCTAGCCCCAAATACATTTTACATAATTTCTTGGTTCAGGTTTCTTACATACTGTAGACCCTAATTTTCAACTTGTGTGATGGGCAATATGTAGTTTATTTATTTTTTGGTGAGGGATAATATATAGTTTAGAACTTTTGGAGATAACTTCTAAAATTTTATCCTACCTAAGATTCAAAGCTGTGATTGACAAGTTTCTTTGCTTTCTCCCTTCACATGATGTGTGTGTGTGTGTGTGTGTGTGTGTGTGTTTGTGTGTGTTGTGATTCACCCTTTTTCTAAGAAGTATCCTGTCATAAATCCCAGATTTAAGTGTGACTGTGGTGAATCTGTACTTGTATGAGGCCGAGACTTTTTCTCCTCTTTTTCACATGCCTGTTAAAACAAAGGCTGTAGTTTACTAGAAGTCTCCAGGTATTTTTACAAAAACCTCCATTTTATTACACTACATTTCTGATCCCACTTTTTTTCCTGTCCCTTGATGCTTCTCCCATTTTGCTGAGTAATAAAATATACAGTTAAACATTAAATAAATTCATTTCCCATTTTCCTGGCCTACCATATTGATAGGATAGAAGTCTAGTTCAGGCTTTTTCTTTTTATATGCTAGAATTTTTTTTGATAATATGCTTTGGATAAATGCTTTTGTGACTACAAAAATGTTAAAAGTCATTAAGTAAGAAAATCTCTGAATTTTTCTTCATCTAAATTCAGCATTATGGTTAAAAGAGCAAGCTGTGGAGTCAGACTAACTAAGTTTGATTTCCAGTTCTGCTAATCATTACTTGAATGTCTTCAGGGTAGTTGCTAAAGCTTTCTGTACTTCAATTTTTTCATCTGTATAATGTAACACCTACTTCATAGGGTCAATAGAAGGATTAAATGAGTTAAGATATTAAAAACACTTAAATGTTGACTACCACATAGCGAGCTTTCAATAAATCTCAACTATGGCTCTATTCTTATAGGTTTTTTTTTTTTGTATAGTTTATTTTTACTGTCATTTAAAATTACTGCTGTTTTGGGATCATTGCTAATTGGCTGGTATGTACTGAATCCTTGTGTCCCCACAAAATTCATATGTTGAAGCCCTAATCCAAAATGTGATGGTATTCGGAGGTTGGGAAGTAATTAAGCTTAGATGAAGTAATAAGGGTCGTGCCTTCATGATGGGATTTGTGCCTCTATGGGAGATAGAGACTTAAGAGCTCTATCTCTCTCGTTGTCTCTCTCGGCCCACAATGAGAGAAGACAGCTGTCTATAAGCCAGGAAGCAGGCACTTAACAGACACTTAATCTGCAGATGACTTAATCATGAATTTCCCAGTACTGAACTGTAAGAAACACTTCTTTGGGGACACCTGGGTAGCTCAGCAGTTAAGCGTCTACTTTCAGCTCAGGGCGTGATCCTGAAATCCTGGATCGAGTCCTACTTCAGCCTTCTTGCATAGAACCTGCTTCTCCCTCTGCCTGTGTCTCTGCCTTTCTCTCTTTGTGTCTCTCATGAATAAATAAATAAAATCTTAAAAAAAGAAACGCTTTTCTGTTATTTAAGCCAACTAGTGTACAGTATTTTGTTACAGTAGCCTAAGCAGACTTAAGATATTGGCTATTTAATAATCATTAGTAGATCTCTGTTCTTGCATTAATATGTAAAAAAAATGCTTATCTTTTTGAAATGTACAACTGGCTAAAGTCACTGCTTCTAGATGAGGTGAGCTGGGCTGGCCCCATACAGGACACCTGGAAGTAGGCTCACTTTTGCCACACAAAAAAGTAAATACCCCTTCAGGTACCCTTCAGGTACAACTATATAGTTCATATATATGAATATATGTGCATTGTTTCTAGATGAGATGACCTGGCCACACACAGGATACCTGGAAGTAAGTATACTTATGCCACACAGAAAAGTGAATGCCCCTTTCAGGTACGAAACTACTTTGCTCAAAGTTGGTGTTTTCCTTGCATCTAAGAACAGAATTGCATATTCTTTGTAGAGCTGAGGCTTTCTAGCTGTCCAGAGGCTGAACAGCTATACTGGTATTTCCTAGTTTAATGTCTTTATACCCCCAAGCAATAAAAAGGCAGCTTTCTAGGTACAATCAGTGACATGTAATAGATTGGTCTCTCCCACATCTATCTAGACTTGTGTATCTAATTTTTCCCTAGCATCACATCTCTGAGGGCCAAAACTATCCATGCCTTCTCACATTCATTCATTCACTTCATGTGTGTTAATTACCAATTTTACAATATGTGTTGTACTAGGGCACTTGTGACACTGTGTTAACACAAAACCCCTCTTCTCAAGAAAGTCACAATCTAATAAGGAAACTCATTCAGAACAAGAACATAAACACAGACTATGGAAGACTATGGTTGCCTATGGGATGGGGGACAGAGGGTATAAAGGCTTCACAGAGTGGAAGTGATATTTCACTGAGCTATTGGAGAGAAAAGGAAGTACATTTTCAGCAAAGTGAAAATTATATGCAAATGTACATATGTGTCAATTATTTGGAATAGTGTGGCATACTTGGGCTTCAGTGAGCAAACCTATATGACTAGAGCGTAGGATATATTTGGGAGAAGAGGCACAAAAATTGAATCAAAAAGTTATATGGAGAGCAGAAACCTCATATGTTAGATATAAGGGGACAGATTTGAAAGACATTAACAGGTAGAAATGACAGGACCAGGTGAGTGATTATAAATGAAGGATGAGAAAAGCAGGTCAGAGCATCAAAAAGGTTTCCAGTGTGAATGGCATATTTAACTGACAGAGAGAACACAAAAGTGAAAGCATGAGAAAAGCACTAATTTGTTTTTAATTCTTTACAAGGGAAATTTGGGCAAGGATCGCTCATGTAACCGCAAAGGCCCTTGCAGCCTTGAGTTTCAAGACCCTCTGTGGCGCAGGCTTGTTGCCGTCCTGTCTTTCCTTGGAGAAGGCCCCAAGGACTCCACCTGTCCCCTGCTCTCCAAAGCTGCCAACATGAACTCTATCCCTTGAGGATCCTCTCCCCTCTAGCTTCCTTGCAGAAAGCAAGTCTCCTCAGCTTCCTCCTTCCTTCCATTCCCCAAAGACAAGTACATGGGACATTTTTTTTTAAATTACTATTGGTCACCACAAGGAAACAGAGAAAAGCAACAATAACAAACACAAGAGTCTTGTAATTACAAGGCTCAAGAAATTATATTGATTTCTTTATTCTTCTATTACTGAGAATGTAGCAAAGAGCCAGTCCTTGCTCCTTCCCCACGTTTTGTTCAACCTTTGTTCCTAAGGATGGAGGTTAGCAATCTCCTCAAGGTAGTCTAGTGTCAATCCTTGAAGAAGAGGGCATGCTGACTATTTTCTCGGGGAAGCCCTTTTCTTTAAGGAACTGGCCTGAATTCCTTAACATCCGCACATTAATTCAACAAATGTTTATTGAATACTTGCACTCCTTTAGGCACCATGCTAGGCTGGGGATACAGTAGTGAAAATGACACAGCTCCTGCCCTGGGGGGCTTATCTAGCAGTGGTAGGAGAAATTGAATACATCTGCATTTACTAGGCACTGTCCTTTTCCTGAGTGAACAGTGTATTCAGGTTACTTTCATGGTGGCAGAGATGTTTTTCAGTTTGTTTTGTTTTGCTGCATTCCCGTCACCAAGAATAGTGCTTGGCACATAGTGGATGCACAATAAATATGCTTTGGATCTTGAAATGTCCTATGCCAAAACCACAAAGGTCTTCCATCATTTCCTCAAATGAAGTAATTTCTTTTGTGATTGAGGTGTTAAAAAATAGCCCTATAAAAATAATATTCTTCATATTCATAAAACCATTATGAAAAAAGTAATTCATTTATTGGAATTGATTTTACTTCCTTCACAACTTTACTTCTGTTCTGTGATATGTTTTAAAAATATCAAGGAGTGAGTTGCATTGTGATTTATCCTGCTGGCTATAGGCCCTAAACATAGGGGATAGAGAGGAAAGGGTAAAGGCAGTCATTATGAGGACTTCAAGACATCACCAGGCTTCTTATATTGAGTTTAGTGTGTTTGGGGTCTATACTTGAGGCAGATTGTATTTTCCAAAAGTGACAGATTGTATTTTCCAATATCTCCCAACACACATGCTCTTCTTTCAATGTGATTTTGACACTCCTCCCATTAAGAGGCGGGGTCTCAATTCCTTCTCCTTGAATCTAATTGGGGTCATGACTGTGACAAAAAATGATGCTACATTACTTCTGAGGCTGGCAACAAAGGCAACGTAGGTTTTGCCTGGTTCTCTTGGGGGCACTTACGTCTGGAGCCCTGAGAAACCATATTAGCAGCCTGGCTTCAAATCACCATGCTGTGAGGAAGCTCAAACTAATCAACAAGGAGAGACTAACTGCAAAGGGAGGATAGTGAACCACCTAATGAGAGATGCCCATGTAGCTTCTGGCTTCCTCAGTTCCTTGTTGTTCTAACATCCCCTTCTGGTAGCAACCACCTGAGTGCCTGGAGCCAGAATTGCCCGGCTGAGCGTTTCCCAAATTCTTCCTAACACACAGAAACCTTGAAATATAATTGCCATTATTAAGCCGCTGGATTTTTGTTATCTATCATCTATCTATCTATCTATCTATCTATCTATCTATCTATCATCTATCTATCATCTATTTATTTTTGTGATTTGTTACACAGTAGTAGCCAATTAGAACAAATAGTTAATACTGAGTCCTTATCACTCAATACTGGCTGGCATATAGTATTGTTCATAGTTGCAGTATTCATTTCTTACTGAGTTTTTAACTGGACCCAAGTATGTTTTCTTTCTTTCCTTTTTTCTTATTCTTTTTCTTTCTTTCTTAAATCTCTTTCTCTCTCTTTAAAAAAATTACTTTTCCATCACTGTGCTTGGTCTTGGAGGAAGAGTAAATCAGGAAAGCCAGTATGAAAAGGAAGAAGGAATTCAAGTCTCTCCCAGAGGTTTGAATCTTGAGCAGAGTGAAATAATTGCCAAAGAAAGAAAGAAGAGGGGAAGTAGGAGAAAGAGGAGAAGGGGGAGGAAAAGGAAGAGGAGGAGGAGAAGAAGGAGGGGAGGAGGAGGAGGAGGAGGAGGAGGAGAATGCTCCGTCTCCTTCCTTCCTCTCCTCCTCCCTCCTCCTCCTCCTCCCTCATACTCCTCCCTCTCTCCTCGCCTCCTCCTCCTCCACTCCTCCTCTCCTCCCCTCCTCCTCTCCTCCTCCTCCCCTCATTCTTTTCCTTTACCCCCTTGGTTGTCCCTTTCCAAATAGAAGGGGAAAAATAGAACTGATTCATTCCATCTATGACGATGAGATTATCAGTCAATGTTCTATAGATCCCTGAAGCAGTCTGGCTCTCATTCTATTCTAAACATACGTTTTGAACTTTCCTGTAATTCTATACAAATTTCTCCTCTATGCAAGTTGTCCAGCATAGATTTGATATACATTTTTAGATAATCTAAGCCACATTTTGAGTTTTTGTCTCCAGATTGATCAATCTACACAAATTAAGACAACAAACTAATGCTGAACCTCCAGTAGATCTGCAGATCTGGTCCAGCAGGCCAAAAGATTATTTTGGTCCCAGATACATTTCTTTTTTTTTTTTTTAAGGTTTGATTGATTGATTGATTGATTGATTTTTGTGAGAGACAGAGAGAGAGAGAGGCAGAGACACAGGCAGAGGGAGAAGCAGGCTCCATGCAGGGAGCCTAATGTGGGACTTGATTCTGGGACTCCAGGATCATGCCCTGAGCTGAAGGCAGACACTTAACCGCTGAGCCACCCAGGTGTCAACCCAGACACATTTCTGGCATTTGATATTCTCTATCCAAATTAATGTTTAGGACTTGTTGAGTCAGAACTTCATTTTCTATTCCTTTATTATTATTATTCCATAGATTTCTAATATTCCTATACTTACAAATGAATATTCTTCATAGAAAATTTAGAAAATAATGGTAAAACAAATGGAGATGAAAAGGAAAAGAAGAAATAGAATCTTCTCATATTACTAGGAATATATTGCAAATCTGAAGTTGCCCAATTTAAATTAATTCAGTTAATAAATAAATTTATTGGCTTATATAACCAAATTGCAGGCATTACAAGAATCACGCTATTCTCAGGGATGACTAGATCCATGAACATGTCAAGATTTTTCTCCCCATTTCCTTTTTTTTTTTTTAATATTTATTTGTTTGTATTAAAGGGAGGCAGGAAGCACAAGAGGGAAGGGCAGAGGGAGAAGGAGAGAGAATCCAAATCAGACTTGGCACTGAGTGCAGAACCTGGCCCTCCTCATGACTTGAGATGAAATCAAGAGTCAGATGCTTAACCGACTGTGCCACCCAGGCATCACTTTTCTCCCCATTTTCATCCTTGCCTATCTAAATAGGACAGTCGTACTTTCTTCTACATCACAGTTTGAGGGATGGAAGAGTTTAACCACAGGAAATTACAGATTAACTCTAGCACCAATGTTTATAGTTGACCTCCCATGAATGAAATATGTTATCTAGCTAATAATGTCTTTATTTGGAAGTTGCAATCTTCAAAGGTCCTGCAAAGTCCTTTCCAAGCATGAGGCAACTCAATCACCCCATATAAACTAATTAGCACAAGGCAGCCAGTTCTGTCCCCTTTCAATCACTCATTGTTGTATGATCAATTACAGTGTTTGACTCTCAGATATTGGCACATAAACTCTAATCCCATTTCTACTTCCATGAAAAAGGTGACTCCATAATAACTCTTAGTATGCCATCAGAAGTCGCAATTCTACCAAGATTCGACTGCCAAATCCACATGATGATTTAGAAGTCTTTGGTATCCTTAACATCTAGGATCCTCAGTTATGGAATAGATTATCATCAATGATCAATTCAAAGGCCTCTCATTATTATTTTTTTTAGAGGAGAAGAAAAAAATCATATGTATTACACACTGCTTTGTGTCAAATGCATTCTAGTTTCCTTGAATAACTACCTCAGCCCTTTTCCACAACAGTGTAAACAGTTGTCCTAAGTATATATACTCTAGGAGCTCACAATTCTTCCATTATTGAGCAGGATCCCAAGTCCTCTATTATAACTTTTGGGGTTTAGGGACTCAAAACATAGCATGCCTATTTCCACCAAGATTTGGAACCAATTAAGAGATACACACAAATTGTTAGCTTTATAATTGAATAAAAAACTAGAGGATTTGGCAAAGATTTGCAAATAAGTAGGGTTCTGTAGCTCTCTGTCCCATTCTCATCCTCCCGTATCTTCCACTCAGTCTGGGATTGGGTCAGCCTCACTGAGGGTTAGTGCCTACAAAGTAAACATGCTTAACCAAAACTGAAGCATCACTGTATTGGGGGGCAACATGGAAGAAAGGTGAATAACTCCAGTGTTGCAATTATTGAATGGATTATCTTCTTTGTTAAGAAATTGTGGATTAATGACTACTGCTATTCCATGAGAAAAGGCTGAATATAAAGAGAAGGAATAAGTGGCAGGGCTATTATTGTTATGATTATAACTCTACATAAAAATGTAAAGAGAGTGAATCAAGTGGCTCCTCCTACTTGGCATGCCCTGGCTGCCACAAGTACACTAGAGATGAATGAGAACAGTTGTCTAGATGAGTGAGGTGATCAAGCTCAGAGAAATCAGTGTTCTCTCTAGGTCAAATTCAGTAGCCCTGAAGCCTTCCAAGTGCTGCTAATCCTAGAATCTCATCATGCCTTACTCTTCATCCTGTCTCAGGTACTCCAAAGTCCCTCACCTAGAAGCCCATTTCCACCTTTTTCTCTCTGTCCCTAAGACTGAACTCATCTCCATGCCCTTCCAAACCCTATCACGTTGTTCGCGAGCAGTGGCAATTCATCATTGACAAAATATCCTTTTTCTCTTTGTTCTCTTTCCTTTTTTTTCTCTAACTGGAAGATGTCCCCTGAGAACTCTGGGTTCCCCACTTCTCTCAGCCACAGGCTAGATTTCTTCCAATTCTACATATCTTATGATATTTAAGTGGTGTCTGCTCCCTCCTAACTACCCATTGCTCCTTTCAAACCATTTTCTTCTGTCAAAGACCCCAACTTCTTGGGATACCTGGTTGGTGCAGTTCATTAAGTCTTCATTTCAGCTCAGATCTGATCTCAGGGTCATAAGATCAAGCCCCACACAAGGCTCCATACTCAGCACAGAGTCTGCTTCAGATTCTCTCTCCCCCTGCCCCTCCTGTTCAATCTCTCTCTCTCTCTCTCTCAAATAAATAAATCTTTACCAAGAAGGACCCCAACTTTCTTTTAATGTTTATATTATCAGACATCATTATCTACTTCTGTTTTTTGGTGTATCATTTATCATTTCAGTCCTTCCTTCCCATTTATAGATGAACATTCCTTTTCATTATCACTGTAGTCATCATTTTTAACCCTCAATGTGAACAGAACAGATTTAACCAACATGCTGACCTCTCACATTTTCTAAGTCCTTCACCAAAAATATCTTCTTCTACATCACTTCAGCCTCTCATGTGATTATACTCTGAGATTTACATCAATAGACTGTTCTCTCTCCATTTTCCTTTCCCTCTCTCCCTGCCTCTCTCTCTCTCTCTCTCTCTCTCTCTCTCTGCCTTAGTCACTTTCTCTCTATAATCAATACCTCCTTTTAGTTATTTTTTCTTGAACTCCCACTCTAGCAATTATTTAATGCCACTGAGCTTTCTAATCCACATCCTAGCTGGGTGAGCTTGGGGAAATTATTCAAGCTCTATGCTTCTGTTTTCTGTTTGTAAAATTAGGAAAACAATTATGCCTACATATCAGAATTGTTGTGAAAAATAAGCAGTTACTATATGTGAAGTACTGGAAAGGTACAAAATAAGCCCTCTATGGTATTAGCTATTATTATCATAGTTAGATACACTCTTATATGCTTGAATAATGCTTTATGAATAGCTCTGTCACAACTCTAATCACACTGTTTTTTATTTATATATTTTCCCACTGAGTTGGGAGATCTTTGAGGACAGGTATTGTACTCCATTCTCTTAAATCAATAGCACAGTGCCCAGTGTATTGGTTGATCAGTTAATTCTCAGGATATATACAACGTTACTATCCTGTGTCTGGACATTATGGTGTCACAATTTCTTAGTAACGTGGGAAACAAATAAAGGAATACAAAAGTAATTCCTAAAACTCTTAGGTCCATGCTACCAAGAGCAAAGAAAAGTGATTCTGAAAAGAAAATGTGGATCTGAAGTTGCTTTTGCTTTATTTAAAATCTCAATATATTACAGTAATTAAACTGCTTCATGACTTCATCGAAATCCTGTAAGGCTTAATTAATGTCTGTAAAGCCTTTTGCAATCCTCAGATGAAAGGCACCAGAAAAGTATAAGGAATCATTATTATTATCATTGATGCCATTTTAAATGACTGCAAACAGTTTGTTTCACTTGGATTTGCTGATTAAATCCTAGCTATGACCATGCAGAAACAAGTCAAAGTCATTTCCACAATGTAGCTCAGTTTGTCTTATTTAGAAGGCTGAAGACAGATATAAATATGTGATTTTTTTTTCACTGCAACTGTTTTCCAAAGAGACCATACTTAAAACGATGTTAAAGGAAGGGATAAAGGCAAGGCATGAGACTGGGCCATTGACCTCAGCTATATCATCTTGCAAAATGTCTTCCCATGAACTTGGGAGTCAGGCAGACCTGGGTTGGAAACCTAGCTCTATCACTTACCTTCTTTGTAATTTTCAGTAAATAGCCTAATATCTCTGCCTATCCCACTAATCTGTAAAATTTGTGGAAGCAAAGGCTATGTCTGTCTAGTACAAGACTCTTACCAAGTGCTGAACATAGAGTCTAACACATAATATGTGTTCACTATGTATTTTTTTAATGTATAAGAAATTGTATGTATAACTATTCATCTTATACAGTTAAAATACAATGTCATAAGCATTTCAAAGATTGATCACCTCCATCTTCTGAAGTGCAATCATTCCATCATCCACAACGAACTTGTTTCCCAAGAGTTCTGTTTAACTGCATTTTCCTGTGTTGTTTCCATGACTAACAATTCTGATTTTGAAGGATACTCAATCAAGAAGTCATATCAAAGGCTTTATGTAAGATGTTCTGTTCGTCTATTGTTGCATAAAAAATCTCAAATTTAGTAGTATAAAACAACATCCATTTTATTATGGTCACAATTCAGACAGGTTAGAATTGAAATGTCTCATCCCTGCTTCCTGATAACTGGGAGTCAGGGAGTGTGGCTCAGGTGAATTTACCTGACACAGATAAGTGAAGGCTATATGTTAAAAACCTCTGTTTTTATCAGGTGCACACTTAAATTCTTCTCCATATTGTGTCTCCTGGGGCTAGAATGCCCAAGGTGGCATCTTAATTCAAAACTCTGGCCCCTGGGTTGGTATATCTGAGACAATGGGGCAAGCTAGTATCCTTGTCTTCACATGCAGCATCTTCACATAACTAGCCTGCACTTCCCCAACGAATAGTGTTTTCAGAACTTCTTATGTGACAATTGGTTTCTTCCATGGTGAGCATTCCAAGAGGTATATATAGAAACTACACAGGTTCTCATGACCTACCCTCTGAAGTCCAGAACATCACTTTTACTACATTCTGGTTTTCAAACAAGTTACCAAGGGCATCCCAGATTCACAAGTAAAACAATTAGACTCTATCTCTCAACGGCAGAAGTTGCGAAGAATCTATATTCATCTTTTATCTTCCCCATTAGAATAAAAAAAAAGATTTCTGCCTTAATTCTTTAGAAATCTGAAAATCATCATGGAGAATTCTACTCTTTTACTCAGACTTCCTTATGATGGGTAGCTGCCGAATCCACTACAAAGGGTTAGAAGAGACAGATTATAAACTTGGGTCTGTCACTTATCAATTGTGTAACTTTGAATGTATCTCTTAATCTTTCATCTCCTCATCTATCCCAGAGGGGTGGGGGGGGGAACATGTTTCTTCCATTCATTCTGTTATATTGTTGGAAGGGGAGATAATGGAAGCAAAAGGTGATGAAAATTTAGAAAGCCTGCGTGGCTGTCAGATATCATTGTCCATAAAATGCTTGAAACAAGCTATAATCACTAGGATTTCTAAGTCTAATTGGGAAGAGTTAGATTGTTCACTGTCCTGAGTTCCTGGGTTGATTAAGATTGAGGCTGATAGTGATCCAGGGACCAAAGCATAGCTCATTCAGTCTGGAGATTACACTTCAGCAGCAGCAGGGTTGGGGCTTTATCTGGTCTGTTTGTCCAAGGTTCTTAGTTCTCCCAGCTGTGCTATCTCTGTCTCCAATGAGAACATGGATAAAGTGATAACTTGCTATGTAAGTAACTAGTAAAATCATCCAATTGTTTTGCATCTTTTTATCAATTTAAAGTTTCTTTGATTATGAAAATGAACTCTTAATCATGCATTTATTGTGTGACCAGAAGACCTTTAAGGCTCTAATTCTTACTAACAACCAACTGGGAAAAGAAAAATATATTTGAGCAAAGTCCATATGGCTTTAAAGTGTTGTTGCATTAGCAGGTGGTTCTCAAAAATATGTATTTTCATTTTGTACTTCTGAGTACATTTACTGCTTTTTTAAAAAATTGCATATTCTTGGATTATTTCCAAAAAGATTGAGGTTGCCTTGAACAATGTTTAAACACAACAGCTATTTGTTTTTGTTTTTTAACACAACAGCTATTTGAACCTAGTAAAATAATATAGTATAGAAAAATGGCATCAGTCTAGTTGCCATGAGGGGTGGGATAGAGCCTTTTGAGCTTTTCTTTTTAAGGCAATGAAGGCAGACTAGATCAACTGCTGAGATTTTCATAGTACTTTTTTCCTCACAAATATGTGGCCATTGTCGATTCTGAGATTAGATAATTAATTATAAACAAAGTCCAACTTTAAATTCAAACAGTGAGATTCTCTGGTAAATTTCTGCTGTGACTGAACATGAGAGGCCCGGATTTGACAGAGACATTCCAGGTAGTAAAAATCTCCCTATAATCATTCATGATCTGAAACAAATGAAAAATACTATGTTCAAACAAGTCTTCCACGTGTAGACTCTTCTACCTCTCCTTAGCTCAGACTCTTCTTCATGCATCAAGATTCTTCTCAGACCTTCTCGCCACTGAATCCCACACCCAGGTTCCAGGCTCTATCTTCATCATTCAATGTCTTTTGGAAGCATTTGACTTCAGACACCAGATGCTTCTTATGAAAACTTCCCTTCCTTTAATTTCTGTAACACACAATAGATTTGCTTCTTACTGCTCTGGTTAGTTCCTCACAATCTCTTTCATGGCATTTCCTTCTGTTGCCTCGTCCTGAAACGTTTATGTATTACAACTCTCTTCACTATGCATGCTTCTAGCATGATCTCACTCATACTCTGAGCTTCAATTATCATCAATTTGACATCTATCCAATAAATATTTATTTAGTGTGTTTTGTCTTCCAGAGACTATAACCTCGTGTTCCAAATATAAATCTACAGCCTAGTGCTTTATGCTGAGCTCCAGACATGCATATACAGCTGCATACTAAATTTATCCACTTGCAGGTATATTACATAGGAGAATCCCAGAGTGCATTGGTTATGGCCTTTGTGAATGGTGATCCTTGGAGTTGCATATTTCTGGGGTTTTCTTAATACATGACTCACAGTCAACCTGTCCAAAATTAAATTAATCTTCATTCCCCAAATGACTATTGCTCCTTTTGAGCTTTTTTAGCTCCGTGAATGAGATTCAAAATTGGCAAGGGGAGAAACCACTCTGAGTTGTCAGGATCTTTAACTTGAGAGAGAGAGAGAGAGAGAGAGAGAGAGATAACAGTATCAACCTTAAAGTAGTATAAAGATTAAGTGAAATAGTAAATGTAAACATTCATTCTGCTATTTGCCATATATGAAGAACTCAATGTTTATTGCTCTCTACCCTCATTGACGTCCAAGGCAAAAACTAGGGCCTCATCTTTGACTTTTTATTTAAAGTGTTTTCAACTTCTTTAGCAAGTTCAAATAAAATTCCACCTTTAAAAATTTTCAATCTCATAAATTCTATCCTTGTGTTACCACTATTTAGTTGACACCACCATCATATTTCTTTTTCATCCTACCAACCAGTCCCCTTAATCCTGTCTATGCTACACCTTCGCCCTATCTATCTTTCATACCGTTCCTTCCTTGAGCTTTCAGTATGCTATTACCTGTGTGGCCTGATCTGTTTGATACTCAAAGCAGGCTTTCCATGGCTTTTATTTTTTTTTTATTTTTTTTAATTTAATTTATTTTTTATTGGTGTTCAATTTACTAACATACAGAATAACACCCAGTGCCCGTCACCCATTCACTCCCACCCCCCGCCCTCCTCCCCTTCCACCACCCCTAGTTCGTTTCCCAGAGTTAGCAGTCTTTACGTTCTGTCTCCCTTTCTGATATTTCCCACACACCTCTTCTCCCTTCCCTTATATTCCCTTTCACTATTATTTATATTCCCCAAATGAATGAGAACATAGAATGTTTGTCCTTCTCCGACTGACTTACTTCACTCAGCATAATACCCTCCAGTTCCATCCACGTTGAAGCAAATGGTGGGTATTTGTCATTTCTAATAGCTGAGTAATATTCCATTGTATACATAAACCACATCTTCTTTATCCATTCATCTTTCGTTGGACACCGAGGCTCCTTCCACAGTTTGGCTATCGTGGCCATTGCTGCTATAAACATCGGGGTGCAGGTGTCCCGGCGTTTCATGCACATGAGAAAATGTTCTGCATCACTTGCCATCAGGGAAATACAAATCAAAACTACAATGAGATACCACCTCACACCAGTGAGAATGGGGAAAATTAACAAGGCAGGAAACAACAAATGTTGGAGAGGATGCGGAGAAAAGGGAACCCTCTTTCCATGGCTTTTAGAGCAAAAGACCAAACTCCTAAACTTGGCATGGAAAGCACTTCATGACATGGCCTTTTTCATCCCCTCTCCCCATATGCTGATCCATAAAAACTCAACTATTTTTAGTTCCCTTGTCACTCGCTGCTTCTGATACTCCGAATGCTTCTCCTTCAATCTCTCACTTACTATGCTTATCTTTAAGAATTTAGCTATCACAAGTTGTGTCTTCCAGGATACTCTTCCTGGACACTGAAACTGGGTAAGGTACCTAGGTACCTCTATCTCTCACACCTACAGATATTCTAAGCTCCTTGAGGCAGAAACTACCTCATCCATCTTTGTTATCTCCAGTGCCAAGCAAAGGGCCTAAAAAACTTATGTTTGTGGAAGCAATGAATGAAAACTGTACTATTCAACTGAAGGCTATGCAGACTATGACCATAACTGTTACATTTGTATAATCGAGGAGAGAATTATTTTGACTGCTTTAGCTTGATGGTAGTGGTGGTAGGGGCAAGGGGCAGCTTCAAGGCCAACCTATGCTCCTTCCTGGGATCCTAATGGATCTGATGCTGTTTATCAAATGCTGCTACTGTCAGAGAGAAACTAATTTGTGTCAGATTTTAAGTAGCCTTTTTGGATCACAAAATCTTATGGCATTGTTTCTAAACAGAGCTTCAAGAAGTACAAAAATTTTTAAAGTTTTATATTTCACTTGGATAATATAAATAAATACAATATATTGTAAGAACATATCAACTTATAATTGGTTAATACAAGAAATTTTAGTGCCAGCATTAGTTTTTATATAATGCTATTTTAATTATTGTGTGCTAATGAGAAGGGGAAAAAGGAAGAAAATGATTTAATACATAAATGTTACTTTAATGCAAAATGTAGGCCAAATTACATTAAAACTCATCAAGTGGAAAAACAGTTCAAGATATTGTGGAGAGCGAAAATGGAGGGAGTTTATATATGCTCCTTTTTAAAAAGCAGACTGTGCCATGGCATGTCGATGCCACATTCATATTACAGGAATTTAGTTTCAGCAAAACAACTTCATCCATCACAATACATTAATGCTGTTACTTTTAGATATTTTTTGTTTGCTTTTAATTTTTAAGCTTATTTTTGCTTTATGTTATAAAAAGGCTTTAAACATATAAATATTTCAGAAATAGTACAATAAAAATAACTTAGTATAATGTTAGAGACCTCAGAGATTATCTTCCTTGAAATAATTTTGTACTTTACTCGAAATGGAAAAAGACTGTATTAATGAAAAAAGGATTAGGGCATAACAGGCCTACTTGGGAATAAAAGCTTCCTTGTCAGAGTAAAGTGATTTATCTCCTAGCCTATCGTGTACATACATGCACACATATCACCACACCCCCACCCCCACACATTTAGTTTCTATACTAATATGTATACATAACACAGGTATGTACCTCCATTCATGAACATACACAACACACACATATATGTGCAATTACACACACATGGCAAACACATATCTATCTGGATGTATCATAGATAACTCCATGCACAAAGGAAGCACACACACAAACACTCATCCTTCCATGAATTTATATCTACATGATATAAAGAGAGAATAAATATATCTCTGAGAAAGCAATTTCGGTAGTTTAGCGTAGCACTTTCAAGAATGAAGCCTCTAGAATTACATTACCAAGCCATCAACGCCAGATCTGACCCATCCTAGCTGAATACCCTTGACACATTTACTCAATGTTTAGATCCTCACTTTTCTTGCCATTGAATTGGGAAGGATAGTAAGCACCTAGCTCACAGAATTGTTCAGAGAATTCAGTGCATTATTTCAGGTTAAGAAATTTAATACTATGTTGACACATAAGAAGGAATCGATAAATAGCAGCTTCCTTTAAAAATAGATAGATGATAGATAGATAGATAGATAGATAGATAGATAGATAGATAGATGAAGAGCACTGCTCTGGGATGCTGTAAGGGTTGTGACACCAAGAAGTTCTCCTTCCTTTGTCAGAGAAAGAAAGAAGCATGAGAGTCATCCCTAACATCTTGCAATCCTTCATTACCCAAATCCAATTTGTCACCATGTTGTTGATTTTTTTGTTTCCTCCTGAAACTCAGGCTGATGCATCTCTCTCTACCTCGCATGGTCTTAGTCAAGAGGCCAACTACCTCTTCACATGTATGCTGTTTCCCCCACTGCAACCAGAAAGACCTTTTTCATACAGCAAATATGACCATGTATTTCCTGTATTTTAATGATTTCTCATTGCTTCTAGGTTAAATCTTTGCAAATACCTCTCTAGGTAGTCGCACTGTACCTAGCAGGTCAAGACATTCGTCTCTAACGTGTGATACTCCCCTGTTGAAAACCTCATAGAACATCTATTTTAGTTAACCATTGTCTCCTTGTCACCCAGTAGAAGGTTCTCTAACATGTTGATTGGCTAGATGAGCAAAACACAACATTGACTTGACCTTCCCAAACCATGACACATTACCAGAGGGATGTGAAACATGGTGTGCAACAGAAAAACAATGATGTCTGCTATATATAGTAGGAGAATACTCTATGGTATTCCAAGTGTCTGGTCAAAGTTGGCAGTATACAGTGGTACTACCACCATATACCATTGATGACTCTTCATCAGTGTCTGTTGGGAGTGTTACCAATGAAAATGTCAGCAGCAACCAATGAATATACTGGTTTCCGATAAAGGGAAAGCAGATTAGGAGAATAGGTATTTTTGGTTTGATTACTTACTTGCTTGTTTTTAATCTGTGGTTTCTGAAAAGATTCACCTGTGAACACAAATGAGGTTCCTCCTGGATCTTTCTAGTTGTATATGGTGCGATCATTATAGCAGAGTGGAGGGTCTGTAAGCTCCAGCAAAAGGTTGCTACATAGCTGTATCTCACTTTTTTATCAAATGAAATAAAAAGGCCTGTATTGGTCTGGTTCTCTGACTTGCATACTAATGGGAAACTATATTTACATATCACAATTTCATTGATTATTGATGTCACAGATGATTACCCACCATAGTCACAGATCACTTAGCTTGGGCCACAATAGCAAATGATGATGAAAGAAATGTCCTTGGTTTATCAACTCTAGTTTCTCTCGGATCCATTAAGACATACTTGCCAGGCCAAGGTAGTCTAAGAAGGCCTAGAAAATGCAGTATTAGGTTTGAGATGCTGCTCACAAATTTTTTCACATATGCCCTTTTCTTTTGAAATTACAGGTATTGGGGATTATTTTCTGAATATATTTAACTAAATAGGATATATATTTAATTTGCCAAATCTTTGTCAACTTACTTATATCTTTGCTCCAAACATTCTCTACTCTTGTACCCCTTCATATTATATCCCACTAGAGATATCATCTTAAAATGTACTGTAATATGAATTTTTGTTAACTATGTGTACTTTTTCCCATTGAATTATATTATTTTTTCCAAGATTTAAAAATCTTATTTCTGGGGTATAGTCAATTCAAAGTAATTCCAATACTCCATTCTTGTATATTAAGTTCATTTTCTCTCCAGCTTAACCTCATCCTATAAAGTAGTTAACGATCTGATAACTAACAGTTGAATGCACTGGTAAACTCTGATATTTCAATAATTCCTCTGTGAACTTTCTTGTAAAGTGAACAATCTCCATATAATAAAAATGATCCTCCCTAGTTATTGTATTATAGATTTTAAGAAACAGAAAACTTTTAAAAAATAGTTGGCAAATTGTAGATTTTCTTTAACTGATTTATTGTTTTATAGATTTTAAGAAACAGGAAACTTTTTTCCAAATAGTTGGCAAATTGTAGAATTTCTGTAACTGATTATGCATACACTTATCATAAGAGTTATTGTGAACATCATATATAGATTACTCATTTGTTCAGAATTAACATATTTTCCTTAACACTAAAATAACAAGAAGGAGATTTATTTTCATTCTCTTGTCACTTCATAATTCTGTTCTATAGGGGGTCAGCATTCATATTCCTATAAAGAAAAAAATATGTGTTTTCTATTTACTTAGTTAGAGTTTCAGATTTTTTGAGGGGAGGTAATGATTGATGAGTTGATGACTTCCCAAGAATCGCTTTATGTGACCTACTTATGTTTCACATGCTTCAACTGTTCTACAAATAGTGCTAATCCATCTATTACTTAACTCATTCATTTATGTATTCAGCATCTATTTCCTGTGCAATTATCATGTGCTAAGTACTGCCTTTTAACAGCTCTATTGATTGGTATGATTGACAAACAATAAACTACATACATTAAAAAAGTATACATTTTTATGAGTTTTGACATGTGCTTATCCCCCTGAAACCAGCATCACAATAAAGATAATGAGCATATCCATCACCCCCAAAGTTATCTGGTGGGCATGTCATGTCACCGCCCCCCTCACTAAGCACCCCTTGCTTGGCTCTGTCAATAAAAATCAGTTACATTTTCTAGCATATACACGAGTGCAGTTATATAGTATTTAATTTTTATAGTCTCTCTTCTTTCATTCAGCATGATTTTCTTTGAGATTCATCCACGATTTCATGTGTTTCAATAGCTCAGTCTTTTCTATTGTTTAGTCCATTGTATGGATGTACCACAATTGGGTAATTCATTCATCTGTGATGGGTGGTTGGGTTAATTCTGGTTTCTAACTACACAGTAAATAAAGATACTGTGAACATTCAAATATAAGTCTTTGTATGAACCTATGCTTCCCATTCTCTCAGGTAAATAAATGCCTAGCAGTAAGATGATTACATAGTAGATATATATTTAATTTTTAAGAAAATGCAACTTTTTTCGAACATGATTCAAGCATTTTACATTCTCAATAGCAGTGTATGAAATTTTATTTGCTCTGCATTCCCACAGCATTTCTTAAGGTCAGTCTTTTACATTTTAGCCTTTCTAATATATGTGCGGTTGTATCGCATGGTTTTAAAATTTGAATGTACCTAATAACAAATCATTTGGAACATCTTTTCACATGCTTATTTGCCATCCCTATTTCCTTCAGTAGATAATCATTGGAAAAGATATCTAATCTTTTCCCCATTTATTATTGTCCTGTTTGTTTTCTTGTTATTGAGTTTGGAGAGTTGTTATATAGTCTAGATATAGTCTTTACCAGTGTAATTGGCAAAAAAGGTTCTCCTAATCTCTAATTTCTGATATCATTCTCTGAACAGTGTCCTTCAAGGAACAGTGTCCTTCCAATAAGAACTGTGTCTTTCAAGTGCCTGTTTGTGGTGTTGTATATAAGAAATCTTTTCCTGTTCAAATATAGATATTTCTTTTTTGTTTTTTCTTTGAAGTTTTACAGTTTTAAGTTTCACATTTAGTTCCAGGACCCATTTTTAGTTAATTTTTGTACGTGATACAAAGCATAGTTTGAAGTTCACTTGGGGGCACACGAATATCCATTGTCCAGCAAAATTTTCTGAAAAGACTATACTTTTTCCCTTGAATGGCCTCTGTACCTTTTCTTAAAAATTGGTTGTCCATATGCCCATATATTTCTGACTATTTTGTTCCATTGATTTATCTTTATACCAATACTAAACTTTCTTTTTTTTTAAAATTTTTTATTGGTGTTCAATTTACTAACATACAGAATAACCCCCAGTGCCCGTCACCCATTCACTCCCACCCCCCGCCCTCCTCCCCTTCTACCACCCCTAGTTCGTTTCCTAGAGTTAGCAGTCTTTACGTTCTGTCTCCCTTTCTGATATTTCCCACACATTTCTTCTCCCTTCCCTTATATTCCCTTTCACTATTATTTATATTCCCCAAATGAATGAGAACATATAATGTTTGTCCTTCTCCGACTGACTTACTTCACTCAGCATAATACCCTCCAGTTCCATCCACGTTGAAGCAAATGGTGGGTATTTGTCATTTCTAATAGCTGAGTAATATTCCATTGTATACATAAACCACATCTTCTTTATACATTCATCTTTCGTTGGACACCGAGGCTCCTTCCACAGTTTGGCTATCGTGGCCATTGCTGCTATAAACATAGGGGTGCAGGTGTCCCGGCGTTTCACTGCATCTGTATCTTTGGGGTAAATCCCCAATAGTGCAATTGCTGGGTCGTAGGGCAGGTCTATTTTTAACTCTTTGAGGAACCTCCACACAGTTTTCCAGAGTGGCTGCACCAGTTCACATTCCCACCAACAGTGTAAGAGGGTTCCCTTTTCTCCGCATCCCCTCCAACATTTGTTGTTTCCTGCCTTGTTAATTTGCCCCATTCTCACCGGTGTGAGGTGGTATCTCATTGTGGTTTTGATTTGTATTTCCCTGATGGCAAGTGATGCAGAGCATTTTCTCATATGCATGTTGGCCATGTCTATGTCTTCCTCTGTGAGATTTCTCTTCATGTCTTTTGCCCATTTCATGATTGGATTGTTTGTTTCTTTGGTGTTGAGTTTAATAAGTTCTTTATAGATCTTGGAAACTAGCCCTTTATCTGATATGTCATTTGCAAATATCTTCTCCCATTCTGTAGGTTGTCTTTGAGTTTTGTTGACTGTATCCTTTGCTGTGCAAAAGCTTCTTATCTTGATGAAGTCCCAATAGTTCATTTTTGCTTTTGTTTCTTTTGCCTTCGTGGATGTATCTTGCAAGAAGTTACTGTGGCCGAGTTCAAAAAGGGTGTTGCCTGTGTTCTCCTCTAGGATTTTGATGGAATCTTGTCTCACATTTAGATCTTTCATCCATTTTGAGTTTATCTTTGTGTATGGTGAAAGAGAGTGGTCTAGTTTCATTCTTCTGCATGTGGATGTCCAATTTTCCCAGCACCCTTTATTGAAGAGACTGTCTTTCCTAGCCTCAGCAATCAGACAACAAAAAGACATTAAAGGCATTCAAATTGGCAAAGAAGAAGTCAAACTCTCCCTCTTCGCCGATGACATGATACTCTACATAGAAAACCCAAAAGTCTCCATCTCAAGATTGCTAGAACTCATACAGCAATTCGGTAGCGTGGCAGGATACAAAATCAATGCCCAGAAGTCAGTGGCATTTCTATACACTAACAATGAGACTGAAGAAAGAGAAATTAAGGAGTCAATCCCATTTACAATTGCACCCAAAAGCATAAGATACCTAGGAATAAACCTAACCAAAGAGGTAAAGGATCTATACCCTAAAAACTATAGAACACTTCTGAAAGAAATTGAGGAAGACACAAAGAGATGGAAAAATATTCCATGCTCATGGATTGGCAGAATTCATATTGTGAAAATGTCAATGTTACCCAGGGCAATATACACGTTTAATGCAATCCCTATCAAAATGCCATGGACTTTCTTCAGAGAGTTAGAACAAATTATTTTAAGATTTGTGTGGAATCAGGAAAGACCCCGAATAGCCAGGGGAATTTTAAAAAAGAAAACCATATCTGGGGGCATCACAATGCCAGATTTCAGGTTGTACTACAAAGCTGTGGTCATCAAGACAGTGTGGTACTGGCATAAACTTTCTTGATTATCATAGCTTTATAATGAGTCTTGACACCTTCCCTTTCAAAGCTGTTTTGGCTATTTTTTACATTACATTTTATTACATAGACTTTTACATTGAATCATAGAAGTATCTTGTCAATTTGTATAAAATAGCCTGCTGAGATTTTGACTGAGTTTATATTAAATCTATTGTTCAATTTGGGGAAAAATGATATTGTCACAATACTGAGTCTTTAGAAACATGAACATAGCATGGAGAGGTTTCCTCTATTATCCAAAAGCAGTGCCCCTTTGAAACCTTTTGTAAGCCAAAATAGCCTCAAGTGAAGACTATCCCTCTCTTTCTAAAAGTTTGCATTAGTCCACTTCACTTTTACAAAAGACTTATATTAGTTTTTTGCTAACTGAAAGAAATTCAAAGAGGATTTTTGTTTTTATGAAAAAAGCCATTACCATACTGATGTAGGTCTTTTGTAAAAGCAAAATGGTCTAACATGAAGTTCCAGAAAAGTGGGGGATAATGCATCTCCTTTCATTCAGGGCACCTTTAATTTATCTCAATGTTTTATAATTACCACGTATAGTTATGACACATATTTTCACAAATTTACCCCTACATATATTTTCATACTATTCTAAATGGTATGATTATTGAATTTAAATTTTTGATTATTTGTTGCTATCTCTATACTTATATATATCTAAATATGATTGATTGTTGTTTATTGATTGCATACCCTGAACCTTGTTAAACTCAGTTTTAGTGACTTTTTGGTAGTTTATATAATATTTCTTATATAGATGGTCATGCAACTGGCAAAAAGCAGTTTTCTCTTCCTTTCCAGTGGGTATCTTTATATTTCTTCAATCCCTATGCTATGGTGGATCAAACCCACAGTAACATATTGAGAAGAATATGGCACCTTTGTCTTATTCCTAAACTTAGAGGTAAAACATCTAGTTTTTTAATATTAATTGTGATGCTGACTAGAGAATTTTCTTAGATGCTCTTTATCAGATTACAGAGGTTCCCTTCATTGCCAAGAGTTTTTATTTAATCAATAATGGTTGTTGAAGCCCATCAAATGATTTTATATGTATTAAGATGATTGCTATTTATTTATTTGCTTTTGATTGTATTTTTTTTAGTTTGTTAAAATGGTAATTTAAATTGATTTTTTCTTTCTTTTCTTTATGAGAGGGGGAGTGGCAGAGGGAGAGAGAGAGAGAGAGAACCTTAAGCAGACCCTCCACTGCAGGTGGAGCTGGAGGTGGGGCCTCCATCTCACAACCCTGAGATCATGACTCAAGCCAAAACCAAGAGCCAGATGCTCAAATGACTGAGCCACCCAGGTGCCTCTAGAATCTATTTTCCAAAATTTTTAAATAATCTTTTGCATCAATATTAATTACAGATTTTGGTCTGCAGTTGTTTTCTGCTCCAGTGTCTCTGTCTGGTTTTTGAAACAGGATGATGTTGACATCATAGAATGAGTGAGGAAATATTCCCTCATTTTCAATTCTTTTTAAAGAATTCATATAGAATTACTGTTATTTCTCTTTAGTGCTTAGAATAATTCACTAATAATGCCATGTTGGTTTGAATTTTTTTTATAATGACAAATTTATAATTTAAATAGATCATATACTTAGAGAACTGTTCAAGTTATCTATTTCTCCTCGACTGAGATTAGTAGTTTGTACCTTTAAAATTAGATGTCCATTTAGCCTAAGATTGTGAACTTATTTGTATAAAATTGTTCAAATTCTTCATTACCTTTTTAGTATCTGTTGAATTGATTGTGACACCATCCTTCTTATTCCTGATGTAGTAATTTTGTGTCATTTTTCTTCCTTATTAGTCTGTCTAGATGTTCATCAGTTTTATTGATCTTAATAAATAGTAAACTTTTGGCTTTATAATTTTGCTTTTACATATACCATGTTTTTCACACCACAGTTAACTACTTTTTAACAGTTAGTTTTGATGAGATATAAGGATAATATCTTATATATTTAACCAAGTGGCTACCATTTCTTGGGCTCTTAATTCCTTGTTTTAGATTCATGTTTTCATTTAATCTCCTTTTCTTTTTGCTTGAAGTACTTCCTTTAACTTTTCTTATCATTATGCTCTGATAGTATTGAATTATTTCAGCCTTTTGTAGGATTGAGAAATTATCTATTCTCTATTTTCAAAAGATACTTTATTGTGTATAAAATTCTAGGTTGACAATTTTTCTTTCAATGTATTAAAAATTTGTCTCTCTAGTCTTCTCACTTATATTGTTTCTGACAAGATATCTACTATTATCTTTATTTTTGTTCTTCTATATATACATTTT
Source organism: Canis lupus familiaris (assembly GCF_011100685.1). NCBI lineage: Eukaryota > Metazoa > Chordata > Mammalia > Carnivora > Canidae > Canis > Canis lupus. The sequence continues at coordinate 87,131,587 of NC_049224.1, read as the reverse complement.
TAAAATAAACTTTTTATTTCTAGAATTACCAAAAAATTGCTGAGATAATTCAGAGTTTCCATATACTGTGCACTCAGTTTCCTCTGTTATTCACATCTTATATTCGCACGGTACATTTGTTACAATTATTTTTTTAATATTTTTTATTATTTTTCATGAGACAGAGAGAGGCAGAGACATAAGCAGAGGAGGAAACGGGCTCCCCATGGAGTGCCGTGGGGAGCCTGATGCAGGACCTGATCCTAGAACCTCAGGATCACAACCTGAGTCAAAGGCAGATTCTCAACCACTGAGCCACCATTTATTACAATTATTAAACTAATATTGGCATATTAATATTAATTAATGCCAATTCATCTTCAAATTTCCTTAGTTTTTACTTAATGTCTTTTTATTGTTTGAAGATCCCACCTACGCTATCATGTTATAATTCATTATTATTTCTCCTAAGGTTTTTCTTGGCTTTGAAAATTCATATGTGTCTCTGGCTAATTTCTCTTTACCACTGGTTTTTACTATGATGCGTTTCTCTTCAAATTTTTTTTTAAATAATTTTTACTTGGGGTTTGTTGAGCTTCATGGATATATTGCTTTATCATTATCTTCAAATTGGGAAAACTTGTGGCCATATTACCATAATATTTTTTATCTCCCATTCTCTCTTTCAGGGACTCAAATGAGAACATGTTAGGCCAATTGATGTTTATTTTTTCATTTTCTTTTTCTCTCAGCCTTCCTTATTAATACTTTTTATTGATATATCTTTACATGTACTATTTTTTTCTTCTCCAGTGTGTAATTTTCCATTAATCCCATAAAGTATATTTTTAGTCTCACACATTGTAATTTTTATCTCTAGAGTCTGATTTGGGTCTTTTAATTTTTATATGCATTCTACATCTCTACTTAACATGTTCCTTTAGTTTTGTGAACATATGGAGTACATTTATAATAACTTTTAATATCCTTGTCTGCTAATTCTAACATCTGTGTCACATCTGTGTCAGTTTCAATTGATTAATTTTTCTCTTTATTATAGGTCATGTTTTTCTGCCTCTTTGTATGCCTTCTAATTTTTGATTAGGTGCCATAAATGAATTTTATCTTGATTATTCTGGATGTTTCTCTTTTTCTCTTGTGGTATTTCTATAAATATTCTTGTGTTCTGTATTAGTACAAGATTGATTTACTTGGAAACAGTTGAATTTTTCCAGTTTTACATTTGAGTTTTGTTAGGTGGGACCAGAGAAGCATTTGGTCTAGGAACAGTTATTTGCTACAACTGACACAAACTCCTCTGAGTACTCCACCCAATGCTGTATGCATTATAGTTCCTCACTCCCCACCCCCAGCCTGGTTATTAGAAATAGGCACTATTCCCGGCTTCTTATGGGTGCCAGGCACTGTTTCCTCTAATCCTCTCAGATGGGTTCTTTCTCCAGCCGTTATTAGTTTCCTCATGTGTATGTCCTGAATTTTATTCTGCTGAATACCAGGGAAAGGGCCTTCTGCAAATATACAATTTTCTCTCTAAAACTCTCCTTTTTGAAGTTGCTACCTTTCAGCTTTTGTTCCCTTGAACCCTCAGGACTGTCTCTTTAACTTGGGTTGTGCCTGAGGCTACCTGGGTTCACCTCCCTGTGCCATGGGCTAGAAACTCTCACCTTGTTTTTCTTCTGTCTCACTGATCACTTCTGGATCCCCTCATCTATTTTATCTTTCAATTGGAGGAAATCAGGGACCTCTTGACTTTTCTTTCCTTATTCACTTCCTTGCTGTTATCATTTGTTCTTATCTATATGCTAATAACTCCCAAATTTATATCCCTAGGTTGGATCTCTCCTGTAAAATATATGTTTAAGGTGCTCAATAGATTGCTTAAATAAGTATCTTAAGCCTAATATACTAAGATAACACGTCCAAATCCAAGTCATGATTCCCCTGTTTCTTTCTCAGATAACTGCTCCTCTTGAAATCTTTCTCATCTCAATTAATGGTCACACCATTCTTCCAGATTCTCAGGCTCAACACCATGGAGAAATCCTTGAATCAACAGTTTCTTCCATACATTCTACTACTTCCACAAACTTGCTGATTTTATCTTCAAAATATATCCAGAAATGAACCATTTTTCACCACTTTCTTTAAAATCAATATCATCTCTTACCCAGATAATACTTACTTCAAGTATTAATGTTATCTATGTACAAGGTAAGGCTGCTATTTGTTACTTCGTTAAGCAGCAATGTTGAAAATAAATTAATTTTAATGCGGAGGATGTATAGCAATGAAATCCAACAAATAAGTTTGAAAGTCGGGAGCAGCTACAAGAATATCTATCTGAGGATCCAGACTCGACAAACTTTGTTTTCCTAAGAATTTATTCTTCAAATATTTTGAATAAACCTTTTTATTTTGGAATAATATTTGATAATACAAAAATGTTCTAAAGATAGTTTAAATTATACCTTTATACTACTTATCCAGTGTCATTTTCTCCTAATGTTTTCATTTTACATTATCATCATGTATTTGTCAAAACTAAGAAACCAATATTGGTGTATTACTCTTTAAACTTCAAAATGTATTTGGATTTCTCCTGTTTTTACACTATTATTTTTTCTGTTCTAGGACCTAATCCAGAATACCACATTGTATTTCATGGTTTCATCTCGTCTATGACATTTTCTCAGTCTTAGTTTTTCATGACCTTGATAGGTTTGAGGAGTACTAGCCAGATATTTTGTAGAATATTCCTCAAATGTGATTTGTCTGATATATTCCCATGTTTAGAATGGGGTTATGGGGCTTTGGAAGGAATATCACAGAAGTGAAGTGCACTTCTTATCACATCATATCAGGGGGTACAGGACATCATTGTTAATGGTGATTTTGATCATAGGTGGTACTTGTCAGTATCCTCCACTCTAAAGTCACTATTTTTGTTTTCTACACTCTATTCACTGGAAGTGAGTTAGTAGTCCAATCTACATTTTGTATCATTACTCTGTGAGAAAAATTGGTCCATTTTCACCCATTTATTCATTCATTCATTTACATCAGTGTAGATACATATATATTTATTTTACACTGTGGGTTATGCTTCATTGTATTTATTGTATTCAAATTGTTTTAGCTTTGGCCATTGAGAGCTCTTTCAGGTTGTCTCCAGTGTCATTCTGACATAACCTCATGCTTATTTGTTTTTTGTTTTGTTTTGTTTTGTTTTTACCACTTCCTGTCCAGTATTCTTATCAAGCATTTTACTCAAAAAATGAAAAAAGTAATAACAACTGAAAAACGTTTAAGTTTTTCCAACACTATGCCCGTTATGAAAGCAGAACATTTGTCATTGGTTTCAATTACTTACTACAGCAAGATGCCTGGGGATAGCTATTTAATTGGGTTAAGATGCTCTGTTAAAATGTTTCTTTTCAGTCTAGCTCAAGGCTGGCTGATGCTTCTGAATTTCTCAAGGCCACCTACATAATTTATTTGAATTCCTTATTTTATTATGGACACCAATGGTGTTTGGCACAAACAAGCAAACGTACCTAAACGCGCCCTCCCTTACATAAATGTGCAAATCTATCTTTAGTCCTAAAATTTTATATTTAGTTGTGCTGTTCTTTAGGAAATATGGTTTCCAAAAAATTTAGTCAACCTAACCTTTTAGTAGGATGTTTCACCGGGTGACGGGCAACTCCAAAGTGAATGAAATGGTAAAACATATATGGTTGATATTTTTACATTTTATCTTTTCTCATGTTCTCATGGTTAATAATAAATGAATAAGATTAGGTGCCAAACCGTGAGCCATTGCCCTCATACATATGCCTGGATCTTTGTAATATAGATTTTTATATGGATAGGACCTCCTGCCTGTGTGGCTGAGAAAATACAATATAGTATTCAAGCTTAACCTAAGTTAAGAATCAATACTGGCCACAATTATTATCCACCTGTAATTTATTTAATAACTTTAGCAGGTTTCCCATTGAAATTTAGCGATTTTCCTACAACTAGTTAACTACATTAACATCACAGAATAAATGTTCAGAGTATACCTTTCTCCCATGTAACTGTATTTAGTCAAATGCTTTGGTTAATATTAATATTAACCAATTCCAGATGTCAACAATTAAGTTCAATCCAACAAAACATTTAGTCAGACACTTTCCTCAGACTGAGAATAAGAAGACTTTACATAAACATGTGTAGTGGATTTTAAGTCTATCTTAAGATAAAATAGTTGTGTTTAGTGACTAAACATATCATTACACAGATGCCTGATCCCCTTTTGCAGCTGTTCTTGCTGTTTTGGTTCTACATAGCCCCTCTGCTTGTCTTTCTTGCGGCTCTCCCTTAGTGTTGCACTATTTGGGGGAAAATCTGCAGATGAGGGGTTCTGACTGATTTTGTAATGTGCCTGCAGAAAGCTAAGCTTGCATTGTAATGAGGTCAGATTTCATTTCTAAGCAAGGTCACGCTCTAGGGTTGGTAGAAGTCCAAGGAAAATCAAAGTGCTGAAAGAAACCTCTCAAAGGTGGTGATTCAGTAGGTGGCACTCTTTCCTCCCTGCAAATCCTCATGTCAAGGCCCAGATGCACTCTGTCTTTCAGAGTAGATTTACAACATGACCTCTTCTGACCATTAGGAAATCTACTATAGAATAGTTATTTGGGGAAGCAGGCGGTGTTTATTTGTAGTTTTCTTCAGAATACAAGGAGGTTTCCTTGAATTTCTATGTCCCATCGAAACATGAGCTCTATGTTTTTGTTTTGTGTTACCTAGAATTTCAACCTGATGAACTGAGCTAACTATGCAGGCACGTATGCTGTTGAAAATCTTTATTCTGCCTGGAACACATTTCCTTATTTCTGTATAAGTTTTCTACTTCTGATTATGTATGAAATTCTCACTTAGCTTCCAGAGTGGCACAGATCTCGAAATTAGCCTACCTTGTAGAAGCTTCAAATTTTAATGACTTACCAAAAAATATAAATACTGATTTCTCTGTGCTTTCTTTGTGAGCTTTAGAAACAGCACTCTTAGCTTTTATTAAACTGAATGTCAACCAGGATCCAGGATATAGATTTATTAATGAACTTGATTTCCTTCTAATACCTCCCTTCCCTCAAATGAAAAATAAAACAAAACAAAATGAAGCTCATACTTTTCCATAACAAAAGGATGAGACATATTTATTCCTACTTTAAAAAGAATACACTAAACTACTTCAAGAAACCATTCATGATGTCTCATTTAGAATGAAAATCAGTAATAGAGAAAGTAGAACTCTCCTTGCTCGATTACACAAAAGAATGTGCTAAATAAGTAGAAATAATCTAATATTAGTTGCAAAAATTACAGCTTATTCCATCAGATTATTACGTTTTCTTTTTACGCATTTTTTTCACTCCATTCTCTGCTTACATTAGCCTTTTGCTTTGCAATGTGACTTTGCTTTTGTTAAAATGCATAAAGAAAGTCAGGTGTGACTGAACTTGAGATTTATAAGACCAAAGGAGTATAAGTAAATTCATTTGAGGTTCCATTAGTTCAACCAGAAAAGGCTGGCCAGGAGTGATGTTTTGACATTTACTCGGTACCCACAGAATATTGTGCAGAGAGGAAAAAAACTCCCACACATTCACAGGCATGCAGGGACACACAAACACATACACACATGTGCATGCAGGGTTCCATTAAGTCAGAGCCACTTGATCAGTTCCAGAGAGAAATGAAAGATACAGATTTCCCAAGAATATCATAAACATATAAACCATCTCTTTCTTCTAGTAATGTTGTTTGAACCCCTTGAATATCTCTTTTGGACCCCCTTGGATCCTCCCACCAATTAAGCTTTGACACACCAACCAGTGCCAACCATAAACTCCAGTTACAAAATTATATGATCTGCAAATCTCCCTAAACTCTTTTGGCTCCTATTCCTAGAACAATACTGTGCTGTACATAGTATTAATTGTTTCTGATGACAGGGATAATTTTAGAGAGGACTTGGCTGGCTTCTCCAGTCTCCTTATTTGCACTTCTTTGTGACAAGTTCTGGAAGAAGCAAGGCATAGATGCTGTGAATTCCCCATAGCTAACTCACAGTTCTGGGGTTATATGCCTTCATGGGAATCCTGCATTCTTTTTTTTTATTTAGACTGGTCAAAAAATGCAAAGCAGACTTTAGCTTGTGTTGTTTGTGCTTGATTATGTATAGCCTTGGTCATCTTTGGATCTTGTTTATAGAGATTTTGAACAAATCTTGACTGCAAATAAGAAATAACTTCAGCTTTTGGGGGCTTGGGAAAAGAGAAAAAATCATATTTATATAGTGAAACACATCATCACGTAAGAGTGTATTGGATTGTAACCTCTCTGCCCCCTTGAAGTTTATATTCTAGCAAATCCTCATCTATGTTCTCTATGCTTTTGTATATTCTTTTCTTTCTCACCAGAATGCTTCCCCCAAACCCCTTCCCTATCCACTTTGCCTACCAGCAAACTTTTGTCTTTTAAAATCCAGTGCGGACACCCTCATTGGAAAAGCTTTAGTTTACTCTGCACCGGTGCAACTGAGTTCATCTCTCCATTCCCTGTTCTATGACCAGGCTTTGTAATTGAGTCTCCAGGATCATAATATTACCCACTACTAGAGGGTGAGGGTTAGCACTGTTCTTTTATATGGATGGTGCCTTTGAAGTTGTGCAATAAGACAGATTTTGCCTAGAAACTACCACTATGCCGGCTTCCCAGAATTTACTCAGTAGATACTGATTGAACTGAATTTGTCTAGAGTAAAACCGGGAATTTCAACCATGAATATGCTGAAGTTGAAAAGGACTTAGATGTCATCTAGTTCAAAGGATTCAAATTATAGATGAGTAAATGACACCCAAAGCTGTGAATTGATCAATGATTTTTTTTTGCACAGCTAGGTATTGGCAGATTAACTTGGATTAGAACCCAGTTCTTATGTATCTTTCTACAAGAGCAGCTGCCTCACAAATTGCTGAAATGAAAAAGTACTATTCCGATGGGGAAATGTTGACTTTATAAAATCCTGACCTTGGAAAGCATCCCCATGGAGAGATTCACATTTCCTTCCAGTGTGTTAGATGACTGTAACTCTAATAAATTGAGCAATCTCTTCATCCATTTTTGGTTCTCAGGTTGAATAGTGCTTTGCATTCCTTACCTTGTAAGATCACAGAGTTCTCTACAGGTACTAATTAGGCCTCATGACACTCCCCTGTGGAAATGATCTTATTATTATGACTAAAATGGTACTAAAGATATTTAAGGTGTTTAACCTAAAAGTGAAGAAAAGGCATTAAGTAGTCCAACCCCAGGCTCCCTGGTACTAAAAGCACTCCAACGCCAAGAAGCTTGACAGCGTGGCCTGGAGCAAACTGAGGAAGTGAGAAAGGCTTATCTATTGAGCACACCTTCAGAGAGACCATCTATATTAGTCAGGGTTCTTCAGAGAAATGGAACTCGATAGGTTATTAGGACATCTATATATGTACATATTTGCCTTTACATGCACACACGAGTGTATATATGTCTATATATTCCTATATATGTATATGTACCTATGTATATATGTGTGTGTATATATGTATGCATGGATATCCATATATTTATATCTACCTATCTATCGAGAGAAATTTTGAGGAATTGGCTCATGTGATTACAGAGGCTAAGTTCCATTTCGGCCATCTGCAAACTGGAGACCCAGGAAAGCCAGTGGTATAATTCAATCCTAGTTCAAAGCCCTGAAAACCAGGCAAGCCAATGATGGAAATCCCAGTCCAAGGGTGAGATGGAGAAGGTGAGATGGAATGTCCCAGCTTAACAGTGAGGCAGGCAAAGAAGAAGCAAATTCCACCTTCCATTACTTTTTGTTCTATTCAACCCCTGAATAGATTAGATGATACCTACCCACAAATTGATTTACTCAGTCTACCAATTCAGATACTAATCTTATTCAGGAATACCCCAAAATAATATTTAACCTGGGTACCAAAAAAATAAATAAATAAAATAACCTGGGTACCCTGTGGCAAGTCAAGTTGGCATATAAAATCAAGCATCACATCATCCCATTTACCTTGTTTACACCTTCCTCTCTCCCACCTCACTTAGCTCTACCTTGTTTGGCTATTTTTTCAGCTCTCCTTTTACTCTTTTAATCTTGTTTGTAAATTCCTTTAATAACATGATGTCTAACCCTGATAATTGCCTAAAAGCATAGACTGTTATGCTTCATGTCGATATCCTTTCTCTAGACAATTGTTTTGTTTTGCCTTTAATTCTACCATAAAGGTTGAAATATATATCATGTACCTCTTGTTTATCTAGATTAACTGTAGTCTACTCTAAGCACCTATCTATCCATGCTGCCTGGAAATTTATTTTGAACCACTTAGGGGTTTCTCTGTGCCACCCAGCACAATGCAAAAGTTCTGTTCAGGAACAGGTATCTTACAAAAGAAAGTTCAAAAAGAACCCTCAACTTTGGTCCATATTGTTTTTTTGTTAAAGTGATCATTGATTCATTCCCCTGAATTTCTTGGAATATGAGGGGCATCTTGTTTCTGAGCCTCCCTTGGATATGGTAGTACTTGGTAAAGTATGGAAATGAGGGTATTGCCCCAGCCTCCTGAGATAGCCCATTCAGTTATTGGTATATGAGGTCAGTTAGCTTCATTGTGTTACTCAGAGTAACTCTAGGAAGGGCCTCACAGGTCATAAAACCCATGCTATTTACAATCTTTTGAGAAGTCTCCTCATCAACTTCTGGGCTTGAATTACTTCTGCCTTCCTATCTCAAGCTCTCTCTCCATCTCATCTCCCCCTTGGCATATCCTGAACAAACTCTTCTGAGTGGGTCTTTGGAAACAGAACTCTGTCCTCTCTTTCCTTTGAGAAAGGGAAGAAAATGAGATTATGAGTGAGATTATTTCCACCTATTCATTATTTTTCCTCCTTCCCACCCTCCTTTCCTCCCCTCCTCTTTTCCTGACATACTTACTCTATTTCTCTTCCACATACCGTAATAAGTATTATCAAACCTAAATTTCATGCTGCTCTTATGCAATTCTGTTCTAGGTCTATGTTTCTATTTTTCTAAACTTGACTTTCATACTATTTGATCAGCTAACTCCTGTGAAGACAACAAAACCAAACTCGGATGTCACTTTATTAGATCATTTTTAATAAATACCTAATATTTGTTGAATTATTCTAAGCTCTAGGGATATTTTAGTGGAAAAAAATACAAGATTTCTGTTTTCATTATACTCATCTCCTTTGTTTTTTTTTTTAATTTTTTATTTATTTATGATAGAGAGAGGCAGAGACACAGGCAGAGGGAGAAGCAGGCTCCATGCACCGGGAGCCCGACGTGGGATTCGATCCCGGGTCTCCAGGATCGCGCCCTGGGCCAAAGGCAGGCTCTAAACCGCTGCGCCACCCAGGGATCCCTCATCTCCTTTGTGAAGAATACTGATCCATTTCTTAGTATAGATATATACCTTCTTTATAGCAACATTTTTCAACCAAGGTGCATTATTGCTATGATTGTGCTGTATGTTAATCTTTGTTTTTTAATGTCTTTATTTCCTATAATTCTGGAAATCTTGGAAGGCCCTACTTGTATCATTTTGGCTTTGACCCCCCCTTCCCTCATTACTTAGTATATAGTCTGGTATACATTAGGTGATCATAAAATGCTTGTTATATTTTTGTGATTTCAAATCTTCCTGAGCATGCACTGTATGAAAGACATTATAATAGTCCTTTTAGCAATTGTAATGTTTGATGAGATGGTCATGAATGCTCTCAAAGAAACTAACCTGAACAAATGGAAAGTGTTGTTTAATAGGTATAAAATTTCAATTTTGCAAGATGAAAAAAATTTGGATATTGTTTGCACAACAATGTGAATATACTTACTACTGCTGAAGTATACATTTAAAATGGTTATGGTGGTAAATTTTATGTTACATGTATTTTCCCACAAAAAAAATAACCCTAACCATCTAACAGAGATAAGTTTTACTTATATTGCAATATCAAATAAGAAGTGGTAATTCTCCTAAAAAATGCACAAATCCAATGGAATTCAGAAGACGGGGAAGTGACCATTGAAAAGCCCATCTCATCTCCTCCAGAGATTTTGCCTATGCCACTCCTGGAAGACAAGTGTTCTGTGTGGAAATCTTTCAAATTTTATCAAATAAGTAACAGAATTGAAAAGAAAAACAGGTTAATAACAGGAAGAAAAACAGGATAAAAGAGAAACAGGTTAACATCAGTTGAATTTGAATCAACTCAAATCTGGTAGAACTTCCTTGGTGAGTTTGTCCAGCAGGCAGTGAGAATTGTAGGGCATAGGCTTAAGAAAGAAGTCTGAAATCTGGCATTGTGATGCCCCCAGAACTGAAAATTCACAATAGCGATTGAAAATTCATTCCAGGGCAGCCCAGGTGGCTCAGCAGTTTAGCGCCACCTTCAGCCCAGGGCCTGATCCTGGAGACCCAGGATCAAGTCCCATGTCAGGCTCCCTGCATGGAGCCTGCTTCTCCCTCTGCCTGTGTCTCTGCGCCTCTCTCTCTCTCTCTCTCTCTCTCTGTGACTATCATAAAAAAAAAAAAACTTTAAAAAAAATAAAAAATAAAACAAAAAACATGGAAACATCTAAGAAGGGAAAGGAATAATAGATGGAAGGTGTCCTTGAGAAGACAGAAGGAGATGGAATCAAGAGGTGGTATGATTAGCTTAAAAAAGCAGAAGACACTTTTCTCTGAGACACAAAAGAGATGATGAAAGTCTACCTAAAAGTAAAGGAAGGTAGAGAATGAATGGTATGATTTTGACAATTATTTTGAGATGGGAGGACAGGAGATAAGTCACCTGCTCCAGATAACTTCACTTTTTTTCTGAAAATAAAAAAAGACATGAGAGTGAGGGAGAAGATCTACATGGGACTACAAGGAAACGTTGAAAGGGATTCTGCTTCAAATGTTGCCTGGCACCAGAAATCAGAGTCTTAAAAGGTCTCAGAATAAATTTAACCCCTTGTGCTGAGCTTTTGCTAAGTATCTTTACTTGCTAAAAAGACATAGGGAGAGCAGTCATGGAGAAATGGCTAATTCCAAAGAAGGCCAAAGAGATTTCAAGAAAATTTAGAATATCTTGTTGTGCCTGATAATTGAAAGTGCCCCAAAAATGATGAGGATGTGTAAAAAGTACAAAGGAGCCAGATTGAAGTAATTTCAGAAAAAAAATCTGAGACAATTTGTGCATCAACATAAATAATGATCTAATGTGTTATAATCCATTGAATAAAATAACAATATCTGAGCCATACTGATAACCAATGAGTAAATAAGCATTTAGGGGGAAAGTAAAGTGGAATGCCAGCTAAGAAATGTAGAATAAATGAAATAGCAGAGTCACCATATGCAATTACTCTAATAATAATGGAATTACACAGAAATCACCAATGGATCCTACAACAAGTCTGTGACAATTTCATGAGGAATACCATATTTACAAGGTCTTAAAGTATCTCCCCACAAATTATTTATTAATTATAGGGAAAGTGGTAACTGAGTGGAGATACATAACAGTCATCACTTTAACCACGAAATCAAAGTTAAATTTACGTGAAATGGGGCAAATCAATTGACATTCTGTGTCTCCCAATGTGATGCACTGCGAAGGATATGTTATTACATCTGTGGAATCCTTGCCTAAAAATGCATACTTTAAATCTAACCATTAGAAAGCATTAGACACACCAAACTGAGGAATATTCTACTGTATAACTAGCCTGTACTCTTCAAAAATGTTAATATGATGAAAGACAAAGAAAGGATAAGAAATGGTTCCAGATTAATGGAGAGTAAAGAGACATGACAAGTAAATTAAATGGATTATCTTGCATTGAATTCTGATTCAGATAAAACTTGTGGTAAAGAACCAATTGGAAAAACTTGAATATTGGCTGTAAATAAGAGTATTTAATAATATTTAATTTCCTGCCTTTTATAACTTTACTATGATTACATAGGAGGATAATGCTTTTGTTCCGAGGAAATATATACTGAAGTTTTCCAGAGTACAGGCTTGATGAGTGCAATTTGTTCTTAAGTGGTTCAGAAAAACAAAAATGGTATGCTTAATAGAGAGAAGAAAATGATCAAGCAAATGTGGAAAATATTAACAATTTGTGAATCAGGAAAAAGAGAATATGAAAGTTCTTACTACTGTTTTTGAAACTTTTCTCAAAGTGTGAAATTATTAAAAAAAAAGTAAGAAAATAATGAAATTCACCACCAAACAAATAATTAATGAGCATTTAGTAGACACAAGACATGGAGGAGATGGTGGAGAGTTGACACTGTCAGGTACAATTTCTGGTGTCAAGCGGTCCCCAGTTGATAGCAAGAGGCAGACAGAAAACCAGCACTCAGGACACTGTGAAATCAGTGCTACAATAGGGAGAGAAGTGAGTAGGCTTATAAACTATCTCTAAGCCAGGGAGTGAAGTCAAAAAGTAGACTGGTTCATTTTCCTTATCTCTTCAAAAAGTTCAAAGGGCTTTCTATTGTCTATCAAAATAATAATAATAATAATAATAATAATAATAATAATACAAACAAACTTTAAATATGTTAGTCCAGTGGGTTTCATCTACTTTGCCAAGCCCACTGACCTCGTCCTGACTGCTGGAGGTTGTTTTTAAAAACATTCTAAGGCCATGCAATGCCCTGAGATACAGGGAGACGTCAGACACAGACGTCGGACCATGGATTTGGAGTCCCTGCCACATTAGTTTCCTAGGGCTGCCATAACAAAGCACCGCAAGCAACATGGCTTAAACAACAGAAATAGGTTGTCTGGAGCTCTGGAGGCTGGCAGAGTGAGATTATGGTGTCGGTAGGGTTGGTGCCTCCTGAAGGCTGTGAAAGAGAATATGTTCTATGCCTTTCCCTCAGCTTTTGGTAGTTTGCTGGTCATCTCTAGCATTCCAGATGCATCACCCTGACCTCTGCCCTCATCTTCATGTGTGTTCTCCTTACCTGTGTCCAAATGTCCTTTTTATACAGACACAGTCATAGTGGATGAAGACTCACCCTAAGGTCCTCATCTTTACCTGATCATCTGCAAGGATAATTTCCAATATAGTCACATACACAGGTACTGGGGGTTGGGATTTTAACACCTTTAGAGGGGATACAATCCAACCCATAACACTACCTCAGTGTGACATTTATAGCTCTCAAAGAATTTCTCCCAAACTGTCTTTCCAATCTTATTTCATATTCTTCTTTCCTCTAAAAAAACCCAGTTTCAGGTAAACTCTTATAATGTCCCTGGAATACTTTGCCCCTTGATCTGATCATAGCTTGGCACATTCTTCTTCTTCCATCCAGAGTTGGAAAGTTACACACTGAGTTACTACCTAGTATCTGATGTTGCTTAATATCCTTTATGGAATTAATATCTTTATGCTGTTTATGTGTGTTTTTATTTTTAGTCTACCTGTTGCTACTAAAGTGTAAGCTATATGAAAGCAGGGCTCCTGTCAGGGTGGCCACAGCCTCAGTGCCAACCTCAATGTCTGACACATAGGAGATGCTTAGTATATGTACAACTGCAATAAGAACAGGGGCCATTTTAATCTCCAGTATAACTTTCTTTCTTATATTGACCAGTTGTGCTTCACTGAACCAAAGTAGGCATTCTAGGTTTTAAGTACATATACAAATTAGAGCAACCTAAGTGACAATAACAAAAGATTCATGAGAACAAACATAATGTCCAACAATAGGGATTGCTTGAAAGCAAACTAAATGAACATCTTTCCATGGCTACTAATAGCAAAGAGAAGAAAAACTCAGCTGGAAGTAAATTAGAAATGTGAAGATAATAAAACATAAGAAAACAACAACAAAGTCTGTAACATGGAAAAATACTTAAAAGAACATAAAAGCTTATGAATCTACCTTGTACTCTATGTCCATATTGCCAAGCTCGGGGGATAAAGAGTGACAGAAAAATACGTAACTTTGGATCAATTTGTTGTTTTCCTTTTGTTTTGTTTTGTTGTTATTGTTGTTTTGTTGTTTTACAACTCGCCTCTGTACAAATTGCTTTTGTTCTAAGTGCATTCAGCTTCAGCGCTTTTGTGCTTTATTTATTTATTTATTTATTTATTTATTTATTTATTTATTGGCTGTTACTAAGGGCATACAAAAGCCACTCATTAAGTCATTAAATGATACTAATTGCTTATTACTTTTACTGGTCTTGATAATATATGCATACGAGAGATGGAGGGGGAGCTCACCAATTTAAACATAAGAAAATAGATGCTCCAAAGTCTTAAGTGCCTGGTCCAAGTTTAGAGAGAGCTAGAATGGGAGTCCAGATAACTCTTTCTTTCCCTGGTCCCCACTGTCTGTATAGATCTTGTTTACCCAGTCAGGATCTGGAGCCAAACTCTTTGGGGACAGAGCGCCTAGGGTCCCGTTTCACCTGCCTTTCTCAGACTCACACTGCCAAGCTGTAAGGTTAAGCGGTGTGACTCAGCTGCCTGCTGCACTGCCAGTTGATAGAGTCACATGGCCAATCCCTCACAGGCAAGGAATGTCACCATTCCTGGTTTAGTCACCTGTGTGCAGGCATAGCGAGAGGGCCCCAAAGGTAAAATCGCAGTCACAGTGACATAATTACTCAGCTGTTCTGTCCATGCACGGTATAGCAAAAGACAGCGGGACACCAAAAAAACAGACCTGATGTGACACAGAAAAACAGGCACTGGAGGAAAATGCATCTTACGACGACAAGGAAACAGAGAATGCGTCTTGAGTTTGACTTTCAAGCAGATTGTTCATCAAAGGCCTAGACTGAAGAGTGGTCATATGAATGCTTAGATAGAATTGGAGTGCATTTTAGTAATAGTGCATTTACGTAAAAGGTAGAAAGTGGACTGTCTCCCTGAGTTCATGGATAACAACCTTGAGGAGGAAGGTAAACTACCCTCTAGGGAAAAGAAGAATGCACAAAACCAGATACCTACATTGAGTATAAGCTGCACATACAACAACACATTTATCATCCCTTCCCTGCCATTCATTTGCATCTTGCCTTTTGCCTTCTTGGTGGTCGTTTGCATAATGGTAAGCTATGTATCACTTACACGCTCGAAACAGAAATATATACTTTTTTAATATGCAAGTCTAATGGCTCCATTTGACAAAAGAAATCCCAGTGATCTATATTGTCTCTTAAATTGATCCAACATATTGTGGCGTTCGGGCCGAGTTACTTCCTGCTAATAATTTCTTAACAGAAAATGGAAAGACAATAGCATTAGTAAATCAAACCAAACGTGTGATTAATGCCACTTGAATATCAGGCATTTGTTTCAGCCCCACCAGTCTGACTCTGCTTCAGCTCAGCCAGAGGAAGGGGTCATGTCATTGGCATGCTGAGGCAAGACGCGTGATACAAATCACTCTAAATTATCAACCACTGCAAGCAAACTAGTCACTAGAATGTAATGTTTTATATCAAAGACAAATTCCAGTGAGGACACACCTTGATTTCTCATTTAAGAAGGTACACTTTTGTTCCCTACAATACTTGCTTTTCCCCAAATCCAATTATGGTTTGGCTTCCCTTCAGGTTTTTGAGGCTTAACCATCATGGCAAGCTGGCAGTAACCTCTTACTTAAAAATTTTACATTTTCTACACCTTTCTCAGAGCTCCAAGCACCTCTCTAGTATCCACCTCTACAGGATTTGGGGGTGTTAGAGCCTGCCTTAATTCTAAACTACAACTTGAAATCGCACTAGATCCAGTCTTTCCTCATCTACACTTGCTATCTCATTTTGAATGACTATTTCATCTCTTTGCAGTCTTCAGTCCCCACTACTTGAGGCAGCGATGCGTCTGAATTCCACAGCGGTGTCTGGGTGCTGCTGTGGTCTATGGAACACTCTTCCGTGAGTGACACATCCATACATTAAGCACCTGCACTACTGAGAATGACATGAGAATTGCAGGTGCTGGGCTCAAAGTTCCACAGCAGGGTGCCCTCTAATTCTTTGTGGGGATCCCTATCTCAGAATCTCATTCAGAAAGCCTAGATTTGGGGGGGGGGGGAATTAGTTACCTGTGTGGGACAAGATATATATATGCATTCATTCATTCCCCACTTGTATGTGTGGGTATGAAAACAGTACAGATGTGTTTTAATGGGCAGTATGAGGAATTGATATAACTATAATCCTTGGTTTGTGACACGTTGTTGTTTTTCATGGGTGACCTCAATATTTATTTATTTAATAACTTTAGCTAGATATTAAGAAGATAACTAACATTTATGAACCTATCACCCAATTCCTTCCATGATTTGCTGCTACCCCATCCCATTTCCTGTGCCCCCACGAGGTGATTACTACAGAAATTTTTTATCTCTTTGCTTTATTTAAATACATTGTTTCAGGACATCTGAGTGGTTCAGTAGTTGAGCATCTGCCTTTGGCTCAGGTCATGATCCTGGGGTCCTGGGATCCAGTCCCACTTCTGGCTCCCCTCAGGAGCTCTCTGCCTGTGTCTCTGCTTCTGTCTCTGTGTCTCTTGTGAATAAATAAGTAAAATCCTTTTTTTCTTTTAAATGCATAAGTACATTGTTTCAACAAGGTATCTTTTAGCTTTAGTTGATTTTGAACTTTTTAAGAAGGATGTTGTGTGATCTTCCAGAAAGTGCTTTTTTATTTTATTTTTTTAATTTGGAGTTATGCTGAGATTTATTTATGTAGTTGCCTCTGTGGTTAATTTTATTTTAATTTGTAGTAGTTACAGTCTCTTAAGTCACTGTGAACACTGAATTAGCCAACTTTGAACTATTGTTCCTATTAGAAATACAGGGTTAGGTTCCTGTGAGCCTCTGGTCACATTTGTGTTGAATGACAAATGTTTTGTATGTGTTTCTGTTAAGCACATTTTATTTAACATATTATTATTCACTAATATTGAGCTTACAGCCAATAGCACTGTAGCTCATGCCTGTTTAAAGCCTATCTAACACATGTATTTTCTTTATAAGGCACATCACTTCTTGCACTTAGGAACACTAGCCAGCATGTCAGCACTGTACGTGGCAGTCATTTTAAATACCAAAATCATCAACAAAATACAGAAAAGTGAGAAAAGTAAAGCATTAAACAGCCGTGGAAAGGATACTTGTTGGCGATGTAACAGCTGAAATGAGAAGACAGAAAATCTATGCATTGGACAACAAATTTTTGCTACTCTGTACATATCCATAAATGACCACAAAAGTGTCCTAAGTACTGCTTTTGGAGCTACAAATAAATTTTAATGAGTAGGAGATTTGCAACATTTAGTCGCTGAATAATGAGGATTGGCTATAGTTAAATTTCATTCATTTTTTTACTGCTGTGTAAGATTCCATTGTGTAAACATACCTCATTCTTAAAAATGCTCTCCTGTTAATGAATATTTGGTATCTTTCCTTAGGAGATTTTTTTGGATAAATTTTAATTTTTCCTCATTCACAAATTGATCATACTATTGAAATGATTGCATAGGGAAATGCTATTGTCATATCAATATGCCATCCTATGGTTGCAACGACATGATGCCAACTTCTATCTACTACCAATCTCATCCCTTATTCTACATATTTAACACTTGACTTTGTGATGGAAACAGGTCATTGTACACAAAGAAATTTTGTTATAAGTTTTGAAGACAAATATGTGTTAGATGCTAAAATACATGTGTGCATTGTGATGGACCCTGTAAGCACAAAAATATGAGGATGATCATTGTCTTCCCTGAGTTCGAAATATAGAGATAATATAAACAGGTAAAACAAAATTATAAGTACTACCAAAGAAGTATGGATATGATAAAACCTGGTGGAGGAAGTGTTGACCTCTGTATCAGTCTATCAGAAAAAGCTTCCAGGAGGAGGTAGGGAAGTTGTTGATATTTGACACATAACAGTACTTGAACCAGGAATTGTTCATGGCATTTTCCAGTGAAAAAAATTGCAAATTTCCTGGACCTCATTAACACATGATTTTGAAATAAAGGGTGACCAGGTTTGGCCTTCATACATGGTCATACATTTCTCTCTGTTGCCAATACATAAGGGCTTTGAATGCTGGGAGCTGGTATTAGTTGCTATGGGTTTTGATGAAATAAAATTTATCTTTCTCTATACTCCCTTAATCTTTGGTTACATGCGTATTGTGTTTATGCTATTCCTGAACTCACTGGCATCAAATATGATTGGCCACCCTTGTCCGAAAACAGTTTCTCTTATAGTCACCGAGACCTTGTTGGTATAAAGCAATGGTTCTTAACATGTTGTTCTCAAACCAGCAGCACTACCACTGCCTGAATCTTTATTGGAAGTATGAATTTTTTGCCGTCAACCCAGACCCATTTAGTCTGAACCTGCTGGGGTATGGTCCCGCAGTCTGTGATGAAGGAAGTTTTCCAGGTGATTCAATGCATGTTAAAGTCTGACAACCAAAGCTAGAAGGAAATCTTTATTGATTCAACCTGTTCTAAGCACCAGGTTTTGTCGGGGCTGTGAATTGATCAAAGGATGTTTTTCAGCTCTATCTTAATTAAGGAGTTAGGGTAAGAATTAGGAGAGTAAGTGATGAGAAGACTATTAGTTGTAAATCACAAGCAGTAGGGCACAAATACATTACATGGATTGTAATTGAGAAAGCACTTACAGAAATGAAGAAATATGCCATTGTAGCCAAACCCAGATGTCTGTACCTGGAAGCAGCACTTATGCCTGTTTCCTTAGACACACCCAGTGGATTTACAGATCGGTGGTACAAGTGTCTTTGCCCATTCTGTACAAAATATGGCCCATCAGCAATATTGGCATCATCTGGGAACTAAGGAATCTTGGCATTCCATTCCAGACTCATTGAATCGCATCTGCTTTTCAACAAAATCCCCAGGTGACCAATGTGCACATAAAGCTTTGAGAAGCAGCAGTCTAATCTCTTGCACGTAGTACATGGTGTATGTTGGTTTTTAGTTTTTTGTTGTTGTTGTTGTTGTTTTGTTTTTTGTTTTTTGTTTTTTGTTTTTGTTTTTTAGTTTTTGATGGATGAAAGAATGCATACAACTTGACATAAGTCATTTAGCCTTTAGGCATTAGGCAGAAATACGCTTAGTAAGTACTTGTCCAGCACCCACTGTGCACCAACCTGATTTAAAGGTGTTACATATGTTGACTCCTTGAAGCCTCAAAATACCCTATGAAGTAAGTATTATTACCATTCACATTTTACACAAGAGGTTAAGTCACTTGTTCAAGGGCATTCAGTTAATAAGGGATAGAATTAGGATGGGAATTTCACCAATTTGACTTCTGATTGTATATTCCCAAGGCTCTCTCCCCTGATTCTTGAAAGAGTGCAGTGATACTTCTGTTGATTAGACTAAGGAGTTGTGTGGGTTCTGCAGAACCTCATAACCAGACTTACAGAAAATGTGGTAGGTTATGAATTCAACTGGAAACTTTTTCTACAGAGTTCATGATTTCCTAAAAAGAACTTTCACTAGAGAAGCTCTTGGGCTTCTCCCAAGTTCCCACATGGTTAAGTCTAGGGTAAAGACCTGGACCTAATATGGAGCAAGAGGCTCTCTTGCTCTCCCTATATACAGGGGTATCTGATCTCTTTCAAAGAAACATAGAGAAAAGGTTCTGCCTCTATTTTGTGAGGCCTGTGGGATTTAGCTCTAGTTAGTACAAAGGGTTAAATTCTGCAATTTTAGGAGACCTGCTTTTGTTATATGTCTATATATAGCTCTATCCTCCATACCCCATCACTGCCAGTTAACACAGATATTTTGGTATATATTTCTTCATTTCAGATAGTCAATGTCTCAATATGTTCTAGAATCAAGCAAGGGTTCTTTTTTCCTCCCCCAAACTGTTAAGGTATACACACCAATGGGAGCAAGAGTACATTTTTAGAATTTTCACAGCAAAACTATTCAGTCACCATAACAAGTCTTGAGTGAAATCTGATTAAACTATTACCTTGTGAGCACTGGGTGTTATTCCGTATGTTGATAAATTGAACACCAATAAAAAAATAAATTTACTATAAAAAATTAAAAAAAATAAACTATTACCTTGTACTGAGGAACCCAGATTTCTGTGATACTATACAAGCTCTTTCCTCTGCTTTGTCCATTTGGAAAAGTCCTGCTTCCCCTTTGAGATAAGGTCACCTTTCCAGAAATCCCCTATGTCATAAAGCTTTCCCTAGTCTCTCCATGGACCGATGCCCTTACTGAAACCTTTATTATAATATTCATCCCCCAGGCCAAGAGGCCTAGAGGACAGAAGTCACTTAGTCTTCACTGAATACAGCTAGCATAGCTATGGCTGGGCATAAATTAAGTCATGGGATAGATGTTCATTTAATAGATAAAGAGATGAATAACTTATACTTGCAAGCTGGATATTTGAAGTTAAATGTGGATTAATGCAATCTCTGTATACAGAAAAAATTATCATAGATATTCATGAAAGAATTGCTGCTCTGAGTTGGTTAAAAGCCCAATACCAAATTGAAATATAATTGTGTAATTTTAGAATACATACAGAAATTATAGTGATTTACAGCCTAGAATTTTGGAACAGCATCAGACTGATAAATTTAAGGCCTTTGGCCCAATAAGCACACTCACAGGAGAGAGAATATATGGTCATAAAAACAACAACTCAATCTGGTCTTACACTGCAGCTTAATGTAGGTCTTTAGGGAGCTTGCTGAAATGTCCAGGTAACACTTGCCCTACAAGTGGCTCTACAGGAAAGTGCACCATTTGATACACTTGGAAAAAGATTAGCTCCCATGAGAATTTTGAATATTTTCTATGGCTCCTCCTCCCCCTTGAACTCCTTCGCCTCGAACTTGCACAATCAATGAAGGGAGGGTTGATTAAGCAAATCCCTGTCTGAATTACCACAAATTTCAAACTGGCAGAGTCTGAATTAATGCGATTTTTACCCTACTGCATCGCATTTCAGGTCTTCCAGATAAAATGTGCTGTGGAGAGTTTGGAGGCAGTCCAGAAGACAACAACTAAAATGATTAAAGGTTTGACTAATATTTCCTCTGAGGAAAGGCTAAAAGAACAGAGTTTATTTAGCCTGGAGAAAGGAAGACTGAATAAGGAATTAATAATAGTTTTCAAGTATATGAAGAAGTGTGTGAGCGACAAGAAAAAGATTCCCTGGCTTCTAATGAGTCCAAAAAAGGACAAAAATGACTGGAGACAGAGGGGAGAACTGTATGTTATCCTTAGAAGGCCTTCCTGGCTATACAAGACTCACACACTGGCACCTTTAGGGACTGCTTCAATTGGATATTTTGTGAAAAACTTAAACATTTACCTTCTACCATGGGTTCATGTAAAGTCCTGCCTGGATGCAGACGGGCGAGACGAAATGCCTTCCTAGTGTTCCTTCTATTCTGGTAGTTCCACTTGATAAAAGATCATCTGGTTGAATTGATTAGAAAGTTAAAATTGCGCTCCTGGATCAGTGAATTCATACTGCAAGAGAGAACCCTTCAATTCTGAGTGGCCAGTTTGAATTTCATCCAGTTGGCAGTGACCCAAGTTATACCACACTGCCAGTGCCGCCAGGACAGACTGCACTATCCAAAGTAATAAGCCTTGTTGGCATTGCAATGACAGTGCTCTATCTTGCCTTTGGGGAAAAAAAAAATGTTCCAAGGCTGCGTGAACAACCAAACTGCAGCATCTTTTAGAACTACCTCCGGTACTACGGTGGCAAAGCTTCTACGACAAAGCACTGCAGTGCCAGAGAAAACAAGGCTCTCTAAGCTTTAACCTCCAAGGACTCCAGAGGCTCTGACACAAACATAATAAAATCAGAATCGAAATTCCCAGAACTGAATGCCTAGGGATACGCATGAAGGACTTACAGTCTCTATCTTATCATCTGAAAGATAGGACTCTCGCAAACTAGGGACCCCAAAGAGCTACTCTAGTACACAGACGGCGAAAAGTCTTCCTGAGAAATTCAAGACCAGAAATCAAGATGACATTCTTGACTCCTTCCTTTCTCTCCACACCGTCCACCCAAATCCATGTCCAATTACGTGATTCAGTCTTAGGCTTCCTTATTCTATAATATCTCATCCCTCACTGCGTTCTCTCTGCCGCTTCCTGATCCATCTTTTTTTCAAGTATCAACTAGACCTTTGAACTAACCTCCTCACCAGTCAGTGTGCCTTGTCCAGCCTTCAAATCACTCTACACACAATAGTCAGAATTTTTAAATTATGGATTTAATCCTATCACTCACTTGCTCGAGTATCCCTGGTTGGTTCTATTGAATTCCAAAATAAAGTTTGGACTCCATTCCAATAAGGCAAGGCATGAAAGATTTTTTACAATCTCACTGGTGCCCATGTTTTAAGCTTTATTCATGTTTCCTCTCCAAACGTCTCTCTTTTTATTTTATGCTATGACTAAATTTTCCATTTCTTCCATGAATCATGGTTTTTCACACCTGTATGTCTTGACTCACATTGCTCCATCTGCCTGCCTGAAATGCCGCTTGGTTTCCATACTTCCACTCTACTCCAAAGTCCACCTAGATAATTTGTGTTCATATTTCAGCTAAAACATCACTTCCAACAAGAAGACTGCCTAATCCCCTCAAGGCTATTCCAGTGCCAACACTCTGTACATCTCTGTTCTCCTGACATAAGAGTTATTTTAGTGAAATTTCTGGCTTTTATATGCTCAGAACCCATATCTTCTTTTTCTGACTTTCTTTCCCCTGGATGAGCATTATTGGGGGGCTTACCATCTAGAGTGCCCTGCCTTTCCCTCACCAACTAGTGAGTTGAGATGACAGCAACTCAGTTAAGCTTACTTTCTGGGAAACTAAGACCTTGAATGGAGAGACACTAGGATAGAGAATGGTTAGTGCTGATTATTAGCGGCACTGGCAGCCTGACAAAACCACTGATTGGTCCCTGACTTTTATCATGGAGCAACTCTGGCTTCTGTCCATTTGGAAGCCTTAGTTACTCATATTTTCCTTCCGTCTGTGAGCAACTCCGTAGCTTTCAAATACGTTTCTTTCTGAATGAAATTAGCTAGAGTCAATTTCTACTGATTACCAAAAAATAAAAACAAAAATAAAAAATTCTAGTAGATGCAACTCTTCTAGGATGTCTCTCTTGTTTGTCTGGCTTATGCTGCAGGCTGTCTTCTCTTTAAAGGCAGAGAGCAGGCATTAAACACCTTTTTATATTCATTATCCAGTATAGAGCTTGCCTTTTACTTGGTGCTCACGAATAAGTAAACCAATTATTTATTTTATGGGATTAACATGAGCACGGAGCAGTAATTAATACCAGGCTGGAGGAAGATTACCAATGTCGCTCATCTGGTTGCAGTAGTTGTCAATGACTGGGGTGAAGATTTGGATGGCACACATATCACATTTGCAGCTGGCATTAACCGAGAGGAAATAAAATATATTGAATGACCACATCATGCCCCCCCCAAATATAAGTGGGCTAACAGGATATTATTTTTTAAACAGCTTTATTGAGATATAATTCACAGACTACAAAATTCACCCATTTGACCTATACAATTGACAGGTTTTTTAGCATAATCACAGAATTTTGAAACTATCACCATAATCTAATTTTAGAAAATTTCTATGACTCTAAAACGAGACTCCATACTCATTAGAAATCTCTTCCATTCGTCACTTCCCTCTAAGCAATCACTGATTTACTACCTGGCTTTATAAATTTGCCTTTTTCTGGACATTTCATACAAATGAAATCACATATGGCATTTTTAGCTGACCTTTTCACTTAGCATAATGTTTTCGTCCGTGTTGTGGCATGTATTTTTGCTTAATTCTTTCCTATTGCACAATAATATTCCATGTTAGTAATATACCGCATTTCATGTGTATCCCTTCATCGGTTGATGGACATTGGGGTTGTTTCCATTTTTGACAGTTATAAATAAAGCTGCTGTGAACATTCAGGTACACAAGTATTTGTGGATGTTTTTCTTTTCCTTTCGTGTATACTCTAAGTGAAATTGGTGATTCATATTGTAGCTCTATTTTTAACTTCATGAAAAACTATCAAACTTTTTAAAAGTGTTTGCACCATTATACATTCTCATCAACGATGTATAAGAGTTCCAATTGTTCCATATCCTTGTCAACACTTGTTATTGTCTATATTTTTGACTGAAGCCATGCATGAATGTGTAAATTAGTAGACTTTTGTGGTTTTTATTTGCTTTTCCCTAAAGACTAATGATGTTTATATATTGTCTCAAGGGCTTATTGGCTATTTACATAATTTTTTAGAGAAATATCTAGTCAGATCTTTCACATATTTTTAAATTGGTTTGTCCTTTTATTATGGAACTTTGAGAGTACTTCATATACTCTTAATAAAAGTCCCTTATTGGAAATATGATTTGCAACTATTTTTTACCTATTCTGTGAGATGTTTTCTCACTTTCTTGGTGGTATCATTTGAACACAAACATTTTTAAATTGACCGATTTACCTATGTTTTCTCTTGTCACTTGTGTTTTTGGTGCCTTGTTTAGGGAATTATTGTCTAACCTAAGGTTATAAAGATTTCCTCTTGTTTTCTTCTCTGAGTTTTACAGTCTTAGCTATTACATTTAGGTCTATGATCCATTTTGGGTTATTTTTTACATGTGGTATGAGGTAGATTTTCAACAACATTCTTTTGCATGTAAATATCTAGTTGCTCTATACTCCTTTCATTGAATTCTATTGGTACCTTTTTCTTTTTTTTTTTCTTTTTTTTTTTTATTATTATTTTTTTTTATTGGTACCTTTTTCAAGAATCAATTGACCAAAAATACATGGGTTTGTGTCTATCAGTATGTCTATGTTGTACTGTTTTGATTATTATAGCTTTGTAACATGTTTTGAAATTGGGAAGTATGAGTCTGTCAACCTTTTTCTTTTTCAAAAATTGTTTTGGCTCTTCTAGGTCCCTCGCATTTCTGCATGAATTTTAAGATCAGCCTATAAACGTAGGTAACCGTTAACAGCTGGAATTTACATTAGTTATATTTTATGTTATAAAATGTATTCAGTTTAAATATCTAAAAACATCAGTAATGGGGGTGAAGGTCCTTGTCAATTTGGGGATACCAGGGTTCTGAAAATCAGTCATGTTAATAAAATATCTACTAATACTAACACATGTGGCAAAATGATAAAAATAAATCAATTTAATTAAGTTCTTAAGAAAGTGATTTCCTTGACTCCTTTGCTAGCACCAAGTTGCAGAGCCATCTTCCTTTTTGCCTATGGTTCATTATTTTTATCAGCATCAAATATTGATATTTATAGCTATTGATGACAGAGCTGTTGACTCACTCTCCTGATTCTAGCTAACTTGAATAAGAATAGCAACTTGTATTACTACTAGAGTGACAAAATAAGTTTTCTGAGAGGGCAGCAATGATGCTCTATTTCCCTTTAGAGAATTAACATCCAGCACTAGTGGACCTTAGATTTTCCAGGTTAAACTGATGTGTAAAAAGGTCAGTTTATAACAGATACAAATGCCATTCATTTGGTTATTTCCCCTGTAGGTTATTGCAATGCCTCTAAACTTTATCTTGAAGTCTTTTTCCAGTTCTTCACTGAGCTTTTCTGAAAAATCCCAGAAAATGTCTTACAGGTGGCCATGAGGGCTGTCTTCTGGGCTATTCATTGTCATCATTTTATTTTCTAACTCTAGCTCCAAGAGGAGGTATGTGAAACTTCAGATGCAAGGAAGCAAAAGATGTCTGCACAGATTCCTGGGGATAGTTGTATCCCTGCAATCCCTAACTCTTATTCTCAAAGTTACTATGCTACATCCCATTAGGGTCTTTTGCTTCTCCAGGCCAGCAATTTTATTAATGGTAAGGACCTTAATACTTGTAGTACTGATGGTAATTTATTGATTTTCATTTCTGTTCATTGCTTATTCACATCTTTTGATTCTTTTTAAAATCAGTTACTGTTCCGTATCTTTTCTCCTAGACTTATATAGGTTCCTTTCTTTTCAATATTCCTCTTATACTGGTTTTGAAGTTGCAAACAACTTTTTCCCAGTTCATTATCTGTCATCAACTTCATCAATGGGTTTCTTCACTACCCAGAAATCCTTAATTTTTAAGTAGTTATAATTACTAATAGTTCTCCTTATGCTTTGCTTTTACAATCCTGTTTAAGAAGTTCTTTATTACTCCCAAGGACAATGCTTTCTCCTATTTTTTATCTAAAAGCTTTATAAATTTATCTTTTGTGAATTTATTTTTTGTAATATCTCTCTCTTTAAGAAGTTGTCTTTTATAGCTCTTCTTTTTAAAAACACTATCTGATTTTCATCTTCGTTTTAAATTTTGAAGTAGACCCTGCAATTTTGTCAAAATGTTAAGATGATTTTGTTTTAGTATTATATCAAATCAATTGATGAAATTTGGAAACTATTTTCCACTTTATAAATTAAAGTCAGTCATGTAGGAGCATAAAA
The DNA here is from genome assembly GCF_011100685.1 of Canis lupus familiaris. Taxonomy (NCBI): domain Eukaryota; kingdom Metazoa; phylum Chordata; class Mammalia; order Carnivora; family Canidae; genus Canis; species Canis lupus. The sequence continues at coordinate 87,104,887 of NC_049224.1, read as the reverse complement.
CTAATCTTTCCATTAGTTTTAGATTTTCTTTTAGGTCAATTAATAGAATTTAAGGCTTTCCTTTGCAAAAGTATTTTGCATTTTATCAGATTATTGGATGTTTTATTTATCATTTTTATTGTTACTTGAATACTATGTATTTTGTATATTTTCTAAATAAATATTGTTAGTTAAGAGGGGACCTAATTGATTTTTATAAATTGATCATGCATCAGGTAACCTAACACACAACTCAGGTAAACACTTACCTCATTTTATCTTAGGAGTATGTTGGATTTTCTATACAGATCATTATCTTACCTAAATCCTACCTCGTATTTGTACTCTTTTAATCTTTTCATTTCATATTTCCTCTTTTTTCACATAACATTAGTTAGGAAATCCAGTCCTGTGTTAAACAAGAGTGGTTATAAAAGACATCATTATCTTATTCATAAACCTGAAGGAATGTGGCTCAAGTTTTTCCATTAAATAAGAAATTGTAGGTTTTAATTATATGGCTTTTATTAAGTTAGGGAAGTTTAATTCTAGCAGTGATTTTCTGGGTCTATGTCAAAAATAGACATTGAAATTTAGTAAATGAATTTTTTGTACCTATTAAAATAGTTGTATGATTAGTTCTTTTTGTGGTAAAAGATAAAATGGATCTATAAATGCCTTATTTTGTATTCTACTTATCCAATTTCGAAATCAATATTATACTAGCCTCATAAAAACATAGGTATCTCTTTCTCCTCTTTCTCTCTCTCTCTCTCTCTTTTTTTTTTTTTTTTTTAGGTTTTCTGAAAAGTCTTAAGATAGGAAGCACCTCCTCCTTGCAAGTATGGGAGAACTCGGCTATGAAGCTATTTGGACCTGAGGCATCTTTGGAGGAGAGCCTGAAATTACCATTTCAATTTCTCTAATGGTTATTGGTCTATTCAGGTTTTTATTCTCTTTGCTCCTATTCTGGCTTTTTATACTTTTGTACAAATTTTTCTCTTCTCCCTACATTTTCAAATGTGTTAGTATATAATTGTTATAATAAATTTTTATTATTTTTAAAGTTATTGTGTATATATATTTATTACATACTTTTCATTCTATATTTCATTGGTTTGTATATTCTCTTTTATTTTTTTCCTATGTCACTCTTTCCAGAGGTATCTTTATCATACAGATCCTTTAAACTAACACACACACACACACACACACACACAAACACACATTTTTGGTAATATTTTCTCCACGTTGTTGTTTATTTATTCTTTCATGTATTAAATATTTATTGAGTACCTGTAATGATCTAGGCATTGTTATAGGCACTCTGATATAGTAGTGAATAAGAAAGAATAATGAATCCTTGTTTTCATGGAGGCTAGCTATATGCCTGTGCCATTCCCTAGACGCAGCTAAGATTATAACACTCTCCTCTTGCTTCATTGGCTTTCTTCTTTTGTTTTTCTGTTTTCCAACTATTTATATTGGATGCATATTAGTTTACTTTTTAGAAATGAACTTACATTGTCATTTAGTGCTAAGTATGGTATATTTTAATTTTTTATGATTTCTTCTTTATATATATTCTATTTTTAGTTTTTAATTATAACTAACTTATAAATATCTCCTATTATATCATTTTTAACTTATTAATAACTATATCTTCTCCCATACAGGCTCCTTGCTTCCTTAGATAATAAACTTGATTGAACTATTTATTCATCCTTAATGTCATATATGTTGATGTATAAAATCCCCTCTAGGGTTTATCTTATCTGAGTACTTCCTCTAAAAATATTCTTGAAGAGGGTTATGTAGGGTAAACCTTATGAGGGCTGAAAATAGCTTTATTTGTTTATGTATATTAGAATAATCTCTGAGCTTATTAAAAAATTTTAACTTTGATTGTTTTTTTAACACTTTGAAAACATTACCCCATTATTTTTTCCTTGTACTGCTGTTGAGAAGGTTAATGTTCAATGATTCGTTTTTTGTTTTTTGTTTTGTCTAGAAAGTTTTAGCATATTACTTTTGTCCTTTTTTTAATTCTTAGCATTCACCATGAATTGTGTACATGTAGGTTTCTCTTATCTAATTATTTGGCACTCTGTAATCCCTTTCCAGTTGAGGTCTTTAATTATTCTTTAACTCTTGTAAATGCTTAGCCCTTACTTCCTAAAATATCTATTCTCCTCCATTTATGACCTTCCTTATCTTAAAAGGAGTCATGTAAAGAAGTTACAACTGCTAATTCTTGTTCCATATCCTCCAATTCTTTTTTTTTTTTTTCATTTTTCATCTCTCTATTCCTTCCTGTTGTCTTGTGGTAACATCACAAAACTATATTCTAGATCAGCATTCCCTTTTGCCCTTTTGGCTAGATATGTTTTGCTGTTTATCCTCTATATTGAATATTTTCTTTCAATTCACATTTGTATTCCTTGCATATGGATGACATTGCTTTTAAGCCATATTTATGTTCCTTGCTTAGGGATGACACTGGGGCTTCCCCCACCCTGGTCTGCCATTTATGTCTTCCATCAGGTAAAACTGCTTTCTATCTCCCCAAGGTTGTTCACATCTTTTAAAGTTGTTTCTGTTTTTGTATATTTCAATGCTTCTCTCTCTTGTGTGTGGTTATCACCAGGGTGAGGTTCAGGGGAGAGAAACATATTATACTAATTCATGATAATGTCCAGAACCAAAAAGCAAGATTAATCTTTCATATGAAGGGTAGAAAGCAGGAGAGAGCTGGGAATCCTGGAAGGATATCCCCCTGATGAGGCTGGGTCTCTTCCAAGAATGTCCAACCATCACGTCTTCCTGGGACCTGCCAGTACATTGACAACATCTGAAGAAGATTGAGGACCTGGGGAGAGTGACATAAAAATCAAGAGACAGGGAAATGAATTCCAACAACAAATAACATTTTGACTGAGAAACCATTATCACCTTCCAGTAATCGATATTCTTATTTTATACCTACAAAGGCAGTGATTGAAAGATAAAAAGAAAATATTCTCTTCTCTCACCTAAGCAGTCACCCTGGAGGGTTGCAGGAGGCACATAGATTGATTCTTAGCAACTGGAAGCCTTCAGAATTTGCTCTCTTCTTTCTTCTACTTGCCCTTATTTTATACACACACACACACACACACACACATTCACACACACACACACACACACACACACACCAATCCACATTTCTTTACTTCTCCCTGAACTCCACATTACTTGAAAACTGATTACCCATGAACAGGATGTTACTACGGATTTAGCATTTGTTCTCACATTTTCTACCACCATGAAGAGTACTTTACCATGTATTCCAATGGAATCTATAGTGAGCATAGATTAATATATATACTTACTATATAATAATAAGGCTTTAAATAATAGTATTAACATATAACACTATACAATAATAAATTATCATATTATCTTCTACCATAATAACAATATCGTCAAAGAACAAAGCTCAAATGAGTTAATTTGAAGATCTAACAGGCTTCATTAGGAGATTCATAATGAAAGGAAGCTGTCTAGCACATAGAGGAAAGCTCCAAAGAGCTATACAAAATGGAAGGTTTATTATATGGGGCAAGGAAGTTATTTGCAAAATAAAAGAAAGGATAGTTTCAGGTACACTATCCCTTATGGGGAAAAGAACAGGTCTTCTCATGCAGATTACCTCATCTTCCTTTGGATGAAGCAGAGGCCCAAGTGACAGATAACCTCACTGGTACTTATCAGAAAATTCCTGACTGACCAGTTAATACTGCATTTGGGGGGCGGGGATTTAAACTGTAGTTAGGTAGGCATTAATCCCAGGTTTGGTGATTTGGGTCTAAAAGATGCCTTTTTGGGCTTGATTTTATTTTTAATGATATATTATTATTCTTTACTATATAATACAGTAAACTCTAGGGGCACCTGCTTTTCTTCTCATGAGTTTTCTAAGAGTCTTTTGGATATCAACATATGAATATTACAGAAACCTAAGGTGTGGAATTCTTAGTAGTTCTTTGTGTTAAAAATGTTTCTGTTGAAACTTTCCAGTCCTATATATTCAAAGCCCAGTCCAAGTACTTATGTTCTTTGAGGAGAGTGGAAAGACCTGAGAGAGAGAAAACAAGCAGAGTCAACCACTCCGCTACCAGTTATCAGATACATCGTTTCATGTCTGTGTTGCTGGAACAAGAGAAAAGGCAAAGAATCTAAATTGGAGGTGAGGCTGAGGGGATGGATGTGCTAGATGCAGCCTAGTATTTCTTTGATTTCTGTACAAGCTAGATATTTTATAAACATTATTTCATTTTATCTTCCTAACAACACAAATAGATATATGTTATTATGAATCCTTTAGATGTGATGAGACAGAGCTAAATGAAAAATTCAATACCATCCTGTTTACAAAAGTAGTAATGGGGAGAGTAGACTTCCCCCAAAACATGTCTGAACCTAAAGTTTGTCTTCAACCCACTATTCCACAAGGGCAGTGAAGACCAGGTTCCTGCCCCAAATTACATATGAAGCAGCTCAAGGTTTCCTGTGATACCTCCCACCTATAAGGATCCTTTTCTAGGCCTTCTATTCCCTATATGTTACGACATGCTATGACATGTCCCCCACCACATAGGAATCCAGCACTCAGCTAATCTGAGTTTTCTGCAAGAGGACCATCTCTGACAGACTAATTCTCACTTAGATATTAGTCATAAAATTCTTTGTTGTTGTTGTTTGTTTTTCAGATTTGTTTGTTTGCCTTACCTACAGAATCATAGATAAGGATTTCTTTAGTATTTGCTATTATTTAACTCCAAGGAATGAATCTCTAAATGTGAGCTTCAGTCTCCTGAATCCCAGCACAGACTATGTAAATATCGAATTTACTACCATCAAAATAAAGTGAAGTCAAGCCAGTTATCATTGCCATATGGTCCATTTGGCACTAGAAGGATTAATATCTGAAACATAACAGTAAGCAAGTCCGGTGGTCTTGCAAGAACATTCTCTTGAGACAATCAAGGTAGAAATAAAGAAATCTCAAAAGTTTGGTGTGTGGATGTTTATCTTGCTAGATACTGTCAGTAGTTTCCTGTAGCTGCTTATTGAGCTGGCTAATGTTTAATTTGAGTAACCTTGTGGAAAGACCTGTTTAAGTGGCACTATCAAACAATAGCAGCAAGAAGAGAGATAAGAAGAAAGTATAAAAGGATTATTAAAGAAATGCTGGGGGTAGAATTTATCTCTCCAAACAAATCAGGGTGTTTTGGGCTTAATAGAAAAATCCTATAATAGGTGGACAGATAGGAAACTGTTATTTTCCAGAACTTAGTAGCATGTGAGTGGTTTTATTCTGATTTGGTGGCAGGGGGTTGGGGAGAGGAGGCTATGACTTTCAGATCATTATTTTTATAATAAATTTTCTGAGATCCTGACATTCCAAATCCTTTTTTCCCCCTTTTTAAACAAAGGATGAAAATGAAGGGGAGGGAATGGGAGTTGAGAATGCCTTCCCTAACTTTCCATCTATAACATACTTATACAGAAAAGAAATCTCTTCAGATCCTTTTTTGCAATCCTAATACACTTCACAGAAACACTTGAATAAGCTTTGGCCTTTTGCATTAGCGTTGTTTTACTAGTCAGCCAGAGTATAAAAGAGACATAGGGAATAGAGAAACTAATTACTAACTGGAAGCTTACAGACTGTGTTTGCCTTTCAGTGTCTCTATTACCTAGCCAGGCCAGGCTCAGGCCCTAGACTCTGAGGTTAGACACATAAAATTTCCAACATATGTTCCTTGCATTTCTTTATCACAGAATAGAATTAATTATGTACACATATTGATTTTTTATTTGTATAGTTGTTGAAGCAAAGGAGTTGAGGTAAAGAATCCAAGATTTTATTTGGCCAATCAGCTTATATTTGTTAAGAACTTGACAAGTAGAAATGGAGTGACTTTCTTCGGGTGCTTACTGAAGAGGTGGGCTGACAAGATATACACAAAACAATCAGAATGGTACAGTAAGATGTTGTAGCTTGACTAGTGTCATGTCTTAATTTGTGTTAATTAAAGCACAGAATTACTGTGCTTTCCCATAGAAATAAAGAGCTAGGACAAAGGTTTAAACACTAGCTGTGCATCACAATTACCTGTGAAGTTCTAAAAATTTAGATGGACTTCTCTACTCTAGGCAAAATAAATCAGAATCTCTCTGGGTATGTGTTATGGACTGAATGTTTGTTTAAAATTCATATATGGAAGCCCTAACTCCCAATGTGATGATATTTGGAGGTGGAGCTTTGGAGATAATTAGGGTTAGATGAGGTCATAAAAGTATGGTCCTCAGGATGGGATTAGTGTCCTTATGGGGAGACACCAGAGAGCTTGCTTTTATTCTCCATGCTCCCACAGGAAGAGGTCAAGTGGGCACCGCAAGAAGGTAGACTTCTGCAACCCAAGGAGAAAGCTCTCATTAGAACCTGACCATGCAGGTGGGGGTGAATGGGTGACGGGCACTGAGGGGGGCACTTGATGGGATGAGCACTGGGTGTTATTCTGTATGTTGGCAAATGGAACACCAATAAAAAATAAATTTATTATTAAAAAAAAAAGAACCTGACCATGCTAGCACTGTGATCTTAGACTTCCACCTCCAAAACTGTGAGGAAGTACGTTCTGTTGTTTAAGCCACTGAGTCTATGCCCTTTTGTTATGGCAGCCTGAGCAGGCCAGTAAAACAAACCTTGGAATTTGCAATAAACAGAGCTCCTGGTCTTTCTACCTCTATTTAAACTGTTTTTTTTTTTTTTTTTGCAAGATAGTAATTAAAATTCTTTATTTTTTTCCTCAATATTGTATTATTCTTCAACCATTCAACTATAGTCACCACTGCATCTGTCAGGGCATAGATATAACCCAGGACAAAAAATAGACAATCATATTATGGGTTAAATTGTGTCCTACCAAAAAAAAAAAAGATGTTGGGGTCCTAACCTTCAGAACCTCAGACTGTGACCTTATTTGAAAATATAGTCTTTACAGAGCTAATGAAGATATAATGCAGTCATTAGTGTAGTCCTTAAACCAACTTGACTTATATCCTTTTTATAAAATGGGGAGATTTGGACATAGGCAAGGGGAGAACACTATGTGAAAACTGGAGTTACATTGCCCAAGCCGAGGGATGCCAAAGACCACCAACAAACCTTCAGGAGCTGAGAGAGGCATGGCACAGACATGACACCCTGATTTGGACTTCTAGCCTCCAGAATTGTGGACGATAAATGTTTCTGTTCTTTAGTACAGAAGTACCAGTTTATGGTACTTTTTTAATGGTAGCCTGAACAGGTTAATAGAAATCATTTGATAGCAAAGTATTTATGATTTCTAAGAGCCAGATCTTGAGGAAAGCTTGCCTTGTTTTGTTTTGTTTAATTTCTAAAATTTGTCATTGTATATCAAGATTCAAGTCCTGTAATACTTAGGCCAGTTGTTTTCAAAATTTAATGTGCATCCAAATGGCGTGAAGGGTTTGGTAATACAGATTTCTGGACTCACTCTCACAGTTTCTGAATCAATAGAACTGGGATGAGGCCTGAGAATTTGCATTTCTAATAAGCTATTAGGTGATGCTAATGATGTGAGTTTGGGGACAGAGAAGAAAGTTGGCTAACAAAAGAGCTCTTTTAACAACCAAAAGGAGATGAGAGTTGGACCAGTTGGCAGAGGAAAGAATTAAGGAATAAACACAGAAGCTATGGCAACAGTTATAGGGTTGGTATTGAAACCGTGTAAAACAAGGCAGCTTGATTAAGGGTTTTCTAAAAGAGGGAAGAAATAAATTTTTAGGAGTGTCACAGATTTAGTAGTTCAGGTATTTTATAAACTTGGCCATGTTTTCCCAAACATACAATTCTGGAATAACTGAATTACTAGAGGCTAGGTTAGAAGGATAAGCAATAAGAAAATTTTATGCAAAGTGAAGAGTGAATCACATGGGCAAAGACCTGCAACTGAAAAATATAGCACACATTCAAGTTGAAAGAAGAGCAGAGTGGCTGGAATTTGGGAAGGGTGGCAGCTCACCTCTGTAAGCTCAGAGGCAGGAAAGCACATCCCAGAGATGAGACTACAGATTTCAATAGTAGACATGCTAGGAGGTATCTGTTAAAGCAGTTAATGCAGTTTGGATGTTTCATAGGAAGAAATCTCTAACCCTACAAGCTCCTTCACATTTGTATGAAGCACAAAAGTAAAACTATTAGAGGATTTTCCTCATGAACTTCATGCTGTTTCCTGAGTCCTATTGGCCTCCAAGTCAACAGTGCAGGCATCCCTGTTTTCATAGCAAGCATCTTAGATAAGTTTCTATAGAAGCAGGCCTTGGGACAGGGATTTCTGTGCAAGGAATTTATTAAGGAAGTTCTCCTAGGATAAACCATCAGGAAGTAGAAGCCAAAACAGAGCACTATGCTGATCCTGTTACTGGAAGGACACTGTAGAGAATAAATTGCATTTTAGGGGTGCCTTGATCTGTTTAAGGTCAGGAAAGCTCCCAAGAGTCATCCTCCAAGAATAAAACTGCCAATAGCCACTGGAGGCCAAAACTAAGGGAATTAGGGAGGAGTGCAAAGAAATGGTAAAGGGGAGCTAGCTTTGTCTTCACAGGCTGCCACTACAAAATAAATGGGCGACTTAGACAACAGAAACTCATACTCTCTTGGTTTTGGATGTTGAAAGTCCAAGATAAAGTTGCTCCCTAATTCAGTTCCTGTTGAAGTCTCTCTTCAGCTGTGTACAACTGACTTCTTACTATGTCTGCACATGACCTTTCTTCAGTGCATGGGCACATGGGGAGAGATTGAAAGAGAAAAAGAGAGAGAGAGAGAGAGAGACAGAGAGAGAGAGAATTTCTTTCTCCTCTTATAAGGACACTAATATCATCCATTCTCATGAACTAATCCCATTACTTCCCAAAGACTCTGTCTCTAAGCACCATTAGATTGGGCATTAGAACTTCAACATATGGATTGGGGGAACACAAGCATTTAGTTCATAACAGGAGCCAAATGGATCTGGTTGAAATATGGACAATAATGTCTCCTATAATCTATCTTCCCTTATGTGCTCCTGGTCTTTCCTTAAAGCTGGCCCCAATCAAGATCTAAATGTTTGCAAATACCTAAGGTGTTCTAAGAGACCTGTTTATTTATGCAAATATTCCCATTCTCTCTTTTTTTTTAATAGTTGTGTACATGGAGGAACACCAAAGGTTCACTCAGCCTGAGCTTAAGACCTAATTCAGTGAAAAAGACGTTTCAGATTCCCATCCTTCTGAAGGATAGGCATGGATTTGTTCTACATTTATTTAACTAAAAGCTCACAGTGGTGACTTTTTCAGAACAATGGAAGTCTATTATCAAGAAACAATCCGAGTTCGTAACTTCAGAGACAGAAAACAGACAGCAATGTGCAGATGGCAGTTCTCCAGCTTAAGAAATAAAGTCCCTTCCCTGAAAGTACTGCAATGCACTGAAAATAACATTAAGCAGCCTTACTTCAAAAAAGGGGGAAGGATATTTTTCTGGAAAATATTTTACTTTCTTTCCCTGCATAATAGTTCAATTCTTCCTGGAAGCCTATTCTAAGCTGAGAATGGAAAAAAATCATCCAAGATATCACCCCCATGCACAAGATCCCTTTTCACTGAGCTTGCTGACTTGGTGTACAGGGTGTGTATGTGTGTGTGTGCCTACTTACTTAGGTTTTGTTGTTGTTGTTTGAAAAGCTTCTGTCAGTCATCAGGCTGACTGTTAAGTATTAAGTAATAGTCGTAGGACAAATTCATTAGAGTATGGGCTGGATATGAGTCTTGGCTCCACCACTCTTGTGTGCAATACTGTTTCGCTAAAACCCAAACATCTTATCTGTAAAGTAAGGCTAATTATATCTTACCTCAATGAGTTGTGATGAGAAATGCATCAGACTGCATTGTTAAAGCTTTTAGCACAGTGCTTAGCACATGTTTATGAGCAAAATAAATATTTACTATGATAAAAATAATGTCCCTAAAAAGAATGTCAGGTAAAACATTTTAAAAAGTAAAAAAAAATAAATAAATAAAAAGACTGTCAGGTTATGTGGTAAAGAAAGAGGGATGAGAAAATACAGACATCTGCTTAAAGCAAAGAGAAATCTATTTCTGCAACCTATTAACTCAATTTATTTCCTATTATTCAACCATCATGTAAGTCAATTTTTAACTGAGAGGAGGATTTGATTTGATAGTGAAATCCATAGAGTGAGCAAACTTTTGCGCTTGACAAAACCTCAGTATCAAGTCCTCTTCCCTCTGAAATGAGCAGACAAATGCACCAGAGATACTCTAACCCGCTAGAGGTCAAATAGCCACTCTCCAGAACCAGAATTAAAACACACTTCTTGTACCACCCTACTACAACCTATCAGACCTCAATTCATATTTGCCAAAGCTGTGGTTTCTTATTACAATTCCTATAAGGATGAATATACGAAGCTGAGTAAGGACAGGCAATTTCACGTAACATGTAACATGTCACCCAAACAGTTGAGAATTGGATTGACACACATCATTTCTACCCAACATTGATGCCTGAACACAATTCCAAGTCTTGGAAATGGAAGAGAAGGGTCTGAAAAAGAAACAAACCTTAGTCATGTTATTAAAGGACACTTGCTTTGGAATGGAATGCTGGAGTGTTTAATTATCAACATGTGCCTTTCCATCCCCGGCCTATTAAATCATCTGGCCTGCTAATAATAGCCTGTTTAGCCATCAGCAGAAGATGGATGAGTTTTAGTTCCCATTTTCAAATCCAAGGGATCTGCCCTGTTTCTGAATTATCTGCAGATGAAGATTAGTCACTGAGGCATCTGTAGGTTGTGCAGAGGACACTGGGAGTCTTGGCCAGCACATTTATCCTCACCAGTGTGCTCCTCCCTCTCCTCCAGGGCTTCCACTGGTGAACAGAGACTGAAAGTGCCAAGGTTAAATGTAGGGAATTAAACCTTACCAATTAAAGGCCCTTTTTAGCATTTGTAAACTGGATTTAATTGCTTCCTGTTTTTAAACCATCTGTGAATAGATCACCTATTTAGCTTTGAAAAGGAAATTGTACATGTAGTATGACTGGTTTCACAAATCCAGCTGGGTTTTTTGTTTGTTTGTTCACTCTTCAATCCATATCTATTATTCTTGCTACCTGTTGATGTGTGACAAACTATCCCAAAACTGGGTAGCTTAAAACGATCTATTTGGATCATAATTTTGTGGATGAGGAATTTGGGAAGTGCTTAGCTGGGTTTCCCATCTCTGCTCCATATGTTGATTGGAGTGGGTTGACACATGCTAGATGTTCCATTTTCAAGGTGGCACACACACGTTTAGCAAGCTGGTGCTGACTTTGGCTGAGAGTTTAGCTTAGTCTTTAGGTAAGATAACTTCACTGTGATCCACAAGGCCCTATCCTTATCCATAGGCTGTGTGGACCTCTGTCTAGCAGAGCAGCTGAGTTCCCAGAGTGAATGTTCTTTCAGTCCATCGAAAGACACAAGATGCCTTTGATATAGCTTCAGAAGTCCCAGAACACCACTTTCACTGTATTCCTTGGTCCGGCAAATCATTTCCAGCATGCACAGATTCCAGGGGACAGAAAATAGACTCCCTTTCTTAAGAGTAGAACAGCAAAGACTTTGCAGGCATCTTTAATCTGTTACATCAAGGAAAATCATAATCATAAGATTTTAACTAATCTCTCCATCCTACAGTTATCTGATCTTTTTCAGAATCTTGAAAAATATTGTTGGGATGCCTGGGTGGCTCAGTGATTGAGTGTCTGCCTTTGGCTCAGGTCATGATCCCAGGGGACTGGAATCCAGTCCTTCATCAGGCTTCCCACAGGGAGCCTGCTTCTCCCTCTGCCTGTGTCTCTGCCTCTCTCTGTATCTCTCATGAATAAATAAATAAATAAAATCTTTAAAAATATATTGTTGATTTATTAATAAGATTTTCCTCCATTCTTGATATTTAATAGGTATTTTATGACATTTTGAAAAAAAAGTGGCTTCAATCAATCAATCATTACTCAAATTCCATTAATTTTTCTGATGATTATTCCTTTTTTTTCCCAGCCCGTCCCCATATTGATTATAACACTCCAAATGCCATTCTGGATTATGTGTAACTAGTCAGTAGCAAATAGCAGAAGCTTCAACACAACATTCTCTGTAAGAGAAAGCACGTCAGATGGGGAAAATAAATTAATAAACACCTTCCAAGCTGAAGAAGGATCTTAACAATGGCAGAGCTTTTGAGATATTCAGATGGCTTTCATGCCACCCTTTCTTATTTATGCCCCAAGGAGCAAGGGTATAAAAAATCAGTTTTGCAGATCTTATCAGTAGACCCAAAAGTAGAAATTAACTAGTAGTGAAAATCTCATAGATTGAGCCCCTTTTCATTTGCATATATTTGCATATGAATACTCAACTAATTGTTGTGAAGTAACAATTAAGAGAACAATAGAAGAAAGAAAGGGGCTTGAGGCTGCAGCAGACACCTGGGAGACTGTATTTAAAAAGCTTTTTTACATATTTGAATTTTTTTTGATAAAGACAAAGGCATTGAATCATGCACACAGAATACTACCAAAGGAATTAAAGTAGGAAAACGTTTGTGACCTACTGATACCATTTTCTGATAGGGACTTCTCTAATTTTTCCTGCTTCGATCTTGAATATCAAAGCCCTGTAATGTTGAGTTTAGAACCCAAGGTTCTAGAGATAATGCTGAAGCAAGTTCTGAATCCTCCTGCCAAGCTCCTAAGTTTGCACTGGCCCCTCTTCAAACTCATACTTTTAAATAATTGTTAAAGAGCAGAGAGCCATTTACTGAGCTTGGGACAAGGTGGCTTTCCTTTTTCTCTTTTGTGATCCTGAACAATTCAGCTCTGGCCCCAAACTGGCATATGCTACTCAGCAAAACAAGTGACCTGCATTTTAACTCTTTCCATTTTTCCTAAAGAGCAATTTAGCAAACATCTGCATTGTCTTGAGCATGTCTTTGATCTCTGAAATAGATCTTTGAAAAATCTTTTACCTGCCTGGCATCTATTCCCGCTTCTGACAATAGCACCATAATTTTTCTTTATACAACTTAATTGTGTATTTTTAGTCTTTGTAGCTTCTGATGGGCTTTCTGCCCCCAGCTCTAAGAACAGAGCCAACACCAAGTGAGGTGTAGTTTAGAGACAGGCAGACATGGGTCACCACAATATAAACACAAAGAAGAGGGGGAAAGACAGAGGAAAGAAAGAAGAAAACAAGAGACAAACGGAAAACACTGACGACATTGGTTGACATCTTGAATCCAACCATGCCCTAAACTATATATTTAGGTATATAAGCCAATTGATCTTTCTCCTCTAGCTCACACACACACACACACACACACACACCACCATGAACACCTACACGCACACAGAAATATTTTATTTATTTATAAACAATCATAATGATGATTATATTTTGCTTAATCTAGCATGATTTGAGTTTCTATCACTTGAAATCAGGGTTTAATAACACAATCCCTTATCAACTCAAAGAAAAATATTTCCTCCTGATGTTTATAGTCCTGTCTTTGAAAGGCATTGTCAAATCAAAACTAGTACATTAAATTCTCTCCACTGGTTTTCATATAATAATAAGTGCAAACCAACCAAAGATAGCCTTTTCCAAATTACTTAGGTCTATTATTGGATTATTCAACATGACTAACAAATTATCCAACATAAAATTATTTATCAAAAAAACCTCCCCTATCAACATATATTAACATGCATATATATATTTATACACACATATTCATATACTTACATATTATTTTAATTCTTTTAAAAAGCCACAGGTAGGTGCACATCTATTAGTGTCTCCATAGGCATGTGTTTTTGTTATCTTTGGTGGAATAAGAAACTCCAATATTTCAGTGTTGTATAACACAAAGGCTTATTTCTTGCTCACATTTCATGTAAACTTTAGGCTGGTAGCATTCTGCTCCAGTAATGGCTCCACTCCATCTGTCTTCTCAACTAGACTTGCAGGCTAAAGGAGCAACCTTTGTCTGGAATGTGCCATTCTCAAAGAGGAAAGCAGAAGCAAGAGACTAACCTGAACCATGCGATCATATTTAAAACTTCTGTTCCAACATGGCATACATCACATTCACTCAGATTACAACGGACAAATTTACCAATGGGACAGGAAAAAAATATGCCAGGTATACAGTGGCACTGAAAATTACACAACAAAGACAAGGATACATAAACTTCTTACAATGATGGGAGTGAATTATTTTTTTAAAAGATTTTATTCATTTTAGAAATTGATAGAGAGGAACGGAGCAAGCAGGGGGAGGAGCAGAGGGAGAGGGACAAGCAGACTCTGAGCTGGGCACAGAGCCTGACACAGGCCAATCCCATGACCCTGAGATCATTACCCCAGCCAAAATCAAGTCTGTCAGTCAAGCCACTGAGCCACTCAGGTGCCCCTGGGGGTGAATTATTTTGAACAATAATACAATCTGACAAATCTATTGTGTCAGGTTATATTACCAGATCATATTACTTTATTTACCTGGCTGCTAAGCTACAACTATGCCTTGAATCAGGTACCCAGGATTTCACTGGAGTTCTAGGGTCTCTAATGAGATAGTAGGAACACATGCCCTTGAACTATGAGAACTCAGAGTTCTTGCATTCTGTAGGGGGAAGAGTTCCCTTGACATCATGAGCTCTCCCAAGGCCACTGCTTTTTACAACTCTGCTCATTGGGCTATATGAAATGAATTAATCCTCCTCTGTTGGTTTTCGATGTGCTTAGAAAATATTTTAACTCTGTTACCCTAGTCCTCTGGCTCTAGGTTTTACAGATATGAATATGCACCCCTCAAATGTTGGTGCTGTTAAGATGCAGTTTTCAGTGCAACCTAGACTTACTAGGTTTACTAGTTTTACTAGTAGGCTTGTACCAGCATTCAAGTAAATACAACTTTCTTGATCTTGGTACATTTCCAGTTATATTTAACAATCCTTTTGAAGGACATTGTTCCAGTAACCCTGACTATGTAACAAACCAACTCAAAACTCAGTGACTTAAGACAATATTTATTGATTATTTTTCATCATCTCAATGAGTCAGAAATTTAAGAGCAGCTCAGCTCTGTATGGTTCTGGTTTAGGGTCTTTCATGAAGCTTCAGTCTAATGGTACCTAAGACTAGTGTCATGAAATCTTCCTTATTCATGTATATAGAATTCCAGCTGGGGAGATTTGGACATCTGGGAGCAGCAGGGGCTCCTTGTGCATCTTTCTGTAACTTTGTATAGTGTCTTATGTGATTTCCAGTATGGCAGCTTCAGAAGCAGTACATGGTGGATCAGATCTCCAAAGGCACAAGTTCTGAGAGAGAGACAGAGACAGAGATGGAGACAAAGAAAGAGTATGTGCCAGGTGAAGCCATATTGCCTTTTATAAACTAGCCTTAGAAGCCAGGTAAGTGTTAATTTTGCCATATGCTAGGAGATGAAGCAGTTACAAAGGTATACCCAGATTTGAGGGGATGCACCAGAGACTCTATCTTTCATTAGAGGATTGCCAGTCTTACTTTGTAAGAAGAGCTTGTAGGAGGAGATTAATATTAGTGTGACCATCTTCAGAAAATCCAATTTGCCAGAGATACTCTGGTCACTCTGCACCTTAATCTAGTTCTGATAAGACGCTCTGGATTTGAATAAAAGAATATCATAGCTAACTTTTTCTAATTACCAACTCAAGGAATTTAAGGTAAGACAGACAACTAGATATAAATATACCAAAATTAGAGGAGAAATCTCTACCCTGAGTTCTTTTCACCGAATCCCAGCAACCAGCATGATTGATTTTATTGGCTCTTATTTCACACGAGGTTATGGCCATGGTGTAGCTAAAAACAATAAAATTGAATCTCAAGTTGTAGTGAACTGAAAACCAACTGTTACCTGGTGTTAGATATTTAAGTTTTTGTTTTTGTTTTTGTTTTTAATCTGTCACCTGATAGTAATACATACTTGAATCGCTGGTCAAAAACAGGACATAAACCTCACACTTATACAAAATCTAACTCAAAATGCACCATAGATTTAAATGTAAATCTCAATGTAAATTTAAAACCATGGAACTTTTAGAAGGAAAAAATGGAATGTAATATCAGAGTACTAAATAATGTAAATGATAATTGGTAGGATTTTCCTTATATTATTAGCTGACATCTGTATGAAATGAACATTTTTAACTTTTTAAAGGACTTTGAACTCAATTTTTTAACAGTTGAATTCAAATTTCTTAATAGTTACAGAATTGTTGCAGTCATTTACCATCTTTGTATTTCATATTGGGTGAGTAAGAGTAGTTTGTGTTTTTCCAGAAAGTGGTCCATTTCATACACATCGTCAAAGTCCTATGGACAAAGTTGTTCATAATATTTCTGTGTCATCTTTGGGGTGCTGGCAGGGCTGTAGTGGTAACCCCTGCTTCTTTCCTAACATTAGCAATTTTTAGATTTTTCCTTTCTCAGGCTTGCTAGTTGTTTGTCAACATTATTGATCTATTTGAGGAATCAGCTCTTGGTTTCATTGATTTCCTTGATTGTGTTCCTGTTTCCAAGTTCATTGATTTCCGGCCTTATGTGTATTATTCTCTTCCTTCTGTTTGCTTTGAGTTTCTTTTTCTTTCTTTTTTTTCTTTTGATTATTGATTTGAGACATTTTTTAATGTATAAATTTAGTTCTAAAAATTTCTTTCTTAGCACTGCTTTAGCTATGTCCCAGAAATTTTGATAATTTGTATGTACCTTTTTAAAAATTTTCCTGAAATTGCCTTTTAGATCTATGGATTATTTATAAATATTCTGTTTAGTTTTCAAATGATTGAAAAATTTTCTGTGATTGCTTCCTTATTGACTTCTAGTTTGATTCCATTGTGGTCAGAGTACACACTCATATAATTTCAGTGAACTTAAATTTCTAAGGTCTATTTTATAGCTTTCTATCTTAGGATATGATTCATGTACACTTAAAAATAATGTGTTTCTGCTGTTGTTGGGTGTCCTAAAAATACTGTTGGCTAATAGGGCTGTTGACTTCCTCTATATCCTTGCCAATTTTCTGTTCTATTTTTCTATAAACTATTGAAAGAGGAGTGTTGAAGTCTCCAAGTGTAACAGTGGATGTATGTTTTCTGTCTCAGTTCTATCGTTTCTTCCTCACACATTTTGAAGCTATGTTATTTAGTGCCTACACATCTAGGATTTCTGTGTCTATTTGTGGCTTTGTCCATTTATCATTATATAATGTCACTCTTTCAAGTAATTGTTTTTCTCTGAAGTCCACTTTATCTGATATTAATATATCCACTCCTGTTTTTCTTTGATTAATGTTTGCATGAAAAAAAATGTTTGCATGATATATGTTTTCTTTATAGTTAGGTCATATTTTAAAACCACTTTGCCAATTTCTGTATGTTAACATGTATTTACACCTTTTACAGTTAATGTAATTGTTGATATGTTAGAGTTTAAAGTGCCATTTAATTTTTATTTTCTGTTTGTTCCCTTAGTTTTTTATATCTCTGTTTTCATTTTCATGTTTCTCTGTGGGTTACTTGATTTTTTTAAGAATTCATTTTTATTAATCTGTAATGTTTTTGAGTATATCTTGTGCAGCTTTTTAAGTGGTTATTCTAGGTACTACATTATACATGTAAATGTAAGTGTGAGATGTGTATGTGTGTGAATATATACATGTGGTGTCATTATTTTACAAGTGCAAATGAAGTATTAAATTCTTTCCTCCCTTTAGATTCTTTTGCATCTATTTTCTATTAATAAATATTATAAATATAAAATGTTTAATATATTCACTTATTTATAATATAATTGCCTTAAATGCCTCAGCATACATTTAGAATCATATCATACAATGTTATTTTTTTTTGTTTTAATCATACAAAAATTAGAAAACTCAAAAGAGAAAGTAAATCTTATTGTTTTTTCCTTATTTTTCTTTTTTTAAAATATTTTTTCCTTATTTTTCTTATCTTGTTCTTTCCCCTTCCCCAATGTTTCAAGCTTCCTTATTTTACAGTTTTCTTCTTTTCAGAGAACCTCCTTAAGTCGTTCTTTTATAAAAGGTCTGAGAGTGATAGATTACCTTAATTTTCCTTTGTCTAAGAATATTTTGATTTCCCTTTCATTCTTGAAGGATATTTCTGCAGTGTATAGTTTTCTAGGTTGACAGTGCTTTTCTTTCAATATTTGAAAAAGATTCTGCCACTGTACTCTGGGTGGGACTATACAGAATACACTGTATTCTGTATTCTGGGACACCCACATGTAGGGTGTCCTTTTTCTCTGGCCACTGTTGAGATTTTTTTCTTTGTCTTTATTTTTTGAAAATTTAATTATAATGTCTCTTTGCATGAGTTTCTTTGGGATTATACTGCCTGGGGTTAACTAAGCTTCTTGAATCTGGAGGTTTATGTATTTTGACAAATTTGGGAAATTTTTGTTCATTATTTCTATGTGTAGCTTTTTCAGCCCTGCCATCCTCCTCCTCTTGTTCTTGAACTCCAATGACAAAAATATTAGGTCTTTCATTATAGTTCCACATATCTCTAACACTCTATTAATTTTTTCAGTTTATTTTCTTTTTGTTATTCATAGTCTCCATTGTGCTCTTTTCCATTCATTGGTAATTTCCTCTGTCCCCTCCATTCTATGATTGAGCCTATTCATTGAGCTCATTATTTCAGTAACTGTATTTTTTGGTTCTAAAGTGCTATTTGGTTCTTTTTCATATCTTCTATTCCCTTGCTGGAACTTTCTATTTCTTTGCTAAGATTTTCTATTATTTTAATTTATTGCAAACATTTTTGTAATTGCTCATTAAATAAATTTACTGTGTGTTTTAGAACTTTGTCAGATAATTTTAACAACTCTGTCATGTCAGCATTGGCATCTCTTGATTGTTTTTTTTTTTTTTTTCCGTTCAGTTTGAGATCCTCTGGATTCTTGATGTGACAAGTGATTATTAAAACTTAGACATTTTTGTATTACATCAGGTAATTCTTCATATTATTAAACTTCTCTTTTAACTGGCTTTTTGGAACATGACTCTGTTGACTGGAAAGAGGAGTACCATTTCTTTATCGCCACATGGAGACAAAATTCCAGATTTGCCATTCAGACTCAATTCACACTCAATTTGGGCATGATCCTCATTACTTTTAAGCAGAAGTGGGGGTTCTGACTCTCCATGTGGTCTTTGCTGATAGCAGTGGGAGTAGCCTTGTTACCACTAGGTGATGATGAAAGATACCGTTCTCCACCAGGCCTCCTCTGTTTGCCATCTGAGTGGAATGGGAATGGGATCGTTATAGCCAACTATGAGTAGAAATTGAGACTCCCGTGTGATCCGCACTGACGCAGTGTATAGGAGGTTTAGTAACTGTCCAGCAGGGATTCTAGCTCCTTACCTAACCCTCTCCAACTTCAGCCCAGTAGGGATGTGAGAATTCCTTGTGACCTCCTGACGTGGATCCCCAACTAGCTTTTGGTGGCATGGGTGAGCCCAGATTTTTGTCTTCTGTGTTGTTTTGCTGGAATAGAACAGGTATTATCCAAAGTTTTCTGTATTGTTAAGCTGTCCCTTTCCTGGTCCTTTGGCTAGAGAGATAAATTTTTGTTGGGGCTATTTTTGTCTGTGTTAGCTGGTGTTTTCAAATTGCTGACCTCATCAAATTGCTCTGAGTTGGAATATATGAGGCAAAAGAGAAAATCCAGGTAACTAACCATTTCTTAGGTCCTAAGTTTCCTTGCCAGTCTGCCTTCTACTGTCTATATTTCAGAGTCTTCTTATGTTTTATATATAATATCTAGTATTCTTAGTTGTACTTATTGTGATGATGTCAGAAGTATGTTTACTGTATCTTTAAGAAGCAGAAGTCTTAGTAACAATGTTTTCAAAAATAATAGTTTATTTTATAGTTTTTTTTGATGAAAAATCCATAGTCCTGTTCCTTTAAAAGACTACCTCACAAGTGACAGAATCACAAGAGAATATTTGCTCCTACGGTCAAGCTATCCTAGAGAATGGGTTCAAATAGTACTTAAAATATTAGCATCCATATGATTTATAGCACTCAAAAGGCCAAAAGACCAATAATATATTGCGCTTCCAGGTAATATACAGGGGCAGTATTTGATCAGACGTATCCAGCAAAACCATGGGGCAGATGTTAATAACAAGCAAGAAATCATGATCACAAGTGGGCAGACAGACCAGGGAGGAAAGAAGATTTGCCCATATCTTTTACTAGCATGACACCTCACGTCATCCTGACAATAGCCTTGGAGGGTAGATACTATTACTAACTTCCCTTTTTATTTCCAAAAAAGGAAAGAGAAGCATAGGAACTAGTTTTCTGTTTTTTGTTTGTTTGTTTGTTTGTTTGTTTGTTTGTTTTTAGTTTTCTGGTTTTTACAGCTAATTATTGGAGGATCCATTCTTCAAAACCTATATGTCTGACTATAGAATGTAGACTCTTAAATATTAGAGATGAGAAGTAAAATCTGTGTTCCAGACCAGGGCAAGTAGCAATGATATCTAAGAGTCACAATAATACCTGATCTCAGTTGAAATGATGTGCTAAGATAGTGATTCAAAAAGTAGGTGGGGATTTTCAGTAGATGAGCTGATAAGCTGAATTCATACAAATGTTCTGTAGTTGCAGGAAGAGAAGCAAACTGGTGGCACCAGAAATAAAGTCAGGGAGAGGAAAGCCTGAGTTTGTAGATTAGGGTCAGGGTAAGGATCTCGGGACCCATTTAAAAGACTTGACAACAATGTAAGGCATGAACACAGAATTTATAGGGAGGACTGCCTAGGTGGTTGGAACATTGACTCTTAATAATCACACCGATAATAATGGCTACCAGTTATTGAATGCCTGACATAGATACTGAAATAAGTTTCAATAATTGTCACATGCAACAGAAGGTCAGGCTTGAACTAAGTGTGTGGGGGACACTTATCACAATGGAGCCATAAAGGACATACTTGGGATCCCACATTTACCAGAGGCTTTAGAGTCATTGTTAGGGTGGACAAATTTGTAACAAATCCATGGGTAAGATAATTGGAATTCTTATGTACTTTCTTCTTCAAGTCAAAATTGGTCTAGAACACAGGGTGCAAATGAAATAGACCAGTGATCTATGAGGATCAGAAATAAAGAATTTCGACATGAAGACTTTCATCTTCACTAGGGATACACACATTGTTCCAAATCCAAGGGAGAAAAAATTATGAGAAGATAACATCCCTGCAATCCATTTATCCATCCCTCAACCATTCATTCATCTATTCATTCATTCAACAACTTAGTATTGAATGTCTGATCTGTGCCTGGAGCCATGCTAAGTCCTCCATATATTGAAAAGAAAAAAACAAAACAAAACAAAACAGGACTGATTTCTGCTTTTATTGGGCTTAGTGTCTAACAGCAAAGAACACTTAACACAATGGATCGATTGATTAATCACAAAGAACACATGCAACAGTGGACTGGCTGTTTAAATACAGAGCTGTTCCTTGCTATAAAGGTTATAATAGAAGTGTAGAAGAGATGTATAACCTCACACGGGGAAAAGAAAAGCCTTCCCAGCCTTGATTCTGAGTGAGGTGACGAAGGTTAAGAGTTACAAAAGTTCCAGTTGGAGCAAATAGCCTATCCAAAAGCCCTGAGCCTGCAAGTTATTCCAGACACTGAAGAAGACAGAAGGCCAAAGTAACTGGAATCTAGATAGAACAGACTCACTCCTGAGACTGTAAAGGCAGGAGAGAATTTCTTAGAGGGGAACATAAGGTACAGACTGGATGGGCACCCTAGGAAGTGTCTATGAATTGGCTAGCTCAGTTTAGTTACTTTATGGGTGACAGGAACCTCTCTCTAAGGCTCTGCCCCCCTTTTTCTGTCTTTGTATTAAGCACAAAGGGTGAGGATGTGAAAGGTGCTCTTCTTATATTTTGAAAACCTCATCTTCTCCACAGCAGGAGTTTTCAAATGGCCCTGAGTTGGTATTTGGAGAGCAATACTCACTCTGCCCTTGTGAAGAGTTATCTAGGAGCAATGGAAGTTATTTCTGTGTCAGCTCCTTGGATCAGAGGCAGCTGAGCAGCCAGGATGCACATGGCCTGGTCGTCCAGGTCGTCATGTAGCTGATGAAAAGAGGGTTGGAACTCTCCCAGCTACAAGATCTAGTACTGAGGAGCCAAAGAATGTGTTTTAAGTTACTCTGAAATCTGTGGATGTTTTTTCCTCCTTTGAAGCTCATTATGGCACTGAGCTAACCATTAGTAATCCCACTGAAGTGTAATACCAAAGAGCAGTAGAGAGATGTAATTTTCCAGCCAATTCAAGCATCCTGCTCTGCTGAAACCCAACCCATTGTACAACTATAAAATACCACATATTACATATTCCTTCACCATTTATATTCAGAAGCGTTATCACAGAGTTTTATTTGTTTATGTAAAGTATGGGTGTTATAATTTTGATAAAGTAACTACCAACCCTTTGTAGGTAGAATAATTAAATGCATAGGTTTATTCCATTCATTTAATACATATATATTTACTGATCCTAACTATCTGTGGGGCCCATGTCTACATACCAGAGATTAGTGGGAAAGGAGATACACAAATTCTTATTTATGTAGTGTTCATAATCTAAAGAGTTTTGAGACAGTAGCCAGGTAACAAAGAAAAAAGAAGTAAAGAAAGAAAGGGAGGGAGAAAAACAAAAAAGAAAAAAGGAAAAAAAGGTAGAAAAGAGGAGAAAGAAGAAAGAAGGACCTTTCAGGCAGTGATAACTGCCATACTTGGATGTGCCTGGTTAACTACTGTTATGTTACATGCTGCTCAAAGATTTAGGGGCTTAAAACAATATCATCATTTATTTACAATTTTTGTGAGCTGAGAATTTTGGAAGGATTCAGCTGGATGTTTGTCTGTGACCTATAGAGTGGCAGCAAGGACAGGAAGAACCACTTCCAAACACAGGTTTTCAAAGCACATATCCAGCACCTCAGAAATACCTCCTTCCCCTTCCTCTCTCCCTCTACCTTCCTTTCCTCTTTATGTCTCCATATCTCACTTGATCCTCCAAGGTCTTTCCATGTGGCTTGGGCTCCTTAGATTATTATGGTAAAAGGGGAGTCATGCTAATTACATGACAACTCACTTGTCATGTGAGTGTGAGTGAACACTGCAATTTTCTTCAGACTAGAGCCCAGAGCATCACTTTTGCCATATCTTCTTCCTTGTGAGTAGTCAAAGAGCCCATCTGGACTTAAGGAGATGCTACATGGAGCCTACCTCAGAGTGGGAGAATTGCCAACACATGGCCATTTTTAATGTACTACAAGGTCTGACATAATGTTGAGTGATGGAAGATTGCTCTCTTCAGGAGGTGACATTTGAACTGAACCCTGAAAGACAAGAAGAAACTAAAATGCTAACTTCTGAAAGCAGAGAACACTAGGCAGAGGGAATAGCAAGTGCAAAGCCCTGTAGCATAAAGGATTGACATATTTGAGAAAAGAAAGGCCTGTGTGGCTGGAGCTTGAAGATCGTGAGAGATTTCAAGGAGAAGAGATAGCAAAAGTAGAGTCAATAGGCCATGGGCAAGAATTTGGATACTATTCTTAGTGTGAGGGAAGGCTTGGAAGCTTTTGAAATTAGCATGAAGTGATTTACATATTTAAAGGATTATAGACGTTCAAAAATAGCAGTTGGAAGAACACTTAGGAGACTATCACAGCAATCCAAGTATGAGATGATGAATGACTTAGGCTAGGTTGATTTTTGTGAAGATGGATTTAAGGTGAATATAGATACAGGTATAGGTTTAGGGATAGGTATAGGTGTAGGTATAGCTGTAGATATAGATATACCTGTAGAGACAAATTTAGGGGTAGACCAATACAGGTATAGATTTAAACACAGGATAAAATTTAGGTATCCATGTGCATTTAGAAATCAATATAGAAATATAGATTTAGATAGAGATAGTTTTGCATATACAAATTGACATAGATTTAAAGATAAGATATAGAGATAAAGATATATAGATATATTTAGATAAAGATAGATATCAATATTGAAGTAGATATGAATTTAGACAGATGAGATCCAAACATGGATATGGATACATTTGAGATGAATATAACAGAATTCGCGAATAGATAAGGGAGTAGAGTGATGGTACAAAAGAAATCTATGATTACCTGAGCACTGGTTGCAGAGTAATGCTGTTTATTGAGTTAGAATAGACTGGTCTATGGAAATCATTCCACTGAAGAGGTAAAAAGACCCAAGAAAACTGGTGGAATCAGGAGCACCAGAGGGGAAAAATGTCACATCTGTGTAGATATCCACTACTTTTTTCCCTTCCCTTTATCATAAATGCCCTTCCTTGCCTCTATTTCTCATACTAGTATTTCTCACATCTGGAATATTGTAAATGGGAAAGCATCATAGACTTTGGAGCAAGAGAAGCCCTAAATACATGGTATCTAAACCCAATGGCTGCCATATACCGGCTGTGGACTCTGGGCAAATTAGCTCATTTCTTTAAGTTTTAGTTTCATTTACTTTATATGGGAATAACTACCTATTTCACAGGGTTACTCTAAGAAATAAAAGTAAAAAAAAATAAGTAATATGCATTTAGTACTGTATCTAGCACCTAGGAGGGTTCAAAATATTAACCTTCTTTTTCTTATATTCTCAAGCCATTCTAAATCCTACTTGTCAAGACTCAACCTCTTTAAGACTTACTTGCTTTATGAAACTACTGCAATCATCTGCACTCCTCAATGCATTGTTCCAAAATTCTTTCCATTGAGCTAATGCAATTCCCCAGTTAAACTAATTTCCTTGAAGGTAGTGATTCAATCTTACATATCATATCCTCTTTTTTTCATTACATCCAGCCCAATGCTGAGCACTCCATCAAATACTATAAAAATCCTTATTGATTGCTTATTTTTCCTTCTGGTGAATTAAGTAATTCTCCTCCAATATTGAAGGTCCAGTGAAAAATTGACTCTAAAAAAAGTATTTAACATATAGAGTCCCATGAGTTTTTTTTTTTTTTTTTACTAAACAAAAAGAGGATTTTAAAAAGATTTAATTTTTTTTTATTCTTTGCAGGTAGGTTCCCATATTTACTAGAATGTTACAGATATAAAAATAAGTGTTTCTGTAATGGATGATTTTTTTTCTCATCAAGTTGTTTGAAAGACAGTCAACATCTACAAATTACATTTATGTGTCATAGTCTTAAATAAATTGTATTATAGTAGAACTTTTGTGAATTATAGAAGAATTGCTCGGTACTCTTGATATAAAACTTACATTTGAAAATTTAATCCCCTGATATAGATATTGTATATTGTATTTTAAAATGTATTTGTTACAAATAGTTTCTTTTTTAATTTCAAAATGTGATTTCTGGATAAACTTTTACTGTAACATAATATCTTGCTCTCCTGTCTGTCTCTGCCTATGACCATGAAACTGTTCTCCTCTTTACACAGACTATAAAGGCATGCTCACAAAAGCTGAGACTCTTCTTATCACTGCACAAACTATAACTATTCATGATGAGGCTTCATCTCCAATTCTGATGAAATATAAGCAACAATATCTTTGTCAAGTTTCCTTAATGTGAAGAGAATTTCTCTTTTGGTAGTCTTTGAACCATGTGTTGTAAAATTATTTCACCGTGATTTGGAAATTTTTATTTTCAAGGAATAGCTATCATTTTATTTCATTAGTGACCTTTTAGTAATTTATTGATCTTGTCATTCAACAATTTTCTACATTGGATATTTTCATTAAATAATCACCTTATTTTAATCATATCATCTCATATAAGGTATTTTCAAGCAACACATTTACTAATATTCTCTCACTCTACTATGCAAATTCCACTATTGGTATAGCCTTTTTCTCAGAGTCACAAATTGAGTATTTATATAACAAATGCTATGCACAACCACAACCACCACCACCACAACAAAAAAAATGAATATGAAATAATAAATATTAAGCAAAGATTCCTTTTCGTAGTACAAATATAAAAGCAAATCTTTATGTATAAATTATTAATAAATGCTAGAGTGTGGGCTATCTCACTATTGAAATTTTGACACAAAAATCTTTGTCTCCGTCCCCCCAAAAAAGAACAACTTTGCTCCAAATGGATGGCTCAGTAAGTAAATGAAATAGCCAAAAATGCTTAAAGTCATTTGTTTAATAATTTTTATCTGTACCTGGTGTGATGTGCATAATCTGGACCTTTCTTTTTCTTTTATCCTTATGTCAGTTTACCCCTTGCCTTGCTTAGGAAGCTCTAGACACACTGTGTCTCTTTGATTACTTGAACACACATAGCTCTCTTAGCTCAGAGATCCAGACCTAGGCATTTCCTCTTCCTTTAATATATTCTAAACAGCTTTTCTGATGGTGGTATCTTTTCATCATTCAGTTTAAATATCACCTCCATAGTCAGACTTTCTCTATTTGAAGTATACATCTCATATAGTATCTTCTTTCAGAGTACCTACCACAATGTGTGATGATAATTTGATTTTTTATTTTCCTCAATAGAATAAGAACTCCATAATGACAGGGAATGTCTGTCTTGATCAACATTCTCCTCATATTTATGAAGTGGCTGATACATAGCAGATGGTCCACATACTTTCTGCATGTATGAGTGAATCATGTACTTACATTATGGAAATAAAGTGAGTGGTTAGTCTATATGACCCTACCATAAGTTTCCAAGGACATGGCATAAGTGCTCCCTCTGTGATGTACTCTCCCTTTACTTTTCTATTAATGTGTGATAAAATCATGCCCTTTGGAGTCAGAACCCAGATCCTGGGTTTAAATCTCATCTCAACAAGTTTGTTCATTAACTAACCCAGCAAAGTGCAAGACATGATGCTAGATATTAGTGATTATTAAATATTGGTAGTGTTTAAGTAAAAATTGGGCAACTATCAGATTATAAAAGGACTTATATACTATTATTTCTCAAATTTGTCTGCTCAGCAGAATTCAAAGGGCTTATTAAAAATTATGGATTCATAGCAACCCACTTCTCTCCCAGACCCACTGGTAGACTCCCCAGGTGCAACTCTTAGCAACTTGGGCATTTAACAAGAACACATTTGCTTCTTGTGATAAAGCAAGATTAGAAAACATGAGTGTATTTGATACTAACAATTTTATTCTGAAGATGTGGGGAAAGCAGTGAAGGAGTTTTAGCAGAGAAGCAATCTTTTGGAAGGATTTGCTGGTGGCTGAGTGTAGCAGTCAAGATGGAGAGGAGGCAATGATTTGTATGATATTAGGTGAGAAAATGGAGTTGGACTTTGGCCAACACTTATATTTATGGGCTTAAATTTCTCTTTGGGAAAAATCAGATGGATAGTGGTGCCTTTTACTAAAATGGAACCTAGAGGAAGAGGATAGACTTCAGAGTACAGGGGTTTGCATGCGTGTGTGTGTGTTTGTGTGTGTGTGTGTTTGTGATTTTTAAAGCTAGGTGAGCGACTGGTTTATGAAGGAGAAGGAAGAGTTCAGTTGGGGATATTAAATTTGAAGTGTCTGTGAAATATTTAGTATCAGTAGGTAGAAAGATAGAAAAAGAGAGATGAGGAGAGACTCCAATCCCCCTGGAATTCTAATACATAAAAATAGAGAAGAATCCATAAAGGAAATTGTGAAACAATGACAATGAAGTAAAGGGAATCCAGGGATGAATGATCTTATGGAAACAAATCAGAAAGAATTTCCAAAAGAAAAATGATCACAATATAAAATGTTGCTAAGGTCAAATAAGATTAGAACTCAAAATACTCATTGCATATGTAAATAAGAAAATCAGTAGTGACATTTGCTGGTGAACTTTCAATAGTTAGATGACAATAGAAGTCTGATTACAATGATCTGCGATATCTGTGAAATAAAGTTACAAATACCTATGATGTTCACTTTCTCATCTATACCATGTGTACTTCCTGACACAGAAACTTTAGGAACTGTTCCCTAAAGTGCAGCCTGGATTTGAATACCTGTTAATGCAAGGATCAGAAACTTTCTCAAAGGGCTGATATGAGGGTTAAATGAGATAATAGACTTCTAATATCTAAAATAGAGTACATATCCAAAAATATCATGAATTTTTTTTCAACATTATCAATACAAAACCAGGGATTCTATATTAATTCAGATAATTAGACCAACTTATATAGGTTAAAAGCAAAAGCAAATACTCCATTAATTAATGTAGTAAAGATAGTGACTTATTTTCATAATTATGTATTAATGATAAGTACATAAGATAATGCTCTTGAGCACATAGAATTTATAAAATCAACCTAAATAAAATAAGTTAAAATCCTATAAAAAATGGATAATAATTACAGTTACTTTAACATTCTGTGGGGCAAAATAATGCACTTTAAAAAACTATATGTATGCGAGACTAATATGATAATCCGTTTACATTCATGAGCCAATTCTCTACTCTAATCCAGCATTGCAAGTGATGTTTATTATACTGTATTGCCAGGGAGAAAAAGACTGTAAGACAAATTTTCACTTGTTATATAATTAATTCATTTTTCTCATAGTTTTGAATGAATTCTATGACTGGTGCATGTCATAGGAATATTATATGTCTTCTTTCTTGAACTTTTCAATAACTATGAAGCAGAGAGCTCTTATTCCTCTTTTACAGATGAGAAATTGGAGGTTCATAGAGAATAAGAGTGCTTCCCACATCACACAACTATTTAGTAGTAATACTTAAACTTAGTGCTTGATTATTTAAGAAAACTAGGATGTCTACATAACTCTACCCTAAGAAGCAAGGTCTTGAGTTGCCATCATGGTTTAGCCTCCTTAAATAAATATCTGTTGATTATATACTTTAAGCATAGTACTCTATAAAATGTGTGGATTTTATACAATGGATACAAGACATTGTCCTTTGTTCAATCAAAGATTAATGAAATGATACACAGGCTCAAAGAACTCATGGATATTAGGAATTACTGGTAGTACATGCAAACAATGGAATGAAAGTTGTATCTCTCTTTAACTTCAAAAGTTT
The DNA here is from genome assembly GCF_011100685.1 of Canis lupus familiaris. Lineage (NCBI taxonomy): Eukaryota > Metazoa > Chordata > Mammalia > Carnivora > Canidae > Canis > Canis lupus. Next base: position 87,075,576 of record NC_049224.1, on the reverse strand, counting down.
GAAAACAATATGTTACTTCATATTTGGGCCCAGCTTTGCTCTTGAGCATTGTCTTGTGCAGACCTCGTACTTGCATTGTTTATAGAGTTTAAGAAGTTGGGAAAGATCATGAATTACTGTGATACCTGGACCCGAGGCAATCTTTGGATTCAAGAGTGCAAAATATTACCTTCCAATCTGCAATCTGGTGTCAAAGTGGTAAGAACTGTATTTCTAATTATAAATGAGTTGTCATTGGGAAAAACATTAAAAATATATGGATGAGCAAAAAATATTTAGAAAATTTCTGATCCTTGCATTAACGGTATACAAATCCATGCTGCACTTTAGTGAACAGCTCCTAAAGTTCATGTGACAGGCCATTGGTTAGGAAGATTTCTGGTTGCCTGATATAGACCATAAAGACCACCATGCCCTACTTCAGGCCTGTTTTACATTTACTTTAAGAGAATGTTTCATACAAGGTGATGGTCAGAGTATCTAGTAAAAGAGAGCTGGAACTTCATTAGATTTTTAGAACCAATCATGGGGACTTTTGAAGCCTGTTTCCAAGTGAATGCTTAACAAACAAACCCGATAGTGTATGTAAGAGACATTGATCTGAAACTTACTTTTATTATAATCACATAGCATGCTTATAGAGAATTAGCCATCCCAGACCCGTCTCAAACTTCTTGGTTGGCCTATTTTACACTAGTAAGAATCTACATGTTATAGATGTTTAAAGTGGTTTAAGGCCATGTTTGTAATGCTGATGCACATGGACCAAAACACAATGAGGAGAGACATTTTTGATTATTGAGAAATAGTCATAGCTTCCTATAATGAACATAATCATCATGCAGGAATGGAAAAGGTTTGGGGTTCAATTAATTTTTCCTCCATGACCCCATTCTTTTTCCTTTCTATTTCATCTAGGATCACCTTAAGCATTCCCATGAAGAGAAGTTTAGTTCCTAGAAAAATTACCACAACCACTAGTATACATTTCTGATATAAAAACACTTATTACAACAGCTCCATATAAAAAATACCCATTGAGCATAAATGAATAAGCAAGCCTAAAGTTTCACATTCTTGTGTTATAATTATTGATGGATTTTAACAAGAAATGTGGCCACATATGTTATGTTAACTCTTATCTAATTGACATTACATTCACAGCCCGGTTTGGAAAATTGACAGGGTATTAAAGAAATTTTTTTGTACACTCTGGATCTGTAAAAAGTTTTGGCTTAACATAGTAGAAATATAGCCATATAATATTTAGATAATATGCCCCATTTCATCTACTGGGAGCAGCAATCATTAATATGGAAAGAATATTTGTACTCAAACAGAAGTTATTCCATAGCATTTAGAGGAAAAACATAATGGAACATAGTCCATTATTTAATCCATTCTAAAAACATTTGATCGGAGCACCTGTTAATTCTCTGTCTTTAATTTTGCATATGGATAGCACATTCAGTGCCAAGGAACCTCAAAGTTTCATTTTTGTGAGAGGGAATCAATATTAGTGATTGAATGGGACAAGTTCATCTGTCTACCCAATATTGAAATATGACTGGTGTGGTGAAACTGCATCTAGTTGGAGAGAGCAGAGATATTTGATAGCAGAGTAAGTGGAATCTTGCCAAAGACCTTTTTCCCCCATCCTGTTTCTCAATGACATCTGGACCAGAACCAGTGTAAGAACTATCATGTTTCTGGAATGTTCCAAGGTCACCCTTCTGGGAGTTGGTTTTGCTGTCCTCCTAAGACACATGTTTATGCTCATATTCAAATGAGGCTCATCTGTGAAATAAGTTTTTTAATAGGCAGTAGCGCATTTTAAAGCAAAATTATATAATTTAATGGGTTGGGGGAGGAGAGATAATTTTTCACGAGGCGCTGTTCCAAATTCCTCTAGTCCTACAAACTACTTCTTCCTCATTTAGGATGTATTCTTGACAGAGCCTAAGGTTACCCCCCAGGCATAATGCACATTTTTAGGGAAAAGGTTTGCATCCTCCAATGCAGATTTGCATCAAGATTTGTTATTGTTGTTGTGTGTGTGTGTGTATGTTTACCAGAAAAAAGAATACTTCCTAAAATCCTGCATTAAAAAGTCCTTGACATAACAGCAGGCAAAAATGGTGAATGCAGGCATGGGCGCAGTGGATAGCTAAATATATCTCACCTCAGTGGACTCTTTGGTATTTAGGTTTTCAGTGATCTGTTAAATGCTCTGCCCATTTTTAAAGCTGTTTGCAGGCAATTCATGTAAGATGGCATAACAGGCAATGGCTTGGCTTTGTAAAATGTGCATTTAACAAATTCAGTTTTGCTTCAGTTTGATACTTTGACATATTATATTTTTATCTCAAGATTTAGAAAACTTTCTTTAGTTGCCTTCCAATCTTTTCTACAAAAGAGTAACAAATGCCTTCTTTCTTGGTAATCTTTTGAAGAGTATTCTCAAAACAAGATTATCAGAATTCTTTTTCCTCCTATAGAATCCTGAATCAGCAAAATTTTCAGCTTTGCTGAATATTTAAAATAGGTTGGTATGAATCTAGTGTGGTGTTGCTGGCATGTGTCTTTTTTTTTTTTTTAAATCAGTAGGGTCTTTAGGATATGACCAGTGCATAGAAAAAAAGAATCTACCCTCCTGAAACACTTCAGTGCCTGCTGCTTTTCTATTGCTTTGCCACTGTGCTTCAAGAAGACATAACTAATGATTTTGAATTACAGTAGCCTGGTGACTTGTCAGTGACAGATAGAAATGATGGGCTCCTGAACTAGCCCAGTCTTCACAATTCCTCAGTATTGGTTTCTTCTTAGCCATTCATAATCAAGATTCAATGGTCTTTTAGATACTCTTAAATTCTAGATAACCTCTTTAAGATAGACAGCTGTTGGAAATTGGGAGAGGATATTGCCATTTGGTGGAAACTACAATTTCTTTGATGAAAAGAAAGCTTAGCTTCAAGGCATCTGGGGAAAACAATTCAAACACAAAGGAAAACAAGAACCAATCCAGAATCATCTTCCTTTGTTTCATATCTGAAATTCCTTCTTTTGCTGAAGTAGTAATGTTTACCTCTCTGCAGAACTGCCTCAACAAATCCTGATGTCTTTGGGGTTTCGGTGCTTGTTTATGTGTATGTGTGTGTGTGTATGTGTTTGTGCATGTGAGTATATATGCTTGACTTCTCATTTTTCCTCTTCCTCCTGGTCTCTAACTATAAAGGTCAACACTTTGAGCTGCTTTCACAGTTTTTGTTCTCTGAAGATGGAAAGAACCACTGAAGAAAGTGCCCAATGTTGTAGATATTTACTGTTCTGCCTGCCTAGCATCCATGGGTGCTTTCCAAAAACCCTCATGTTTACTTTCATGGAATAACTCTCCATTGATTGCAGTCTTGATGGGACTCTGAATAATTCATTCCTCCACTACAGGAGCTGGAGAAATCCTTGGAGACACTGTAGGCTCCTCTGACCACATCTTTTCTCTTCAACTAAGTACAGCCAGTGGATAGGTTAGCATAAGGCTTATGCTCAACCAATCAGATTTTTTTCTCCTGGAACTTCAATTATCCACAAGCAAGATTTAAGATCTGAAAACATGATTGGTGTTCATTTACTCTAACTGGTGCCCAGTTATCCAGGTTCAACAGTTTCTCCTTTCCTGATTTTTCTTGTTCTGTTTAAAACTGTGTGTGTGTGTGTGTGTGTGTGTGTGTGTGTGTGTGTGTGGTCTAGTTTTCTGGTGTATATACTGATTTTGCAAGCTACCCAGTATTTTTCTATAAAATTTACTTCTGCTGAAATGACCCTTATAGATTTTTATTATTTGCAACAAAAAACAAGCAAAGAAACAAAACAACAACAAAAATCCCAAAGGATATATCCATCATAAACTCCTTCTGGGACAAGGTAAGATATAAATAAATATAATAATTACGTATAAAAACAAGCTTTGGACATAATACATTTCTTCAAGTGCTAGGTTGTTATAAATTCTGGACATTCCTTGTAGGCTAGCTAGAAAGAAAATTTCAAATACCTTGTAGCTTCACACAGTAAGAGTTTCAGACAAAATGTAGTAATACCTACTATATGTCACATTTTATAAGAAAATCAATATGAGAGATAATGAAGAAATCACTTATGAGCAGCTTTTTAAAAAAATATTTTATTTATTTTTTTCATGAGAGACACAGAGAGATGGCAGAGACACAGGCAGAGGGAGAAGCAGGCTCCTGGCAGTGAACCCAGTGTGGAACTTGATCCCCGAACTCTGGGATCACACCCTGGGTGGAAGACAAGACACTCAACCGCTGAGCTACCCAGGCATCCTATGAGCAGCTTTTAATCTAGCCTAAGAAACAACATAAACAGATGACTTAAAGATAATACTGTAACCCAGCTGTCTAGTACTCCAGTATGAACCACTATTCATATTATGGCAGCTTTGACCTAGTAGATCTCATTGTCTGGACAGATTCTACTCAGACAAATGTGTCTGTCAACCAGTATAGATTTTCTTAAAGACATGTTAGGGAGGAATATGGAGGATTGTATATTGCAGACCCCCAAAATCAGCCTCACTTACGCATTTTCAACTTATCTCCTTTCATGAGCCTCTCTTTTGACCTTCCCCTAGGCAATGTTCCATTCTTTTCCCTGTCTTACCAGAAAATGTCTTCCTTGACACTTCCCTTCCTCTCATTCGTGACTTTTTTTTCCTGAAAAATGATTTCTCCTCCAGATTTGCTTTCACCCACCCAGCATCCTTCTCAACTAATCAAGGAGCTTGTAGTAACAGGATCCACTAGCAGACAGGATCCTTAGCAGACAATGATGAAGTCCAAATGAAGGCTTTTGGTAAAGATGACAATATCTAATCTGAGTCTCAATCTGTACCTAAAATCTACCAATTAACATGGTCTATGAAAGTCTCATTTCCTCTCTTTGTCTACTCCAACTCAGACCTATTTCCTTCAAGGTCTTTTTTTTTTTTTAATTTTTATTTATTTATGATAGTCACAGAGAGAGAGAGAGAGAGAGAGAGAGAGAGGCAGAGACACAGGCAGAGGGAGAAGCAGGCTCCATGAACCGGGAGCCCAACGTAAGATTTGATCCCAGGTCTCCAGGATTGCGCCCTGGGCCAAAGGCAGGCGCCAAACCGCTGCGCCACCCAGGGATCCCTCCTTCAAGGTCTTTTGTGACAATAAGCTATATGCTTTGTAAAATGTTCCAAATTGTAGATATATTAAAAAAATAAAATGCCATCTAGGTGGTGGTTTGACAAGATCACCTTCAGTTATGTCAAAATGCCATCTGTTACATGAATTATTACATAGGAGAAACCCAAGTGAAGGTAAGTAAATGACAGGAGGACATCTATGTTGTCATTATCAAAAGTTCCAAAACAGCAATCTTAGCTTCACGAAATTTAGTACTTTCATAGTACTGCTAAATAACCTGATATTCTCATTTGAAAGTGGTGACCTGGCTCACGCCATTCTATAATTGAAACTCCTACTCACAGTCAGCTTTCCCTGTGTGTTGAGTAGAACTGAATATAGATGGATGAAGTCAAGGCCAGAGAGAAGCAAACACATTAAATACTGAAAATGCTTCATTACAACAAACACACACACACACACACATGCACGCACACACACACACACACACACACACCTCTGTTTTCAGAACACCTGCTAGTCTGGGGGCCTTTTTCCAGGAATTATTTGTAATAAAAGAGCATGTTTATACTCTTTCTGTAACTCATCCTTGGCCCACAAGTGTTGACTTTCTTAAGAACCAATCAAACTTCAACACAAGAAGTACTTAAAATTCAGTTGGAGACCTATTACTTTTACAATATTGGGCTATCTCTGAAACAACAGGTCTTCTCTTTCACTCTTAGAAGTTTCTAAATTTCTGAGTGAGTGACGTCAGACCCTATTAAAAATTAAGTATGGGGCAAAAACTTTGTGGTTCCCCTGCCACTGGATTTGGTGGCAAGCAATAAGAGCTTCCGCAGCTAATGGACACATGGGCTTTGGTCACAGTTCATTACATCTCCTTGTTGTAGGGTGTATATATTAGTGATCACCTTTGAGCAATCAATTTCATCCAAAGTGGGCTTAATGGAGTGCTAATATGTATTATTTTTTTGGAAATATACACAACATCTCTCATATCTGCACTGACATAAGAAAGTAAAAAAAGTGAGGCATTTAGAAACCTCTAAGATAAAAATTCTGAGAACCAGTTGCTTTATAAGAAATAATGATTATAGTAACTTCTGGCTTCAGTGTAGGGAATAAAAGAAGAAGCTTTGGTCAAAATTACTCCTACATAGAGTTCACCAGAAAGCACTCCTAAGTAGTCTAGGTTACTTTTTCAATTACTCTGCCCTAACCTGTGGGCTCAACCTTTCCCCACAGAGCAGGTCTGTGTAAACATAACACAACTCTACCTTTTGTAAATTTACATCTGGTAGCTGAATAGAAATTTATTATCCATTCAAAGTTGTGAGTGCAGGATCACAGGGAATTTGTGACAACAGGCTGGATGCTTCCTCCCTGCTGTGTGACCTACCACCCTAGTCACCAGATCCCCATGGGTGATACCAATACTAACTGAATAAAAACCTAAGACAAAAAGATGGCTCTAGCCCTGTGAGTTGAATTTCAAACATTTTAGAACCTCCCAATTTTTCAAAGGAGGGACAGCCTTCCCTCCTGAATATTTATTGAATTATAAAATTTGAAAATATATTTTAAATCCTAAAGGAGCACTCAGGCAAGAATCAATTTAAGATATAACTAAGATATGCCTCACATTCAACTCAAAGTTAGATGAGAAGGCCAGTTGTTCACCTCTTTCCCAATCTCCACTGCTTCTAAATATATAAATTTAAAGCTACTAAATATATAGCCTTGAATTTAGCAGCTCAATGGGCATATTCAGTTCAGCCAATTATTACAGCCTTCTAGTTTAACCAAAGATTAAAATATGATTGAAATTTGGGGATGATCACTCCCAAGTTTACAAGCAGCAAATGGTTTTACTAGAGCTAATGTGGTCACTACAAGTTTCCTTTGCTTCATATTAGCAAACATGCAACACGTACCTGGGGGGCATGAACTCCCTGGGAAAGCAGATGCAGAGCATGCAGAATTACAAACACATACCCTTAACTGTGTTTAAAAAGACAAAAACAGGGCACCCCGGGTGGCTTAGTGGTTTAGCGCAGCCTTCAGCCCAGGGCCTGATCCTGGAGACCCAGAATTGAGTCCCACGTCAGGCTCCCTGCATGGAGCCTGCTTCTTCCTCTGCCTGTGCCTCTGCCTCTCTCTCTCTCTATGTCTCTCATGAATATATAAATAAAATCTTTAAAAAAGATAAAAAATAAAAAGACAAAAACATGTTTCCTGTTTCTTCCTGAATTAACTCTGAATTGGATAACAAAGCTTCCTATTATTACAGTATGAGAAAGTGCTCTTCTTTCTAACTCTCCCCTGGCAGAGGGATGTGCTGGAAAGAGCAGAATTATATTTACAGGTTAACTTGGTCAAGTCAGCCTGAGGGTTAGATACAAAAGTGGTGGACACATCGAAGATGAAGATGTTGGCCAAAATAGGTCTTTCACTATTTTAGGCATTGAATTAAGATTACTAAAATGAAGACACCTAGGTATTCCTTATCTAATACATTTAACCCGTCTATTCCCCAGCCTCACCTTTCAGTTTGCTGTGGGGGCTGTGGGATGGATTTTTGCAGGTTTACCAGCCCACAGTTCTCCATACTCAGCTATTGAAGAGTCTGACTGCAAACTAGGCTTGAAGGAAGTTGCTGTGGAATGCACCAATTAATTACATTTATTTTACATAATTGGCATTAGGGCTTTTTGAACAAAAATGCAAATTTATGGAAATTGGTTGAAATAGTTATGCAAAATAATATAAAAATGGACCCCTAAATTATTGGGAAAAAAGGTAGTTTTAATTGAACAGCTAAAAGATTTGTACTTCGTTATATGATTGTATCTAGTAAACTCAATTTTTAAAAGTAAGTTCATTTGCTTTTATGTAACCCTTCCATATCTTGCTCGGTATTGTTGGTATAATTATCACCAATAAAGGACCAATCTTATTTTCTATCTCTTTTTTGCATCAAGCATTAGCTCTGTAAACAGAGATGGAATATGTTATTTTTTTTAACAGAGCCTTGTGCATTACAAATTAGGAAGCATCAGGCCAAAGAGTTGCAAAGCAACCAATTATTGCTTAAAGGGGACATAATGCAGCATCCTGCTTATTTGCTGTTTTGCAGGTGGAATGACATTGCTATAGACAAGACTTTTCACAAAGGATCATTGCAGGGCAGTTATAAGGTAAGTGGCCTTGCAATCGGTAGAATATATCTGGCAGTGGTGGCAGGAAATGTGTAATGCAGATGGATATGCAGTTAGTGATGCAATAAAAGAATATTAAGATGCTTTTGACATAGGAGTGAATACCTGAATAATCATAAAAGGGCACTTAATAAAAATGTGTCAAGAAATATAGAATATGGATGAGTAAACACTAAATGAAAGGAGTGAGAAATAGAATATTGACAGGATAAGGGGCATAGACATTTACAAACAATTAACAAACTGTTAGTGGTTGATGGACAACTCCCAAAATCCAAAGAGATCAAAGGTTTAATATACCTTCAGCTAATCCAGAAATTAGACTGACCTCCAAACTCTAAGGGTGTCGAAGTTCAAGATTCAAATAATTGTGCTAATGAGTTAACTTTCTTATTCAGTATTTTTCCCTTGGAGGAGGTGGGAGAGTTGTGAAGCAGATTGAGGGTGGGCTTGCTTTTCTGGTGCAGTTTTAGTAACACCACTTGGATAATTATTTCTTAAAATATCCTCAAGATTTCAATGGAATACTTTATTCTCTTTAGGTTCCTACTATAAAATGTAATGGGAGGTTGTCGGAAACTATTTAAAGCTTGTCAACTTCTCATCAAGAAATGGTAGGAGTAGGTGAATTGATCTTTATAAATAGAGGGCTACATTCTCAGACCTTGTTCTTGTTGGAGAAGAAGAAAATTTTCCCTACTTTTCTAGGTTCTTCGGCTGGTAAATTGATATAAAAGATTAAGAAAAACAAATGTAATTGCACACATATAGGAGCCTCATGAAAATATGGGAACCACAGATAATCAGGGAATTAAAGTTTGTATGGCATCCGGTGCTAAGGAGAATAGGGTAGGAGTCTGAGACTTCAAAGAGAATAAAGACAATATGCAAGCAGATAGGAGGAGCAGATGATTGGTAAACAAACATTTGTCTTGCCATACAAAGATTGTGGGACACAGAGAGGATTTCAATTGGCAGGCCCTGTTGAGCTTAGGACACCTAGTTCATATTCTCTGTAGTTATCTCTGGACCAGGCCCTCCATCTAAACTCTTGTAGGCAGTTGAGGGAGAGGTACAAGCTCTTCCTGAGTCTTTCGGGCCTTGATTGATTTCAGCTCAAAGCAATCCATATGCCAAAGTGACACATTTTGGGGAAGCTCAATCTGAAACCCTTCATTCCTCCAGAGTGATAAGTAACTAAAGACAAATCTCACCTAGTAATTTGAAGTGGAGAAATGAAATTTGTTAGACTTACAAACTATTACCTGAAAAGTTCAGATTTTAAAAAATAAAATGGGGCCTGTGATCTTATGATTCCCAACATATGTTCTCTGTGTGATGATACATCATTTCTTCCATCCTTCTTTTTTATTTCTCAGTTTGATGCACTGTATGTGTATTTTGTTCCCACTATGTGCAAAATAGTAAAACAAATCCTGAAGATAAATATAAAAATACAATTCATGACTTTTGCTTTTCCATGCAGACATAAAACACAAAATACCAGGAAGTATGTGAAAAGGGCTATAATGAATGTAGTAAAAAATGAAGTTTAGAGAGATTTAACTTAATTGTTCCTGGATAAGATATATCATAAATTTGACTTAAAAGTGCATCTATCCTAGTGATTAATGTCATATATTTCGCTTTAACCAGTATTGTTGTTGAAGGCATTGAAATCATTATATTGCATTCTCTTCCTACTTTTTGACTATCTTCATTCATTATTTAGCTTTAAGTTGAAACTACTTAGTTGATCCATGCAAGATTTCCAGGAGAACTGTTTTCTGCCAAGATTGTGGGAAGTGCCAACCTAAAAAGAGATGCTAAATATTATTGAATTGTTCAGTTCAAATGGGTGAATGTTATGATATATAAATGAGATCTCAGTAAAGCTAAAAAGCAAAAATACTGGATTAATGAGTAAATGTATACTAAATAAAACCACGAAAATGATTAGAATTGGGGCCCACTCATTCAATCACAAATTCATCAAATTGTATTGTTTATCAAACACGGCTCTATGTTGAAATTACACTGATGAATGAAAATCAATCCTTAACCCCTTGTCTTCAATGTCGGAAGAAAGGCAGTGTGCAAAAACAACACTGCCTATACACTAAACAGGAATGAGTACAGCAAAAGGAACAGGTTCTAGGATCTGAGATTAGGGGGCTTTTGGAGGGAGGAGCATCAGAGTGGTCAGCAGTGTGAGTGAATGTTGAGCTGGGTCAGGTGAATACTGAGCCGAGTATTGACAGATAAACATACATTTTTGGATAAAAATATGTACATTTGAATTGGAAACATCTACATCATGCACAAAGACAAGGAGGCATCAAGGATGTAAATATTTCTAGGGTGTGAAGTTCCAGGAGATGATCAGCAGGAGACAGTGGTCAAATAATAAAAGCAGAGTTCGAATTTTTTAAACTGTTCACAGGTTCTCTCAAAAGACAGCTTCCTTCAGGTTTTCTTCCACACACTTACACAATGGAACTTTCTAGTGAATATAAGATTCTTTTTTTTTTTTAATTTAAATTCAATTTGCCAACACGTTGCATAACACCCAGTGCTCATCCCATCAAGGATTCTCCTCAGTGCCTGTCATCAAGTCACCCCAACACCCCACCCTCCTTCTGCAACCCTTTGTTTGTTTTCCAGAGTCAGGAGTTTCTCATGGTTTGTACATCTCTCAAATTTTTCCCACTCAGTTCCCTTTGTGATCCCTTTCACTATTTCTTATATTCCATGTCGGAGTGAAATCATATGATGATTGCCCTTCTACAATTGACTTATTTCATTCAGCATAATGCCCTCCAGTTCCATCCATGTCGAAGCAAATGGTGGATATTCATCCTTTCTGGTGGCTGAGTAGTATTCCATTATATATACATGCATACCACATCTTCTTAATCCACCCATCTGTCCAAGGACATCGAGGCACCTTCCAGTTTGGCTATTGTGGACATTGCTGTATGAACATTGGGGTGCAGGTGTCCTGGCATTTCACAACATCAGTATCTTTGGGGTAAATACCCACTATTGCAATTGCTGGGTCGTAGGCAGCTCTATTTTTTAACTTCTTGAGGAACCTCCACACTGTTTTCCAGAGTGGCTGCACCAGCTCACATTCCCACCAACAGTGCAAGAGGGTTTCCCCTTTCTCCACATCCTCTCCAGCATTTATTGTTTCTGTCTTGTTCATTTTAGCCATTCTCACTGGAGTGAAGTGGTGTCTCATTGTGGTTTTGATATGTATTTCCCTGATGGCAAGTGATGCGGAGCATTTTTTCATGTGCTTGTCAGCCATATGTAGGTCTTCTTTGGAGAAATGTCTGTTCATTTCTTCTGCCCATTTCAGGACTGGATTCCTATAGTATAAGGTTTGTTGGTTTTTGTTTTTCCTATCTTCAAAAAGAAGAAATAGCTTTATAGTTTCTCTTCTTGCCAACTTGAGTTCTGCCTTTATTAATTAATTGATCAATATCATTTTATGCTTTTACTATGCTTAATACGGAGGGCAACCCTGTCATTTTATAATTTTTATTAATATTAACAGAAAATATCCACAGACAAAGAGATAATTCAGAACACACTAAATTTTGTCAGTACAGAAGAAAAAGTCATAAAAAAGGCCTAGGTATTTTTGCTCAGGAGGAATGGAAATGATACCTCATGCATTTGTACATTTCTTTCCTTGTATTATAAAGTTTCGGGGCACTCATTTGACAGTACAATGTAAACTAGGATTCTTTAAGTCCACTTGATTCAAGAAGACACTAAGCCCCATAGGAAGAGCAGGACACTTACCATAAGCTTCACAGGTCTTTATGGGGTAGCTGGATCTCCAAACATAGTCCACTAATTCTAACACAAGGGTGTTCCACAAAACTAATCATTCTCATGCTCCATCCTTTGGGCCCAAAAATCTCACTGGCAGGAAGCTGGAATGAAGAAAGAGTAGAGGGAAGTATTATAGGAATTTAAGGAAAATTTAAATTTTGGTGAGTTATTTGTGGCTTTAAAGAAAAAAGCTTAATTATAAAAGTTTATTTTACAGACCACAGCTCCTTATACTAAAATTCGAAAGCTTCCGTACTGTTTTTCATTATGCTGGTATTTTTATAGGTTAAACAGTGTGTGTGGAGGGAAAGTCAACTTTGATACTCTTCATAACTAATCTAATAAAGAACCTCAAAACACCACTACAGAAGCTCACATGGACACACATGTTTGTCTCTCAGGGGAAGTGGGTGCTTTACCAAGAGTGAGCTCTCAAAGCAGAAGTGACCCAGTGCTTTCTTGTCGTTATTTATATTTGAGCTCATATTCAGTGCCCGTCAGAGGGATAAGTGCTATATACAAATATATTCTTATATAATTCCCACAATAATACTAATTTGAATTTTACAAAATAGGAATGTGTAGGAATAAATGTTAAATTTGAAATGTCTGTGTGATTCCAGAACTGATGCATTTAATCCCGATATCACCAATATTGAAATGGATGGAGGGTTCTTTCCTACCAAAGTATTTAAGGAAAAATGTGAATGGGAGTATGTGATGACTACACACTCCCACAAACTAATATTATATTTAGAGTTGTTATATGAATAACTGGAAATGACAGAAAAATAATTTTAAAATACAAAAGGTATAAAACAGAAACTTCTCTCAGTCCAGTGACTTATTTCCATGTCCACTTTCATCACATAATTACTATAAATCATTAATTTCAAATCCAATGGAGGCCACTAAATATACAAAATATGTAATTATCAGTATTAAAAAATTATCTATTGACTTTCTATTTGAACACTGAAGTATTTTTCAGTTACACCACCCTTTTTCTTTGTTCAATGAAGTTCTATCAACAATACTATACTTTTACATTATCCACGTCTGTGACATTTTCTCTGAATTCAGCAGCCATAATTATGTTGTCCAGCTTCGCCTGAAGTTTGGTTATAAAGGCTGAAAATTAATAGTGTTCAGCTTTTAACTAGGTAGTCTAAATGGATCTATAAGAAACACAGAACTATACCACTTAAAAAAGTATTCTATAAAGTCTAGATCAAATTATCTTTTCTCAATTACTTATGTTTATGCCACTTTCATTAATTTTTGGAACTTGATTTAGTTTTGAGTGACGTTTGATTCTAAAAACTGAAAACAGAATCATTATTTCCTGACTCAAAGTAACAATTTCCCCTTCTAAACAACTCCTGTCCTTTTTGGAGGCTCCAAATGCTTTTTATTTCATATTACATTGTTTGCTGTTAAGCAGTTGGAATCCAAAGGAACTCCTAACCAGCTCAAGAAATCATTTTTTAATCCTGGATGATTTTTTCTAGGAATGTTTTGTCTTCCTCCTCTACTCTGAATTTAAAGTCCACTAGACTTTTTTGCTTAGTGGTCATCATGGAAATTCCCGTCACTGTTTCCTGGGTTGGAACACCCTCTTCTTGGAAACCATGTAGTAAGTAGTGTGCTTGCAAACTATGTCAGATAGCTTCAATGCCTAAAGTGTTTACAAGTTACTTTCAATTGTCAGTTTTATTGGTCCTCTTATTGTTTCCTTTCATGTTTTGATGTTTTTTAGTGTGTTTTGCTGATTGTTTTGAAAAAATACTTTGATGCATGGATTCTCTATGACCCAGGATAAAGTTTCTTTCTAACAAGTTCTATAAATTTATGACTATCCCAAATCAAACTTTGCATTTTACTTGAAATCCTCATGTGGCATGAATCTGAACTACAAATATGAGCAGCAGTAATGCAACAGCAATTCAGTAACCACAGCTCTTCAGAGTTGTTCTTAATTCTCCTTCCTTTTCTACCCTTTATCTGTTCTGTTCAACATCAGAGAAACTTTCCCTGTGTCTTCTGAGTTCAGAATTACTTCCTATTTACCTTTATCTTTGAGCTGAAGGTGGAGATGTCTACCGTTCAGTGTTGGATGGGCTCTGCTTCCCAAAACCAAATGTCCAAGTTTGCTAGCAGGAACAAATGTCCTTAGAGCAAATGTGCCTTTATTCCAGTGCGAGGCACCATTTCTATCTCTGGGGCTCTATATTTCCACACATTTGTCACTTAGTAGCTCCTCGCTGTACTTTTCAGGTATCCAATACATTGAAGAATTCTTTTATTTATTATCTAATAATTTTTATTTTAAGTCAAAGTATTGCTCCAAACAACCTAGATCCCAATTACTGGAAACAGGAACCCATTTTTTTTCTTTATTCTTGAAGTTCACTTATTTTGCCAGTATGTATTGATACTAATGCTGTAGGAACAGGTATACATTTTTTTTTTTACTGAAAATACAAGATTTTTCCTAAATATCAAAATAGTTTGATTTTCACTGCATTTTTAAAATATATTTTTATGTTCCACATGCCCTACTTCCATCTTCAGAACATATCTTATATGTACTCAATTTCCTTTCTCTGTCTTCCACACTAAGAATATTTTCTATAATCCATTTTAAATGTTATTTTATTCTGTTCCATTTTGTGCAATTTCCTCAAACCTATTTGCAATATTCCTGACAGTATTTTTGGTTGAAGTTATGTCTTATTGTTGTTCTTATGTGTCTTTTCTCTCTGTTCTATGTTAATTGTTCTCTTCCATATCCTTCCTGAGCCCCGCCTGTTGGCTTTCATCTCTGGCTTTTGTTTAATACTTTCTTCTTTAGGGATCCCTGGGTGGCGCAGCGGTTTGGCGCCTGCCTTTGGCCCAGGGCGTGATCCTGGAGACTCGGGATCGAATCCCACATCGGGCTCCCGGTGCTTGGAGCCTGCTTCTCCCTCTGCCTGTGTCTCTGCCTCTCTCTCTCTCTCTCCCCGTGTGACTATCATGAATAAATAAATTTAAAAAAAAAATACTTTCTTCTTTAAATCCTTATGTCTTTTGTTTCACTGTTACCCTGTTTCATTCTTTGTTTTAATAGATAAACAATGTCTGTTATCCTTTTGGGTTTAAAGCTAACTGGTTGTCTGAAGTCATTTAGTGTTTTCTCGGGCAGTTCTGTTAGCCTATGAAAAATCTTTTCTTATTAAATTATGTTTTGTTAGGAAATAAATCCAGATGACAGATCCAGGGGTGTTGATTGAAAAAAGTTGGGGAGAGGCTTGGTACTTTCTATATATCCAGTCTTTGCCAGAAGCTACCAATGGGCCCAAGGGACAAGGAGACCAGGATTAGGCACTCAGAGCTGATGTGCTTATATTGGAGAAGGACAAGGAAGAGAGTTTTTCTATCCATCACATAATTATATACTGTTTTCTCCCTTGCCATAATTTGAAGGTTATCTTTTCAATATCCTAATGGATCTAGGGATCGCTGAGAGTTTATAGACCACATTACAGTATGAAAGTCACTTAACAGGGTCTAGTACACACACGAAAGTATTTTGAGAGTACTATATTGTTATTGTTGTTACTATTATAAGCAATCAAACAATTGAAAGGAGGTATCTTTTTAATGTAACCTATAAGAGTTTTCTTCACTCTAGTTCAGAGAACTAGGAATGACATGGGAATTCATTTTGCGTCATTTTGGACAAAATTCTATCCAACTTACCTTGAGTCCCCCAGCAATATGGAGACTTCAGTGACTCAAAGTTGTCTTTGGATAGAGGGAATAGCCATGCAAAGATTCCAAGGTAAGAGCATTACCAGTGTATGTGGCACACTGCCAGGGACAGTATAAATGGAGCAGAGAGAGGGAGATGGGAAGATGAGGTCAGATGGATTTGGGAGATAGGCTTACATTGGACCTTGTTAAGGTTTTGGCTTTTATTCTGAATGATATGGGGAACCACTGGAGGGATTTTTAGCAGAGGAGTGATAGAATCTGACCTATGTTTCAAAAGGATTTCTCCGTCTTGTATGTTGAAATTAAACTGTAGATGAAGAAAGGTGGAAGTAGGGAGACCAGTTGGAAGACTATTGAAATGATACAGATGGGAGATGATGGCAACTCATACAGCAGCATTCACAGTAGGGTAAGTGAGAAATGGCCAGATTCTACATATAATTTGCAGCTGTCACCAAGAGAATTTTTTGATGTGCTGGATGTGGGCTGTGAAAGAAGAACACTTAAAAGCTATAATTCCTAGTTTCTAGGCCTGAATAACTCAAAGGATTCAGTTGTTGTTGAGCTGAAATGGAAAGGGCACTGTGTAGAACTTGTATTTGGGGATAGGAGATTTGAACATGTTAAGTTTGAGAGGCCTCTTAGTTATATGTCACCTGAAATGAAGCTTGGACTCAGTGTGAAGAGTTAGATAATGTCATCCCTCTCAAATTTCATGTCTCCCTGGAACCTCTAAATGAGACCTTATGGGGAAATAGGGTCCTTGCAGGTATAGCCAAGTTAAAATAAAGTCATAGTGTATTAAGGGGCCTTAAATACAGTATGTCTAGCATCCTTTTAAGAAGACGGAAATCTGGACACACAGAGACACTCAACCATAGAAGAGAAGGTTATGTGAAGGCAAAAACAGAGGATGAAGAATTGTATTTATAAACCAAATAGAAGCCAATAGAAGCTAGGAGAGGCAAAGAATGATCCACCTCCCAGACCCTTCAGAACAAGTATGGCCCCTTTGACACCTCAAATCCATATCTCTAGCCTCTAGGCCTACGAGAGAATAAGTTTCTATTCTTATAAGCTACACAGTTTGTAGTGCTTTGTAATGACAGCCTAGAAAACTAATACACCTGTGTGTATTAGTGTGACCTGACTGGCTTTCAGTAGTTCATCATCTCCTATATTTTAGATCTGCTAATTCTCACACATGATTATCCAGGGGGCAGAAATCTGCCTCATATAGCTGACTCACATTGGGCTAAAGATCTAAAACCCTAGGTTGGATAGGGCACTGATATTATTTGTTAATCTCTGGCTAGATAGTTCATTCTCCATCTTACATTTATGCAGATGATATTCTCAACACAAAACTTTCTGAAATTTAATTTCCTCATATCTGTGAGAAAAAAGTCCTAAGAAATATATTGCACCCATATAATGGATTTTGAAGTTCTATGCATAAAGTTAAAAAACTTTGATAAAATTTAACAGCCTGCCTAATGTTAAAAACAGTAACTCTAAAAAGAGTTTTTGTGGGTTCAAATCAGTAAATTAAAAAAGTTAATATTTTGTCATGTCTAGATAACCTAAGTGATTATAATTTGAATTATGATATATCCAATCTAATTTTGCTCTTTAGGAAAGGAAAACTGCCTTATTCACCATCCACGCTTACAAGAAATTCCTAAGCTTTCATACCACAAGTAGAAGAATCTTAACCAAAAGGAGTTACTATACCTTGTTTTAAAAATCTGCATCTGAATTTGCTATAGTTGGTAAAAAAAATAAATAACGCTTGCTTGTCTTTTCCCATGTTTAGTTATATACAGTTGTAGAAAGAATGAAGCTGGGAAACACCCTCAGAAACTGAGAATTTCTCTAAGGGTCAGAAAGACAATAAGCTTTTTTGGAAAAGTAATGGGGGATTCTCACATGGTGAGGATAAGTCCATGGGGTTGAGCTGAAAACTAAGCATCTGGCTTATGAAAATTTTTGCTGTCGCTGCTGGAGCTAGTCAGCATTATATAGTTCCTTGATCACTAGGGACTTTACGATCTGTCTTAAGCTATTTGTGCACTAACAATAACTCTGTTCATTCCATGATTTCTATTTGTAGGGGGGAAAAAGAGTAAATGAAGTCTGAAAAATGCAAACATAAAGAGATGTTAAAATAAGGATATTGGGTGTTGAGAAACAAACAAAAAATACACCCCCCAAGAGATGCAATAAATCCAAATCATTTTCAGAACAAGAGGGAAAAAATAGTTAACACAAAACTGAACCAAAAGATGCAAATAAATAAGTAAATTTCTCATTCAGGATCTATTTGGAGGCCATATTTTTGGCAGAGTTATTGCTTATTATTTTCATGTTTCGAGTTTCTTATCTTCTTTTGTCAGTCTATTGAAAGCTTGTTAAAATCTTACTTGCTTTTCCTGTTCTTTTGTTGTTGTTCTTGCCTTAACTTTAATGTTAAATCATGTGGAAGTAAAGTAAAAGGGAGAAAAAAGCCAACACAAATAGTCACTGCAGTGGCCTAATTTTATGGCTACTTTATATATTGATCAGTTTATGTTTTATTCAGACTTGATGGGGGAACATTTGGGCAATAAGAAGGAATCTCTCCCTTAAATAGTAAATTGCAATGCTGACGCAGAACATCTAAGGGTTTCCTGGAGAGGCTTGTTAGAGCCTGAAAAGGGCACTGATGTAGAAAAGAAATAACTGTCCATGGATACTTGTCAGTACAAGAGGTTGCCACACTAACTCTTTTCTCCTTATTTTGGAAGACATGATAATACATTTTATCCCTGCTGTCCAGAGCCTAGCATGGTGCTGTCGGTTAGTAAATCTTCAATAAATAGGCAATAAAGGATATGTGAATACAGTGATGAGGCCAAGTAAGGACACACTCACCCAATTAAAAGTAATACTGATTGACCGAGGTTCTAATGGTCAGAAATGTTGGATTGTCCAGATCCAAATCAAAGACTATTTGAATGCAGAATCTATGCACTTAGCCACTGTCCAAAATGATTCAGAAAGTACTAGCCAGGTAGTCTTGGGCATAACCTTTGTGAATCTCCATTTCTCACACTGAAATAGAATGAGATAATATCTCAAGATGTAGTTTTAGAGACAATGAGTAATAATATGGGGAGAATGCACACTCCTGTGCCCTTCACATAGTTCACATCATTGAAAATGATGATGATAGCAGCCAAGGTAGAGTTGTATTAACTGTTCTCCTTTTTATTGTCAGCTACTTCTCTAACATTTTCCCTTCTTCCCAATAACCTCCAGAGAATTTCCAAGACACTATCTACCCTTGGCTGCCTCTCACAATGCTATCATCTGCATCTTGGAGGGTTATATGCCACCTAACATTTGCTCAATCTCCTCTGATAAGTACCACCTGGGTCCCTGAGTTCAATGCCATCAAACTCCATATTGCACTACAAACTATAGGGACCACAGTGAAGCATGTCTGGCCATTTTAATCACACATACAAAATCCTGATAGAATACTAGTGCCTTGCATGTAGTGTGTCTTCTCTTCATTTCAGACAGAGTCTTGCTTTACTTTCATCATCTCTCTATACCTTATACCTGAAGGTAAAGACAGATTCACATACTCATAACCTCTTAACCCCCACCAATTCAAAATTTGAGCTTAGACTTCAGCAGGCCAAATGAAAAGATCCATTGACCCCCCCTGGTGCTTATGTCAAAAATCCAGAGAGCCTACCCACCTTTCATGAGACTATCAAGACAATATGTCACAATTACTAGTGAGATTAATCATTTATTTTTTCAGAAATATTTTACAGTGTCCCTTTCTAGAAGATACTGTGGTGAACATTGCTGTGCATTGGAATTCTAAGTGAAATTGGACCCACAGTTTCCAAAGGAATGAGAGGAAATGAATCTTTAAAACTTGAGATTCCCTTCTGCAACACCACTACCCCCTATTCCAAGCCTGTTACATTGGTGCTAAATATAATCTTTTACCAGTGTGGGCTCTGCATATCTGAAAATCATACATGGTGATCCTCTTGAGTCTATTCCTTTCTTCCTTTATTAATGAAAGGGTTTTTATTTGTGCCCTCCATTATTCCCAGAAGTACAACACGAAACAAGATGGGGAACCATGATTTATCTTCTATTTGATAAAAACATCTGCAGAATAAAATGAGCCTCTTGATGCCGGAATTGTCATCAATGATGACTTTGACAAAATGAGCAATACATAATTTGCTAGCTCCCTTGCGAAGCTGAAACAGATTGTCAAATAAAACACTGGAGGAGATGCATATGGGCTGAGTAGACCAGCTTTGAATAGGAACGCATGCAGGTGGTGGCTTAGTAGTGGCTCTAAGAAGGAGGACTGCCCTAATTTGGAGGGTCATTTGCATTTGAAAATGCTCATTGCTAAATAGTGAGTATTCCCTATGGAAAATGAGAATGGATACTGCCAAAACTGCAGCTATTTCTGTCCTTTGGTAACTTGAACAAACCAGAGAGCCCAAGGAAGGAAGAGAACAGGTTATACTCAAACAAACTGTCCTGTAATCGTGGGCTTCACAGAATACAAATCAGTAATATATGAAAAGGATGCTCATGAAAATCAATTGCTTTATGGTCAAAGATGGATTTTCCATCAACACAAAGCACAGAAAGTGTACTAATGGTATATTCAGTATGCATTTGGAGAAATGGCAATCAAATGCTTTTATTAGTCTTTGTATCTGAAAAGAATGGCAAAAATCATGTAATTATTTTAAATCTGAATTTCACAAGTCAATACTAGTTGCCAAGATCGACAATGAGAGCTGTTCTATCCTCAAGACTTGGGTCCTTTACCTGAGGGATCCTACTTCTACTGAAATTCCTGTTATGTTGAGTTCTTTCCTCAAAAGAAAGAAGAGATTGATGTTTTACCAGTACAGTTATGTTATTTACTCAAAATATTATTCTCCCTTAGTGTATATATATTTCTAATAAACTTTTTATTTTAGAAAAAATTTAGATTTACAGAAAAGCTGTAAAGATAGTACAGAGGGTTCCCAAATAGCCCACAACCATTTTCTCCCATTATTGAAATCTTATACTAGTATGACACATTTGTCAGAATTAATGAATCAATATTGTTACATTTGATTTATTCCCTGCAGATTTTCCATACAGACTCTCTTAGTTTTTACTTAAATTCATTTAAGTAAAATATTTCTGTTCCAGGATCCCCATCTAGGATCCCACATTACATTTAATAATCGTCACCTTAAGCTCCTCTTGGCTGTAACAGTTTCTCAGGCTTCCCTTGCTTTTAGTAACCTTGACAGTTTTGAGGAGTACTGGTCAGGTGTTTTGTAAAAGGTCCTTCAATTTGGGTTTGAATTATGTTTTCCCATGGGTAGACTGGAGTTATGGGTTTTTGAAAGGAAGACCGAAGAAGCAAAATGTCATTCTCATCAAGTCATATTAACAGTGCATGCTATCAACATGACTTATGTTGAGGTTAATTTTCGTTGCCTGGTTAAGACAGTGTTTGTCAGGTTTCTCTACTATAAAATTATATTGTTCTTTTTTTTCCCATGCACTAATCTTCGGAAGCAATTCACTAAGGACAGCCTACACTAAAGGGTTGGGGGTGGGAGTTAACTCTGCTTGACAGGGGATTATCTACATCAATTACTTAGAATTATTTTATATGAAATATCTTTATATGTGGGACTATAATCCAATACTTACTACCTTTATTAGTCAGGGTACTGCAGAGAAATAGAATAAGTGGATGAAAACAAGATAGATTATAGATGTGGACATAGACAGGGTTATAGATATAGATATATTTTAAGGAACTGGCTCATGTGATTGTGGAGGCTGGCAAGTCCAAAATCTGCAGGGTAGATTGGGAGGCTGAAGACAAGGGAAAATTTGTAGCTGGAGTCTAACAGCAATCCGTTGGAAAAATTCTTCTTTTCTCTGTAGAGGTCAAGCTTTTCTATTAAAGCCTTCAATTGATTGGATGAGGGACCACTCACATGGATTTTGAAGAGAAATCTTTTAACTCAAGTCTAATGATGAAAATGTTAGTCTCATCTAAAAAATATCTTTAACAGAAACATAAGATTTGATCCAACACCTGGGCACCATGGCTGAGCCAGGTTGACACACAAAATTGACCATCACACTACCTTAATTATTTTGTCGCTCAAATTGTTCTAGTAGTGGCCATTGGGAGCTCTTTCACTCGTTTCCATGACTGTTTGACAAAACACACATTATTGTGGGGTGTTTTATCTTTTTTTTGAGAACTTTCTTACTTTCTGGCACTATAAGAAATTCAGACTCATACTATATATTTTCTCCCACAGTCCTAAATCGTTATGTGTGTGTGTGTGTGTGAAAGAGAGAGAACACAAGTACATCCCCAACACACTGCATGCTCTGGTGGTGTCTTTTCTTATAAAACACTAATCTTACCATGGCATCACCCTTGTGACCTCATTTAATCTTAATTACTTCCTTAAAGATCTTATATACAAATATAGTCACACTAAGGGGTTAAAGCTTTTAACATATGAATTTTGGAAGGGACACACACATTTAGTCTCTAACATCTTATTTTCTTTCTGCCTGAAGAACTTTTTAAAACATTTCTTGCAGGGTACATCTGCTGGAGATTAATCTCCTCAATTTTTATTAGTCTGAGAAAGTATTTCTTGTTTACTTCTGAAGGATAATTTTGCTGAATATAGAATTCTAGATTGGGGGGTCAGGAAGTGAAGTTCTTTTAAATGTTTTCCCTCTACACTCTTGTTGCTTGCATTGTTTCTAATGAAAAGACTGCAGTAATGATTATTCCTTCCCTCTGTAGGTAAGATGTGTTTTTCCCTTTCCTCTGATTTCTCATTTCTATTTTTTCTGCAGTTTTAATATAATATGCCTAAATATAGTATATTTTGGTATTCATCCTGTTTTGTGTTCTTTAATCTTCTTGGAATTGTGCTTTGCTGTATTTCATTAATTTTAAAAAGTTCTCAGCTTTTATTACTGTACTTATTCTGCTCAATTCTCTTTTCTTTTTCTATTCCAAAGTTGTATATGTTACATTTTTTTGGTAGCCCTTGAATGTCTGTTCTGGTGTAAAATTATTATCTCTCACTATATTTCAACATGGGAAGTTGCCATTGTCCTATCTTCCAGGTCAAAGACTCTTTCTTGGCCATATCAGGTCTACTAATAAACTTATCAAAGACCATTCTTCATTTATGTTACACTGCATTTATTTTATTGTAGGGTTTCCATTTTTTTCTACTTACATTACTCATCTGTTCTTTCATGTTTTATACTTTGTTTTATTAGAACCCTTAACATGTAAATCATAATCATTTTAGACACCCTGTGGTGATAATACCCAAATCTGTGTTATATGTGAATCTGGTACTTATGCCTACTATGCCTACTTTGTCTCTTCAGATAGTTTTTGTTTGATTATTTGTTCTTGCCTTTTGGCATGCCTTGTAATTTTTTTTTTTGTTTTTGTTTTTTTCCTTGAAAGTCAGGCAACAAATAAGAATTGAGAGATTTTAATCTGGCTAGGAGTTGGACTGTGTTTGATTTTTGCTATAGTCATAGATGCTAGAGATTTTAAGTTCTTCGAGTGTCCTTGTATTAGGTTTTCTATTAGTGTTGTTCCTTAGGGGGTCTGCATGTAAGGCTTTTCCACTTCTAGCCTACTGCTATTATCCCAGAGCCTTGTTTTGTGTAGTGGTAAAGTCAGGGGAAGGCAGAGTGTTATATAATCTTCTGAATAAATTTCAGTCCTTTATCCCCTTCTGTGGCTGTAATATTCCCCATTTATTTCCTTGAAGCACTGAGTCCTACAGACTATATTTTCTATGAATGTGAGACAAGAAGGCTGATGGGGCCTGGAGTGGAAGGCATTCCATTCTGACAGCTGGGATTAGGCTCAGGCACAGTTCTTTATCCAAGGAGTAGTTCTTTGCTATGGAGAAGACTCTGGGGGTATTTCACAATGATTATTCTTCTCTTCTCTCTGCCAGGGATATGAGTCTTTCCTGCATCTTTACTCCAAGAACTTGGTCAAGTTCTTAGAGGTAAACGCAGAGAATTGCACTCCTTCCTCCAAGATTGTGGCCAGCAGTGTTTCTCAATCTCATGCTAGTCTACACTCAGCCTCAAGCAATTCGTCAAAATTACCACTTAAGTGTTACTGCCAGTTTATGACTCCAGGACTTCTGTTCCAGGTGAGCAGATCCAGGCATTTACCTCTAGAGATTTCAGGGTGGCAATTTTCCCTGAGACTTCAATTCTCTAATTGGTCCAAGAAAAGAATCATTGCTTTCCAGATTTCCAGCTTTTTACTGTTGAAGGTTAGGGGCAACAACTTTCAATCATTTTACTGTCAGAATGGAGACCAGCATTCTATATTTTTAAAACTCTATTTAATTTTGCACATATAATTCATGCTAGTCTTTCAAGTTAGGGTTTCTGAATGACCATGCTATGGAGATTGTCTTTTCCCCTTCTCTTCAATTGTTTCTCTATGTTTCTCTAAGATAATGATTTATCTTAAAATGTTCTGTCTCTGCCAATTCACCATGAGGAATTTTTACTAATTTCTGTCATGTTCCTCATCTACTCCATGAGTCCTACCAGTTTTCCACAAAAGACTAAAGATTAAAAGATAGCAAATTTCTTATTTTCTTATGATATCAAATAGTAAATAATCAATCAGAGCTGATTATGACTTGTATGCAACTTCAAGTAGCATTCATTAAGGGCCTATACTGCCTATAATGGTCAAACTAAAATGAAAAGGCAAGAATAGAGTCTTCAAAGCTACAGTGAATAGTTTCTGGCTGTTGCTTTCTTTTATCTTTCTTTCACTACTTTAACTTTTTTTTTTTTTTTTTTTTTTTTTAGTTGTATTTTATGGATTCCGTAATTGAAAATTTAGAGTCTGGGCTAATGAGTGTGTCAAGGCATGGGACAAAGTGCAACCTGGTGCTTCCTGACAATAAAGGTTTAATCCTCTTCCTTGAGAGACTTCAGAAAACTCTAGTAATTGAGGAAGCAAGAATATCTAACCCTGGAGTACAACTTTTTATGAACACTGTGTACTTCATGACACACAAGGGATCTTTTAAAAACAGAGCATTGGTGTTCAGTAAGTTTACCCTTTGACAAATGATTGTTTTACTGTATACAATACTCCCTACAAAACTTTTATTACTATTACACAAAAGAGTAATAAAATGAGATACACCCCCCCCCATTTATACATTTCTTTCCCCTCTGTAACTAAGCCTAATATTTGCCTGACAGAGAAAAAAAAATTCCTAGGGTATCATTTGCAGTGTTAATGAAATGAGCCATGAACCAAACTTAGGAGCAGTTATGGGCTTTCCACTGAATGACCCAAGCACTGTCTTTGCTGGGTCACAACCTTTGCCCCATATTCTGCTATCCACAATTGGAGAGCCAGAGATAGTGACCCTTCCAAAAGAATTATCACACAAGTTTAATATGAAGATCTCTCTATAAAGATGAAAGGGTTTTCCATTTAATTATTGATGTTGTCTTGTGCCATTCTATTGGGAAAATGCTCAATATGAGTGCAGAAATTCACACATGTCCCTCCTCCCCCCGCCAAACCCCAAACTGTGTGCCCAAAGAGAAATTCTTCCAGAGACATCATATGGAAATAACAATACACTCCATTAATTACTCTCTCTAAGGAAGAGACATGTGACACATCTTACAGAATCAGCTCAAAAGACAGAAAATCCAGAGCACTCATTATATATTTTCTCCTGACACAGCACATTAAAATCTGAAGAAAAAAGACCATCTTATCATAAAGTCAGCAAAAAAGAAAACAAAACAGTGCTCCTATTTGTGCACCTCTGGCCATTTGGAAGATTATGCATTATGCTACAAATATTGTTTTCCAAAGATCCCACATGGTATAGTGGAGGGAACATGGAATTGCTAATTAAAAACAAATTAAATCTCTGTGACTTCTTAATCCATGTGATCTTCTAAGAGTTATTTAACCTCTCTGTTCCTATACTTAAATTAATACTTATCTTTGAAGATTATAGTAAGAATTTTATGAGATAGTGAAAGTAAAACACATGAAAAAGGGTTAGCACAAAAAATAACTTAGCAAATGTTTATTTCTTCTTGCCTGTCAGTCTCTCAGTAGGCAAATACAACCTAAAATGTATCCAGTACCTTAATTACTTTAGTCATTGGTAGGTTGGAAGAGAGTCCCTGGAATATCAATTGTTTCATCTGGTCAACAATTCTTTATGCTTCATCTGTGTTAATGAATAAAGAGATAACAGGCTCAAAATGGAGTCACTTGTGCGAAGGCCAGGTCTCCAAATGGAGATTGAATACCTAAATTAATTACAGTTTCAACCTCTCCTAAGAATGGAATATTAAACCAGTTAATCTGGAATTACCTGGTCAGCATTAGTGAGGTAATCTACCTGAGAGACCCTGGACATCCCCTAAAGGAAGGTCACTTTGCTATAAACAATCCACTCTTTTCTAATACCTTCCTCATTCCACCCCATTCTCCCAATGAAAGTCTTTCATTTTGTACAGCTTTCCAGAGCCCCTTTATATTTCCCTAATGGAATGCTACTCAATTCATGAATTGTTGAATAGGGCCAATAAGATCTTTAAAATTTACTCAGCTGAATTTTGGTTTTTTAACATCTGATGTTTCTTTCTTCTAAGGTCTTTCTCATTAGCATGTTAAGTCATAGGTTTTAAATGGAAGCTGTCATGTTAAATAGCAAGTAATATTCCAGATACATTGGATGAGTTAAAGCTAGATCAATCAGAGAATACCACCTCCTTGGCCAAAAGGATTAGACTCAAGGTTAGGAAAGAAATTCAACAGAGGAAAATCAGAATCTTTCACTAGGATTTTTCAAAAGGTTCCTAGAAAGGGAAAAATCCATTCCTGTCTAAAGAAACACAAGTCTGGAAGCTAAGTGCAGCCATAATGTTCTCTGCCTGAGGATAAAGTTGGTTGCAATAGAAGGTAATGAGCTGACAAGCAAAAGGAAGTTTCAGGTACCCCTGTTCACTGTTAGGCTTTTGCCAGCTAAAGCATTACTTTACTCAGTCCAAGTTTCACCTCCTCTAGGAAGTCTGTCATGATTCTACCAGGCTGGATTTGAAGCTCTACCTTCTGTCTTCTCATAGAGCCCTGTGACTACTTCTATCCTAACACTGACCACTTTATAATAGTTTATCAGTTACTCTCCCTGTCATCACCACTAGTCCCTAACAGTCAAAAGGGACTTGTTTTATATTTTAATACTGCTCCTCTTTGTACCAAACATAGCCTACTCTCTGGGACAAAGACATATTATTCAATTTTAATGAACACTTTTTTTTTAAGATGTGATTTATTTATTTGACAGAGACAGAAAGAGAGAGAGTGTGTGTGAGCACAAGTAGGGTGGGGGAAGTGGCAGATGAGGAAGAAGCAGGTTTCCCACTGAGCAGGGAGCCCTACATGGGGCTTGATCTCAGGACTCTGGGGTCATGACCCCAACCAAAGGCAGCCGCTAACTGGCTGAGCCATCCAGGTGTGCCTTAACGAACACTTCTGATTTTAGTTCAGTTGTTTGTTGCCTAGCAGTCCACAGCTGTGCCATAATATTTGAAATTTCATCTTCATGTGTCTTTGTGGTTGTTTTGATTGCTCTGGTTGAGATTTGATGACTTAAATACATGCATATCTTTATTTTAACATCTTTTTACTATCATTATAGGCAACTGGAAACCTTGCAGCAAAACAATCCTGAAAACAAACAAGCAAAAAACACACCAAAAAAACTACCTTTCTGAAAAAATATTCATCTCATACTAGAAAATCCTGCCCATCTGTGTATAAATGATTTGTTTTTAATTTTGCAAAGAAAGAACCACACTTCTATTTGAACATTTGTCTCATTATTAAAAGCTAACTTGTTCATTTGTATTAAATTTCAAAGTGTTCCAACCTACAAACAAAATATCACATGTTAAATGCCAAAGTTTGGGAAAAGAAAAGCCATAATCATTTCACTCTTGAGTTCAATAGGTTTTTGCTATTTATTCATTTATTTAAATTCTCAAATATACAAAGTTCTTAAGTGAATTGGAGTGAATCTAAAGTAAAATAATTTTCACACTCCCTAAACTTCCCTCCAGGAATCAGTAATCAGAAGCCAAAGATTGAGATGCCTTCAGGTGAGAAGCAGTTGGAAAGTAAGTGGTGAAATTTCCTATGAAGGACAGGAAAAGATTGTTTTGGTATATTCTTTTCAAGGTTTTTACTAATTCTCTTCTGTAAAGTCATCACCAAGTTCGCAGTATTTAACAAAGGTACTTAATTAGGGGTTCTCTCTTAAATACAATTTCCCAAAAATTCCTTTCAAACCAATCATATCATATTCAGTGCTATTGAGATATGATTTATCAATTCATTTGAATTGCTTCTCCAGCCTCTGAATCAGAAAATAATGGGACCAGTACTGACTTTGGAGCTAGGAAGACCCGTGTTTGCATCCAGTTTTCCCTAAATCCAAGCTGCAGTCTTTAGCAAGTCTCAGTATTCATACACTTCAATTTAATTGTATGAGAACTATAATTTCCAAGCTCTCAAATTTATTGCATGGAAAAATGATATTTGTATATAAAGTATATAGTAAAATGCATGACATATAGAAGGTGCTTAATAGAGGTAGTTGTTATCCAATATTAAGAAACCTTATGTTTGTGCCAGATATTATGCTGGCTACTGGTTAATTAGAACTGAGGGCAAATTCTCTCTCCTGAGATCCCATCTTCTGTAGGAGACAAAACCAGTAAAGAAGAAAATGGAAGAGTGAGTAAAGTTTGAGTAAATGAATGAATGAATGAATGAATAATTACAGATTTTTATAAATACCATATAACAATACCCAGGATATTGGCAAAGGATGGGAAAATGATGATTTAGATAGAGCCTTTTGAATATGTCACATATAAATGACATTTTTTGAGTACTGATATCTAGACAGTGGAAACCATCTGGGAAGAACATTCCAGGCAGCATGGTATATGCAAAGGCCCTGGGGCATGAAAAGACTTGACTTTCAGGGTGCTGAAAGGAAACTAGCATGGATAGAGCTTAGATAACAGTTGGATTTCAGAGTAAGATTAGAGATGGGCAATAATAAAACGATACAAAGCAATAAGAAGTAACAGCAAAAGTTTGAAACCGATTCTAAGTGCAATGGGGAAAGAGGCCTTGAAAACTTAAGCCAAGAGTTTTGCTCTCAGTGATCAGGTGTGTGTGTTGAATAGATGATGAGGGCAAGAGTTGAACCAGAGGACACCAGCCAAAAGGTTATCAAAGTAATCCCCTGGAGAAATGATAGTAATTTGCACTAAGGTGGTAGTCCTGGAAATAAGACTATTTTCCTGACACATTATACAGTTTGGTAGCTTATGATGTTCTGATTAATAACATCAGCCACACCACATCAAAGCACCTACACTCAGCATTGGCTGAAGCATCCTCAGAGTTCCACTTCCTCTGCTCTTTGTACATTGTTTGCACATGTCTATCCTGCTGTCTTAGATCAAAAGCTCCTGTGGATATTGGAAGCTCCATCTTACCTGTCCTACTTGCCAACTCTCCCCAATACTTCATTCCTACTCTAAGAAAAAGCATATAACATTTATGCAACAATAAAAAGAAATGGCCAAGATAAATAAGTTATGAATGTCACAACGCACAATTTGCAAGGGGAACAATTCTCTCTGGTTCTCTTCCCTTTTAGGAAAGTATTGCAAATCTCTTTCTTCTGAAATGTGAGGTGCCCTGACATCCTTCAGAATACTACCTGTACCAATGGTGCAGAAAATCCTGTCTGATTATCTGGTTCAGAAATAGTTTCTTTGAACATCCCATCATAATCAGAGGTGAGTTCTTGGCTCTGGCATTATTGCTGGCCATAATTAGCTCTAGTTAAACTGCCTCTGTGCATCCTGGCAGGCAGATCACCTACATCAATACTGCTACCAGCTTAAGCTTGCTCCAGGGAGACATTGTGTGTGACAGACTTTATCTTCAGGGCAAACTGCCATTGAATGCAGTTGCAGAATCCATCGCTCTGCTCAGTTCAGCCAGAGCCGTATTTGATCGATGGGCCTTGTGGGTGAGTGTCAGAATAATAAGGATACTAATCATTTGCGATTGCATGGCACCATTCATCCAGACATCTCGGAGAACTTTTCCTCAGTTAATTAATTCTGACAATGCCTCTGTGAGCTACTTAAGTATTATGATGCCCATTTTACAGATGAGGAGACTGACTAATGGAGAAATGGAGCAGCCTGCTCAAGCTTGCTCAACAGGGATATGAAAATTCAAAGAATACCTCTGAGTCCTCTAATCCTTTCTTTGTCCTGTCAATTAAAGCATCCGCTCATCATTACTTGCTTCTTCTTAGATAATTATGTTTTATTACTATACACTATTAAGCAGCTGCCACATTTCACCCAAGAGGTGGCCACTTTTCAATCAAAGAGTAATTTTAGCTCAGAGCAACTGTGGTAGCAAATACTAAGAAAAAGTTTAGTTGCCTCCCTTCCATTGTATCAGTCACTCTTTGCCCTTAATGACTTCTTGCTTGAGAAAGAAATCTGGTCAGAAACTTTTGATAGGTTTCACTGCACCTAAAAATGATTGAGGGTAATTTTTAACATAGGAGGGAAACATATGGCCATCGTATTGCTCAATAAGCAAGAAAAAAAGTATCTTGTTTAAAAAAAACAAACAAACATATTATTTTTCCTCAATGACAACACTACTGAAATAAACATATGAAATATTCCACATAATGAATCTGAAAGGAGAATGATAAAGTTTGAAAGCTGAAAGAGTATCCAGGTAGAAATTTTTAAACCCTCCCTTTGGTCAGGGTGTGATCCAATTTCTGTTCTTTGCAGGATTAGAGAGTTAATGGAAAGGTGAAGGGCAAAGAAGCCAAGCCTGAGACAGATGTGAAGAAAGGGAAATTTGTTTTCAAGTCCCTGCCATGACCTTTTCTTTGTTTGCTTTCTTGCACAGTAGCATGTGGCTGTGAAGGAATGTGGGGCTTAGGGAGACAAAAATATTTTGCCACTTTTACCTGAGTAACTTTGAACAAATTCTTAATTTTTCCAAACCCCTGTTTCCTCATCTGTAAATAAGGAATATAATCCACTTTGCAAGATTATAGAGAAAAGAAAATGAAAGAGTTTAGGGAATAGTCTAGTGTGGTCTTAGCTGGTAATAGATCTCAAGAAAAGGGAGAAATTGCAACTATGGTTAGTAGTTTGCCTTTCAAATCTAAACCCCCTCAAGACTTTGGAACCCTCACACATAGCTTAGCGATTCAGTAGGCTCCCTAGCGGCCCAATAAGAATTGGCCCTCCCACATGCTGTCCCGTTCCTCCTTCCTACCCTTTCCTACTTACTCATTCTATAATTCAGTCCGTTAGCATGCCTTTGAATAGGCAACTGATTCCTCTTGGGTTCTCCATCCGTTAAAAGAAAATACTGCACACACGTGCCTATTTTATCCCACATGATTATTCTAAGAAACAAATGGGTGAATAACTGAGTTAGCATTGTAAACACTAGTGTGCTATAAATTTTAAGTTTTTAAACATTACCACTATTATTTCTTGAGGCTTTGCCGAAGGAAGAAGAAACCTCATTTTAATTATTCACAGTAAGACATTAATGATAAAGAGTAAGTGGTTTACCCCTGCTAGGTAAGACTGGTTCATTTTAATAGAGGCCTTCAGTGCCTTAATCCAAAACTGGAAATATTATTGAAAATTCATGACAGAGAAAGAACATGGAGGGGGATGTATTTCAATGAGGAAACTCCTAAAATTACCCTACATGCATTTAGCCTTTAAACAAGGATCATCTATCCTGGCACATTTTTACATTTCTGCAAACCCCATGCACAGCACTCGAAGGTGATCTTGATAGAGAAATTGTAACAGAAAAGAGGTCGATGATCTGGTCAACAAACACTCAGCATTCCATTTTTCTCTCCCCCGTCTCTGCTCCCAATACCTAAAAGGTTTCCCTGTATGACAACCTCAATTTAAACTTTTATTTTTCCCCCATGGCTAAGAAGAATATTCTGCTGCATGTGTTAATTGTCCTGACAAGGATGCCTGTCCTCTTAATTTGCAACAGTGGCTGTGCTAAATGGTGCAAAATATACAAAGATCTATAGTTATGCCCCCCAATAAGAAATGCTATTAAGAAAAGGTCTTCTGCTTTTCATATAAAAATCCCTGCTAACTGTTTCAGTGGTGGAAGAGCAAGCCCAATACAAATACAAAATCCAAGTGCCAAAAAGCTAATAAAATGATAAGCAGATCCTGGCACTGATTTTCGATGCTTGCAATGACGTGCTAAAATATGCCAAGTCATGCTCAAGAAGAACATTAGGCTGTTCCTATAAATGGGACCTAAGGATCAGCTAAAGCAATAGACTCTAATTACTATTATTAATAATAGCAAGAGCATATTAATCTTTCCTATCAGCAACCAGGTATAATATTGACCTTTTCTTTCAAAGACAGCTCTAATGCTATTATTTACTATGCCAGGCATTTTATTCTGCAGTACTCATCACAAAATGATTAACACAATGATATCCCATGCTACACTATCAAAATTCTCTTGAATGCTGTTGGGTAAAAGGGTGGTCATGCCCTTCAGCTGAAGAGCATGAGGGTCAACTCGTAAGAAAAACAGGGTAGAAGATAAACACCAGTTGAGCTAAGAAGGCCAGAATAATGACCATCGATGGTGTGAAGGTTATTGTGCATTTATCCATCCATACATCCATCCACGCATCCTTCCATCCATTCTTCTATCCCTCTATCTCTCTTAAACATATATTTGTGCCCTGCCACTACCACCAGTATACAATGAAGATAGCCCATTGATAGTAGAGGTAGGATTCCCAAGGGAGGTCAGATGTAGCAAAGATAGTTTGGACACCATATGTTTCATGCATTCTCAAACATTTGTCCTATTGGGGAAATAAGGCTTGTATACGCCAATAAAGTATGAGAGAAAATGACATCCGTCGCTTCAAGGGTAAGGTAGTTAAGAGCCAATGTGGCCTCTTTACTTTTCACTTCCCCTGCTAGAACAATTCCGAAGGCCCCTTGCTGCAAGTGGCATACTCACAAGATGGACGAAGACCACATAGTCCACATCGGTTTTGAATGAAGGAGGATGGAGACTCTTTTGTTGTATTAAGTCACTGACATTGTGAGGCTTCATCTATTCTTGCAGCTAGTGCTAATTTTCCTGACTAATGCATAAGATCCCAGCATTGTCAAAGCATGCTCAGTGATTTTGGGGCAAGTCATTCAACTTCTCAAGATCTGTTTCCTCATAGGTAGAACAAGGAATACTCATCTATAGCTTTCTATAATTTTTATTTTTTAATTTTTTGCATTCTATAATTTTTTAATGTTTCTTGAGCACATAGAGGGAAAAAGGCACTTAATTGTTGGATTTAGTCTGTAGCTTTCTCTTACTCTAAAGAAAGAATATATTGCCCCATCATTAATATTCTTACAGGTTCTTATCCATCTCTCTCTTATAATATTTACCTCACTGCATTATAATTATTTGTTCATGCATCTCTCTAGTTTTTGCATAGGACTGTGAGCTCCTCTGGGGGCAGGAATTGTCTCTTTGATCACTTTATCATCAGGACCTGGGAGAGTGCTTAGCAATCAATAATTTTTTTGTTGTTGAAATGTAATTATGAATCTTGGAAAGAAAGCTTGCAATAGCTTATCTGTCTCTCTCCTGACACCACTGGGGAAAAATTGCCATATAGGATATATAAGGAGGTTAGAGCATGGAAGCGCATACAAAGGAGGGAAAGAGGATGAGATGGAAAGAATAAAAAAGGAATTGAAAATACTAGGGGAGAGAAGAGGAATAACTTATTGATGTCAAAGGGGACACAGAGAAAGTATGAGGGAGTTAACCAGATAACATAGTAAAAAGTTCAGGTCAGAGCACAAAGGCCACCTCTAGCGGAGCACCTAATCATTTTTGAAGGAGAAAATGAAATGTGACTGAGAATTTCGAGTTCAGAGATGGGATGATCATATATCCAATATCTTTTCCTTTCAACCAGGGACATGCATTGCTGGGACTTAGAGGGAATGAAAATTTGAGATCTGATGGCAGAGCCTCA
The DNA here is from genome assembly GCF_011100685.1 of Canis lupus familiaris. Lineage (NCBI taxonomy): Eukaryota > Metazoa > Chordata > Mammalia > Carnivora > Canidae > Canis > Canis lupus. The sequence goes on along the minus strand of NC_049224.1, from coordinate 87,041,238 downwards.
ACTCTCCAGATGTCTAGGGCCAAGAAATACAAGGCAGGGTGAATTGGTCAGGATGCTGGTGACAGTTTCAAACTTGTTTGACAAGTAGAACAAGACAGGATGATACGACTAGATGCCAAGTGGAATATCAGGCCTCTGGTATTGTCTCAACTAATACAATCAGGGAAAGAAAACATTCTACTCCCTCTGTTGTTAAAAATGTCCAAACAAGGGTAGGAACCTCAACAAAGCTATCCCTACTCTTCAGCATATCACCAGGATTCTCAGAAGGCCATTTATTCTATGCTGGTTAGCAACTGGTCTTTCCCTGATTATTTCCTGTCACTTGAGCAAGAAGCCTCACTCTTTCAACATGATGTCTTCCCTATTTCTGAAACGGATTCTTGATGTACCGTCCCCAGTCTAGGAAAAGTGACAAAGCTAGGACACAGCACTTGATAACAATCGGCCTGACCTTTTATCAAATTTCACTCACACTCGGACTGAGGCAAGCCAAGACAAGACTCCAGCTGCACAGACCAATGTCTAGGTTGGGGATTAAATTGCAGGGTGCCAACAAACAAACAAAAACAAAAAACAAAAAACATAGCAAGCTAAAGGATATGAGAAGCAGTGTTGGATAAGTTTTGAACCTAGAAAGGCAGCAGCAGGGGTGCTTGGGTGGCTCAGTTGGTTAGATGTCTGCCTTTGGCTCAAGTTATGATCCCGGGGTCCTAGGATCAAGCCCCATGTTGGGCTCTGTGCTCAGCAGGGAGCCTGCTTCTCCCTCTCCCTCTGCCTGTCACTATCCCTGCCCTTGCTCCCTCCCTGTCTGTGAAAGAAAGAAAGAAAGAAAGAAAGAAAGAAAGAAAGAAAGAAAGAAAGAAAGAAAAAGAGAGAAAGAAAGGCAGCAGCAAAGGCAAAACAAAAATGAAGTCAAAGATCGGTAGGTGGGTGGCACTGGGGTAAACAAGAGACGAGTAAGAAGTGCAAGGGAAGAATGCTTCAACACCAGTATTGCCTAGAATAGAAATGTAGACCTCAAATATGTAGACCTCTCACTATGTCCACATTTCAGGCAAGTGGTGGGAAGAAGAAAGGCAATAGAAGAGCTCATCTGTTGATTGTAAGACCATTCACTGGAGGTTGAACACATGACTTCCATTCATATTCCATCATAGAAAGCTCAGCTCAGTTCTGCCTTTATGCCCCAGATCAAGTACCTGATGCCCTTTCTCAGCACTTAAATTCTGAAAACCATGTCCCTAGATAGTTCTGTATCTAGATAAGGAATTTCTACCTTGTATACTTGCTGCCTCAGCTTCCCTGGTTGCTCCTGCTATGTATATTGATTTACAGGCCTAAGCAGGACTTCTGAAGGCTAGAATTCCACTGCTGAATTTCACAAACCTGATGATGTAAGCCTTTTGGGCATCAGAGCTTGTACACCCACTGCCTGAGTCTCTCTGCTCAGTGTACCCTTATCCCTCTACCTGTATTTTTCATGTCACCTCTGCATTAACTGCCTGGACCTCCTCACCTTTTCCACTTTCTCCAGGACCATTGTGTTCCTGGAGTTCCAGCATCCCTCCCTTCAATGCAGATAGGTCAGCGTGTCCTAGTCCTAGATAGTGACTCTTTAGTTTCTCAGGTTCTAGCTGAATTCCAAGTTCCAATTCTATACTGAAAACGCTAATTACATCAATGGGTATGGATTTCACTCAGTCTAAGACGTTAGCTGATTTTGCCTGCTTCTTCATAATTTTCAATAAAGCCTGAATTTTTAAAAAGATTTATTTATTTATTCATGAGAGACACAGAGAGAGAGAGAGGGAGAGACACAAGCAGAGGGAGAAGCAGCTTCTTCTAAGGAGCCCAATGCGTACTCGATCCCGGATCCCGGGATCATGACCTGAGCGGAAGGCAGACGCCCAACTGCTGAGCCACCCAGGCATCCCAAGTCTGCATTTCTTTAGCCAATATTGCCAGTGTAATCACTTTGTTTGTTTGTTTGTTTGTTTGTTTGTTTGTTTGTTTGTGGAAGGAAAGTCTCCAGTCACAAGTTCCATGATTTATCCCTTTGCCTAGTTACACAGAATTGTGTAACACGACTGTCCAACTGGAATGATATTATGGTGACTGGATTATGTCAATCATGATGCATTCTAGAGTAAGAGTCTCAAATTCACACAATCGAAGGGTCCCCACATACCACCTGAACAAATTGTAGTTTGTTAGCAGGGAAGGAAAGGAGAATAACTGCAGTGGACTCTGTTTACTGTATTTTATTTTTATATGAAAACATTGTAAAGTTAATTAAAAAGAGTTCTTGCTCTGGCAATACCCAAACAGAGATCAATTGAACACCTCTACGTATAAATTGGAAGCCAAGATAGATGTTAAGTTCCATGCCCCACATGTCAGGAAAAGCCACTATGTATTTGGAGAAAATCATGAAAATATTGGAAGTGAGGGAAAAATGGAAGGAGGAAGACTTCCAAAAGCAAAATTGTCTCACTCCACAACTTTGCTAGGACCCATAAATATATGGCCCCTATTGACTATGGCATAGAAAATTATGTCCTCCAATTTTCATTCTTGCCCTCCTACTTTATAAGGGCACCATTAAATTTTCACTGCACAGTGCTGACCAGCTAAAAACCACAGTTTGCAGCTGGATGTGACCAGGCTGAGCTTTCTATGATGGAATATGAACGGAGGTCATGTGTTCAACCTCCAGTGAATGGTCTTACAATCAACAGATGAGCTCTTCTATTGCCTTTCTTCTTCCCGCCACTTGCCTGAAATGCGGACATAGTGAGAAGTGATCATGGATGATGCGGTGAGGGCAAAACACAGAACAAGTAACAGAAAGAGGGTAGTTCCCTAAGACTATGGGGCCATTAAATAAGACTATGCTGCTTATACTAACACTGCCACATGATGGGGATATACACTACTTCCTTGTTTAGGCCACTGTCATTTTTGTCTTTGTTCACCACACTGGGCAGATCATTATCCTAATGAAAATGAACTCTTCCTCATTTCAAACAGTAGATTTTGCAAGCTTTTGCCAGGTCTCTAATAGTTCCAGCCCAATCTTACCTCCCTCATTCTCCATAAATAGCTTCATATCTTACTTCTCTGCTGACATTTCTGGCAAGTAAGGGGAATTTGCTGAAATTTTTAAATCCTTCAACCCACAAATCCATCAGCATCCATGTCTGTTTTGACTTAAGACCCTCTTGCCATCACAGAGTAAGGGGCACAGAGCATGGATTCTCAAGGAAGTTAATCTTTTCTTTCTCTCATATGATGTTAACATTACCCTCTTTATTGTTATATTACCTTTGGCATTAATATTCGCTCAAGTTGTTCAACTGCGTGAGTGTGTGTGTGTGTGTGTGTGTGTGTGTGCACGCACACGCTTGGAAAGTAGGGGTGGAATTGAGGAGAGAGCAGCTTAAGAAAGTGATTGAAGAGCAACCCCCATCTCAGACTTTGTGATTTTCATCACAAAATATCTAGGAAACACAGAAAGAGATGAGAGTGCATAATAAACCGAGAAACTAAGATTGACAACTAATCTACTGCCAAAATCTTAGAGGAATTTCCTCTAATTATAATATTCATGGAGTGGAAAAGAGAAACACAATTGTCAGGTGACATTAACACATACCTCGTCACTTGCAGGAGATCAAAACTGCCGATGTGAAGGACAATGCAGAGGCACTTCAATATAGTTGCCTGTCTTGGCTCAAGAAAACAAGAATCTGTGACAACCACCAACCACAGATAGGTTGTATAGCCACAGCTTGACCAAACAGAACATAGAACATGGATTCTTTTTTTTTTTTTTAAGATTTTACTCATTTATTCATGAGAGACAGAGAGACAGAGAGAGAGAGCCAGAGACACAGGCAGAGGGAGAAGCAGGCTCCATGCAGGGAGCCCGACGTGGGACTCGATCCCGAGACTCCAGGATCACACCCTGGGCTAAAGGCAGACACTCAACTGCTGAGCCACTCAGGCATCCCTAGAACATGAATTCTAAAGTAGCTGTGCATGTGGGATATATATGTGTGAATATGTGTATACATGTATGTACACAGCAGATCACACGTACCACACACACACACACTCCACCCCAGATTCCCCAATTTAAACTTCTAAATATTTTCAGGAACTGCAATTTCAAGCATTCTATACATCCAAGACACAAGAGTTAAGCTATGGCAAATTTTCATCTTAGAATACAATGGGGAGAGGGGGGAAAAAAAAGACATGTAAGTGGAACACTGTTTTGCCTTTATTGTTTCACGCGAGGGAAGAAGTACTCACTCCTTTTGATCATCCACCAGTAAATTTCTCAGCAAGTAATAATAGCAGCTATTTATCGGTTGCTAAATACGACCACTGACTGGAAACCTAGTTGCTCAGATTCTAATCCCAGTTCCACATCTTACAAGCTATGTGACCTTGGGCAAATTATCTAACATGTTACCTCAATTTCTTCTACTATGAAAGGAGAGTAAACATAGGAGAATTCCGTGAGTTAGTATGTTTGACGTATTCAGGGCACTATGTTTTTTATATCAGTTTCAATCCTCCTACGACACAGTGAGGTATGTGCTATTATAGTGTCCATTTCACACAAAGGGTAAAGTGGGCCTTAAAAGAGGCAACGTACTTTTCTAATAATTGGTAGACCCCGAATTTGTTTTACCGTATCTGGCTGATGTCCTCATTACTGCAATATTCTCTTTTTTCACAGCACCCTAAGAACAAGGAGACCCTCCTAAGACCAAACATCACCATCAGATGGCTGCTAGACACCAAAATGTGGCATTGAGACATGAATATCAACCAATCTGTTCGCTTAGGATCTGAGCAGGGGACTTTAACAGTAAGCTAGGGCTGAGTGAAAGGGCATGACAAGGTCCTCCATCAACCTCCGGTGGATACCCTGTTGTTTAAAGGTGAGGACACTGAAAAAAGAAAAAGAAACGGTTACAGTGAAAATACCGTGCACACTAAAAGGAGGAAAGAGCAATCACGATGCAGAAAAAGAACGGTTTAAAAAGTCACTAAAGGAATCCGAAATTGCAGAAATTGTCTGCTTTGTAATCTTAATAGAAATGAAAACTACAGTCTTTGAATAAAGAGATGAAAAATGAGATTATATGAAAATAAGTCAAGATAAGAAGGGAGTTGGCTGAGAGGCAGGTAGAAATATAAACAGGAATTTGACATGATAAAGAAAGATTATAAGGAGATTAAAAATGCAATAATAGAGGAGAAATCTGCATTAAAAGCAATAAAGAGCAGAATTAACACTATAGAATTAGTGACGATGAGTTTGAACTCTAGAATCTGCAGAAGAAATGCACAATGAAGAAGAAAAACTCAAAGATGCAGACAATGGTGATGAGGATGAAGACCCGAAAAAAGGTCAAATGTGGGGATACTTGTCTTTTTTTAGAAGCACAAATGACAACAGAGACAGTTACTAACGCTATGTTTGAAAAAACATGTAACCTATGTTCCATGAGTTTGCAGATCAGAAATGATTACATAATACATGAGACAATTTTGTTTATAATGCATTTATAGGTCAATGTTACTGCTTATTATGTAAGTATGATATGCACATTCAGGAAAAATCAGAAAATGCAGAGAAGCAAGAAAATATTTTTAAAGTCGCCTGCATCTCTATTACATAAATGCTACTAACTCCATGCCGTAGCTTATTGTAGACTATATGTGAACATTAATTAGATCATACAACATACAAAACATACATAATGTTTTGCAATACACCTTTATCCCATATCTGTGCTACATATTTTCTCTTCAAAAACAATATATTTTCTCAATAAGTAAAATACATTTACAGCTAAAAATACAAGCACTGCATAAAATTATAAATAAGAAAAAACTTGGGGGTAACTGAGGGGCTCAGTCTGATGAGTCGGGCTCTGTGCTCAGTGCAGAGTCGGCTTGTCCCTCTCCCTCTGCTACCCCCTGATTGCGTGCTCTCTCTCCTAAATAAATAGTCTTTTAAAAAAATTAAATTAGATTAATTCACCCCAAATTTCATCGGCCCAGAAAGAAACAGTCATCATTTTATACAACACTCTTTACAATATGTCTGTACAAATGGGAACCAATAAATATAGATTATCTACAGATCTGACTAAAAGTAAACATTTATAAATAGAAATATAAATAAATATAGAAACTATTTTATGTAAATGAATCATCAAACCAATGATATATTGATTTTACTTTTTTTTTTTTTTACTTAATAATGTATTGGATATATTTCCAATATATCAAATGATAAAAATTTATTTTATCCTGTTGATTTCATCCTAATTATCTTATATGGCCATGCCATGATTTATTTGATGCACTGCCTATTGATGAGCACTTAGATTAGGTTTAAACCTGCTTATGGCTTAGTTTTCTCATCTGTATAATGGGAATAATTAATACTAGTCTCAGATAACTTTAGAGATAAGTGAGTTGATACGTGTATAAAACTTTAAAAAGGGCAGCCCGGGTGGCTCAGTGGTTTAGCGCCTGCCTTCAGCCCAGGGCCTGATCCTGGAGACCTGGGATCAAGTCCCGCATCAGGCTTCCTGCATGGAGCCTGCTTCTCCCTCTGCCTGTGTCTCTGCCCCTCTTTCTCTCTCTGTCTCTCATGAGTAAATAAATAAAATATAAAAAAAAAGACTTTAAAAAGTACAGTATGTGATAAGAATTATATGTTTGATATTTTTAGTTATATTTATATGTTCTTTTTCAGTCACAAATATAGCTATAATGAAGAAAAATCTTTACTTGTACATTTCTATATGTTAATTCGATTTTATTCTAAGCAGGACTAGAATCAGGTTTTTTTTTTGGGGGGGGGGTCTAAAATGCAACTTTTAAGAAATAAATTTTAAAATTACACATAAAAATACCTAAGGCCTTAGAAAGGAATCACACGAATGAGGGATTCTAAAGCTTGTTCTTTGTTGCCATCTTGAAAAAGATAAGCCTCATTCCTTAAGAAAACGTTTTGCCCAAGAAAGCAAGGACTGTATTTGCTCTATTCACTTATTTTTGACAGAATCTACCACAATGCCAGGCACATATTAGGTCTTCAATAAATATTGCTTGGACGAACTAAGTGGAATTAATGGATCAAAGAGAATGAAAATTTAAAATCTTGGCAAAGTTGGCAAACTCATCTCCTAATATTTGTACCAATCTAAGCCCCTCTCCAAAATGCATAAGAATACTCATTTCTTCATGGCTTTACCAACCATGGGCATTTTTATTGTTGTTTTTGGTTTTATTTTGCCACACCAAAATTTTTAAAAATATTGTGGATTTTTTTGTATCTTTGCATCTCAGGTCACACTTAGAAAGGTCTTCAGTGCTCCAAGATGATAAACGTAATCGCCCATGTTTTTCTCTCAATGTTTTACATCTTTTATATAAATATTTGATTCCTCCAGAATGCATTGCATTATAAAACATTACTTACAAATCCAATGTTTTAGATGCTTAGCCAGTTTTTCCTCTGAAAATTTTAATTGATTCTTATTTTCCCAACTGGTACCAAATACCGTCTATATTATACACTAAATTTCAGCATATATTTAAGTTGGCATCTGGATTCTCAATTTTGTTTTAATGATCTATTAAAATTTCAGCTGGGATTGCTTTGGATTCATTAATTAATTTAGAAAAAATTGACATCTTTACCATATTAATCCATGCTACTCAGGAATAACATATGTCACTCTATTTATTGGAATCATCTTTTATGACCCTTGGTAGGGTTTTGGGGTTTCCTCATATAAATTTAGCATATTTTGTTACATTTGTTCCAAGGTCTTTATGATTTTTTTTAATTCTTAAAAATGCAATTTTTCTTCATTATGTTTTCTAGTTGACTATTATTTGTCATGTAAATAATCTGTTGAATTTATATTTAATTTTGTAGCCAGTCTCCTTACTTAGCTTTTTAAATAAAATTTCCTAGTTATTTAATTATAGGTTTTCATGTGATTATATTTACTTTTCTCATTAAGCATAATCTTTTTGTTATTTTAGTAATATATCTGCACATTATTAATAAAAATAATAACAAATAAAATAACGGATTACCTCAAATAATTTTCCTTGCCAGAAATAATCAATATTTGGTGAAGTGTCTTTATGCATACAACAACTAATAATTTTAATCTATTTAGTCAGACATAGTAGGGGTAGACAGACACAAAATATGGAAATATGCTAATATGTTAGTATTAAATTTAAAAGCAGTTAATTTAATTTACCTGAATTTAAAGAATATTAAGAAAATTTAGTCAATCTAAAGGAATGAATATATTTTACTTAAAAGATTTTTTATTTGGTTTCTAAATTATGAGATATTGAATCCTTTAAATTTCTCTGGGTTTAAGGAGATAAACATTAAAAATATTGAGAAGCTGCTGCATGATGTATTCAAATACATGTTCAAGACAACCTTGAATGATTCTTTACTATCAAACATGAAGTAGACTTACACATTTTCGCACACTTTATCACCCCCTTAATTACCTTTTCGATGCACATATTTTGTTTCAAATTGCTAGCATTTACATTAAGCTCTGCAGTTCTCTCAGTCAGTCTTATTTTTACATTTAAATAGATTTAATGGTTTTATGAATACTTGTTCCATTGGGGGCAGTGCCTTTATTTTAGTCCCCCTTTCAATTGGCTTTTTTTTTTTTTAAGACTTATCTTATTGTTTATTTTTGAGAGAGACAGAGTGTGAAAGTAGGGCGAGAGACAGAGGAAGAGAATCTCAAGCAGATGCCTTGCTAAGCTTGGAGCCCATCACAGGACTCAATCTCATAACCCATGAGATCATGACCTAAGCTGAAACCAAGAGTTGGATGCTTAACAAACTGAGCCACCCAGGTGTCCCTTAGTTGGCTTTTAGTTGATTTTTTTTCCTTATGAATAGTTTATGGGTTCTAGCTTCTCTTTTTTCAAGTTTATATGTTTTTTGTCCTGCATGTCTATTGTCCTGTGTACTTGAGCATATCTTGGCTTGATATGACAATTTAGGTAGTGCTTTATTTTCCTTAGGATTTTGTAGACTTTCCTATAGTTTTCTGAGAAGTCTGGGGTTCCTGTGACATTTTTACCCTAGAAAACAGACTTGGCTTTTCTACATGAATGTCCAAAGAATATTTTTCTTTGTGATTAAAAATATAGATACAGTTACATACATATTTTTCTGTTTCAATTTATGTTTTATTTTTATTTTCTCATTTGTTTGAGAATGTACTTAGTGAGTACTTAATATATAAGATTATGACTCTATTTGTGGGGAATCTATAACATTCCATCATCCACTATGTAATACAATCTCTATAGTAGCAATGTAGCCTTGTAAATTTGTTGTTATTTCCTGGATTCAGAATAGTTTCTACTGATACATGAATTGCATTTAATTTATTATTTTACTGCAAGTTGATGTTTAGAATACTTCAAGTTGATGTTATATATGTTTACCTAACTTTCATTTGATATAGTTGTTTGGTACTCCCATATTTCTTTTACATAGGTGATCATATCTTCTATCTTCTATAAATATTGATAGCTTTAGATCTTCTCTTTCAATCTCTATGCCTGTTATTTCCTTTTCTTTTTTAAGGTCTTTCACTAGGACCTTTGGTACTGGTACATTTTTTAAAAAATGTATAGTGGGCTTTGACTCCTTATAGATAATGCATTTAAATTTCTCTGTTTTGTATGTTCACAAAATGTAGTGAATATTATGATGCCCTGGCCAGATCACCTCCTGAAGCTGTCATTTTCTCAGCTGGAGGCATATCAATATCTCTCATCTAACTCCCTCCAACACTTGACTTGGGTGAGGTGACCCTCCTTGCACATGGCCCTTTCCCAGGGATACACTATGTCTAATAACAGGTAGCTTTGGTTGTATAAAATTATGGCCTTCTTGTTTCAGATGAGCTCAGCTCTAAATGGGTATGCTGGCTCCCATGCTCCTTATATCATTAGGTAAGGCCTGTTATAATTTCAAAACAGTTGACTTTCTCTTGCCCAATACTGCTTCCTCTACTCTCCCCAAGTGCCAGTACTGTCCATTGGAGCACTTAATAATTCTACACAAAAATGTCTCAGAGCCGACTTTCCACCAGTAACACTAAGATAAGAAGATTTCTTAAGTTTTAAGTTTAGTAACAATTTTTTTAATCATGAGTACATGCTAAAGCTATTTAACATTTTTTCATCCATTTAGATTTTGATTGATTTTTCTACTATATTAATGTGATATATCATCATATTGATAGACTTTCTGATGTTAAGTCAACCTTGCTTCAAAGGACAAAGCTAATGTAAGGATCATAATATATTTTATAAAACATATTGGATTTACTTATATATAATATAAAATATAATTTTATATATATTTGATTTTTAAATCTGCATTCATAAGCGAAGTGAGCTTATTACTTCTTTCTCTTATATTGTCCTTAATCAAATTTGTAACAAAAACTAAACAAGCCTTATTAAATTAGTTGGAAGTTTTGGCTATAGTATTAATCAGGATAGATGAGGCTAACCTGTAAAAAAAAAAAAAAAAGAAAAAGAAAAAAAACCCTTCAAATCTTAGTTTTCCAAGTGCAGCATTTTATTTGTTTCTCATGCAAATTAATACAAAGTGAGAAATATTATAGCTTTCAACATTTCTCTTTTGGAGTCATCTTTCACGTAGTGCCTCAGTGACCATGTTTCTTTGATGTTGCTGCTCTGAACTTGAAATGTGAGGCCTTTTTATTGCCATGCTTGAAACTGACAGGTCACTTCTGTTCACAATCTAATGACCAGAACCGGTCATATGATCCCAGCTAACTCTAATGGGGTCTAGAAAGTAAAGAATTCTATGTCTAGGGAAGAGAGGAGAACTAGACGTTAATGAGCACCATTTCATCCTCTGTTTTCTGTAACAACATGTATAAGAATCATGTACTGTGCTTTATTTTTTTATTTTTTTTTTTATTTATTCAGTCATGAGAGACACAGAAAGAGAGATTGAGGCAGAGACAAACGAGGAGGGAGAAGCAGGCTCCATGCAGGGAACCCAACGTGGGACTCGATCCTGGGACTCCAGGATCATGCCCTGGGCCGAAGGTGGCACTAAACCGCTGAGCCACCCAGGGATCCCCTGTATTGTGCTTTAAAAATAAATGCAAGAGGGGCACCTGAGTGGCTCAGTCAGTCAAGCACCTGATTCTTGATTTTGGCTCAGGTCATGATCTCAGGGTTGTGAGATCAAGCTCCATGTTGGGCTCTGCACTCAGCATGGTGTGCTTGAGACTTTATTTCTTCCTTTCTCTCTCTGCTTCTCCCCACCACATCCTCTCTCTCTCTCTCTCTCTCTCTCTCTCTCTCTCTCTCTCTCTCTCAAATAAATAAGTAAATAAGTAAATAAGTAAATAAATAAATAAAATCTTACCAACATAAAAACAAAAAAAAAACATGTAACCTAGTTCAGGTTACTTGACTTCAGCTTGTCTTAGCTTCTCAATTGCAGAATGGAAACAATAATAATAGTATGTCTCATACAAGGTTGTTGTGAGTTCTAAATGATTTTGTGAGCCTAGGACATATTTAACACTAAAAATTATAAACTGTTGTTTCAAAGAGGGGAAAACTGGAAATATGTGTCAGAGTAGAATCCTTAGTTTTCAGAATGATGTTTACTGTTGAAGGATTCAGACTTTGAATCTAGGTTGAAATCCTGATTGTAATTCTTAGGAGCTTTCTGTCTTCCAGCAGGTCATTTAACTTTTCTGTGTTTCAGTTTTCACATCTGTCAAATGGGATAATGATAACTATCTCAGAGAATTAACTGAGCTCTTAAATATTAAATGTTGAACACAGTGGGTGGCCCATAGTAAGAGCTGCAAGAAAGGCTCATTACCACTAACAGCTTGGTGTCTGAGGGTAAAACACAGTTTCTTGACTCTACTGAGTGTTGTGCCTGGGGGTAGGTGGGAGTGCATGCTTGTTTTCTAAAAATTTTAATATGGTTATGTAGTAAACCTTTCAAACCTGAAAAGTTTAGCAAAATCCCATCACAATGCAAACGTTCATATGTTTTTTTCCTTTTTTTTAAATAAAAGGTTGACCTATATAACAAAATCTTTTTAAAAAAATTTAAAATATTTTATTTAAATTCAATTTGCCGACATGCAGTATAATACCTAGTGCTCATCTCATTATGTGCCCTCTTTAATGCCTGTCACCCATTTACACCATCCCCTCACCCACCTCCCCTTCTGTAACCCTTTGTTTGTTTCCCAGAGTTAGGAGTCTCCCATGGTTATAACAATTTCTTATTATGAAATTATCTCTTCTTCTTAACTCATAAACTCTTTGCAATTTGAACTTTCCTTATTTTTAAACAAATATTTATTCACTTGCTCATTCCTCATTTCTGCAGAGAATTTTGTTATTCAAAATTCAAAGGCCCAAAGAAAACATGTTGAACATCTATGTTTCTCTATAAAGTTTACATTAAAAAGTAGATGTTCAGACTCATATCTACTATGTAAGATTGATGTGATTCCTAGAAATCATGTAGCCTGAACTCAGGATAATCTGTTTGACCAGGAAAAAATGCACTTGATATTAAAATTTTGTGTTAGCTTGTATAACTTTTTGTTCTAAGGAAAGTTCTTATTATCGTCATTGGCATAATTTCTAGGTAAAATGTAGGAAACCTTTTCTATTTAATCTTTCCTAGTTTTGTACCTGGTACTATTCTGGAGTCTGGGAATAAAACATTGAAGAACACAAACAAGCTCCCTGTCTTCATGGAGATTGCAAGTCAATGAGGAAAAGGCCACCATACAAATAGAGAGATGCATAATGTGCATGAACTGAAAATTTCAACAGAAAAGAAATTAAGGGCTAATACACACTCACTTTTAAGCTCATAAACTATAAAAGAAATCCATTTAAGAATGAAACATCCTTAGCTCTCAACTTGGACTTTAAAACCAACAATAACACAATTATTCATATAAGCAAAGAAATGAAATCAACCTAAATATCCAAAAAGAGAGAAATGTTCAAATGAATTATGGTGCCCTCACACAATGAAAGATTATGCAGTCCTCTGCTCTGAGGGAACATGAGATTAAGCAGTCACAGCATTCTACCCTCTGGGCATATCAATCGTAGCTTTATGAATTGGATATCATTTCAGCACATTTAAGACTGAAACAAGAAATAGATCTTCTCAGTTAGCCACCTTGAGTCACCTGATCCTATTTAAAAGGCTCTTGAACATTAAATGGCTCTTTGAAACAGTCTTTTTATACCTTAAGTGCAACTTGAATCAGAAACACATATATTTTGTAGCTATTTGAATCACAAAAATGATTGAGTTTTTGTCAGTTTAAGAGAGATTATCAGCTCTGCATATCATATCTTTGAAATGCCAATGGACTCTCTTCTTCAGGATTTTTACTGAAAAGAGCACATACTTTATTGTCAGATACAGCTCGATTTGCATCTCCGCTTTATCCATATGTTGCCTTCGCTAATTCTCTACATTCTCTTTAGTGCATTTTACTTACCTGTAAAATGGGGATGACAATAAATGGTTTGAAGGTATTGAGTGGGTTCAGGTTTATAGAGCATCTAGAACTCTGTTTGGCTTTTTTTTTTTTTAAGGTTTTATTTATTTATTTTAGAGATAGAGAAAGAGAGAGAGAGAGAGCAGGATGAAGAACATAGGGATAGGGACAAGCAGACTCCACCTTGAGCGTGGAGCCTAATGTGGGGCGCAGAGCTCAATGCAAGGCTTAATCCCATGACTCTGAGATCATGACATGAACTGAAATCAAGAGTTGGACACTTACTTAACCAACTGAGCCACCCAGGCAGCCCACTCATAATAGACATTTAAAAAGGATTCTTTTTTTTTTTTTCTTTGTAGCTTCCATGTGCCAGGGGCAAAACCTAAAGATGCCTAGCTTTGGTTAGAGGCTCTTCCTTATGAAAGAAAAGAGAAAAATGGAACTCCAAGAGCTTTGCTTTTGCAGTCTCAGAAATAGAAGGAAAATAGAAGGAGAAAGAGACAATGTGGGCTCATGCCAACTGGGTGACCCAGTTTCATAATAAAGTCAGACAAGAAATGAAAGCCCAAATCTGTCATTCAAATAGTGTGGAGTTGATGTCAAGGATTCCAGCCTTTCTCAAAGTAAGATAAGGACGAAGGTCCATTGACAGCATAAATGATGTACTTTTAGATGATACGACAATAATTTTTAATTAACGGTGACTTTTTATGACCAATATACCATTTTTTACAATAAATTGTTTATAAAATTGAAGCAAGTTGATTTTAGAAAAATAAATAGCAGTACAGGTGGTACTCAATCGTGACCAAAGTAATAAAGGTAGTACACCTGAACGTTTAAAGTTTGGGAACCACTACATCAGTCACAGTCAGGAAGGAGGGCTTGTCGTAGTCCATCTGGGCTGCACACACACCTTAAACTGGGTTGGCTTATAAATAACAAACATTTATTTCTCACACTTTTGGAAGTTGGGAAATCCAAGATCTTCTGCGACAGCAGATTCAGTGTCTGGTGAAGGCCTACCTTCATTGACAGTTCGCTTCCCAGTATAATCCCACATGGTGGAAGAGGCAAGGGACCTTTCTTAGTCACTTATGTGAGGGCACTGAATGGGGGATCTGCCTTCCAATCAAACCATTTCCCAAAGGCCTCCACCTTCTAATACATCACCTGGGGGATTAGATTTCAATTTATGAATTTGGGGGGAGCACAGACATTCAGACTATAGCACAGCTTAAGAGTTAAAGCAGTAGGATATTCTGAAGGCAGCATTATTATAACTGTCAGGCATTTATTGCTCTGAAAGCTACTTAAGTGCCCCTGACCTAGCTCCCAGCACTGTACCATGTACACAGTGTATGTCTGGGGAACGTTAGTTCCTTTCTCAATCTTTTGACACTTGCTCTGTTCCTTGGCATTTTAAATGCTTTGCCATTGGTGATTAGACCCTCTCATCATATCTGTCAAAAGGGCCATGACTGCAGAGGCCAAATTCCCTTTCTCCCCCTGGTCCTGAGTGCCAGGGCCTTAACAATTCAGGGAAATGTCAAGCTTGGTCAGAAACTTTCCTAAATTGCGCACTTTTCTAAACTTTCCGTAGGACAGGCAATTCTGTACTTCAATTTTCGACTATTAGTCCACAAAATCTTAAGGAAAATCAGCGATGCCAGGACCTTTCCATTTAAAGAATGGTGAAGTCAAACCAGCCTGAATATCTTCCATTTCGGCTGAGAGCACCGTTAAGTCCTGCCTGGCAAAATGATAACCGCCAAGTGAGGCACTGTTAGAAGCTGGATATCCAATTGTGAAGAGCAAATGCAGAGATGTAGTTTCTGCTGGCATCTGGAAAGCAAACATCCCAGATATAATTAGACACATGAGCATACCCAGAAACCAAGAAACCAGCATGACTAATGACAGGGAAGGGACAATTTAAAAATTATATGACCTCTTCTCAAATGCAAAAGGGCCTACGCTAGGGAAATACAACCCCCAAAACATGTACTTCATCGAATGAAATCAGATTATATAAGTCTTTATTAACCAGAGGTCAAAGATCAAGACTTCTAGAAAGGAATAAAGTATGTTTTACATGTGTCCTCAGTGTCACTACAATAAAAATTCACTGTTAAAGACTAAATAATAAAAAGAAGGTACTGTCCATTAAACAACTATTGCATTCCAAACAATGTACACATATTATGTTATTTGACTTATTCATTCAACAAATATTTATTAAGCATCTAATACATTATTATAAGCCAGAGACTATCAAAGTGAAGAAGACAACATCTTTCTCCTCAGGAATGTTCTATGTCAGTGAAAGAAAGAACAAGTAAAATAATAAATAGGCGATATAACTTCAGATATAAATAAGTACCATGAAGAAAAATAAAGCAAGTAAGGATTAAAGAGTGGCTAAGAGGACAAGCCATTGTGTGCAGAAGTGATCAGGGAGGGCCATGTGATGAAGGGCATTGGAGCTTATAATTTAAAGAAGATCACAGGGTAAGTTAAATAAAATTACAAGGACCAATGGCAAGAGCAGAGGACCAGGTCTTAAGGCTAAGGCAGGAATGAACTTGACCTGTTTAAGGAAGAGCAAAGAAATCTCTGCAATTGGAACTAATTGAGAGGGGGGAGAGAGACAGGGGGCATAGAGAGAGAGCTAGAAATCTCAGCAGAAACTGTCCATTATGTAATTTTCCCAATAATCTGATGGGCAAGGTTCTTGATCTTAGATTTTAAAATGTGATTTAGGGATCCCTGGGTGGCGCAGCGGTTTGGCGCCTGCCTTTGGCCCAGGGCGCGATCCTGGAGACCCTGGATCGAATCCCACGTCGGGCTCCCGGTGCATGGAGCCTGCTTCTCCCTCTGCCTGTGTCTCTGCCTCTCTCTCTCTCTCTCTCTCTGTGACTATCATGAATAAATAAAATCTTTAAAAAAAAAAAAAAAAAAAAAAAAAAAATAAAATGTGATTTAGAAAAACAGGGAGGTGGTGCCTGGTGACCCAGTCAGTTAAGCGTTGGACTTTTTTTCAACTCAGGTCATGATCTCTGGGTAGTGAGATCCAGCCCCAAGCTGAGCTCCACGCTCAAAACAGATTCTGCTTGAGATTCTCTCCCTCTCCCTCTGCCTTTCCCACTTGTGTGCTCTCTCTCTCTCTCCCAAATCATAAATAAACCTTTCAAAAATATTTAAGAAGCTAGGAAGCTGCTCCCAAAGTTACTGTTTTAATACACATAACTCTGAAAAGCCAGTATACATAAAATAAAGAATATAGTATTATAGTGTGTGAAATTACATTATATAATATATAGCTATGATTAATTATATATAGTTATATTTTATTAACATAATTATGAATAATACATACTACATTTATGCTAATATTAATTATATATTACATACTATTATATAATATGTGTTTTATTATATAATAATAGAATATAAATATATCATATTAATGTATAATACCTTGACTATATAATGCTATATTACATATTACATAATCGCATTATCTATTATTATAGATATATAATTATACTATATATAGATTGATGGGATATAATTTAGGTAATATGGTACATGGAAGTGAGTGCTGGATGTGCAATTTTAAATCTGCGTTCTGATAATCTATCAAGTCAGTTGGAAGTCTTACTGACCATTTATAACAAATCTTGCTTTACAACTTCAAAATTTATATTAATGCAATATGATTCCATTCAGTTCATACTTACAGAAACAAAGCATGTATCTAGAAGTTTTTTTTTTTTTTTTTCTCTTTTTGTAAGATTTATTTATTTATTTGGGAGAGTTCTCTCTCCAGAGAGTGGGGAAGGGGCTGAGGGAGAGAATCTATTAAACCAACTCCATCCTGAGTGTGAAGCCCAAAGTGGGGCTCAATCCCCTGACCCCTTGAACCGAAACCAAGAATGTGACTCTTAACTGACCGAGCCAGCGAGGTGCCCCCAGAAGTGCTTCTGAGGGTGGAAAGGGCTTCAGAGAAGCTTTCATCCAAGGAATTTGAGTATTTCGGTGGCATGTAGAGCCACTTCTGAAGTCGAAGCAACCAGGCATTGAGCAGGGACACGCTGACATGGAGATAGGATCGGGGGCGTGGGTTGAAGAGGCTGATTTGAATGAGACTTAAAATAGAAAACATTGCAATCTTGATAAAAATATAAACTTCTTTTCCCTGGAATGAATGAGTTTGTTTAATTGGTTGTTTTGATAACTTCCATATGGAAAAATAAACAAGCAAGAGTATGAAGTAAAACTGCAAAAAGAATTAAAAAAAAACAACAGAGGGCAGTACCTCTACCAGATATTAAAGCATAGTGTAGACCACCTTTAATTAAAATACTGTGGTAATGATACATGAGTAGACAGTTCACATGGAGCAAAATGTAAGTCCGTAAGCACACCCACGTTGTCAGTGAAAATATAGGATATGATAAAAATACTACCTCAAATCAGTGGGTATTTTAGCTTCCTAGGGCTGCCATAAAAAGGAACCACAAACTGTGACTCAAAACTATATAAATGTGTTGTCTCACAGCTCTGGAGGCCGAAAGTTTGAAATCAAGTGTAAGCAAGGCCATGCTTCCTACAAAGGCTCTGTGAAAGGGCCTCACTCGTAATTTCTGGAAGCCTCAGTTGTTCACTGGCCTTTAAGTGGCCCTTTCTCTTTGTGTCTCTTCATATCCTCTTCCCTGTGTGTGTGTGTGTGTGTGTGTGTGTCCAGGTCTGTGTGCAGATCTCTCTTTTAGAAAGACATTAGTCACATTGTATTGAAATGGTCACATTCTGAAGCCCCAGGGTTATGATTTCAACATCTCTTTCTAAGAGGACACAATTCAACTCATAACAATAGGAATAAAGGATACTGTGGGGAAAAAAAAAAAAGGATAGTATTAAGAAAATGACAAATCACACCGTACTTCACATTGTGTACCAGAATAAAACCTAAACAAATCAGAGATTTAAATGTAAAAACTGAGCTCGTAACATCTCTAGTAAGACACATGAGTGAATATCTTTAAAAAGTGAGAGAAATACTTTCCTAACTAGAAGTCAAAATCCAAAGTAATAAAATACCATGGTGATACATTTAAGTATTGGCAAAAATTCCTCTACTAAAATGAAAGTAAAATGAAGGGACAAACTACAAGAGACATTTTCTAATTCTACAAAAAAAATAATAACATTTCCAAAAAAATAAAGTCTTAAAAATTTAAGGGGAAAAATACTCCCCCAAAAAGTATGAGAATAAGACAAATATAGAAAGTATAGTACACATTTAAAAAAAGATCAACTTCACTTATAATAATGGAATTGAATATTAAACTACACTGAAATAGTATTTCTTCCTTACCAGTCTGGCGAAATCCAAAAGTTTCACAGAATACTTCTCCGGCAATCCTGTGGGAAAGGAGGTACTTCCCCACATTGCTTATGGAAACCTGATGATTCCACTTCTATGGAGGAATTTGCCCCTAATTAGGACAGCATACACACATTACATATGCCCAAGAAAAATCATTCCCAAAGTGTAACTTAAAAATAAAAAATGACTTAGGCACAAAATGACTTAGGCAAACAACTCTGCATTGTGGTATTATTTATAATGGCAGATATCTATCAATAGTGATTGCTTGAACAAATCATGATATACCCCAAAAAAAGGAATACCAAAATCCATTAAAAAAAAAAGAAGAAGAAGAAGAAGAAGAAGAAGAAGAAGAAGAAGAAGAAGAAGAAGAAGAAGAAGAACGGTAAAGATCTCTGTACAATGATATAAAGTGAACTCCATGATGTTTGTGCAGTGGAATAAATAAGATCTAGAACATGATACATACTGTGATTCTTGCATGTAAAAAATGGGAAGAAATGTGCATTTGCTGTCTTATGCAAAGAGAAAGATAGTAAAGATAATCTCAAAACTAATAAAAAGGTTATCATGGGGAGGTAAAGAACAGGGAGGAGTTAGGCATTTGGGGAAAAGAAATAAAATTTATCCAAATATAGTCTCTATTTCTTATATACTTGGTTTCCATAATCAAAAATGAAATTATATTTAAAAAGCAATTGCTAAGCTTTGCAAACAAATGGAAATAAATGTACCTGTTTATCAACTTGATAACACAATCATAGGGATATGAATTAAAGTGACATTAAAATACTATATTTTGATTAGTCATCCTTAGTAACCAATTTTCAAGTGACCATAAAAACTAAAAAGAAATCTTTTTAAAAAAAATTTTATTTATCCATGAGAGACACAGAGAGAGAGGCAGAGACACAGGAAGAGGGAGAAGCAGGCTCCCTATGGGGAGCCTGATGTGGGACTCGATCCCGGGACCCCGGGGTCACGCACGTCCTGGACCGAAGGCAACTGCTCAACTACCCAGGCACCTCTAGAAAGAAATCTTAAAGTATGCTTAGTATTCTAATTTTTTGTAGCAATGTTGATACTATTATTTTCAAATAACTTTGTTTATATTATAGAATAGTGCAAATAAGTAATTGATTAATGTTATGAGGAAGCAAGTTTTTTACAGTAGGAGAAAAGAAATATATATATATATAATTTTCCAGGCTATATTTCTAGAGAATATATTCTCTAGAATATGTAGAATATTTCTACATCTCTCTGGAAAATCACCAGACCATGTGTCAAAGGTATTTGTGTACATGATTTAGTTTACTAATGAATCATTGAAGTACAAGTAAAGTCCACAAAAATAGAAATTAAAATACACCATGGTCTTTATAGCACAAAAAGTAAATCTTAATGTATGCAAACTTTTTAAAAAGATTTTATTTATTCATGAGAGACACACAGAGACAGAGACAGAGAGAGAGAGAGAGAGAGAGAGGCAGAGACACAAGCAGAGGGAGAAGCAGGCTCCATGCAGGGAGCCTGACGTGGGACTTGATCTGGGGATTCCAGGATCAGGCCCTGGGCCGAAGACAGGCGCTAAACCACTGAGCCACCCAAGGATCCCTGTATGCAATTTTTTTAAAACATCACTTAAGAGGCTGAAAGAGCTTAGGGTGGCATGTAGGATGTGACAAAATAATCTAATCATCTAATTATACTACAAATGTACAAAACAAGCTCACAGAAAGGGGAAAAGTTGCTCATCTAAGTAACTTTGGAAATGAATGGAGTCTATAAATAAAAAGTCAAAAGAAATCATACATAAATACTATTCTCTAACATTCTTTCCCCTGGGGTGTGGGGTCACAGCTCTGATACTGCTATATATTTATATTGTAATTGAACAATTAAATAAATGGATGGCCGATGGTGGGAGCCAGGTTTCTCACTGTTGGAGTGAAAGGTTGTGGGTAAGCAAATGGAAAAGACTAGAATGATCTATGTTAGATCCAAGACATCAGGATGGATTTATGTTTAGCTTAATATAGATACAGATGGTTATACATGGAAATATTTATAGATATGTGTATAAACACAGGTTAATATATACAAACATACATTTCCTCATTCTGTCAGCCAAGCATACCTAGAAGGAGCAGCATCCCAGTAGCAAGAAGTACATCTAGAATCCAGATCTTGGTTTTTAATGTTATTCTCCAATAATTGGAACCAGAATTCCTTGGAGAAATTTTTGATTCTAAAATTAGGACAGGAAATATATAAGACAGGACTGGAACATATGGTAGTGATAGAAATTAAATATACACACAAGCCCCAAATGATCGATAATGGGGACATGTGAAAGGGACCCAGGAGTTCACTAAAAGAACTTCCAGCAAACAAATATGGAACAATTTTAGCAACAAAATACTTTTGAATTATAACTTAAAGTTTAAAATAAATAGGACGCCTGGGTGTCTCAGTGGTTGAGCATCTGCCTTTGACTCAGGGCATGATCCCGGGGTCCTGGGATCGAGTCCCACATGGGGATCTCTGCAAGGGGCCTACCTCTCCCTTTGCCTATGTCTCTGCCTCTCTCTCTGTGTCTCTCATGAATAAATAAATAAAATATTTTAAGAAAAATTATAAAATAAATATTCATGATTTCAAGTTGTTATAACTAAATGATAAATAAATGAGGGAGAAGAGACAAATCCCCCTTGTATAAGAATTCCAAACAATGTAAATAGTTATCTATGCTCTGGACTGTGGAGGAAAACTTCCTTCTCCTTAAGTGTGGGCTGCCCAGGGTGGCTGGCTTTGAAAGAGGACAGACAGTATGGAAAGGGACAGGGGAGAGTAAATCTGACAAATGTTATATTAGCCAGGTGACTGAGGTCAACAACAACAGTTATCACTTATCTGTCATGTTGGTATAATGTACCCTTGATAGACTCTATTAAAAATGCCTCTTTGAGCCTATGACCCTCGCTCAAAATTCGTTAGGCCAATCTAATCATGAGAAAAGTATTGGGCAAAATTAAGACACATATTTAAAAGGGCCACAGCCAAAAGAAGCCTAAGGAGACATGACTTCTTCTCTACCACCTCCTTCTTCTTCTTCTTCTCCTTCTTCTTCTTTTTTCTTTTTTTTTTTTAAAGGGGGAGAGAGAGAGAGAGAGAGGGAAGGAGGAGGGGCAGAGGGAGAGGGAGAGAGAGAACCTCAAGCAGGCTCCACACTCAGCACAGAGCCTGATGCAGGGCTCCATCTCACAATCCTGAGATCAACACCTGAGCTGAAACCAAGAGTCCGATGATCAACCAACCGAGCCACCCAGGCTCCTCAGGTCCCCAGGAGTCATGACTTTTAAATGCAATGTGGTAGGTATCCTGAATAGGATCCTGAAACAGAAAAAGAACATGAGATAAAAACTAAGGCAATAGAGATAAAGTACTGACTTCCATTAATAATAATAATGTATAAATATTCATTCATTCATTATAGCAAATGTACCACATTCTTGTAAGATGTTAATAGTATGCAAACTATTTGTATTAACATCCCAGGTTTTCTGTAGACATAAAATTGTTATAACATGAAAATCTTGTTTAAAAAAAGGACATAGGTACATAGGGGTACATTATTTTAAAACTAGAAGAAGCCTAGGGATATTTCAATATAACTCCCTACCCTCTTGTTTTCCATTAAGGTAAAGTGATGCCCAAAGAGAATAAATAACATGGATGAGATCATATGGCATCAAAACTTGCTTACAGTTGTGACCATTTCATTTTATCTTGAATGTTAATACAAACCCACAGTGACTTGAACCCAAAAACCTCCTTTAGAATTTGTCTGAAATCACTCAGGGCCCAGCAATTCTTTCCAAAAGGTTAACAAAAGTTAGTCAAATTGTAAAAAGACTTGCCTCAAATTGCTGTGCCTACCAAGGTAAAATTTAGCCCACAGAATTAATAGCAATTTCCAAGGAATGTCTCCAAAGGGAAGACAAAGACTTAAGACAATGATGCAATGCCTCAGTTGAATTCATAGGTTTTTATCTGGCCTATAGCCTTAAAGCCTAAAGTTTTCAGGGTCGCAGAAATAAGCACATTTTGGAAAACTAATTGCACCAATCAATCTTAGAAGAGGCTAAAATCTAATGTAGGAAGTAATTTAATTGACTCCTATGTAATGAGACACATAAGTGTCTCATAAACCAGGATGCCAGTGTTAATATGACCAGGCCACATTTAGTAGTTAGACCAACGTTAGAAACCGCGGTACAACCCCAGTGTGCTAGGGCAGCCTAGGACTAGAGCAAAGAAATGTAAGTGGGCCAATTGACTAGTTAATGGATTTAAGCTCATATATCCTGTTGAGACCATTTTGTCACAAGAAACCACTTCATTAGGCAGTATTAGCATCTTTGCCTCCTTGGTTTGTCTCTCCCAAGGTTTGTCAACCAGATACACACTCAAATTATCTGGGTAACTCTGAAAAAATGCTTATGCTGGAGTCCCACCCCCAGTGTGTCTCTGGGGTAGGAGTCAAGCCTCACTACCCCAGCACTTGTAAATAGCTCCACAGATTCATCCAATATAAACCCACAGTTAAAAATCACTGATCTGCATCCTCTACTCCTCCTGCTAAGTCCCCACGCACTGCTTCTGAACGCCAAATTATTTTGTTCTGAGACTTTTATTTCAAAGAGTTATAAAAGCTAAAATGATAATGTGAACTTTCTATTTTAACAGGCAAGTGCTACCAGTTTAACAACACACGCACTGTATGCTGATGAACTTCAATGTTCAATTCAAATAAAATATATCTTTATTTATATACACTTGAAATTTTTATTTCTGTTAAACATTTCTTTCAGTTAGAGAATATCTTCCTCCATCTTCTACTGGTCTACTCAAAGGGAAGCCTGCATCATGGTTGTCATATACAGGAAAGGGGGCAGGAAGTGGGCTTGATAATTATTAATGTGTAAAGTGTTGCATTATTATTTCATAAAGTGTTATTTCTGATTCCATATGAGAAGATATAAATATATGTTTGAAAGTTATATTTTTAATTTTATAAATAATTATAAAATGTTCTTAAAATAAAAGTTAAGCTTAACAAAGGAATTCCAAAGTTCCAACTAATTTTAGAGAAGAAGCATAGAAGAGGAATCTAAGATTTTACAATAAAAACATAAAAAGGCAGTGCTTAGTGATACTAACGTGACAGCATCCTAATATTGTTAGGCCCAAGAGCTAGTCCCGTTAAGTGATTTTGTACCTTT
Source organism: Canis lupus familiaris (assembly GCF_011100685.1). Lineage (NCBI taxonomy): Eukaryota > Metazoa > Chordata > Mammalia > Carnivora > Canidae > Canis > Canis lupus. The sequence goes on along the minus strand of NC_049224.1, from coordinate 87,016,903 downwards.
CTCGTTTATCCACTACTTGTATGGTTTAATACTCAAAGGATAACTGAAGCACCTCCTTTCTAAGTACTGGTGCCATTTTGGTCACCAGCCACATTTATACATACATTTACTTTCACCTATCACTTCCTCAAGTCCTTGGCTAGGAATACACGCCCATCTGACCGCCTTTATACATCTGGCTTCATTAGACACATCTGCCATCCCTCGGTACATCTGCCTACTATCTGAGTCAGTTATATGTAACATTTTTCTTCACAAACTGATTTCTATGAAGCCCAATTTTTAAATGTTTTAGAAATAAGATATGGAGTCTGTTTTGGGTTTGACCATGTTGCTTTTGTTTTGCTTTCATTGTAATATCTTGGTTTGATTTTCATCCCATGGATAGTGGCCTGGAAGGTGTGGTTCCTCCTTTCCCAAAATTCACTGGGAGTGACATTCATTCCAGAGCGGTCACCAGGATTTAGCTCTGAAGCTTCCAGAGGCTAAGCCTTAGCTGTATTTCAGGACTGGAGAAAAGTCAAGCAAGTGTGCCCAGTATTCTTGCTCCTGGCTTCCTTGTTTGTATAACACCATCTTCTAGAAGCTAGGAAAACATGAGAGGAAAATAACCAAGATATTCTCTAATTATCTGTAAATTTTAAAGATAAAGGAAAAGGACAAATTTAGGCTTTGACTTGTTCCAGTTGACAACCATAAAGGGACTTTCACAATGCCTAACCTCACCCCAGTCACACCTGGCACCACATACTTTTCTTAGAAATTTCACTTCAATGCACAGTTTAGAGAAGGAAAGTCAGAACCAGAGAGCTGCATATTCATAGGAATTTATGTGGATTTGTAATGTGTGCCTGTATCTGTCTATCTTTTTCTGATTGTTCCCCCTTCAGTCTCCCTCACACACACCTCCTCCTGTCCCACACCACCCTGTTAGGTTGATTTATTTGAAAGCAAATGCAAGACTTTCTGAAAACCTAGTTAGGGGTGTCTGGGTGGCTCAGTCAAATAAGCATGGGCTCTTGATTTCAGCTCAGGTTATGATCTCAGGGTCAGGCTCCATGCCCAGCATGGAAATTCTCTCTCCTCCCTCTACCATTTCCCCTGCCCTGTCTCACTCCCGTTCACTCATACTCTTTCTCTATCTCTCTTGCTCTGAAACAAAACAAAACAACCAACAATAAAAAAAAAAGACACTAGCTAAAATAACTAAAGAAAGTTGAATGATTTGGGGGCTTGAAAAAAAAAGAATTTAAAAAGTAGTTGACTGCTTTGAGCAAGTTCTCAGAAGCAGTCTCTAGAAGGATACCCATGTTAGTTCCAAAAAGTTATCCACAGGGACAGCTAAGAATAATTCACATTGTATGCTGCCTCCTCACTTCCATCTCCGCAGTTCTCCATGTAATATCCTATGTTTCAAGGTTTCATAGGAGCTGAGCATGCCTCAAATACCACAGCACTACTGTCAGTCATTTTAACAATAGTTCAGTCCAACAGAACACTCTCTATATGCCCAGTACATGTCATGACGCTGGGAGTACAAAAACAAAATTAGTAATTGGCTCTGCCCTCAAGGTATTTATTGTCCAGTAGAGGAAGGCTGCCATAAAAATATGTGAATTGATGTGGTGAGAACTAATGGAAAATGTAGCATAATGTATTTAGTAACCCCAAAGGAGCTCTTGGATATGTCTAAGATTTCAGGAAAAGAGAGGAAATGACATGCATATGAGAGTTAGGGGAGTAGACAGGGGAAAGCTTTCACAGAGGGGAACATGAATCAGGTATGAAAGAGAATGGCAACTGTGGTTAACTTCAAGTAGTTAAGCATGTATTCATATCAAGGGTAAGGCCATGAGGACAAGGATCAAAGCTATAGCAGTGGGTTGAAGATGGTTCAGAGAAGCTTCAGGTGACTAAGGAATTTAGACTCATTCTGCAGATGATAGAGAATCACTTAAGGGACCTAAAGCTTAAAATTATTTCACAATTTTCTGACTTGAAGGTCTAGGAAAGGATGCCGTTCACTGGTCAAGAGAACACGTCACAATGAGGGAATAGATGGAGGAACGAGGATGGCATGGTGCGTGAGTTCAGCTCTTAATGTCCTGAGTTGGAAGAGGTTGTAGAGCACTTAACTGAATATTTTCGATAGACTATCAGGCACATAGGTCTCAATGTATACACTAAGGTGACAAGGGAGATTTAGCAGTGATAGGCATTTGGACAGTCATAAAACTACAAAAATAGATTATATTGACTAATGGAAGCATGTGGGAGGAAAGAAGGTCATGAGTCAGAAATGGAACCTTGAAGAACACTATCTTTTGAGTAGATCACAGAATCCCAGAAGGGATGGGATCAGGATAGTACTTCCTTTTGAAAAATGTCCACTAGAAATGCTGGTGTCACATTCTCAAAATACACATGTTCTTGTCTTGCTACTAGCCTCCCAGATCTGAGTCAACACCCCTTAGGAGGGTCCCGAATGTGTAGTTTGAAAAATTTCATATTTTTTTCCTATTTGTACTTCTAGTTTGACACTGAATTAGAGAGTTTCAACAGGTGTAAGTGGGAATGTCACAGAGAGGGACTGTAAAGGATCCATGATATTGATGAGATGGGGATCACTGGTGACTTGTAGAATGAATGAAAGGAAATGAGTGAAAGGAAAGGAAAAGAAACTAGATCACTTCCTCTGTGAGATTTCTGTTCATGTCAATTTATTATTAAAAGAGTAAAAAGAAACTAGATCACACTCAAATGCTCTATTAGTTATCTATTGTTACATAACAAATTACTACAAATTCAACAGCTTAAAAACACACATGTATTATCTCATAGTTTCTGTGGGAGTTGGTGAACAGCTGAGTTTTCTGCTTATAGTCTCACAAGATCACAATCAAGGCATATCAGGTAGACTGCATTCTTATCTGGTGGCTCAAAGGGAAGGAATTCCTTTTCAGGCTCCCTCAGGTTATTCTCAGAATTTGTTTCTTTGAAGTTCTAGGACTTAAGGCCAGCATCCTGGTAACTGGAGGCTGGAGGCTGCCCTCAACTCCTGGAGGTTGGTTGTAGCTTCTTGCCATGAAGGTTTCCCCAACCTGGCCACTTACTTCATCCAACCAGGAGTAGGAGTCTCAATAATGAGTTTCCTAGCAAAACAAAATCCTATATAATGGAATATAACCATAAAAGTGGCATCTGTCATTTTTGTCATATTCTACTGGGTAGAAACAAGTCTTATGTCCTGCTCACACTCAAAGGGAGGAGGTCCTACAAAGACATGCTCACCAGGAGGTGAGAATCACAGGGCACCTTGAAGATCTGTCTGTCACAAATTCCTTGCGCTAAACATATTCTGTGCTGAGGTCTTCATTTTTAAAGGTGACTGAGTGACAACATGTAGAAGTTAATATATTGCAGTTCCCCTACAAACAAGGGGCATGACTTGCCACACGGGGACGCAGGACAAACACCAGGTTTAGCTAAGGAAGCAGAAGCAGGAACAAGAGACAAGTTTAGACCAGAGTCTTTACTGGGGTTTCCATAGGAAAGACAAGACAGGACAAGGTAAACTATTTAGGATTGGCTAGTTTAAATAATTTCAGCTAGCTTTGGGCTAGAAGGGGTAGTGTCTAGTTGCCTAGCACCTGATGTTTGTGTGTTGGGAAAGGTCTTAGAGAAGACCTAACTGATTATTGACCCTCCTGTTGGAGACTCCTCACCACCTCCTTTGTCCCTGGAATTTATATTCTGTCTGCCTACCCTGCTCCCAGAAATTCATCTTGATATAGTGATGTGGTATTGAGTCCATCAAGGTGGTATAAATGACTAACTCCAGTTAAGTCCTTAAAATAAAAGTTAAGATTTGGCTAGTGAGTAAGGAGACCTACTCATCTTAGGCCTGCTAAGATAAGCCTTGGGTATAAATTAAACTTGCCTTGCCTTTTACCTGCCACCTACCAATCTGGAGTAGCTTACCTCTTTCTCCAATCTCTCACTGGCTTTCTTTTTTAGGAGCCAATTTCATAATACCCCAGGGAAGCTCTGGAAGAGTTTTTGAACCAACACCTTGGGATGATTCAGGCAAAGGAATATTGCCTTCTGGGGTATGTGGGCTGATGGAGAACCATGCCTCTAGATTGGTTAGTTTGCATGTCAAAGACAATCTCCAAGGTGGGTACTTGGCTCTCTCTTAAAAACTGGCTAGGGATCCCTGGGTGGCGCAGCGGTTTAGCGCCTGCCTTTGGCCCAGGGCGCGATCCTGGAGACCCGGGATCGAATCCCACGTCGGGCTCCCTGCATGGAGCCTGCTTCTCCCTCTGCCTCTCCCTCTCTCTCTCTCTCTCTCTCTCTGTCTGTGTGTGTGACTATCATAAATAAATAAAAATTAAAAAAAAAAAAACTGGCTAGCCCAAGGAGGGGCAGTTTCTCCTTGGATGAGTATTTTAAGATGTCAAAACATGATAACGGACACAAAATCAAAAATACGATTCACATAAAATACCTTATGTTTTCTGTACTATATTTGTTGCCAGGATAGAAGTGGGGGGAAAGGCAAAATAAAGAAGACAAACAAAAAAATCAACAGAAATAAAAGTATGTGAATATACCCTCAAGAAGCTCATTTATATAAAGGCCATATTATCAGTTATCCAAGCCTAAAAACAGCATCTTGGACTTTGATTCCAGGACTAAATGAGGCTGGAAGGAAAAAGATCAGAAAGACCTGCATTTAGTACAGAAAAGAAAAGCAATTAGTATGATAGTGAAATTTGTGGCAAAATATAATTCATGACTGCAAATGAACAACATCCTCCTTTTCCATAGACATCTTTGGGTTCTCAGTGCCAATACACAAATTGGTCTTTTGCCTACTGTCCTTTTTAAAATAAGAAACATAAAGTCTAATGCACTATCTCAAATCTCCCTAAAGTGAAGATATTCTCTAATCTTTCTCTTTCCTTCCTATATCTGCTTCTTCCAATTTCCTTCTCTCCCAAACACACACACACAAACACACACACTTTCTCTCTCTCTCTCTCTCCCTCTCTCTCTCTCTCTCTCATATTAAGATCACAGACTCTGGAATCAAATAAATCTGGTTCAATTATCAACTCAGCCATTTTTTTTTTTTACTTAATTTCATGGAAGTAGGAATACCAATTATACTTATCTCAGATGGTTATTTTGAAATTTCAATAAGATAATATGAGTAATGCAAAAAAACACAATGACTAAGCACAAAGAAGCTACTATGATGGTATCAATGACAATAAGATTTTGACAATGGTGATAATGGTAATGATAATTCCTATGCATAGATTTGCAGAGCAGCTGCCAATAAATTAACTATTTCAGCAAAAAAAAAAAAAAAAGGAAGTATCAACATTGGAACATGATGTCCTAACCCTTACCCCAACACTGATGAAAGAAAAAGTTCCAGGACACATGATGCTGGTAAAATCAATAACTCACAGTGTGAGGTACTTAGATGTTGCCCAATGAAAGGAGTCAAATAAGGTTCAAAGTGGATTCAACTAAGGTTTGTTAGCTTTTGATTCTTGTTTATGTTTTAAAGGAACATCAATTGATAGATTAGTTGGGAACATTTACTGACCACACACAGAAGGGAGTCTCAAAGGTAGTGAAAGATGATGGTTGGAATGCTCGCTATTTAGGCACATTTGATCTAACTCTCTGGGGGCACCGGGCTGCTCTAAATTCACGCAAATGATGGAGATTACAAATGTGACCATATTATCAATTCCAAAGGAGTGCTAGAAAGGCAAGTCTGATTTGGAGGCGTGAACAAGAGAGATTACTGGTGTGACCACAGGAATGAGAAGAGCCAGGAAGGACTCATGTAGAAAGACTAAATGAGCCATTGAAATGATATTTTTGAAAGCTTTAATGGAGTGAAACAAAGCTTATAGTGCAGTTTTAAGTGAAAAAAAGCAGTATTCAAAATTGCACATACAATAAATAATTCGAAAAATACAAAATCTAGCTTCTCTCTATATTACTCTCTTATCCCCTACCACAACTCCCCAAGACAAGAGGAAAAAGAATCATGGTGTTAATAATGATCAGTGATATTTGGATGGCAAATTGCCTAAGGCAATTGGTTTCTCTTTCTTTATCATTTTCTATTTTTCCAAAAACAGAAGTTCACAATGTATATTAATTAACTATACAATTGATAAAAATAATAATAAAATTCTGTTTCCTTGGCTTGTAAACTCATCTACTTCACCTAGCTGACTCCAACTTAATCTCCCTGTCCATTTAGATCTCACTTTATTAAGGAGGAAGGCAATACCAATCCCAGCAATGTAGGTTAGAGGCCCTGCCATTTTCCTCGGAGCACCCATGTTCACCCCTGCCTCTGATCATTTGCACTGTAATTAATTTTCTGTTTCTCTACTAGATGGTAAGCTCTGAGAATGGGGACCATGTGTGATCTTATCACTGCTACATTCCAGTGCTTATAATACCTAGTCCATAGTAAGGATAGGAAAATAAAGAATTAATGCAAAAATGTACCCTAAAAAAGAGAGGATTGTGTCTAAGTGACTCTGGAAATTCAGGAGCATCAAGGGACATGAGGGAGGTGTTACTTCAGTGGTGAGTAGAACCAGAAGGGCCCCCCTCCAAGCAAAGGAATGTCTCTGAAGAAGAACCCAGGGGAACCAGGGCAAGGAGTCGGCTGCCTCACAGTGTCATAGCCAGCTGAGGGCAGAGACATGTGGAGAAAGGCAGGTTGGACTCATAGTGTGACCTCGGAAGTTCACTATTAAGTCTTCAGTGGATATAAGAGGGCGAAAGGACACTGTTCATGCATTAGAGGAGAGAATCAGCATGACTGGGAAGACTGAAGGGAGTTTTGTACCTAGGACTAGACAAATTATTAGTGGCAAGACCAGAGGCATCCCCTGTGATCTAAAAAGGAAGCAGAGGCACCTGTTTGGGGGGAATCTTGAAACTGCCACGTCATCCTCCATCTACAACCTCTTCAGGAGTCCTGACAGCAGCTCCCGCTGTTCTTACCCCAGGTAAACTGGAAGGGGCGGGGGATAAACAGGGGGAGATGAGCTAATAGTCAATACGGCGGGGGGGGGGGGAAGCAAATGCAAGCTATCCCTGCAGGCACACAACGAGGAGCCTCTTGCCCCACTGCTGTTTTTGAAGGGATGGTAGCTTTGTTTGTATTCTTTTGAAAAAAAAAAATATTTGCAAGTCAAACTTGTTATCCTGGTTAACCCACTAGCTAAGTAAATAGAGGCCAAAAGCCAACAAAATATCTCTTTAGGACAGAACTCAAAACCAGTTATGTCAGCTTCCTGTTTTAAAAGCTGCTTTGGTTTCTGGACCCACGAGAGAATGCTTGCTTCCTTGAGTTAAAGCTGCTTCAAGAATCAGAGTATCTGTGGTGGGGAATGTTATTATGTAAAAGACTATAGGAAACAGGCTGGTGGCTTGGGTCTTCTGCTGGGCTCTGCTGTCATGACAGAGTTATTACAAATCCAATGCACCACTTTAGAAAGATTTTAATTATAAAGGAATTGGAGCATTAGCAGGCTATCTCCAGAACACTGAGAGTAGCTTAAACTGGCCAAAGTCTGTGTCCTTCTCAACAAAGGTCTTGAAGAACAGCCAGAGTAACAGCCAAAAAGAAAAAAAAAAAAATTCCTATGTCTAAGATGTTGTGAAAATTCAGGAGCATCAGATAATCAAAGATCCTGCAATGGACTGCAGTCTTCTGCTTCAAATTGGAAAAGACTATTTGATCTCTCTGAGTCCACTTATTTGTGGCTACTATGAGAATTAATTCTCAGATCATACCGGAACCTAAAATGTGTTTATGATGTGAAAACACTTTTAAGGCTTTGAATTGATATAGCATAACCTTTGGTGTCTTTATGAGATCCTTCTGGGTGAGATATTATGTGATGGCACTTAGCCCTTACTTTTAATTTTATTTGGATATAGAAAATGCTTCCTTGCTAACTTTTAAAGGCCTGAAGGAAAGTATTTGCTGATATTTACAATGTGGAATGGTTGTCGGTGTGTGTGTGTGTGTGTATTATTCAGCATTCTGGATTGAAACCAGTGGAAACTGATTCTGGTTAAATATAATAGAAGGGAATTTACTGGAAAGATAAGAAGGAAGTCACAGAACGGATGGGAGGCTGGAGAGCTAGGCTTACAAAGGAACAGGCATCAAAAGAGCTCCAAAGTATTAGGAAGAAGCATGGCAGTCATTTCAGAGCAGAAAATTTCTAGCCAGCTGGAGATTAAATGATCTCCACCTAACACTTTGGTCAAGATTCAAAGCCTCAGGGAATGGGTAGCAGTAGAGGAGGAGAAGAAATGGAAAGGCAGCTGTACCCCATACTCAGAGTATACACAGTGAAGAACTGCCCCAAAAGGACAACAGGATGCTCTTAGCAAGGAACAATGGAATATGGTCAACCCAAAGATGGCAGGTGGCCATTCCGGTTTGATAGGCAGGCATAGGAGATGGATGCAGAAAGGGCCTTTTGAGATGAGCTAGCCATCCCCCACATGGGGGACACAGTCAGGTTCCCTAACTAAAAAGCACCTAAAAGCACCAGCCAACATATCAAATTAGTGTACCAAATACAGGGTCTGGTTTTAAACAGTGCATTTTTTAAAAGTCTGGATTTAAAAATCAGTGCGCTTTTCTAATTCTTTAAAACAATTTCAGTTTAAATTGGAAAGACATTTTAGAAAAGCTTCAAAATGCATAAAAACAAAAAAAAAGAATATATTACCATTCACAATTCCATCATTCTAATTACTAACATGATTTTGGTTATTTCTTTGTTTTGTTTTCATGCACATTTCCCAAACATGTATATATATTCTTCACTTCTCCTTATCTTTATAACAAGAATGTCCCGTGTCCTTAAAAGCATCTTGCAGCATTATTTTAACGGCTGCATATATTTCATGAAGTCACTATACTCTTGGGAAATGTTTATTTTGTTTATCATCATTAAAAATAAATGTCAAAAACAATTTGGTACATAAAGGTTTTCTTTTTTTTCCATTTTAACTTAAGCATGAATTATTCGTAGTAGAATTATCAGATGAAAGATCTAAAACATTTCAAACTCTGCCAACTGCAAGCCCTATTTGATTTCTAATCTGCTAAGTAGGTATGAGGATAGCAGATCTCATTATCTCCAGATTTATTTTTTTTAAGATTTTATTTATTTATTTTTATTTTTTAGAGGGTGGGGGGAAGAGCATGTGTGAGTGGGGGAAGGAGGAGAGGAAGAGAATCTCAAGAAACTCTGCTGAGTGTGGAGCCTGCCCAGGGGCTCGAGCTCCCAACTGAGGTCATGACCTGAGCCAAAACCAAGAATCAGACAGTTTACTGACTGATCCACCCAGGTACCCTTTGTTATCTTCAGATTTAAATATTATAATTAAAAATACATTTGGAAATTTAATAGTCAAAGGCATATCTGTTGGTTTCAGTTGTGCTTCCTTCTTTTGTACCCCTCTGAATATTGGTGAGCTTCGCAGGGTTAATGAAAGACTAAAAAGAGTGCCAGAAGGCACCTGCCATCCAGCTTGTCCATTTATTAACAGTGGAAGTTGGGGCAAGTCATTTAATGTCTCCAAGCCTCTTTCCTCATTCACAAAATAGAGAAATAACAACTATCACAGTGTTGTAAAGAATGAATGAAGTCATTCTACATAAAATTGCTTTGTAAAATGTAAAGCTATCTATAAAGCAAAGAGTTTTCTTAGGTGTCAATATATTTTGGAGGTTTGGATATGAAGTGTCCAGAAAAAAAGCTCATCTAAGTACATACCTACTTTCACACAAGCCCGGTATTATAACATAAAGTACGGGAGTCCCTGCTGTGTTTATGTATGTTGAATCTAATATTGCTGTCAGCAGAAAGTACCCGACTGAAATTATGCCCTTTCCTCACCTGGAAATGCAGTGGCAAATTAACTTTTTTCTTATCGTCTAACAGAATCGCACCTACTTCTCAGGGTTTTACCAATATCAAAATTGGAGAGCAGGGCACCTGGGTGGCTCAGTGGTTGAGCGACTGCCTTCGGCCCAGGGCGTGATCCTGGAGACCCGGGATTGAGTCCCATATGGGGCTCCCCAGAGGCAGCCTGCTTCTCCCTCTGCCTGTGCCTCTGCCTTTCTCTCTCTCTGTGTCTCTCATGAAGATACAAATAAAATCTAAAAAAAAAAAAAAAAAATGGAGTGCAATATAGCAAAAGAATAAAGAGAAATCCTAACCTCAACCCATTATATCTCCCTCAGCATGTTATACATCATGGATATTTGCAAGATCCCTTCCCCTAAAGTTTTTTCCTCCACTTACCTCAGAGCTCAGAATGAATTACACCAACAGTTATAGTGTCATACAATAAACAACACCACACAGGACAGATATCAAACCACGTCATCCCAGTAGTTATCACTAAGGGAAACTTTGTCTCCCAGAACTATGTACCCACCAAGTTAGGAAGCTTATAACTATCAATACACCAGGAATTGCCATATAGAATCAGGAAAATGTCAATGATAGGCTTTTTAAATTTTTTTTTTTTTTTTTTTTTTTTTAGATTCTAGTGTGCTTTTCTTCCAATAACACCTAGAGTTCCTGAACTTCAAGACAAAGCTTGTCCTGACTAGAGAGTGATCTAAAAGGGATGGAGAACCTTGGAAGAATCAAAGTGTATTCTTAATTTTGTGTTGTGGTGTGAGTGTGTATAGTTCCCAAAGATTCATTTGCAAAGGAAATTAATTACAAACCCACCCACTTCAAGGTGAGGGACAACAGAAAAGCACAGTGAAGGTTTTCTGTGATGTTGTCTTTTAAAAATAAAGTGTTGGATAAGTTCCCTTGAAGAAATATTGGTGGATTCACCTAAAACATGACTCATTGTCACAAATTCTATTAAACCAGTGTGTTTCTAAGGAAATCACGTGTTCCAAAACAACATAGCTCCAGGTAATAAAAGACGAATTCATACAGAAAGCAAGCATTGTTAGAGCTCTATATTCTACGCCAGACTTTTTTCCATGCTATTCTAAGGAACTATGGGTGGCAATATCAGGTGGTTTACAACATGAGTTCCAGAGTCAGACTGCCTTGGTTCAATTCAAAGCATTTCCAGACACAAGCAGTATGTTTTGGGAAAGATGCTAAATATGCAGCACCTTAGTCTTCCCTTCTGCAAGATGAGAAGAGTAATAGATTCTACATCTTAGACTTGTCATGAGTATTGAATAATTTGTGTAAACCAATTACTGCAGCTCCTGGCACATATTAAATGCTGAATTATTATTAGTTGTATTATTATGAGAATGAATCCTTCAAGAATCTGGGTAGAAAAATAAAAGGTCTCCCAATTCAGTAAATTCTAGAAATCATGACTATAGTTTTATCTCTTTGGAGAGTCACAACATAAATTTAACCATTCAAGGCTCTGAAAAGTCCTGCCCACCTTTAACACATGTTTATTAAACCTAATTAACTGCACACTTATTTTGAGCTTTTGCCTCATTATACTTGTAAGCATCTCTCCTCCTCATCTCCTCCAAATCAGCATTTCATTTATTCATGGAGTAACAATTTAAAACCTTTCAGAAGCAGAAAGTTTAAGACAGGCTTACAAATGTAAATCGCACTTCTTAGGGAGTGTGAGGTGGTTTTGTCGATGACATCTATCCCCTCCCTGATCTGTGTTTAGGATACCCAGGCATGTGTCCTCCTCACATATGGTCTGAAGGAATAGCTTTAGATTCTGCTGAAATCTCCTACAAGCAGGGTTTATAAGAAGCTTTTGTTTTCTCCTAGGACTTCCGCTCCATCTAGTGAACCCCTAAAGCTCCAGGAGAGAAAATCTCCATCAATGGGATTTTGTATGTTCTATGCAAATTACTGTTGTTTAAATTACCAAAATTCCTGAGTGTTTTATGCCTTGTGTTGCTTTGAAGTGCTAGGATGCCCCAGTGCCTCTTTTGATTAAATAAGTGAAGAGAGACATATTTTCTCCTTTTATCCCTGAGGTTCAGCAGCAAACTGGATTTTGTTAGTTTATAGAAAACATGCCAAGGCCTATGGTATAGGTAATCCTGGCATGAAGAAATTTCTCAAGGTTATTCCCAGGATTGTCATGTGGACCTGACCCATGATAGTCATACTACCTCCTGTCTCAGCTCTACAGATATGAGATTTTTTTCTCTACTCTCCTTTAGGCTCATCTATAAATATGCAATGTGGTGTGAAGATCTGTGGTGTGTTTCACCTGCACATTTTTGTCCTGTGTGTACACTACTGGTTATTTTAGATGCAGCCTAGGCATTTTCTAGGCACAACTATGAAAGCCCAGGAGATCTTGTACTACTTCTCTGCTCAAGTTATTGGTTTAAAAAAAAAAAAAGATATTACTAGCACTTTGTGTAACTCATGGTATGGATTGCCTTGTATTCTTTGCAATTTTAAATAAACAAAAATGATTCAAGATGAAATGTATTGGAAAAATCTCTTTACCATATACTATGGTCTGAAGTAATATTCTAATTGGCCCATCCTGGATTATGTGACTCCCTGGGAGATGGCATGTGTGATGAGCCTGGGAGAACCACAGTAACCGTGGAAATGGGGAAAGAACCATCCCTATAAAAGAAGTAACTGGTAGAAAATCTTGGAGATCCGATTAGGAGGAGAAACACAGTAAAAGACAAAACTTGGAAATGAGGTACAGGCCAGATAATGTAGGACTTACAAACCACATTAGTAAATGTTGAATGTAATCAAAGACCTCAGTAAGCACCTATCATGGCCACAGGTACACTTGGGCTTGTTTGACTTGGCCTAGTCTCTGTGTCAGACTCACCTTGTACAGTCTTCAGCCATATGACATAAATTTCACTAAATCACCACTTCCCACCTTCTTTGAGAGCTATTTCAAATATATCATATCTACCACCAAATGCTTTTTACCACCCCCCCCCCACTCCCCACCATCAAAGGACTCTTAAGCTTCTCAATCCTACTGGGGTGACTCAGAATTTTCCTTCATAGCCCTTGTGACTATTTGTAATTGTATATTGACCTGTGTGATGATTGTTTAGCGTTTCTCTCTACCAACCGGTTTAAAGCCTTCTGAAGTCAGGATCCATATTTCTATTGATCTCTATTTCATTTGCAGGGCTTAGTGCAATGTCTAGCACTACAGGAGTGTGATAAATGTTTGTGTAATGCATACATTAATAAACATAACATATTCTAATCATTTCCTGGGTATTGAATGTTCTCTCATGCTCCTGTGTTGCTGTATATATGACGTGCCCCTTCTCAGAGTCTCTGCATGGAAGGCTTTTGCTCCTGTGTTGTGACAACTCACTGTCTTCTCTTCTACACTGTCCCAGACTTCCCATTTCCTCTTAGAAAAATAGATGCTTCCTGGGGCACACAGGTCGCTCAGTGGTTGAGTGTCTGCCTTTGGCTCAGAGCATGATCCCAGGGTCTTGGGATCGAGTCCTGCATCAGGCTCCCCGCAGGGAGCCTGCTTCTCCCTCTGCCTGTGTCTCTGCCTCTCATGAATAAATAAATAAAATCTTATTTTAAAAAAAAGAGAGAAAAAGAAAAATAGATGCTTCCTCTATATGACCCTAATCACCCGGTGCACATAATGACAAACCATTGCACTTCATTCTAAATTATGTATTTATTACCTACTGTCACTATAACGTGAATTTGTGAAAAGCAATAACTCTGCATTAGCAACAACTGGTAAAGTTCTTGCAACACGGTAGTTAATAAATGTTTCTTAAATTAGTAAACAAAGTGAAAAGAACAATACTTTGTCACTGAAAGGGGCTATAGAGATTCCCTTATTTCATAAATGAGAAAGTAGAGTTACAATATCATTTTGTCTTCGAAATCAACCAGATGATGAAGAGACGATGTCTCTTAAATGATCTTAAGGATCTTAAGATCCTCTTTTCCCTCACGTTATCTGACCAACTCAGTCCAGTTTATCTTCAGCAATCCATATCTATTCCTCTTACTCTGCCCATTTCTTCCTCTCATTACTAATTCCAATCTTCAGATGAAGAAAATGGATCTTAACATGATCTTAAAGATCATTTTATCTTTAATGTCTAGTATTTGACACAGCATATATGTTCAATGAAAAATGTTTAAATGTTATTATTTAAAACTCATAATGAATTAGTGATAGTGCTAATTCAAAAAGTAGGGTATTAAAATGCCAGATTCATCTTCTATCTCTCAGAGTGTGCCCCTTTATAAAACTCTGACTCTTATAGTTGTTTGCAAAGGTAACGTAAGGCACCTATGCATTTCCAATTGAATAAAATAATCTCCTTTGACTCTGTTTCCTCCTTTTTTTTTTTTCCTCTATTCTAACTTTGATCTCCCTCCCTTGAAAGACTGGCATAATCTAAACTCTCCAAAGATTCGGTTCAAATCCAAATCAAATAGTCAAGCATGAGCACAGAGCAGCTACAGCTGTGGTCCTTGGAAAGCAAACCGGGTCAGTGAATATTGATATAGGGCTGGCATACAAGCCCTTCTGTTTCCTTGTCCATTTGTAAAATACCTCCACATCCTTCAAAATTCATCTCCAACATCCTCTACTAAAACTGGTTAAATAAATTATAGTGGTTACTTCACAACAAGGTATTTTGCAGCCACTAGAAATCTTTCAAAGGATTTTCAATGAATAGGTGAAATAGTAATACTAAGTGATGAATAGGGAAATAAAATCATGTGATCTTAATCTTGAGATAAATGGATAAGAAAAAAAGGAGAAGGACCACATCATAATATTAAGAGTGTTTTTTAAGAGTCGTAATTCTCTAGTAAATGTCATCCTCTTATTTTTTACCTATTTTCCAACTTTTTTCCAATGAGTATGTAAAACTCCTATAACCAGCTAAAAGTAATGTTGTGATATTTAAGTCCAATCCATTCCTCTGAAAGGATCTGCAATTAGTCATTTATATGTCAGTGTAGTTTTATTTTATTACTTTACCCCCTCAGGAGGCATTTTCTCTGAAGCCCTCTTTCTCATTGAGAAATACAAGATTTTATTTCCAGTCAAAGGACATTCCAAAATAAGAGGAGAGGTAAGAATTCTATGGAATACATTGGTATGGTGAAAAGATCATTGATTTTGCAATCAGAAAGATTTGGGTTGAGTCTCAGATCTGCCCCTTACCAGAGGGGTGATCTTTGCTAAATTGATTGCATTCTCTGAGATCCATTTTCTTCATCTGAAGATTGGAATTAGTAATGAGAGGAAGAAATGGGCAGAGTAAGAGGAATAGATATGGATTGCTGAAGGTAAACTGGACTGAGTTGGTCAGATAACGTGAGGGAAAAGAGGAGCAATGAGCTGGACTCAAGGCAAGACACTACAAAGTTTATTTAGCAGTGTGCTTTGCTTTGAGTATAAACTTTACTGGGCTGAACTAGACTTAAGTGGCAATTATGTAAGCCATATGGCTAAAGTGGTTGGCTTGGAGCAGGGAATCCAAAGCTGGAATACTCAGAGGTGCCAGATTATACAAATAGTGACCTCGATTAGAACTTGGAGGTGTAAATTTTTTCTCTACATTAGTATCACCTGGGGACATTTAAAAACTACTGATGCCTAGGATCCTTTTCAAACCAGTGAAGGTGAGGAAGAAAGATTCAGACATTCATCATTTTTTAAGACTTTTTGGGTGATTCTAATATGCAGACAGACTTCAGAACCAATGAGCTATGCTTATTTTCTCTCCTATTTTCCTGTTTGTATATGGATCCCTTCTGTCTTCACCCTGTGATTTAAAGAATGTTTATAGCAAGACTCTTTTCGAATGGAAGTTAAACATCAGAGCTACTATGTCAATAGAAACTGAGCCTACACCTTTATATCAAGGAGCAATATGGAGTGGCAGAGACTAGGATAAATTGGAGAGCATATGCCCTGTCTTAAGGGGCATCTGTCACTCAGCACAAGCCAATCATTGTCAGGGGGAATACCTGTCCATTGTTAGAGATCTTCAGTCTCCCAAAAGAGAAAGCAGAACTCGAGATTTTGTATAACCTTGCTTGTTTTTAAATGTTGGTTTAAATTTTTTATATCATTGTAGGGGCCAAACCCCCCATGTCCACGGGCCAATTCTACCTTCTAGCCACTGCTTTGTGACTTGGGGACTAAAACATGACATAAAGACCGTTGGATGGGCTGGAGGAAGAGGGTATTTCAATGAAATATATCAGCTATGAAACCGAGTATAGATAGCTTCAGGCTGTTGAGATGGTGGCTCATACCTTTGCACAAGGAAAACAGCACCTGCACTGATGTTGGCAGTTTTTATAGTCCGTAAGCCTGCTTGCCTGGTTTGGGCTCATGCCCGGAGACCCAAGCCAATTCCTGCAGGGTCCATAATGATAATTCCTAACCTGCTGGAGGTAACATATGTAATGTACATATCACAGCACCTGGACATAGAGGACATGCAATAAATGTTTGCTTTCTCATCCCCTCCTACTTTGCTGCATTTCCTCCTTTCCCACTCTCCTCTTGCCTTGAAATCTAAAATTTGATATGTCATCTCCTCCAGGTAGCCTTGGTCAATGCAATTGACAACTGCTGCTATCATTGTCTTTAGAGCTTTTTAACATATGATTTAAACAGTTATTGAGTGTTTTCTTCCCCTCTCAGAGATCAGCAAGAAATTCTTAAAGAGTGGTTCTAAGGCAAAATGGTATAAAAGAAGGGCCATTTGGCAATATCTATACAAATGTGAAGCACACATCCTCTTTGACTTAAGTATTCATCTAGGACTTTCTCCTATATATATTTGCTCAGAGACACATGGATTAGGAACATATGGTGCAGCCTGTGTGTGTGTGTGTGTGTGTGTGTGTGTGTGTGATTCCAAAAATTAAAAACAACCTAAGTATCAAAAAGGAATATATATTTACACATGACACTCTAAAACAGCATTTCTCAACCAAGGGTAATTTTGTGCCCCAGGGAATATTTGGTAATTTCTGGAAGTATTTGTAGTTTTCATACATGGGAAGATGCTGCTGTCATTGAGTGGGCATAGGCCAGAGATGCTGCGAAGCATCTTACAGTGCACATGACTGCCATCCAAAAAGAAGTATTATCTGACCCCAAATATCCATAGTGCCAAGATCAAGACACCCTGGCTCTGAAGGTACTAAAAAGAGTGAGTGAACTCTGCATATGTTCACAAGGAATGATCTTGCATATATTTTATTAGAAGTAAGGCACCATCTATTCCCCTATGTGTAACTGAGAAGAATAAACACACACACACACACACACACACACACACACAAATAGTACTATATATGTATATATATATATCCTTATATATTGAGAGAATATTTCTGGAGAAATATATTTTAAAAATTCCCAACAATTGTAGCTTCTGGAGATAGGTTTAGAGAACTGGAGATCCACAGTAGAGGGATAAACATTGAACTTTATTTTATCCATTTTTGTGTTCTTTGATATTTTCAGCTTACTTCAACTAGTTCCATTGCCAGTTGAAATTTAGACTTTGTGGTTGTTGTTCAGTAAAATAGCTAAAGGCAAAATGGGACCATGGCCACTGTTTCGTCTTTCTAGTCTCTTACTTTTTTCTAAAAGTTATCCTCCAACCTAGAGGATCCTATCAGGACTCTTATCACAGGGGTCTCCTGGGAAAAGCTCAGCCATCAGTAGCTTTTACTTTAATAAAAACCTAATTAAAATGTAAACTCCGCTAGCAAGGTTTGTGGTTTTAAACTTTGTTTTTCAAATTCTGTTGGGTCATAAAAGATTGTGTCATGTCTAGTAGGATTTTAAGTATGGAGCATATTCTGGAGTCTGGAAGGCATTTTTGGAGTCGCTGGAATGTGCCAACAATGGAAGCATCTCCTGCTTACTCTTGGGTTGAGTTTTTGAGCAATTTCCTCTTCTAACTGTACTACCTGCATGCTCAGAGCATTCATGAGAATTCACAGCAGATTAGCTCATCAATTTATGCTACAAGCGTCAAGGAAACATAACAATTTTTTTTGGTTTGAGTTTTGGGATTCACTTTTGTTTCCAAAAATTTCCAATTAAACCTAAAATTAAGAACTATCCCTAATTTCAAGAATCAATCATGACATTTTCCAGTTAATTGAGGGCCATTCTATATGACAATAAACCCTAAAACTTTTAGGTTTTGTTCTAATTGAAAAATAAATACTCCAATAAATAAATGAAGCTTCATGGAGTCTTCACTTCCTATCAAACAAGAAAACAATCTAGGGCTTATGTAGTTACATAGGTTGTAAGAAAGAAAATCTCAAAAGATGGATGTGGGGGTTAGGGACTAGTATCAGATATGGTAAGTAACATTGACATATAAAGGGCTGTATGATTCTATCAGCATTTATGTTGTATGTATTTAGAATTTTTCAAGGCAGTAAATACTTTTTTAATATGTCACTTTTTTACTATGTAAAATAGTCCGTTATAGATTGGCCTCTTGGTTATATCAGCCCTTCCAATCAAGCATCCAATTGTAATCCTGGCTCCCTCCCTTAAATCAGTTTTCACTAGTTGTATATTAAATATACAGCCAATACTATATAGTTATGATCTCCATCTGCAGACTCTGATATTTTCAATGGCCCTGGGAAGATTTCCTTTGGGTACTTTGAACAGAGACAAAATAGGCAATCGGCGATCCTGAAGCAATTATAAAGCTGGGTTGTTCAATTTTGTATGGTGAGAATTCATTTGCCTTACTCCTAACCTAACATCACTGCATTTAAATGCAATAAAAACTATAGGCTCAGACTCAATCCTGGCATCACATCTCAGAACATTGTATCTTATCAAAAACATTTCTCAGGTGAAATAATCTGCATATAGTTACAGAAATGCTTGAGCCATAAATGTGATTGCCATAAAAAATCACATTAAGCAAAAGGTCTACCATTTAGAGAGTCAAAAAAGCCATCTAACATGTTCTCCAAAAGAGATTTTCAGTTTCTGTTGGTGAATCCCAAATTAAAACAGTTTTCAGTGAGCCAAATACTATGGGTAACATAAGTATAATTACTTACCTCGTGTGACCACTACAATGGCATCCTGACTGTTCTCCTTTAACGGAGAATAGCAAACCCCTCCAAACTAGCTTCCACGTTTCTGCCAGTGTAATCTTTCTAAATAGCAGTCTCATCTGGTCACTCTCTAGTTTAAAACCATGACTTTTCCCTATGACCCATGGAGTCAAATCTTTGGACACTTTCTCAGAGAACAAATCAAGACTTTTCATCATCTTACCACAGCCAGTTTTTCTAGCTTTCCTTCCTGTAGTTCTTCCACTCTCATCGAATACTCTCTCAATACCTAAATAATCATAGCTCCCTGGATAGTGCTGCTACTTGATGCTCAGGCCCAGGGCAATGGTGAGGAGTGTGAGGCATTTATCTTAGGTGTGAAATTTAAGAGGATGCCAAAAAATAAAAAATAAAAAATCAGTGCTTAAGATATGTAATGTCTTAAGACAATATTTTAAAATACCAAAATAAATGCAAAGTTCCATAATAAAATATCAAAATTCTGTAAATATAATCTTATAAATGTTGAAGATATTTATCTGCTTCTAATCATTCCTTTCACTTTACATATCTGTTCTGCATTTGTTAATCTAATTAATCTTACTTGTCTTTCAAGAACCACTCCTCTTCTAGGATGCTCTCTCTGATGTTCATCTTTCCACAAAGAACTGGGCCTGCTTCTTGGTACCTTTATACATGCTTCTATATTAGTACCTATCACACTATATTTAAATGTGTGTTTATGTATTTATTTCTACACCAGTTTGAATCAGAACACTGTGGATTTCTTTCACATATCTCGTTCATAGCACAATGCTTATTTTGCCCAATATCTTTTATAAATACTATGATAAGCAGAGTCCCAAGATGGCCCCATGATCTCCATCCTTTGGTGTTATGCCTATGATTAAATTACATTATATGGTAAAGGTAATGGATCTCACCCACTAGAATAGGTTGCATTATGAGGCAAAGGTAGAGACATTTTGCAGGTGTAATTAAGGCCCCAAATCAATTGAATTTAATCAAAAGGAAGATTATCCTAGACAGCCCTGACTTAATCAGTGGAAAATCCTTTAAGGCTTCTTTTAAAGTAAAGACTATTTTACAGGCTTTGGGGAGCAAATCGCCATGAGTTCTACAGTTCCAGAAAATGACTTCTGCCGAAAATGGAGTGAGTTTGGAAGAGAAACCCAAACTTCAAATGAGGTCACAGCCCCAGTAACACCTTGATTGCAGTCTGTAGGACCCTTGAACAAAGAACCAACGTAATTTGTGCTCAGACTCCTGACCCACAGAAGCTGTTGTAAATTACATCATTTGTTATGCAAAAATAGAAAACTAATACAGAGGTTTTTATAGTAACCCTCCTAAGTGAATTCCTTGTGTACAATTTATCATTTATCTATTATACCACAGCTAAATTAATCTTTCTGAAGAAGAGCTATGAAAGTCTTATTCTCTGCTCAGAGACCTTCAATAGTTTTCCAGTTATTTTGATAACTGAATATATACTTTCTCCCTTTAAAGGTAATATAAGAACTTCCAGTTAAATTGGACAAAATAAAAAGTATTTTACCCCCATCTTTTAAAAACAACAGAAAACAACAAAGAAAACAAACAACTAGAGTGATAATGACTTCTATAATGAAAATAGAACATACCTATACTGCCAATCCATAAAATGTAAGTAATTATTGCCAAATATTGTGAAATATGAGCACATTGGGGGGGGGGGGGATTTTGAGAACAGATTAAACACCCCTGAAGAACTTGGTAAGTCAGCAGAGATCTCCATAGTTGGATGGCTTGTTCTGTGGGGTGAGTTTATGTACTTCTTGCAAAGTGTGTGATGGCATTGTGAGAGTCTCACTCAGTTATTTATGAAACCACAGCCACAGAGAAGGGGTTGAATGAAGATGAGCACATGCATGCTAATTTTGTAAGAAGCTGGCTGTTCCTGTGGCAAAGTGGATAAAAAAAACAGAGTTGGCAATCGCTAATTTGAATCTGCTGATTTTGGCAGTTAATGAAACAGAAACAATAAGCCCACTAAAATAAAAGTTATGATAAATGAGTTTTTGCTGTGGGATTGGCAGACCTTCTGTCAACCACAGTAGAAGCATGTTCCTGGGCATAGTGTATGTGTCCCTAGACCTAAATCCAAGCAGCTTGCTGGATTAGATGCTGTTTAGCATCTCGCCTGGCCTATCTCCCCATGCTGCTACTCTTTAATAAACTACTTGCTCAGGAAGAATGGTCCAGACTTTTAGAAAAGTAGCCACCTACATGAAGATATAGCCAGAGGGAGAAAGAATTGAAGAAATGTAACAAATACAGAACATATGTGAAAAAACAAAACAAAACAAAACAAAAAAAATGACACACTTTTAAAAATAAAATCAAAGTAATTTAAAAAATGGATGCTATCCTAAAATAAGACCCCAAAGTATAGATGCATGGGATGAAAAAGAAAAAAAAATGATAAGATGAAAAGTAAGATAGCAACATTTAGAAAGAAATGAAAAATAAAATTTAAAACAATGCCAGTTATTCAAATTACATCAGAAACAATAAACCGAAGAGTAGATATTACCAAAAACACAGTCATGGAAAAACAGATAGGTTTCAGAAAATTCAACAAAATAAAAAGGAAAACATAGTTTAAATACAATCACAGGGAAAATAATGGTTCTGAGAGACAATCAAAAGACTACACATGATTTGTGTTCAGATGAAATAAAAAGTAAAAAAAAGTGGAACAGGAAAAATATTAAAAGATGTAATAAAAGAAAAGTTCCAAAAAATAAAAGAGGACTGAATCCGAAGCATGAAAGGGAAAAACTGTCCCTTGGGAAAATTTTATATATAAATAACAAAGAGCAAGTAATGAGTACACAATAAAGAGTTACCTAAGCAAAATGTTCAACTTCTACACAAAAGTGGAAAAACGCAGGCTGGCTTCAAATGTTTAGGAAGCTTAAAACTAATTGTGAGATGTGTGAAGAGCAATGTCTAAATAGTCCTTGGATTAAGAAAATGTGACCCAAAAGTTGTATACACAACTTTCAAGAACTCTGGAAATAGTTCCACTCATGAGATCTCAGCACTCATGAGATCTTCTTGGGGGTTGGGAGGTGGGAAGAAGTTGGTGTTGACTCTTTTGTAAACCAACTAATGGTGGAACTTTAAGTGTGGAAATAGAAATGGGTCATAAATCCACTAAAATGGATAATTAGGAATAGGAGCAGTGGGAATTAGGGAATGCAATATAAATATTATTAAATTTGGCAAAGTAGAATTATTATATAACTAATCCAAATCCCAAGGTGAAAGGAGAAATTAGGAATTTTAAGTGTGCTTCCCCCTTTTTAAATAATTGGGAATTAATTCAATATATAAATCAATTAGTGAAAGTTAAAAGTTTTAAGAGTATGAAGCAACCAAAAGAAAAATAGAAATAGAATCAAACCAAATTGAAATTAAGTGTAGAGAAAGGAGACATGGGAGACAGAAGCCAGAATTTTACCAGCTACTTCATCTTTTTAATAAAAAATAAAAAATGATGTCCAAAGGTGACATATATAGAAAATGATTTTTAAATGCAATATATAAAATCTTAAAGGCAATCTTTAGAAATACTAAAAAGATCCAATACAACTGCTAAAGGACTAGAAGGAAAAACACACAGACATAGCAAATTAGAGAAATGTTGATTTTAGAAGATGGCAAGTAGGGGGGGTTGCCTGGCCCAGTTGGTTAAGTGTCTGTTTCTGCTCAGGTCATAATCTTGGGGTCCTGGGATTGAGTCCCAAGCTGGGCTCCTCACTCAGCAAAGAGCCTGCTTCTCCCTCTCCTTGCTCTTTCTCACTATCTCTCTCTCTCAAATAAATAAAATATATTTTTTAAAAAAAATTAGAAAATGGCAAGTGAATAATAAAAACAAATGTGGCTAGTATGTTCTTATTTATGTAAAAGTACATGATTACCGTGTACTCATTTATGCATATATATATATATCCATCAATATGCATGTTTATGCATAGAAAGTATGTAGAGGTATATATAAGTAGCAGTCAATAGTGGTTACATCTTGGGAAGCTTAATGTTATTTTATATTTTAATTTTTTTTAAAGATTTTATTTTGAGAGAGAGAGAGGAAGTGAGCATGAAGAGGAGCAGAGGGAGAGAGACAAACAGACTTGAGTCTAAGCTCAGAGCCCAATTGAGGGCTCGATCCCATGATACCATGATCATGACATGAACTGATCAAGAGTCGGATACCTAATTGACTGAGCGATCCAGGTGCCCTGGAAGGCTGAAATTTTTAAAAATATATTTTTATTTTGTAGGTTTTCTATCTGTTTGGCTATTTCATTATGTGCATGTATTACATTTAGAAAATTAACAAAATATATATTTATTATATGTAATGTTACATGTAGTAAATTATATAAATATATGTTAAACTTTTATGTTTATATACAATAACTACATGTATATAAGATATATGTACCTTCAAATAGGAAATGTATAATCATATGTTCAATGTAATCACATTTTCTCTATTAGAGGACAAAAGAAAAAACACATAAATATCAACCCACGATAATTATTACTTCTAGGTTTTTTTCTCAAGTCTTTCCCCATGTGCATACTTTTCATAGTTTATATTGTATTTGACAGAGTTTTGTTGAAACATAGTAATTTGTATAAATTAAATACCATACCAAACATTTATTGAGATTGTTCCATAATCTCCATAAGCATAATTATAATGTCTGGAAAATGATTCTTGAAGAATTGTGCCATATTTAATAAACCAAGATATGATGAGCTAGAATTTAGGTCGATTCCAATTTCTTACCATGGTAAATAATATTGCAATAAATTTTTGTTTTGCAAAATAAATTGCTCTTATTTAGCATATTTTTATTAAAATAAAAATCCAGATAAGAAACTGTATTTAATGCTTCAGTTACCATTCTTATAGATTTTCTTTATTTCCCACTGTCTAACATAATCTCTCCCTACTCATATTTTAGCATCTTGGTCTATTTCGGCCTACTTACTACTATCTCTCTATCCACTATAGATACTTATTACTATCTAAACTAGGTAATTATCCATCTCATATATGAACTTGTAAAGTGGGTAATAATCAATGAAAGGAAGCCTAATTAGACTTATTTGGATATGAGGTTACAGATAACAGGCTATACTGGGGGCTTAAGTCTGAGGTCTTTTTGCTTCATGTACCACCAGTGGTCAATGAAGATTTCCAAGTTTCTGAGTTCCCAAGTTCCTTATGTGTTCTTTCCTAAAATTAGACTCCTTGAGAATGGTATTGACATCACGCAGATTTTTTTTTTTTTTATTTCCATCTCCTCTGACATAAACCTTTTCTTCTACTTTAGGAGAGAAAGGCATAGTTCTCACTAATCCTAGGATCTACCTCTGGTGAAATGCCTTGAGGTATATAAACCTCTGTGACACCAAACAAAGGGACACACACCGGGTGCAGATGCTGAAAAACTGAATGACTCTAATTACTAGCGGACAAATCTTTTCTGAAAGTCAGGTGGTTTCCAATTCTTTACTTTCAGCAAAATTGAAGAGGACCTAATCAAGTTGTCAGCTAATAGATTAAAAATAATTTATGATCCTAGATGACTATGTGAATTCTGGCATATATCTCTGAAGAAGATCAAAGAATTGAGTGACATTGCTCCTTCCATTCCCATCCACTTATTTATGTGAATATGACTTCTCAGCTCTCACATCTATAAAACCCAAAAATAGGAGTAGAATTCATACAGTAACTATGTGATTTTAGCAATAAGTAATATCATCCATAAATATATGAGCCAATGAAAGAATGAAAAGACATTTATCTCATTGAGATGAATTTCCAATAAAATATTACTTTTATGCTTAATAATTATTTCTCAAATTTGAAATATAATATGTTGTTTTGATCAATGATGTACTTATGGCAATTATAATAAATTAATGTGGAAGGCAATTTTCACATTAACAGTCTTATGGTTACAGGAAACATTTTCAAAGTTAAATCTTAATTTATATACAGCATTTATTGTAAAGATGTATCGTAAGGTTGTTAATAAGGTCCTTTAAGCATAAAATACATGAAATCAGGATAAAAATTTTGGAAGAAGTAGAATAAGAAATACTAGATTGAAGAGTAAAAAGAATATTGTTTTATTTAAAGTTGTTCATATATTTTAAATGAATGGTAGTGGGTATTTATTATTATGATACTTACATTTTCTTAGAAAAATTTAAAGCATTATTTTACAACTTTATTTTAAGATGTTGGTATTTCTGCTATACGAGAAATGACATCTTTTAAAGTATTTAATTATAAAAAAATTTTAGCTGCCAATTGAAAAGTGTACCAGCATGTGTATAGTTTCACTAAATTATTTTAGGGATACATAAATAAACCCACTTCAAATATACTCTGTAAGCTACAATTATTAAACTTTTTGTTTTGGCATAATTGTTATTACTAAGTGGTATGCACAACAGATAACCCCACATTACACTTGAGCTTCAATGCCTGCGATATATCCCATGACTCCATCTAAGCCCAAACCTTACCCTAATCTATCAAGATCTCAAATTATCCCCAACCTCTACCAAAATGACTGAATTAAATGGCACACATCTAACTAAACTAACAAAGTGTTAAAATGTTTAGTTAATTTTGTCAGTTTTCTCTTTTAGTATGAAGAATATCCAAATGAGTTTCAATGAGCTCAAGGAAGGTGCCAAGCTAATCACCTCTTTGGTTGAAAATAAACTCCTCTGATGGTCTAACCACTTAACTTCCCTGTCACCCTTGCTGCTCACATCTATGGCTGTACCAGCCACTATGGTGTCTCCCAGAAACTGTCTTCTTCCTGTCTCCATTTGTTTAACATTTCCCACATTTTGTATGTTTGTTGCACAGTAAGATGTTTCATACGTGATTTTAAAAATTTTTACTTCGAAATTTTCCAAGGATACCTTGGATACATGTATCAGATGGGAATAAAGTTATCTGTGACACAGTGTACCAGATATGGCTCTACATCTTTTCCACCTCTCCAAAATACATGAACTTAAAAAATGTAATTAAAAGCAGGTAATCCAGTATAAAATCATAGTGATTTTTAATGCTGAATTTTTAAAAAGCTAAAAAAACAAACAGTGATGTTACCCATTGCCACCTAATACACATCTAGAATTGGAATTGTTTACCTTTGAAATATAAAACAGATAGTAGCACTTCCATACAACTCTGTGCATACAAAACAAACCTAGCAATATTCATGGTATTGGGGATTCAAGATGAATGAAAAACACCTCCTGCCTGAAAGAGTTCATAGTTTGTAGGGGAGGTAAATCTATACATTGTAAATGTATAATCATAAATTGTAAATTAACAAATGGAAAAAAAGAATTTACTCTGTAAATTGTACACAGTAGATATTGTGCCAAGCATGACTCCCTATTTCTGGTTTCTGAACAGTGCCCCAATGGAAATCTTAGTATCTATTGTGACTAAGGTCGAGGGGAAAAAAAGAGTAATCGATTTTATTTAATGAGTATGTGATTATAGCATAAGAGATAATAAATAAAGGTAAAATGCATGGTGTAGCTGCTGGTACAGTAGAAGTGTTGAGTAAATGGCAAACGTTAATAGTTGCTCTTGCAACACAATCATAAGCCATTTGCATGGTGCATGGTAGTCAAAGGGGATTATGAGGAAAGACATTCTAGAAAGATGATACCCACACCAGGAGCTGAATTTTGAATGAAGGGCCACAGGGGTAAGAAGGATTAGAAAATGAAATGCTGTTCTTCTGACTTCCATGAAAACATATGCTCCTGGTGGCCTCCTGCCTCTTTCCATAATGATTTTTCCTAGGGGGATTTTCCTTTTGTACTTATTCTCTAATTCCGAAAATTTCCCAGGACTTATTCTCAACCTTCTCTTTTCATTCTTATCCTCCCTTAGTAAATGATCTCCATTCCCATAACATTGAATGCTGTCTAGATGTCGATGACTCTAAAGCTCATATTATCAAGAGTAGCATCCCCTCCACACCCTAGATCTGGATATTCAACTACATACATTTTTCTCTAGTTGGATGACCCCCAGGCACCCCCACACTTGTCTGCTCAAACAACACTTGTTCCCTCCTATATCCTGGATTTCCCCCACTTTCATTATCATAAAATGTTCTCCCATCTATCACTTGCTGATGCCAGAGGAAGCCATCCATGATTGCTGTATTTCCCTGTCCAATATCAAATCCACTTAAAGTCTTATTGGTTCTACTTCCAAAAATACATTTTGAAACTGGCTCATCTCTACTATCAGCACCACCATCACTCTTGACCTAGACCACAGTGAAAGTGTCCCTCTGAGTATCTCTGAGCTTTCTCCCTTCTCTCTAACCTCCCCACATTTCAATCTATCTTCAACACTAAGCCCACGTGCTCTTTCTTAACCCATGTTCCTGATCACTCTCCTGCTAAAAACCTCCAGTGGTTTCCTATGCTACTTAGGATGAAGTCAACTCTTTCTTATAACCCTTGACTCTGAATGATATGGCCCCTGCCCACTCCTACAGCCTCCCCTGTGCTAGCAATCTTCTGCTCCAGAGACATTTCAAGAATTTCCTTCCTTGGGATGTTCATCTTTGCCTGGAAATATCTTCACCTGTGATTTGCAAGATTGTTTTCTTCTCCATGTTGGTCTAAACTTTAAACACGATCGTCTCAGAGAGCCCTTCCTTGATTTTCTTAAATAAAAAGGACCCTTACTGATATTTTAAAAATATTATATCTAATTCCCTTCTATCACATCATTCAATGTGCAAAATATGCACTTGTTTGCTTTTGTTACCTGTCTCCTTTTTTTTAAAAGATTTTATTTATTTATTCATGAGAGACACAGAGAGGCAGAGACACAGGCAAAGGGAGGAGAACCAGGCTCCATGCAGGAGCCTGATGTGGGATTGAGACTTGATCCCAGAACTCTGGGATCACTCAGCCCACTCAGGCGCCCCTGTTACCTGTCTCTTCTACTGAAATGTAAGACCTACAAGGCCTGAGATTGTCTATTTTATCATCAAAGTATATGTAGAGTTTATCAGATGCTTGGCGCATAGTTGATACTCACAAATGTTTGCAAAGTGAATAAATAAAAAATGAATATCTTATTAAATGAAGGAAGGAAGTACAGGGCATGGCCTTCTAAACATTTAAGAAGTAATTAGACAAGGGGATCCCTGGGTGGCTCAGTGGTTTAGCACCTGCCTTCGGCCCAGGGCTGATCCCGGGGTCCTGGGATCAAGTCCCATGTCAGGCTCCCTGCAGGGAGCCTGCTTCTCCCTCTGCCTTTGTTTCTGCCTCTCTCTCTTTGTGTTTCTCATGAATATATAAATAAGATCTTAAATAAAAAATAAAAAGGTAATCAGACAAAACTGTGTCTTTTTAACTTGCTTATAAATTAGGAATAAGAATGATTGTCTTTGGGATGCCTGGCTGGCTCAGTGGTTGAGCGTCTGCCTTCAACTCAGGTTGTGACCCCAGAGTCCTAGGATAGAGCCTCCCATCTGGCTCCCTGCAGGGAGCCTGCTTCTCCCTCTGCCTGTGTGTCCGCCTCTCTCTCTGTGTCTCTCATGAATAAATAAAATCTTTAAAAAAATGACTCTTTCCTAAACTTCTATAGATAAGTCAATATCATAAGAAAGAAATTGATATGGGAGACTGGAAAGCTAAATGCATCAAATAGTTGACTTTTATTATTACTTAATGGTTGTCATTTTTATCAGCTTGTCATTGTCCTAAATGATATAATTTTTTTTCTTTTCTTTTCTTTTCTTTTCTTTTCTTTTCTTTTCTTTTCTTTTCTTTTCTTTTCTTTTCTTTCTTCTTTTCTTTCTTTCTTTCTCTCTCTCTTTCTCTCTTTCTTTCTTTCTTTCTTTCTTTCTTTCTTTCTTTCTTTCTTTCTTTCTTTCTTTCTTTCTTTCTTTTTTTCTTTCTCTCCACAGAGAGAGAGCATGAGCAGGGGTTGGGGAGGGGTGGAAGGAGGAAGAGAGAGAGAATCAACATGGGGCTTGATTTCAGAACCCTGAGATCATGACCTGAGCCTAAATCAAGACTCAGATGCTTAATCAACTGACTTACCCAGGTACCCCCTACACGATATAAATTCTAGCTATTGACAACTAGATGTTACCAAATGTTGATGTCCCTTTTGAAAATCATGTGTACAATATCCTACTACAAGTGCATACATAGGAATTTCTATGTTAATAGGAAAATGGAGCCAATATAACTTCATAGATCAAGAAGATTAAAAAAAAAAAAAACTGCCATGCCCCAGTTCCTGACTAACCATGACTTTCAGCTTCATTGCTTAATTTCTGTGGCATCACTTTCCTCACCTGTGAAATGGGGCCTGCCTCTTAGTAAAAAAACTAATTAACGAAAGCAATCACTAGTTGCTTGAGAACGAAGTTGGAAATGAGGGACAACCTGCATGTTAAGGGGTGTTAATTCTAATAATGCACAAAAGTCACTAGCTTACATTATTCCTTTTGAAAGACTCAGCCAAATGGATTTGGAGAGGTTTTGCAGAAGTTTCTATCAGGTCCCTGTACTGAGCTCACAATGTCCCTGAGGGTTGGAGAGAAGAAATCAATCGTTCGCAATAATAGGTGTCCTGCAAGGGTAATAATATATTTCAACCTTCTTTTTATGTAGCCCTTTGATAATTCACAGAGGATGCTTGGCAAGCAATAGTCAAGATAAAAAGTGTCCTATTTTAGTGATTTTCCTTTTGATCACCGAAGCTCAATATTATTGTGACTGTGAGCCAGTGTTCACAGTGCCCTGTTCATTGGCTGGACCCACACAATTCTCAGGAGCTACCTTGCTTTCAGGTAGCTTCCTTCTTTCTGATGCCCAGTTGTCCTGGGGAAACACTACCTTAAACAAATTGTTCTTCCTAAAGACCCTCATTGTCAGTGACATTGTAGACTTCCAGGGATTTTTTTTTTTTTAAATCAAGCAAAAATACAACGTCCATTGGTATTCAAGGATCTCCTCTACCTGATTTGGCTTGTCTTCTGATGCTGCCCTTCAGATCCCCCATCCTGCAGTCAGACTGATATGAAACTATTTTCTTATGCCTCACTCTGCATCACTGTGCATGCTGATATTTCTGGGCATTTCATTTTCAGCGAAATAGAATCCTTTCTCTTATGCCTCCTAGAAAGCCTACATTTACTATTCCCCTTTGCCTGAAATTCTGCTCTGTCATTCATTCATTCAATATATGTTTACTGAGCACCTACCATGTACCAGACCTTGGGGAAAATAGACAAATTTCTGAACTTAGGAAGCTTACATATTGCTAAAGGAAGATACTCAATAGATAAACAAAGGAATAATATGTCCTGAGGTAATAAAAATTATGAAGAAAATACTATATGGCAAGGAGTGTGGCAGAAAATTTGGGGGAAGGAAAATACCTTATAAATGATGGCCATGGAGGGTCTATGTGCACAGGTAAGAATTGAACAGAGACTTAAATGAAGTGAAGAAAAAAATCCATGTGTGTATGGTGGCAGGGAGGTGGAGGGTCTTATGAAGGGAATTTCAGGAAAAGGAAGTAGGAAAATAAGGAAAAGAACTTGGTTCATTTGAACAAAACCTTGGAGATTCAGAAGCTCAGGTACTTTGAGATGAGTGAACAAGGGGGAAGGCAGTAAGGCAGTAAGAAGAGGTAGTGGTGGAGAGTCCCCAATAGATGCTTTTTCCCTAAGGTGGGAAGCCATAAGTGACAGAAGAGAAGCAATAGCTTTTTTTTTTTTTTTTAAGATTTAACTTATTTATTTGTTCACGAGAGACAGACAGACAGAGAGAGAGAGAGAGAGAGAGGGAGAGAGAGAGAGAGAGAGAGAGAGAGGCAGAGGGAGAAGCAGGCTCCATGCAGGAAGCCTGATGTGGGACTCGATCCCAGGACTCTGGGATCACGCCCTGAGCCAACGGCAGATGCTGACCCGCTGAGCCACCCAGGTGTCCCAATAACTCTTGATTTAGCATTTTAACAGGCTCCCTGATTTTTTCTTCTCCACTCAGTGAAACTACAGTGTTCTGCTACTTGGGTGCTAGATACCCTTCCCTGCGCTACTGTATAGAAAAACGCTTCCACGTAGAGCTCAGACAACTGTAGCACTCACATCATTTGTTTCCCCCTCAGTCCTACACTGCCTATTTTCCAATGCTTCTCCCATTTTGACCAGTTTCCTTGTTTTGTTTTGTTTTGTTTTACAGCAGGAGGACAAGTTTAGTACCAATTAAGAGGAAGTTCTAAAATGATTGCTTTTGAAAATTATTCTGTTTATAATATGGATCTTTATAATTATTTTGCTGTATATCTTAAAATGAACAGGAATTGTTGGAAGGAAAATGGTTAAATTGCTTGGGGAATCTAAAAAGACAAACAAACAAACAAACCTGAGATCTCAATAGAAGTCTGTAAAAATCCTCTCTTTCTATAGTGGGAAGAGGAACATCCAATCACTTATTTGATTTGTACATTTCTAGAGTGTCTATTTCAGGGATCCTCCCTCAGCCTTCCTTATTTAGTGCTGACGCTAAAATAACTTGCAGATGGCACCCCCTCTGGTGGGCATACTGTCTTCTTTTGTTGTGGTCATCATCGTTTTCCTTTTTATTATTGCTGTCTTTTACCTCAATAGAGGATCTCAGAGCAAATTTTGAATGGAAAGGGAGCACAAACTACTAGATGCTAAATCAAGTCACATGTCTAATGCCACCAATTATCTCAATTAATGTTGGCATCAACTTTAGCAGATGCTAAAAATATCACACCACCAGTTCCAATCTTTCTACTCACCCACACACATATTCTATCTTCATTCCACTGTTTTCAGCTTGCTTCTCTCAATGTACACACTACTCTTCCTTCAGGGCTCAAGACATATCCCACTTGCCAATTACTAGTATTTCCTGGGTTGTACATTTATTGGCCATGATATGCATTTCACTCTTAGTCATATACTCTACAATGAACTGAGTCATTCAACAGCTATCCATTATTAGCTCCTTAGGGTGTTATATTTTTGTATCCCTCACAAGTCTAAAAATCAGGAATTCTTGGTAAATATTTCATGAATTGATTAATATTGGCATATGCAATTCCATAGATTCATTGCTCATTATGAAATTATGGGCACTTCTTTTAAAAAGAAAAAAGGTATTTGGAAAATTAAGGCAAGTGACATGAACCAACAATTCACAGAAGATATGTAAATGGCTAATAAACTCACAAAACTATTCAGTTTTCAGCTTGAATAGTAATCAAAAAAATTCAAATCAAATGGCAATGAGATCTACATTTTCAATTTTAAAAATGGACAAAGATATTTTTAAGTAGCAATATTCAATGTTGAAGAAACCGTAGTAAGAAAAGAATCTCCTTTAACTACTACAGGGAGTATAAATTAGCACAACCTTTCTGAAAGTCAATTAGCAATATGTATGAAGTGCTTAAAACAATCATACCTTTTTATTCTATTCCCAAAAATTTACCCTATGGGAATAATCAGAGATTTGCCAAAGAAATGTGTGGAAAAGGATGTTCCTCATAGCATTACCCATAATAGCTCATAAAAAAGAAAATATCAACCAATAAGAAAGAGGATAAATAATAGTACATATAATGAAGGTTTTATGTAGCCATTAAAAATGATGTTTCAAAGAATATTTAATGACACGCAATATAACATGTAGTGAAAAGTCAGGCTACAAATCTACATGTAGAAACGTTAACAATTTTGCCAAGAATTTAACCAGATACACAGAGAAAATAAAAAAAATTTGAAAAAGAATAAAATTAAATGGGCTAAATTTAAAAAAACAAACAAATAGGGATGCTTGGGTGACTCAGCAACTGAGAGTCTGCCTTCGGCTCAGGGCATGATCCTGGAGTCCCAGGATCGAGTCCCTCATCTGGCTTTTTGCAAGGAGCCTGCTTCTCCCTCTGCCTGTATCTCTGCCTCTCTCTCTCTCTCTCTCTCTCTCTCTCTGTCTCTCTCCTTCCATCTCTCATGAATAAATAAATAAAATCTTTTAAAAAACAAAACAGACAAATAATGAGATGATCCTGTTAATTCTAAGTATATCATTAATTGCATTAAATAGAAATTGATGAAATATCTTACTCTTTTGGAGTAGGAGTATCTATTTTGGTTATCTTCTTCCATTCTATTAAGTTGTTATTTATTACTCTTAAAGTGGTGATCCTAGAAATTACAACTTGCATTTTTGACTTGTGTTATTGAATCAATAACATTTTCTGCCTCTCAGACATTGCAAGCAATAGCACCTTAATTTCACCATTTGTGCTATTTCTGTATTTTGAACCTACTTCAGTAAATACCAATAAATGTTTAGCAACTGGTTTTCAGAGGAAAATGTATGCATATACACATACATGAGTTTACTATACTTCCTGATTAAAAAATGTAGCACTAAGTCTACAGATAAAAATAAAATATACAATCTTCTTTATTATGAATTCCAAATAGCCAGTTGATTGTCACAGAATGCTTACATTGGATTTTTTTAAAGCTCTTATATTCTTATTCAGTGTGGTTGAATTTGATGAGTAACTATACCTAGATATAAATGGGCTCATATATTAACGTATGATGAAATGAAGATAATGAAGTTAAATGTCAGCTTGATATATTGACATGAGCAACTTCTTTACTAAATTGGGTAACAGTTAATCTGGATAATTAACATTTCTCGGTTGCTTCCTAGACAGTCAACAAAAACAATAAATTAAGCCCTGATTTGTAATATTCACCAATTCTCATGGTGTAAATACTCTCATGACAGCAAACTCTAGGTTACAACAAGGCATCATGGAATGTATGTTGGAAAAATATGTACATTTGGGGACATCTGTGTGTCTCAGTCAGTTAAGCATCTGACTCTTGGTTTTAGCTCAGGTCATGATCTCACGGGTCATGGGATCAAGCCCAGCATCCGGTTTCATGATCAGCAGGGAGTCTGCTTGAAGATTCTCTGCCTCTGTCATTCCCCCTACCTGTGGGCACTGTTTCTGTAGCTTTCTTTTTTTAAAATTTTTTTTTAATTTTTATTTATTTATGATAGTCACAGAGAGAGAGAAAGGCAGAGACACAGGCAGAGGGAGAAGCAGGCTCCATGCACCGGGAGCCCGATGTGGGATTCGATCCCGGGTCTCCAGGATCGCGCCCTGGGCCAAAGGCAGGCACCAAACCGCTGCGCCACCCAGAGATCCCTCTCTGTAGCTTTCTAAAATAAATAAATCTTAAATAAATATGTATATCTGTACACCATTATATATATATTATTTTTACCATATGTATACATTACACTTAAATAATCTCAGCAGCATGGACAAAATAAAATGTAGGAAAATAATTAAGGAGTGTTGAGTTTTGGTTATTTATTACTTTTTTATGTGTTTAACAAGCAACTTTTAAAATTACTGAAGATTTAGCAGTAAGTTCTTGCAAGCTAGTGCTAGCTGGCTTCAGCACATCACTGGACTCTCTATGTATTTAAATTCCTCAAGATATTATCATTTTAAACAGTTATGCTTATCCATATATTTATCCTTTCTGATGATTTTTGTTTCTTTCTGCATTATCATAATTATTGTTAGAATCACTTTCCCTCTTCCTGAAGAACTCCTTGTAGTATTTACTATAATAAAGTTCTGCTGGCAATACATTTTCAAAGTTTTTCTTTGTGTGGTAGGTAGAATAATGGCCCTCACCTGTATTCACACCCTAATCCTCAGAACCTGTGACTATGTTTCCTTTCATAACGAAAAGGACTTTGCAAATGTGACTAAGGTTATGTACATTAAAGTGAGAACATTATCATAGATCGTCCAGAGTCTAATCTAATCATATACATCTTTTAGAAGTGGCGAACCTTTCTCAACTTCAGAGAACCAAAGGAATAGCAGTATAAGAAAGACTAGGTCTACTGTTGCTAATTTGAAAATGGAGAAAGAAGGCCCATAATCAAGAACTGTAGGTGGCTTCTAGAATCTTGAAAAGGAATGGATTTATCTCTAGAGTCTTTAGAAAAAATTTGACCCTCCAGCAGTTTGATTGTAATCCATTGAGACTGGTGTTGGACCTCCAGTCTATACAACTGTAAGAGAATTATAAATTGATGTTGTTTTTGCCACCAAATGTGAAGTAATTTGTTCAGGGCATAACAGAGTATTAATACAGTTTAGAATGCTTTTACTTCATCTTTATTTTTTTAAGATTATTTATTTATTTATTTATTTATTTATTTATTTATTTATTTATTTATTCATGAGAGACACACACAGAGAGAGGCAGAGACATAAGCAGAAGGAGAAGCAGACTCCATACAGGGAGCCAGATGTGGGACTCAATTCCAGGATTCTGAGATCACACCCTGAGCTGAAGGCAAACGCTCAACCAATGAGCCACCCAGACGTCCCACTTCATCAGTATTTTTTAGACACATTTTTGGTGGCATTTGAATTCTGAGTTGGCAATTACTTTCTCTTAGTAGTTTAAAAGTCACTCCATCACCTTCTGGCTTCATAATTTCTATTTAAAATTTAATTACATTTCTTATCTGTGTAGCTCCTCCTTTGAAAATAAAGTGTCTTTTGTTCTTTAGCCTATAAGTTTTCTTCTTGTCTTTACCATTTTTTTAAACAATTATACTATCATGTGCATAGACATATTTTTCTTTATAATTATCCTGTTATGGTTTCCCTAAGCTGTGCCTTAGCATCTCTTGTTGGTTTTGAAAAATGTCAGTATCTTCTTGAAAAACATTGTGCCCCATTCTCTCTCTTTCTCTCTCTTTCTTTGGGATTCAGGATACAAATATTTGAAACATCTTTTTTGTATTCCACTGGTCTGTTATGCTCTTCCTGTATTTCACATTTTTTCTCAATGTGCCTCAAACTGGATATTTCCTACTGT
Source organism: Canis lupus familiaris (assembly GCF_011100685.1). Classification (NCBI taxonomy): domain Eukaryota; kingdom Metazoa; phylum Chordata; class Mammalia; order Carnivora; family Canidae; genus Canis; species Canis lupus. The sequence goes on along the minus strand of NC_049224.1, from coordinate 86,980,656 downwards.
TCTATTTTCCCATTCTCTAATCTTATCTTTTATTGTGTTTAATTTTCTATTAAAAAAATCTATGAATCTCTTAATATCTGCTAACTTCTTATTTAGCACAAATTTTCTATTTGCTTTATCTCATATATTTAGTTTAATTTCTATATTTTTCATCTTTCTATTTAACTTAATTTTTATTTAACACATTAATCTTAGGTATCTTGAAGTTTTTGCTAGATAACTCTAATAACTGTTTTAACCAAGGTCTTTTTTCTATGTTTTGTGTTTATTTCTCTGTTTTTAGTCATTTGGTTGTTTTATAGAATTTATTTAATTGAATTCTACATATTACATAACAACAATTTTAAAGGTTTTGAGGATGTTATCTTTCATACAATTTATTGTTCTTTTGGTTAGTGGCTTGGATATAATCATGTCACCTTAGTCAAACAAGGCCTGTTTATCAGTATTTGCCCTTGTTCTCAGATATAGCTCTTTCAGGCTCTCAAGAAAACTTGGACTGTTTTGTCCCTGAATTTCATTTTTGTTTCCCAAGTGCTTTAAAAAACTTTGATTTAGCTTTTCAAACTTAGAAATATCTCCCTGCAAATCCTGATTGCCTTGGTTGTTCTTTACTATCTTCAAATCATTGTTTTTTTCTATCTTTTTATTTCAGATTTTATAATTGGTCTGGCAAGAAATTTAGCTCTATACCAGATATTCCATTAAATTCAAAAGCAGAGTGACTAAAGGACTAAGACTACACTTTATTTCTATATGTATTAGATATTTAATTAAATCTTGGAAAATGGTAGATGTTCAATGTGAATTGGTAGAATGACTGATTAAATGAATGAATAGAATGCAATATTTAAGTTCAAAAAATAATTGGGTGTTTCAACCAATTTATACAATACTCATTAGAACTGCATTTGCTGAATTGTGTTTTGGTTTAATGCCAAATATATATACTGGTGAGCACTAAAATAAATAGTCCTATGAAAATTATTGTGTGCACATTGTTAGGTGTCTTGTCAAGGAAGCTGTTCATTGTCATAGTGGTATTCACCCTAGAACAGCACTCAGAAAACTCAGTTGACCATAATTCAAGAGTAATTGTTCTTTGCCATATTGGTTGGTTGGTCTGTTTTTATTCTGAATTCGCTATGTTTTATAACTCTCAGGTTTTGTTTTTTGTTTTTTTTTTCCATTTGGTTAGAGAAAACTTAGAAAAAAGGTTGCATTCTATCAATATTAAGTTTACCTGAGTTAATCTTTTTCCTCAATATATTTTATGGTCCTGACTTTTTTCTCCTCATAACACCTCCTTTGAATATTTTAGTTTATTTTATGTACCTTCAGTTGATATAGCATGCTGTTTTGGAACAAGATAAAGAGGATTAGTAAATTATTTGAATTCTTTCTACAATGCTTTCTACAATGTATTATTTCCTCAAAACTGTGTTTGGTCACATTTACATTGAGAAAAGGTTTTGGTAAATATAACACTTACGTGTATAATAAATACATTATACTTTAAACGGTAGAATTACACATTTCATTTAGTTATTTAATATCTAATAAACTTTGCTGCCTCTTTAATAAATGAGTAAACCAAGGCACAGAGTCAAGCTGAGAGCTTGTGAATAAAAAAGAATTCAATCCAAATGCCTTAATTCCATTATAAGTAGAAAATAATAAATAGAAGCGTTTTTGCTTCTAAAAAAACTGCTGTCTTTGTATGTTTATCCCTATTGTCTTTCCCTTTTGCTTATAGGAGTCTTGAATTAGACAGTACAAATATTTTCTTAAGTATGATAATACAATTTTCTTTTAGCTTAGTACTTACAAGTCCTTTCTTTGCTTATCACCACACTTTCTGTAAAATGAGCGCCCTCTAATTCGCCTTTCATACATTTCTGTTTAAAGGTACACCTTCAATGGATCAAACTTAATTGCATTGTGGCCCTTAGCTAGCTCAAATTCCTCAATCAATTCACCTCAGACTCATCTTCTTTTAAGACTAAACAACCCCATTTTTCTTAATCTCTTCTCATATGTTCAGTAATCCCTTCCATTCCATTTATCATTTCTGTTGCCCTATGCTCTCTCCAATTTAGCTATAATGTTCTTCAAATAAGGTCCTCTATCAGATGGGCACATGCTTAAAACTTCCTCTTCTACACTCATATTAGGCCAACTAAGAAGCTGCCCTGGTAATTTCAGCTTGCATGGTTATTATGAGCCTCAAGTCTGTGGAATGTTAAATGCAGAATTCTAAAGCAGTGGGAACAAATGATATTTCCTTATATTAATATTTTGAGGCAACATAGTATTTTGCCTAGAAAATGAGAAGGTGAGTCTTCAAAGCCAAAGAAAGTAAGTGCTTTGCTTACAGTATGAATTTTTTTTATATCCATGCTAAGAGCTATTTGCAATTTCAGGAGATAATGTTATAATTGTAAATAATTAAATATGGCTCCATTTCCCAAAATACTCAGTGACTCTTTTCAAGAGGTTATCTATCATTATCAAGGCAATGAGTCTGACATGAATTCAGGGTCTTTGAAATAATGGACCAAATTCATCATAAGATGATATTTGCTTAAAAAAAAAAACTAAATAAACAACAACCACAAAAAAAGCAAATGTTATCTAAAGAAGTTAGTCTGCAGCTCTCTGAGGCATCTCTAAAAAGAAAGAAACACTGGTGTAAGAAACATCAATTACAAAAGCCCCTGAGTGATAAACAGCTACTTCCATGCAAGGAGTAATTACTGTCTCCCGGAGCTGACCCAGAGATTCTCTGTAGGGAGTGAATGTAATAGTGTAGTTGGAGCCATATGCCATGGGCATCTCTATGCACTGATGGAGAGGACTCATTTGGGAATGAGTTGGAGGAAGTCATGTGTGTTTATGCAAAACAATCTTGCCATTCTGTTATAAAGAGCTCAAATGCTAAATTCAGATTCTTAAGGGAAAGACAGAGAGGCGAGACCAGAAGTTGGACAGAGCTGCTCACTGGTTAGATCTTGAGAGGAAGCACTCAACTGAAACAGGCATAGAGAGTATAGCTGAGCAGTCTAAAAAGCTTGGAATATTTGCTGCCAATGGTGCTGAGCATTTTAAATGTGCTTGGCAGTTCCAACACTTGGAATCCAAGAGAATAACTATCTTTGTATTGTTTAGTGGCAAGTGATATAGTACCAATTTTACTAGTTTAGAGGAAAAATGATAATGTGTTGGCCCTGGTAACTGAAAATTTTGGTCATATTCTGGCTTCAGAAACAGATGGGTCCACAGGAAATCAATGGTATCCTTAGGACTCAATCTTTAGCCATCTCTTAACTGTGTTTTTGTCTGGATTGTTTCCACTGTCAGGCAGTCTTCACTCATGAAAGCAAGATAGCTGCCAGCAGCTCCAAGGGTATATTAATATCCTATCCTTTCTGGAACCTCAGTAGAAAAAGTATGTTTCCTCCCCAGTAGTTTGAAAAGAAGTCAAGAATGAGTTTTATTGACTCAGACTGGCATGGTTCAGTTCATACGTCCATCTCTGGACCAGTTACCATAGCCAGAGGCATGTCACTCTCCCATTGGTCAGACATGAGTCACCTCTAATGCCCCACTCAAATTGCCACCATTGGAGCTAAAAGCAAGATTAGCCTCATCTCCTAAAATCTGCATGTGCTAAGAGGAACTGATTGGTGTTTCTCCAAAGAAAAATCATGGTACTGATATGAGAAGAAATGAATGAAAAAAAAAATCTGGTGTTTAATTCACTATAGACTTAAAAAGAAAAGAGGTATTCTGGGAAACCCTATAAAAAGCAGACAGTGTAATCCCTTTCCACATCTAAATCTTTAAGCATATTTCTGACTACTACAACTACCCCAGAGATGTTTAAAACGTCATTAAGGACCAAAATCTCAATCAATGTCTGATTATTTAAAGTTCACTTTTTATTACCCCACAGACATAGGGTCAGTTACTGCAGCAACCCTAGAAATCACTTGTTTTTTGTTTGCTTCCTTTCTGTTTGTTTGTTGGGGGATGGAGTATACTGTACAGGTGCCTTACAAACATTAGCCCATTTAATCAATAAAACAGTCCTGAGAAGTAGTAATATTGATAGCTATTTATATAGGAGGAAGTTTGGTCACATAAGATTAAATGAGTTACTTATGATTCCATGGCAGTTGATGTCAAAAGTGGGAAATAAGGTACGAATGTCTTGACCTTTTTTCTACCTAATGCTGATCCCACCACTCTAAGCCAGCAGTACCATTTGAAGCCCAGAAAAAGTCAATTCAAGTTTTATTGTCAAATAGAAAGCCTTTTTGCAATCACCATATACAACACTCCAAATCCTTAACTTGCAAGTGGTCGTGGCCTTAACACAACTACTTAAAGAGAACTGGAGAGTTTATTCCAAATTTTGTAGAGTTAGATTTTACCCGATTTGGCAGTCATCTCTGTTATATATAGCATGTGTTTCTGAATATGGTCAAAGGTGCTGGATAGTAGTTCAAAACCCATTTCTGCCACTATCTAGATGTATGAATTCAAATAAGGTTTTTAAAGCTGTTTTCGATTTTTCCAAAAATTAAATAGGCATGCTATTTGGACATACTTCTGATAACTATTTTGAAGAATAAATGAATTATACATGAAAACGCCTTAGAACGATAGCTTGCACACAAAATGTATTTCATATATTTGCTGTTATTGCTACTATCATTGTTGTTGAAAGTTAAGTCCCTCTCACATAATTAATTACCAAGAACCAGACAAATTAGGAATCAGAGCCTATGTGTACTGGTTAATAAAGAGATGAATATACATCAATTATTTTTAGGTGATTTTGAAAGCATTTAGTGGACCTTGATATATACGAAGTCAAATATATACATGGAATATTGATAATGAGGATCCATTCTCCAATCATCAAGAATGGATTTTCAGCAGGAAAGGAAGTTGAACAACTGTATGAACAGTCAGTCATTCAAATGCTATCAGCTCTGTGACTTTGTCTAGTTACTTAAATTCCCAAAATGTTGGATTCCTCATTCGCTCATTTGGGGTCACCGTATCTATGCCCAGTATTTATAGAGGCTTAAATTACATTATGTGATTGTTCGTGATATGTGATGGGAATACACAACATAACTTTGTCGTTCACTTGAATCCTCATGGGTGCGGGATTCTAACTTTTATAACTCTAAATTACACTCTTTCCACTAGCACTGTGTTTCTTAATCAATACAGTTATTCATATAAGTAAACTAAAGTTGTGAAAGTTTCTAACTTATTCTAAATAATGGGTTTTTTAAGCTCTTAAGTGACTCTGAAGTACATCATCATTTATCTCCTGCTGAGTACATCATTTCTTTCCTATGCAACCCATTTTAAATTTCTCTCTATTTTGGGTGCACCTTTGTCTTGTCTGGGTATTTTCCTGGGTGGAACAAGCCAAATCCTCTTCCCTAAATCTTAACATAAGCTCTGCAGTGTCTTTTATTAGCACTAGTGCCCTTTATGCTATAGAGTTGGCCAGGTCATATAATCCAAGTGGCAGGACCACTTGTATGGAGCCCAAACCTGAAAAAGAGCCCTCTTCTGCTCTGGGCCCTACTCAAATCTGTCTGCCTTTTGGGTCATCCAGGATATGGATTTCAGCAATGTTCCCAAGTGGGTACAGGTAACGATACCTATGAGATGATGCTTCTTTCATCACAGGTTGGAGATACACTCATCTGTTTTTTAGTTTGGAAGTTATATTGCATCGTGTCCCAGATCACTGGAATCTTAAAATGTTCATTGATATACATGTCCCCTGAATGTCTATCATATTTTCCTCTATTTTCTCAAGTGCATGTGTCTTACTGAGGCTTCTAATATACTTGCTCTTCTTGCTCATTCATCCCCACTAACATGATGTCATTATAGAAAGGACAAGTGGTGTGCTATTCTGAGATATGTCAAGACAGTCCAGTTTTCTTCAGTCTATATTATGACAGAACACAGAGTTTTCACACAGCTCCGGGGCAAGGCTATACATGTATACTGTTATCTCTTTATGTGAATATTTTTTATCTATCCTTTTGTTTTTTTGTTTATTTTTTGTTTTTTTTTAAATTTTTTATTTATTTATGATAGTTACAGAGAGAGAGAGAGAGGCAGAGACACAGGCAGAGGGAGAAGCAGGCTCCATGCACTGGGAGCCCGACATGGGATCCGATCCCGGGACTCCAGGATCGCGCCCTGGGCCAAAGGCAGGCGCCAAACCGCTGCGCCACCCAGGGATCCCTTATCTATCCTTTTGATAGTGAAGGAGGGTGGGAAGGAAAATAAAAATCATTCACCAGATTAATGGCTGAATACCATGTACCTGAGGCCATGTTACTTTTATTTATTTACTTATTTATTTATTTAAGTAATCTCTACACCAAGTGTGGGGCTTGAACTAATGACTGAGATCAAGAGTCTCATGTTCCTCTGACCAAGCCAGCCAGGTGCCCTTACTTGAGAAGATTTTAATCTTCTCTAGCAAATATACCACATCTGGTACTATTACTCAATTAATTGGCAGTAGCCTACTGTTATGTTTCAGAATGATTCTGAGTTTTATAAGGTATAGACTGGTAAGTTAAATGGAGGTATGATAAGATCCACTATTTTGTATTCTCTAGGTCTTTAGGTGACACCAATTTCTGCTGTTTTCCTATTTTTTTTTTTTTAGTAGCTTTTTTGGCAAGAGAGAGAGGTTCAGTTTCAGAAGCTTTACTTGGCCATCTTTACTATAATAGCACTTATTCCACAAGCAGAGGAGCCAATATGGAACATTGTAACTGAGTATGTCAATTCCAATTAAACATTCAGGGACTGGGTCATGGCCACTGGGTGGGTCATTGGACCCACTTGACACACAGTGAGCCTGGCCTGGGCCAAAATGCCATTTATTCCTTGGCTGCTGTATGCTTCAACTTCACCAGGGAAGTTGTGACACCTGGAATCCCAGGTTCCAATGTTAACTTAGATCACCTACTCTTGAAATATCTGGATATTCCCCTTTTCCTGTTGCAAATGGATGAAGGCCCCTTGGGGAAGTATAGGGGAAGCTTTATACTTGCCACACTTCTGGAATCTTCTCTCCTGAAAATCTGGCCTCTTATTTAGTCACTAGATTCTGGAGGTAGAAATTGGCTTCTATCTAGAAGCTGTGTAAGACATCATGACTTTTATAGGGTGGCTACTTTCAATCTCCTGATCATCTGATCCTAATTTCTTTTGTTAATAAAGATCATAGACTATGCTTTTGGCTATTGTTCTATTTACAATATTCATAGCTCTCTATAGGTCAGGCCCTCCTGGCTGTGATGCCAACCCTGCTGTTCATTATGATAATTATACCCCCTTGGCTTCTGAGGATTAGGCACTGCCATCTGGCTTCTTTTATTGGAGACCCTATCACTCTCAATGCTATAAGGAGCCAATTGTGTAACATCTCCAAATATCAGGACTAGTGATACTGGAGGAAAACCATTCTTCTCAGTGATGCCGACACCCTTTACTCCAGTAACCCCTCTGTCAATGTGTTAAACAGTGTTTCTGGACTGTACCATGGCACATGATCACCCAGTGGGTTTTTCAAGCTTACTTCTGTTCTAATATGCCCACTTCTTGGAGCTTCTTGAGCTCTTTTCCCAGAGTGCGCCATTAGAGTTACAGTTACTTCTACCTCACTTAATGTGCATCATAACATTCTCCAAGATTCTATGAGCCCTCCTAGTGGCATGTTGGCACAGCGTCCTCTACCCTTTGTGGTCCATTAAGTCCTGCACTCCCGAAGTCCACTCACATACAATACAGCATTTGCAGTCAGGTCAATCTGATTTCACACTCAATGTTCTTCGATCCCTTTTCCCTTTGTTAGGACAGTTTTGCACTTTTCTTGTTTATATAGATAATAAACAGTTTATTACCCTTTTTAGAACTGACTCATGTTGTTTTTTTTAACAAGAAGTCCTGATATATATGCCCCTGAATTCTTCCCAATTATGAAAAGCAAAGAATATTCACTGTCCTTGCTGATTTTTATGAATTTCTCTCACACACATATAGGAAAATATAATTAGGAGAACTTTTATTTTTATAAGATTCAATAGATTTCTCTTGACAAAGTATCTGAAATAGATTAAGTGATCAATCAGCTTGATGGATTAATAAGTGATTAAATCATAATTACCAATGATATATATGTGTGTGTATATGTATAGCTAAACTTGAAATCTATTCTGTTGATTTTGTTCACTAAGTGATACTGAGTATCTGCTGCTGTGCCTGACACATAATCCTTTCTCAACAAATATTTGTCAGTGCATGACCATTGAGAAATAATCGCTATACACTTGCATGTGTGTATGTATGTGTATGCACATTTATAGTTCTAATATGTCATTTTAATACAATTAAATGTATATTCACTTAAAAATACTCAAACTATATAGATACTTCACTGCAACCTTAATTTACTTAATTTATTTGTTTAACAAAGAGAAACTTCTATGTAATGATGACTGTGCAGGAAACATAACATTTAGTAAAAATAGAATGATTCCTACAGAGTAACCATTGTTACTATACCAGTGTTTATCCTTCCAGATATTTTATCTATTTTTAAATACATACACACACACACACACACACATTCACATGCCACATACACATTTTCTAACATACATGAAATTGTGCTTTACTTTGATTATGCATGAAGTACTTTGGGTAAAACTAGGGTGTTCCAAACTTCTTCACATCATGGCAAATGTAGAAAATAATATAATATTTATACAGCTCACAAGTATAGACTGGTTATAACCTAACCTATACTGGACATTCCCTTTTTAAAAATAACTTTGGTCACATTATACTGACTCATGAAATAGCCTTTTAATAAGCTTTTGAATCTAGTTTGCTAAATTTTAATTTCAAATTTTTGTCTGTATATTTATAGGTGTGATTAGACAGTAGTTATCTTTTATCTTTTTTTAAAAAAATCTTTTTCCAGTGTTGATATAAGGATTATCTCAGCTTTATAGAATGAGTTGAGAAGCTCTGTATTGTATCTTAAGATCTGGGATTGTTTTTACATAAGTAAGGGATTTCTTTGCTTATGATATATTGATGATTCTTACCTATAAATCTGACTAGGTTTATTACCTTTGGTGGGGAGTTAGGATGAGTTCTTGACTCTTTTGAATCTTTTTTCTATAATTTTCAGCCCGTTAAGATTATTTCCCTCTTTTTAAATCAATTTTGTCATTTGTATTTTCCAGAAAAATCATTCTTTTCAACTCACCTTTAAAATTATATTTTTTAAACATTTTTTTCTCTGTAGCTTATGTGAAGTTCCTTATTTAAAGTGATTTTTTTTTTCAATTTCTCTCTTTTCTTCTTTCCTCTAAATGAGAGGACTGGCCGAGTGCTATACTTAGTGGGCCAGATTTATGGGCAAGTTGACTTCCCTTATAGTTAGTGGGTTGATCTACCTCCTCCCCACCAACTGCCAGAAGGAGTATCTTTACTCTGCAAAGTACTTTACTGTGTCAATGCCTTTCACACTTTCAGCGTCAGGTGGACCTACCTTTCCTTTTCCTTTATTACTATTGTTATCCATTATGAAGGTATGAAATCATAACACTCTGGTTTATCAGCTCTTCCTGACACCTAGGTCAGAAACCCTCATCAGGGACACCTCTTATTTTTAGGGGAGTCATCTGCTGCAAGGGGTCACCACTACAGTATACAGTAAGAGGAGCATAACTGGACCAACTCCTCCATAGTCAAGCCTTCACACTCCCCACTGACTACTTACTCTCTTTACACTTCAGTTCTGAGCTGAGCTTTTTCCTGGTCCACAATGGCAAAAAATGCTTTTACTTCCATAGTAAGGATTTTCTCAATTCTAATTTCTTTTGTTTTTAAGATTTTACTTATTTATTTACTTGAGAGAGAGATAGAGAGAAGGAAGAGCAGAGTGGGAGGGAGGAGGAGGGAGGGGAAATGGGAAAGAATCTCATGCAGACCCCTTGCTGAGCCTGGAACTCCAGGCAGGGCTCCATCTCAGGGCCCTGAGATCATGACCTGAGCCGAAACCAAGAGTCAGAGGCTCACCAACTGAGCCTCCCAGAGGGGCCCCTCTCTGTTCTGATATCTATGTCATTCTGATTCCACATGCGTTCTGATTGCCAGAATTTTTCAAAATTTCTATTTTGCTGATGGTACCACCTCATCTCCTGCAGTCTGTTATGCATGTGTACGAGTATTACAGTGTTCACCTCAACCTCACAAATTGTAATTAATAGTCATCTTGCCATTTGGATGGGTTGAAAAAAAAAGAAACCCTTGGAAGCTAGAGGGCTGATATTTGTATAATATCTGTTTACTAAATGTTCCTATTCATGTGGAAATTATAAGTAACTTTACAGTTATGTTTATACAACTATATAATGTATAAGTCAAGAATTGTAAAGTAATTTTAAGTAGTATGCACAGCTGTCCTTTCCCTTGCTCTTTGTTGAGTCATTTCCAAAATCTTCAACAGCCGAATGTGGACCGGTTTTGAGAGGGTGATTGGAAAGCATTTCCACCACCATGCAAAAAGTTTCCAATATATGTCAGCACAGTCTGATTTTAAAGTATGTGCATCTTTCACCACCCAGATTCCCGTTCATGATAAGTGACATGTGGACTTTTAGTGCTCCCAGCACCAGGGACTGTCTCTCCTACTCAGATCGTGAGTGAAGTCCTTGCGGAATCCGGCAGCATTACTCATCTTGATTATGCCACCAGTCTCTTTGATGGGAGGCTCACCCGCTTCCTTTAAGAATAAGGATGCGATTTAAGGTTTAACTTCAAACATTTAAGGCACTTAAGGTGCCAGGTCCAATTTATTTACAGCTTCTGATCGATGTCTACTTTCTGCACGGAGCATGCATTTCAGATCAAGATTAGCTGCCTCAGTACCCTGGCCACCCATATGCACATAGGAAGTGTGCACCCTTCTCTAGGACCACCTGGTGCCAGAGTCATGTTTTGGTGCCAGATCTAAACAAACTCTTGACCTTTTTACTCTTTGTAATTTTAATAATCTAACTGAAGAACTGTTTGGACAGCATATGCAGGAATAGTGTTAAAATTGGAGCCCCTTAGGAAAATTGAATGCGTATTTGCAAACTATAAAATCTAACGTTTATTAAGGTTTTCAAAGATCCAACGCAATCTGATTTGGGGCCAATAAAGTATGTAAACCAAAGCAGTTCATGGTGATAGAAGACTATCCTCCTTTGAACAACGTTGGCTATGGTTTGTTTATGTATCTTGCTTGGTTTATAATGTTTTAATATAATCTTTTAGGAGAAAAAGCATGGTGTTTTGTGAAAGACAGGGGCCTGTGGGACACGGTTTTTAATTCTTAATGTGTCCCTGAGTTGTTTGACCTTTGCCATCTGACCTATCTGGCCATGAAATTCTGCATAATCTTTTAAGTTTCTTCTTATTTCTAAGAATCTGTTTTCTACGCTACTGATTATGTTTTTTATTTTATGATTAGGCTCAGAGAAAGTTACGAAAATTCCCATACAAGTAAATAGACAATCATAATAATGACAAAAACAAAAATTAGAATCCACAACTTCATTTTTTCCCCCTAGCAAGTCTGTAGTTATTCCAGTATTGTCTACAGGTATCTGATTTTATGGGAGTGCCATATTTAAACATTCATTATCAACTCATGCAATCAGACTTAAGTGCACCTAAGTACACCATCTGTCTTTTTCTTTCTTATATATTCCTCTGTAGTCACACACAGATATCTGCTATTCTAGTAGTGTCTGGAGCCTATTATAGCTGCACCAGTTACAGTGCAATCAGCAGAGGAGGCATTCCCTTCCAAGTCCTGATTTTCAGAATTTAACAGCACCAACATTTATAATGGCTCTACCCTTAAATGTGATACATTCACACTTTTCTACACAGGTGTGTGTTTTATTTCTTAGAGCTCCAAAGGCAATGTCTATCTTTGGGAGAACAGTTCAAAGCTTGGCCTTCTTTTTAAAAAGCCAAAGCATGACAGAAAATATTTTGCAAATCCAGGAGGCTTCTGGTCAAGCTGCACAGTCATGCAAACCATTTCAAGACTACAATTCAGGCAGAGAATGGCTGGAACATTGCCGACTCCTCCATCACTATGGTCCCTGGGGTAAGAGCTTGGTCCTTTTGATTGGGTTCCACAGCCATGTTATTTGAGCAGTGTGCCCAGTCTTGGCCCAAAGAGGCATCAGTTTATTCTCTGCAAAGCAAACCGGAACACACCTTTCAACACATCAGTGATGGCTTGATGGCAGTGGGACCCAGTTGTACAGGAGCATCAGTGATAGGTCTTGCATTTTATCAGCCTAAGCATATAAATGAATAGGACACAGGGCTAGAATTGGAGCCTCATGGAAACCAAGTAAGATCCTGAGGATGCATTTTGGAATAACCAATGACACATCATTGAAATAAAATTCCCCAAAGTATGGTGATTCTTGACATTCAGCTCTTTTACTATATATGCTTTCTTGGGAGAGTAATAGTTCTAGTAAAACTGACAAATTGTCCTTTGAAATTAGTCAGCCTTCATCTCAGGTCCTACCCCCTGTGTGATTTTAAGCAGGCTGCTTAAACTTCCTTAGCCCTGGTTGCCTCATAGGTGGTGTGGAGATCACAAAACCTATTGTTCTAATTATTGGGAAGATTAACAAAAGCACAGTGTGCCAAGGTTATATGGTTAACTCCGAATAAATGAGAGAGGACAAAGTAATACTATATAGCGTTAGCTATATGCTAGGCTCTATTCAAATAACTTTCATGTGTTCTATCAGTCCTCATAACAACCAAGAGATAGATACTATTAGTATCTCTGTGATATAGATGGGAGATTTTCAGAGAGATCAAGTAACTTATCTAACTAAGTACATTCAGCTGGTTCTCAATGGCATCAATATTTGGGCCCAGAGGGATGCCTGGGTGGCTCAGTGGTTGAGCATCTGCCTTTGGCTCAGGGAGTGATCCCGGAGTCCTGGGATCGAGTCCCACATCGGGCTCCCCAAATGGAGCCTGCTTCTCCCTCTGCCTGTGTCTCTGCCTCTCTCTCTCTCTCTCTCTCTCTGTCTCATGAATAAATAAATAAAATATTTAGAAAAAAATTGGGGCCTAGGAAATCTGACTCTCTCTGGTCCCTCCCCCCACCCCAGCCCATGCTGTCATCAACTAACGTTGTATTGCCTCGAAGAAAGCTAAGCAGTCGACCACTCACATTGTCCCGTGCACAAGTATGCTGAAAAATATATCATTTACTATGCCTACTTGTCCACAGTTCTATAGGGGTCACATTGTCTCTTTTGGTCACAGCTGGTTGAACTACTGGATGATCGGACTCAAGAATTGTCCATCCAGAAATAGGCCAGCAAATGATGATTTGGTCAAATGCAAAAAGTGAGACAGTAAGTTTTTTTTTTTTTTTCATTAAGTTGTCTGAATGAAGAAGTGGAGAGAGAATTCATCATTGAGCAATGGGAATAAGAGTTGAGACAAGAGGCCAGCTGAGATTAGTGGTGGTAATATCAATTTTATTAGCCCACATTGGAATGCATCATGATATTTTAAGTACCAAAACACTAGTCATTTTTTCTATGATATCATTGTTTCACCATTAAAAAAAATAATCTGAATCATTTAAAACTTGAGAGGTACACAGAGAGGTTAATGGAACCAAGTGGTAGTCTGAAAGTGTTCTAGTTATATTCCTCACTTATTTAAAATTCTTCCCAGGTATTTTGTTGATGTTTTTTATTTTTCTTTCTGAGGTAAACATCTTTCTTCATGTTTATTAATCATTTTCATACACACCAGGATCTATTTGAGTCCATAGTAAATTCTGGAGACTCTGATAGGGTTGGCTTAGAATGATAACAGGTGCCTTAAAGTAAATAGTAAAAGGCTGAGGTAAAAGGATGGAGAAAGACAGGGGAAAGGTAGAGAATTTCTCTCAGGCCCCACTTTCTAGCTATTTTCCTAAAGTTTAACCATCTCTTTTCTCCTGCTGCTTGGTTCCCTCTTGTTTCCCTCCTTTATCCTCATAAGACTAAATCCATTTCTTAGGATCTCATCACCGCCATTCTTTCAACACTGTGAACATTGTTATTTATCTTAATGAGAGCCATATTTCTCAACCACACTCCCTGGCCAAAAGGCCAGAATAACCTTAGTTTCCTTTAGGTGGAACAGAATCTGATACAAAGTAGAGGCATCATTGCTCAATGCAGTAGCCTCCAACCATATCTGGCTACCAAGCACTCAAAATGTGGTTAGTCAAAAGCAAGATCTACCATAAGTGTAAAGCACATCCTGGATTCAAGAACTTAGTACAAGTAAAATGATAAAAGATACCTTAATGTCTTTACATTGATTACCAGCTGAAAAAAATATTTTGGAATATTTGTTTCAATAAAATATAGTATTAATGTTAATTTCACATGTTTTTCTCTACTTTTTAAAATATGGTTGCTAGAAAATTTGAAATTGTATATGTGGCTTGCATTATATTTATGTTGGGTTGCACTCATGTAGAAGCTGATAGCAATCACATTTTTATTTGTATTAAAATACTGGAATTAATACTGGTGTTAATAAAGGTATTTTAAAATTACACAAAAAATAAGCAGCAAAATGTTGATATGGTCTTTTTGCTTTATAGCAATTTCTAACAGTGAGGAATTATATGCAAATCAAAATTGTGAGAAATGAGTCAGCAGAAACTCTGAAGAAAGGAAAATTTACAGAAGTAGTAGAGGATCAAGAACCCAAGCTGCCTGAAGTTCCATAAAAAATAGATGTCAAAATAGAGATGAGCTGCGAAGAGGGGAATGAGTGACAACACTGCCTCCTGGACAAAGGGTGGACTTCCTCAACTCCAGCACTTGAGGTCCTCACCTTGGATCTGGGGCCATCCTTCAGTTCCTGTTCTTTACAAGGATATGGATGTGTTACTTCACAGAAACCCTTCTACTTCTAGAGGCAAACTTTTCTTGTTGTTATTAAACACCTTCAACATACAAAGCACCTTTCTTTTGCTAGGGACAAACCAAGCAGGTCTCTGCTTATAGTTTGAGGGAAAGAAACCAGTATTAAAGAAATAATCAGTATTAAATAACTATGAAACAATAACCAAGCAAGAAAATTTGATGCAGTGAAAAGATCTCTAAAGGCTGCAAGACAGGTTGATTCCTCAGAGGGATTCTTCAGAAGATGACTTCTCCTTATTCAGGAAGTAACAGTTGAGCTGAGATGTGGAAAGTGAAAAAGAGCCAGTCTTGCAAAGAGCCTGGGATAAGGGAGAGAAAGGGAGAAACATTTTAGGAAGGAACAGCAGGTGCAATGTCCCTAACACACAAAGATTTTTAGTTTGTTGGAGAAATAATGTAATTGTGATTGGAGGGAAGAAAGGTGGTGTGAGATAAGATGAAAGAGTCAGACAAGGGACAGATCCAACAGTCATGCAAACAATTTGGATTTTATTTTGAATGCATTGGAAAGCCATTAAAGAGTTTTAAGCAGTGGAATGACATGGCCAGTTAGGAATATCCTATGGTGGTCCAAGCCAGGTGTGATAGAAGCTTGGCTTTGAATAATCCCTGATTATTTTGAATCAACATAATATAGGATTGTGCCATTTCAATGGGGGTTTATTGAATTTACTGAGAAACAGTAATATTCAGGCAGTTTTAAAAATTTTCAATTCTATTTTTATTAATTATGTAAGTTATATACAGTTTTGAAACAAATTTTGAAAAAAAAGTTAGCACACGCGCACAAAAACCATCCATGCTACCATCACTCAGATAGGCATGGCTAACATCTTCAAGTGCATCCTACCATCCATTTATAACTTTAGCTGTTTGTGTGGACACAGAAATGGAATTATATGTTATACATCTTCAGAAACTTTTTTTACATATACTTAGAACATATTTCTGTATCATTAAATATTCTCCTACAATATCAATGACTGCATGGCCATTCAAGTGTATGGATATTTGATAATTGATCTGATACACTATACTTAAGAATTTAATTTGTTTTCAGTCTATCATTATTTTATCTTAGTGATACAATACAATGTGATGATTGCCATCCCTATAAATAAATATTTGTATTCACCCTTAATTAATTCCAAATGATAAATTCTAAATCATATAGTGCTACCACCAGTTTAAACTATTTCCACATTTTCGAGAATTTTGATTCAAGTACTATTTTCCCTCCAGACAGATTAGTTTCATACCAATGTTTGTAAAAGTATACCAGTTGCCTCCAAATTTTGGACACAATGGGTATGGTAATTTTAAAATTCCTTATCTGCTTAGTAGGAAATTAATAATATATCACTATTATTTGGTTGAAATTGCATATTATACATTTATATTTCTTTCTATCTAGTAATGTTGAATACTTTTTCAACATTACTATATTCTCTTAAAAATTGTTTATTCATATCCATTTTGCTATGGAGGTGCTCATTCAGTTTGCTTTTAAAAATGGGACACCTGGGTGGCTCAGTGATTGAGTGTCTGCCTTCCGCCCAGGGCATGATCCTGGGGACCCGGGATCGAGTCCCACATTGGGCTCCCTGCATGGAGCCTGCTTCTCCCTCTGCCTGTGTCTCTGCCTCTCTCTCTCTCTGTGTCTCTCATGAATAAATAAATAAAATCTTTTAAAATAAAAATAAAATAATTTTTTAAATAAAATAAAAATAAAATCTTTTTAAAAAATAAAATCTTTTAAAAAATAAATAATAAATAGAAACATTAAAATAAAAAGAAATAAAATAAAAAGAATAGAAACATTCTATAAATGGAATGAATAGAATAGAAACATTAAAATAAAAAGAATAAAAATAAAATTCTATTCATTCTATAAATAGAATGAATAGAATAGAAACATTAAAATAAAAAGAATAAAAAGATGGCACACCTGGGTGGCTCAGCAGTTGAGCGTCTGCCTTCGGCCCAGGGTGTGATCCTGGAGACCCGGATGAGTCCCACATCAAGCTCCCTGCATGGAGCCTGCTTCTCTCTCTGCCTGTGTCTCTGCCTCTCTCTGTGTCTCTCTTGAATATATAAATAAAATCTTAAAAAAAAGAATAAAAAGATGAAGATTGTTGTTGAGATGTTATTTCTGAATCATGAGGTTGAATCAGTAAACAAATCCTATTACTTAATAGCACAATCAATGCCCAGATATCCCTGAACACGTACGTGGTTAACACCAGACCCTGGGAAGATTTCAAGAAAACCTACCTAACAAGTAAATGTTCAACACAAACTTTCCTTCTATTCAATCATGTTTGCTGAAAATGTTCTCAGAAGTTTCTAAAGATTCCAAATTACCATTTATGTCATATTTCACATACTTTTATTTATAGGAGGCTCTACTTAGAACATTATGTACATTATGTACTCAACTTGCTGAAGGTTCTGATCTCCCCAAAAAACAGACCAAAGTAAAATGCTATGAGTTGGAAAAAATCAAGTACCCAGTGAGAAATAGATACATATTTTCCCCTGTGAAAAACCACATAGGCTCAGTTTTAGGCGTGGAAATTTCAAACTGGTTATTTTTCTATCTAAATAAATGATGCCAAGAAACTTTCTAGAAATTTTTCTATGGGTCAGATTTTGAAATCATATCTTGTTTCTCAGCCATTTGGTATTTCTCACTTAAAACACATTGTTTCATCTAAGATATCAATGTTAGCACTTTGGGCTCCAAATAGAGGATGTTGACTTCATCTGAGTGCATTCATTACTCCAACGAAGTTTCATAATTGATTTTGGGCAAGAGTTAGCAGGGATCAGTTGAAATGTTAGAAAAGCCAAAAGATTTGGATTTATGTCCTGGCTTCTTCAGCTTTTGACTGTGCCCTTGGGTGAGCCTCTTAAACAAAGCCTCAGTTTATTTTTCTATATAAACCGTATTTATTCTAGAAGTTATTTTATGGATCAAGAAAGGTGAACAGACTAAAAAAGTCTGAAGTTTTATATAAATACAGGATAGTACAGAGCTGGAGTCACAAACTCATGCATCTTCAAGGGCTAGGTGGGCCTCTATCTGCATGAGGTACCTACTAGGCCTGTGGGTGGCTCCAGGATCTACTCTAGGATTGCTGCCATTATGGCAATAGAAGCCCAGTACTGTCTGACATTTCAATTTTTCTTTCAAAAGAAAATCTATACATCTTTTTTTTTTGGGGGGGGGATTTCCATCTTTAAGTATTGATAGCTAATTAAAATATAGTTCAAAACAATTTTGTTGGCCAAATAAATCATATCCATAGGCCAAACTAGTCAGTCTACAAATGGTTTTATTGCCTCTAATTTACATGGTTGCTAACACCACCACCCCCAACCTCCATGTTGGCATCTTTAGTTAAGAGTATTTATTGTACTGATTGTATCAAATATAGTCCAATCTTGTAGTAACCAATTATTTGTAATTATTTCCACGATGAGGGTTTTTCTCTTCAGGTGGCCAATTACTTCCTATCAAATTATCACTGAAAACCATTATTTTAATTTCCATTTGTAGACATCTCAAGACTTTATTTTCCATTTGGTACAAGTAAATGAAAAGGAAATAACAGCCAATGCAATTAGGACTGTGATCTTATCTGTCTGGATTGATTAGAAGTCCTTACTCTCATCATGCACTCTTTATTAATGTTGTTTATTAAAATCTAGTTTCAGATTTAGTGATTTTTTAAGGATTTCATTTATTTTATCTTTTTATTTTATAAGATGGCAGGGGATGCAGGCTAGGGAAAAGGAGAGGGACCTAGTTACCAAAGGGACCCAGTTTTCCTATAAATTGGCTTCACCACACTGATCTCTGTGAAAACCTTTCTCCATTTATCAAAACTCTGTCTCTGGTGAATTTCAGTGAATTACGATGGAGTGTTGCTAATTCATACTAATGACAGGGATACCCAGTGCAGATTATTGAATTCTGAGAATTAGCAAGTGAGCACAAAAAAGGGGGGATGACAATAAATTGAGGCCACTGCATCACAAAAATGTCCTTTGTTCACTTGTTTTCTTAATTATAAGCTAGCTTTTAATTAATTAGGTTAATGTATCATTGCTACTAGTGCAAATTATGTCCCTAGAGCTTTCCGACATTAAATATTAGTTAAAAATCAGGTGCAAGTTTATTTGGCAGTGAGTTGAAATAAAGCATTGACAAAAGAGCAAGGCGAGATTTAGATTGGTACTAAATTCACTAAATTTCCACTTAATATAATATTCTTTTTTTCAACATTGGCATCAGTAGTTGGTATTAAATATGATTCTCAATTATCACCCAAGAAAATAGACCAGTATTCCAGGGAAGGGCTATCCACTGTTGAACACTTACCTGCTTAAAGTAATGGCAACTAGATGTTCGTAAGAGTTGGCACGGTTGCTGCTCTTCCAGGTGTTCCCACAAATACCTTAGGGCGAAATTAACTCTCTTCCCCCTCTATTTTTTTTGGAAGACAAAGGAAGAATGATGGAGTAGAATGTACTTAAAAATATAATTAACTTTGAGACAAATGTTAAGCATCAGAAAGCTTCATATTTTATTTATTTATTTTTAAGTTTATCTGAGTAATCTCTACAACCAACGTGAGGGTGAGGCTTGAACTCAAAACCCTGAGATCAAGAGCCAGCCAGGTGCCTCAAGGAGCTCCTTATTTTATAGGTAACAAAAATTCACTTCAGAGAGGCAGAGCAAGGATGAAGTCCCGTAGAGGAAGATGAGTTTCATGTTCTCTTCAATATACCTCCTGGATGCTGAAAGATGCCTCATACTCCTACTCACATTTTGTTACTTATTCTTTAATTCTTTCAATGAATGGGCTGTAAGACAGTATGAACCAGGGTTGAATTTGTTTCCTGCTAACACTGTGCCTGGCACCACATAGTGGAGTTTATAAGCAAATAACAAGCACTCAGCAAGCATACATTAAGTGACAGTGCTTATAGTGCTCACCACGTGAAGTCCCAGAATCTCAGGAGACAGAGCTATGGATCTTTCCTCCAGGGAGCTCACAGTCTTGAGAGGGAAAGGAAAAACAAGCAAATCAATACTGTAGGATGTTTCTATGACGGAGTATAAACTCAGATTTGCCCTAAAAGCACAGAGTAGGAGAAACTAACCCAAGATAGTAAGTCTGGAAAGTCCCCTCATGGGAAATGGTTGAGTTCAACTTTGAAGAATCGCAGTTAGCGAACTGGAGAAGATTACAAAAACGCTTAGGGAACTTCACCCAGTTCATGTGTGGTGGGGCTAGAAAAGAATCTACAGGATTCATAAAGGACCTGGTATGCCATGTGAGCTGTTTACATTTTATTTGGTTGTCTTCAGGGGCAGTACCAAAGATGGACCAAAGAGACAAGACTAGGGACAACAAGCTCAATGAGAAGATGTGCAAGGGTCCATCTGATACCTGACAAGGGCCCCCTGAGATCTGTTATGGCTACCCTAGCATATTTCCTCCCCTAGTGGTACATAGATTTCTGGAAGAGTACGCTTCCTCCCATTGTTAGCCTGCAGTTGGAATGAAATGACTTCATTCTTTCATGTTCTGTCTCCCTTTCTGACGGCACTGAGGTGGGCACTTGATGGGATGAGCACTGGGTGTTATTCTGTATGTTGACAAATTGAACACCAATAAAAATAAATTTATTTAAAAAAAAAAGAAATGACTTCATTCTCAGCTTCAAGGGTGATTCTCAATGAATTTAAGCTCATCAGCAAACCCCACTCACTTGGCCATAGTAATTGGATTGAGACTGGACATGCGACTCGAGGTCTGAAAATGAGACCAGAGATATCTGGGCTGGGGCTTTTGGAAGAAAATCTGGGACACCTGGGTGCCTCAGTAGTTGAGCACCTGCCTTCAGGTCAGGGAATGATCCTGGGGTCTGGGATCGAGGCCCACATCGGGATCCCCGCAGGAAGCTTGCTTCTCCCTCTGCCTGTGTCTCTGCCTCTCTCTCTCTCTCTCTCTCTCTCTGTATCTCTTATGAATAAATAAATAAAATACTTGAAAAAAGTAAGCAAACCTCCTTTGCTCTTCTGGGAGAACTGTTGAGAGTTGTAGTCTCTATTCTGGAACAGGAAACATGTAGTCTGGACACTACTGGCTGCCATATTATAAACAGAAAAAAATCAACTGTTAGATTAAGCTAATACTATATAAAGCAAAAATAGAGAAGTATGCATAGCCAACCTTACTTTAAGCCTATTATAACTTGAGGTCTTTGAGTTATGTAGAATTATGAATTATTTTTAATAATCTATGTTATTTAAATGTTTTTTTTTTCTAAATTGGACATTCCTGTTCCTAAAAGTATCTTAACTGCTAAAAACTTGGCTGTAGCACTGACAGTCTGGATAAAGGTAAAAAATTAGATGACCTCTTCCAGTTTCTTCATTCTTATGATTCTCTCTCACTTTTTGTTTATTAAGAAAATATGAAGCCTGCAAACAGCAGGCTGATGACTGAATTAAAATGGCAAAAACATCACAAGAGTCAAATGACTCCTCCACAGCCCCCTGACAGCTTTTCTCCCTTCCTCTCTCCCAGCCTGCCTGTCTTTGGCTGCCAAGAATTTGCTGTTTGCTTCTCACTTCCCTCATCCAATCCACACTGAGAAGATAACGTGCCCAGCTAGCTCCAGAACAGAAAGCTGAATGTTGGCACACATTTCGCCTTGAATGAAAATAACCTACCCGTTCCGAGTGGCCTCTGCTCTCCAGGGCTGAGACTGCATTGGGTTCAGTGCTGAGTTCTTCAGCCTTCTGGTCCTGGGATTTCAACTAATGGCTTTGGGGTTTTGCACAAGCCACATGCGCCTGGCTTTAATGTTGCCACCGTGGATAAGAGCTTGTCATGTTGTATAATATTACATAGTTACTCTGAAGGAGCTTTCTGGCTAAGTGACAGCATTTGACATGTCTCTAATATTGACAGTAGTGGTGACTTTCAAGTGTTCTATTTACTTCAGGTAGAAAGGGAGCAGAGATTTTTAAATAAAATAAACATGCGCAAAGGAACCTTCTGGTTTAGTGTAGTAAAAATGCCAAGGGAGTCTGAATACTGGCTCTGCTCTTTTCTAGCCATGGACCATTGGGCAAGTTTAGACTCAGTTTGCCACTGTAGAATGGAAATAATGGCCCTACCTACCTTTAAGCATCATAATTATATTATCCAATGTGTCTAAGTGTCTTGTGTGATGCCTGAATCATTATAGACAATCATGGTACATGTATTAATTGGAATTCCTGCAATGCCCATAAACTTTCCTAAGAAACAGTCACAGTCAAGGCCTTAATTCCGAAACTCCTTAGACAACATTCTTTTCTACGATAAGGCTTAGCTTCCTTGGTCACAGATGATGACACCACAGGTAGCAAAACCCAATATAGGTGACCCATGAGGTGAGCAAGAAATTATAACCTGTCATGGTGCCTAAATATGACCTGCTTCCAAGAGTTTAATGGACTCTTGCTTGAGTTCTAAAAGAATTAGGGAGTCAATAACAAAGATTGAAACTGAAAGGATTTACAGACAGAAGCCATGGTATAAGACCGAAACATGAAGGGTCATGGAGGTTATGAGAAAAGAGACTACAGGCCAAGTGGCAAAATTCAGACAGATTTATAGACAGAAAGAATAAATGGGTCTATGGTGAGAGAAGCAGATAAACCCAGAAAGAAACTAACGTATTCGGAGCAGCTGAATTACATGAACGGCAAAGCATAAATTTGAGACCAACAAAACTTTCTGCTGAGGACCTTGCAACTTTTGGCAGATCATCTGGAGGTAGGATGGTCAAGGAGGAGGCCATACAATAGAATTGTTAACCATTCGGCTCTGGGATCAGAGTAGGTGGGCTCAAATTCTGGCTCTGTCACTAACTACCTGTGGGGTTTAGGCAAGTTATTTAACCTCTCTACCTCCATTTCATCTTCTCTAACATGGGGAAACATGGGGCCTACCTTTAGAGCCATTATGAGGATTAACTACATGTGAAGCCTTAATGCATTACTGGCACATAGTCATTTTTCAATAAATAAATATTAGACATTATTAGCTTTCATCAACTATGCCTCAGTAGTCATAAAACTGACATATAAGCAGCTCCTCAGCTCCAGTATAACTCTTGTTTCCCTTATGTACAAATGTATCTTATAATTAACATCACTGCCAATCAAAAGAGCCTAATTAAATAAATATCTATTATCAGTTTTATTTGAAGAACAAGATATACAAGGACAAAAAAGGAGATTAAATGTTAAATGCAATAACAGTAATGGTTACCTTTTTTGTGTTCCAACAATTTTTTGCAATTCACTCATTTATATATTTATTCATTCATTTTTCAAAGATGTATTGAATTTCTACAATGTTGGAAATTCAATTAAAAAAAAATGCAGCCCTGTACTGATAGAGTTATAAGACCCTGTGGCATTAAGCAAATAGTGATGGAGGATCATGGGGTTTTTTGTTTTGTTTTGTTTTGTTTTGTTTTGTTTTGTTTTGTTTTGTTTTGAGGATCATTTTAAAACTGAAATCTGAAGGTGAAAAATCTGCTCACTTGCTTGCCTCATTTAGATGGGGACTCACAAGTCATCTTTTCAGAGAGTTCTTGTGTAAGCAACTGTATTAGTGAAAATAAAGTAGGTAATATGAGTGGTTAACAAACTAACACTTTATCACTGGCTTACCAAAAAAAAAACACATATTTTTTTCATCACATTATGTGTCCAGAGCGGGTTGGTCAAGTGTCTGTACCCCACACAATCACTGCCGGAGCCAGGTTGATGAAGACTCTGCCATCTTTTATCAGCATTATCTGGAGCATAGAGCCTCCCATGGCCTCAGTGGCAAAGGAAGAATGGCCAATAGAGAATGTACAGCCTCTCTGAAATGTCCTTAGTGGAAATAACCACATCATTTTCACTATTAGCCTATTGGTCCAAACAAGTAGGTGGGCCAGACTAACTGCAAGGGGCTGGAAAGCCTTCTCAGATACTAAGGAACACAGAGAACTAGTAATCTGTACCAGACCACCTCATTCATATTATAGCTCCAACCCTAATCCTCCCTATCCCCTTCCTTGATTTACTTCTTTTTAGTCTTTATCACCATGTCATACTATCTCTCTTCACTTGAATGTTAGCCTTAAGAAGAAAAGCATTCTTGTTTATCTTGTATGTGGATACATCCCTAGCATCTAGAACAATGTTTGTCACAAAGAAGGCGCTCAATAAATATCTGTTACATAAATGAATAAATGAATGTCATTGGTTGTAAAAAGTAGTGATAATAAGTGGTAATGAGCATTTAAAAAAAAAACAAACTTGAGATAGGAAGGAACTTGTCTTGATCAAAAGAAAATGATAAAGTGAAGACAATAGAACTCCTCTGGTCACTCCCTGTGGTGGGATATGATCAGCCAATGAGTAACTCTCAGAATCTGAGGATCTCAGTAGTTCCAGGTTTTGTATTTTCTTCTAATCATGAGTCCTACCATAGTCTTAGTCTTCCTGAGAGAAATGAAAAGGAAGTGTACTGGGGAAATAATGGAAAGCAAAGATGAAAAATCTGGGTTACAGTTTCAGCTGCCACTCACTAGCCAGGACTTTGATCAAGTCACTTCACCTTTCCATGCTTTAGTTGCTATATATCTTTAATGGGGGATGATACTCTTTCTATCTTCTACTTGAGAGACCATCTACTAAGAAACACCTCTGTAACCCAACTCAATGTTATAAGGTATTCTCAGAACAGCAACTTACTTCTCAGACAAACCTGCCAGGAGAACCTGATTAGCAGTCAGGCCCACCCTCTTAACTTCTTGCTACACACTACATGGATCTGCAAACTGAGAGGCAGAAAGATGGATTTACCAAATAGTGGGGAGTTCACATTGCATATTTAAATCCCAAATCCATTATTTTTTCCTCCACACCACAAAGCATTTCTAAAATGTAAATATATATTAATGTTGTGATCTGGGCTCTGAAGGGAATATGTTCCCTTTTTCAAACTCCATTATCCTGTTGGATATATCAAGACGGAAAACTTAGTCTCGGTACATGTCATGGGGCCCAGGAGTAGCCCCATGTCAACAAAACAAAAGGAGGCTCTACAACTTGTCACTGCAGGGAAACCAATATAGGAAGATACTGCAGTAGATCATGCCCCATGTAGATGGTGAAGCGTAGTGAGGGAAGATTTTAAAGGGAATGCTTGGGGTGGCCATTTTTACCCTCAACTCTAAGTGGCAAAGCAACAGGGTGTAGGAAACCATCGTATTAGGAGATGGTCCTACCTGGCTCTAAGGGCACATTCTATCTTAAAGAAATGGAATTGCTGGGCTATGGGAACTGAAGCAATTTCTAGGAATGAAGCCTCAAGAGGCCAGTGTAGACTGTGTGCTGCCCAAGGTGGATCCATCTTGGTCAGCCCCATCTTGCCAATGAAAGTCACAATAGATTCTATAATCATACTACAGAGGTTAAGGAGCAGTCATATTTGGAGAATGGGGAAACTTTATATCAGCCAAAGGTTAGCTAGACAGGGGAGACAGGAGTCTACTTGATCTTCCCATCACCCCACAGACAGGTCAGAACCAGGACGTGGCTGTACATGTCACACAGATCTGCCTTCCAGGGAAGGGACTATGCCCCACTCCTCACTCGTCATTTTTATGGCAAGTATGAGAAAGCAGTCCTGTCTATGGAGAATGCACAGGCATCTTGCCACCAGATGGTCTGAATGGGGGTACCCGCTGTCTATAAGCATTGTCTGCCCCTGGAGTCTCTAGCACCATGAAAGCATGCAGTTCTTCTACTAGAAGGAAGGAGGGCCTGACCCGTAGAAGGTAAACTTGAGCGCAGTCCCTCCTCCTGCCCACAACTTTGGGGCACTGCCCCACTAGCTCATGTCCAAGCATTCAAGAGTGAGCACCCTGGATCTCTTTCTAGCAGCTCAGCTCCTCTTACCACACTGTGTCACTGGCCTGGTATCCCCCAGTGTGTTAGAGAAAAATTACTAAGCAAAAAGAATCATGCCTGGCTGAGGCAACCTCATCAATATAGATCATTAATTAAAATAAACCCTGAATCAGAGTTGTCTTTTTATTTTTAATAAACTAAATAAGATATAATTTATACTGATTTTTTTTTTGTTTCGTTCTGTTGCTACTTTTAAAAAAAATGATTCCAAGGCTGCATTCCATAAGGGCATTTCATTAACTGGTTGAATTTAAGTGACTTAATTGATGTAGTTAAGGCATTAACTCTGCTGATAAAAAATAAAATGACTCAGGGCAAACACACTGTCATATTGTTATTATTGAACACAGACTGCAAAGCACTAGCACAGGAGTTGCTGCAGAGCACACAGTTAGACACGGTCCGTGTCCCAGGGGCATGCAATCCCAGCAAGGTTGTTATATGGTATTCATTGCAATTTGATGAACTTCATTTATCTAGACAGCCACTTATTTAGGATGAATTGGAACCTACTGAATCATCTTAATTCAGAGGCTTCTACTGCACCATGGGTCTGCAGCAGCTATTAAACTTGAGAAGACTCGGTGGCCATGACACAATGAATGCATTATTCCCACAAAATTATCTGGGTGTGATGAATCATCAGCTTTATGGACAGGTGTTGGGTGCTACCCACTATCATCCTTCTACCACCTTAGGTTTTTAAGTATGATACCAGTGCTACAGTCACTGTTACTCATCTTCTCCAATAAAGAAGTTATTTGTCACAGATGACGCTATTTCCCCAATAGCACAATCATTCAATTCTTGGGGAAAAAAAAAATCACACAGCCTGAAACCCTGATACAAGATGAGGGTTCCCCTAGGCACTGAGTTCTCTGAAGCGATGAGTTAATGAGGAGAGAACAGTTCTCTCTGTAACAGATCTAGCCATTTTATGGCATTCTATTACCAATTGGGGGTAGGAGCTCCCATACCCTATACTGGGAGGATTGATTTGATTTATTTACAAAGCCAAGGGAGGAAACATACAAATAAAGACTTAGGTGTAGAGTGAATCCAATCACCAAACACTTGTACATTCTGTTTGTAGACTGAGGGCTGTTCGCAGACATGTGGTATGTAAGGCTTGAAAAAAAAAAAAAAAAAAAAAAAAAACTTAGGGTGTCACTTTCCAAATTTTTGGCCACTTTCTAAATTCAGTACCGGAGGCTTTCATAACCTCCAGACCAAATTTATGTTATCATTGATGGGAAAGCTGAAATTTGAAAACTAAAAGCTAAATAGTAGGAACTTACTCTAAAATTCACAGCAACTTTTAATCTTCTCAGACTCAAAACACACTAAGGGCATTGTGTCATCCAGAGAACAAATATACATGTCATACATTATCACATACAAAACATGGACAATTTATTATATATAATAAATGCATGGTTTATATATCATATATGATTATATATATGAATAAATCATACAGCTATGTAAGGAATATTCCTTATTTTAAGGAATTGGCTCACATCACTGGCTGAGGGCATTGCTGGCAAGTCTGAAATTGGTAGGGCAGGCTGGCAGGCTAGACACTCGGGCAAGATTTGAAGTAAAATTCTTCTTTGTCTGGGAAACTTGTTTTTGCTCTTCTGTCTTCCATGGACTGGATGAGGCCCACTCACATTTGGCTGTTCCCTCTGGATAGGCGATGTTAATCACATCTGCAGGATGTCTCCACAGCAACATTTAAATGAGTGTATGACTGAATAACTGAGCTCTGTAACCGAGCCAAGGTGACTCGTAAAATGTAACCCAGTCGTGGGTATCAACTCTATTTGTCAATATTTATGCTGTGAACTTCATCAAACAATATTTATTAAGTTGGCACATTCAAAACTAATAGGATCTGTTCAATAAAAAAGGATCATCTCACTTTTTTCATATTACTGCTTAAATCAAAAGCTATTTGGATCCGAAACACATTGTACTTTTTTGTGCCAATGTCAATTATTTTGCTCACAGAGTATTTCTTATGTTTTGTAAACCAGGTGTTGGCAAATGATGGCCCTCAGTAAACTCCGACCCCACTGCCTGTTTTTGCGGGGCCCATGAGCTAAGGAGGTTTTTACATTTTTTACATGATTACATCATGAATAATTATATAAGGAATTACATACTCAAAAATGGTTAAAACGATAAACTTCATGTTATTTGTTATTACAACACACAGACACAACTTATGTAGGAACCTACATAATATCCAGAATATTGCCTCTTGACCCTCAAACTCCACAGTTTGTGACATCGACTCTCAAAAGTTTTCCGCCCTTGTTATAAATCAAATACTTTCTCATTGAGGAAAATCCTAATACCCACCCGGTTATGTGGACATGACAGTAATGAGTTTCTTTGGTCCATCTCACAATATCATAATTCCCTAAGAAGCATTAAAATAGCTTTGTTTGTGTTTTACTTAAAATCCTGTCTTTAGGGGCAGCCCGGGTGGCTCAGCGGTTTAGCCCTGCCTTCAGCCCAGGGTGTGATCCTGGAGACCCGGGATCTAGTCCCACGTCGGGCTCCCTGCATGGAGCCTGCTTCTCCCTCTGCTTGTGTCTCTGACTCTCTCTCTCTCTGTGTCTCTATGAATAAATAAATAAAATATTTAAAAAAAAACATTAAAAAAATCTTGTCTTTTTAAGTAGACTTACAAAAATATATTTGGAGCTCTGGTGTTTAATGAAAGAAGCCTCATTTAAAGCTAGAAAAAGCAAGAAGGCAGCAGACTTCTAAGGCCTGCACGGTCTGGTCTTTGGCCCTCTCCTTCAGTCTCGCCTCTTATTGACTTCTCCACTCCTCACTCCACTGCAGCTACACTGACCTTTTCTCTGTTTCTTGAACACTCCTACTGGCTTCCGACCTCCAGCCTTTTTCCTTACTCTTCCCTGTTGGCCTGGGGCACAATTCTCACAGAGCTTCACGTGGCTGCTTTCTTCACATCCATCAATTCAAATGGGACTCACTCAGGCTGACTATCCCCTGCTCACCCTCCCATCCCACACACCTATCCATCTCTCCATCTTACCATCCTATTTTAATTTGTATGTAGTGCTGTCTGGAACTATTTGTAAACTCATTAATCATCTTTCAACAGTAAACGGCAGCTCTAAACAAGCAAGGATCTTGCTTATCTTGTGCATGGCTGTATCCCACTCTCTAGAACATTCCATGGCCATAGAAGATATTCAATTAGTATTTATGAAGTAAGAGAGAACTCAGGCCAAACTGGATTATTGTGTTTTGTCCCTAGTGATTAGTCTTCCAATTAAGTCACCACTGGGTTAAGAGTAGCTTGGAAATCATTTAACCTGATCATTCATTCACTCATTTAATTAAAAGCACTGAGAACCCAACTCAAGCGAAGTACTAGGTGCTGCAGATAGAACAGTAAAGAGGGAAGATGGGTCCTTGCACTCAGGAAAATCACAAAATGATACACTAGGAACAGAGATGTTCAGGATGCCATACTCCAGTATGATTATAAAATATACTTTGAGGGGCACCTGGGTGGCTCAGTTGGTGAAGCATCTGCCTTCGGCTCAGGTCATGATCCCAGGGTCCTGAGATCGAGCCCCACATGTGTTCCTTGTTCAACAAGAAGCCCGCTTCTCCCTCTCTCTCTGCCTCTTTCCAGATTCTGCTGTCTCTCTCTCAAATAAATAAAATCTTAAAACAATAAAATACACTTTTAATAGTTACTGAATATGTTTTTCCTTACCTCAAATACTTTCTCAAACTACTTTGAATCATTATTTTCCTGTGTTAATACATCTGAGCATTCATAGTGGTTCCATGCTTACGTATGGCTTTGACGTTGTATCAGTGTTACCTCTAAGGAATTATTATCAAGATTTAAGCAAAAAATTAAGGACAGAAAAAAATTACCTTGTGTGCAATAAAACACAATATAGAAAGGAATTAGTTCTAAAATATTGATCTTCTGACTTCACGCCTATCGGTTGCATGTCAGAGATGGAAAATTTCCACCTAAAGATACACATGGTGCTCCTTCAGTGGTTCGAATTTCTGACTTTTATTTTTTTTTATTTTTATTTTTATTTTTTTTTATGATAAGCACACAGTGAGAGAGAGAGAGGCAGAGACACAGGCAGAGGGAGAAGCAGGCTCCATGCACCAGGAGCCTGATGTGGGATTCGATCCTGGATCTCCAGGATCACACCCTGGGCCAAAGGCAGGCGCCAAACCGCTGCACCACCCAGGGATCCCCAATTTCTGACTTGCAAATACAACAGCTCATTTTTCACCAGAAAGAAAATACTTAATATGCCTACATTCACTTCCTCCTTTTCATGCTTCTTTTAAGAGCTGACTTTGTAGTTTAAGCATGGCCAGGTCCCAATTGTGGTTTTTATTTTCTCATTTTTGTTTAAATTTTTTAAAAATAATTTATTTATTTATTTATTTATTTATTTATTTATTTATTTATTTGAAAGAGAGAGAGAGAACTCAAGCAGGAGGAGCAGCAGAGAGAGGATAGCAGTAGAGCAGGGAGCCCGATGTTGTGCTTGGTCCCAGGACCCCCGGATCATGACCTGAGATGAAGGCAGATGCTTAACTGACTTAGTCACCCAAGTGCCCCCAGTTGTGATTTTTAAAACCTCAGGTGACCTCCCAAGCCCATGCTCCTTGTCCTAAGAGGAAGGGCCAACAGCAAAACCTGGCAAAGAATCCAGTAACACCTCAGAACAAGAATGAAAAAGAGAAATAGGGCCACTGGATCTGCATGTTGTGCTTCATGTTTTGGTTTGCTTCTTGGAGAATATTCTATTTTTAAGTCGATCAGCACAAGTTTATTAAATTGCAAAACAACAACAACAACAACAACAAATCAGGTCCTACCTGATAAATCTTTCTTTATGCTCCTGCCAATATCGGGATGGGTGTCTCATGACCTTGTTTCTTGGAATGTAACCTTCTAAATACACACACAGGCACATGTGCAAGTTAAAGGGGGATTTGAAGGCTTTTCTCTAGTTTACTTCTGAGTAAATTGGTTTAAAAAAAATTGCATTCCAATCAGCCTTTAACATAAAATGGAGAAAAGTTTTGTCTTCCTTTTTTATATATGTATATATATATATAATATATATATAATACACATATATAAAATACATTTTTTTCCTCCTGTCAAGAGTGAAAGTGACAGATGGGTATCCAGAACTGCCACAGAACTAAAAAGCAGGAAACCTGCCTGGGCTGTATCTCAAATCATCTTCAACCTTGAAGAAGAGATTTCGCTTCTGTGATCCTCAGTTGCCTTATCTGTAAAAAGAATGCACTTTATTATCCGTCTCTGATCTGCTCACCTCCAGCTCTAGATTCCACCACGACATTTAGTTTGTAAAACACACGGAGCCTTGTCGTATTAGGGTAAGCATAGCCAATTTAAAGCAAGGAGGATGCAGAATGCTTTGGAATTTCAGGACTGACGCTGGTTTACATATGTCAAAACATACAAAATTGCACACTTTAAATGTGTTCTATGTTAACTCTACCTTAACGAAGCTCTGATTTCTTTTTAAAGAAAGAATGACACTTTAGCCCACTATCTAAAAATAATTAACAGCATTTTGGAGGGAGAAATAAAAATGACATGCTTTCACATGGGTATTATTTTAAACAACTGCTCAGACAAGTAAAAAAACAAACAAAAAATGTGTCCTTTAGCAGTCACTCTTAACTGCCCTGAGTAGCCTTGTCTACACAAATAAAATGCTTTGAGACAAAGCTCCTATTAGTTGAATTTTGTTGACTTGGTTTTTTTGTACACCCTCTTGAATTCAGCGGACAGATAGTTATGCATCATTTTCAAACTACCCAGTTGTTGGCTCTCTACCTCCCAGTCCCCCCACCTGATGGGAGCTGGGGTGCAGAGATTCTCCTACAAGCCGGGTGAGCAGAAGACGGCAGGTCTATTTACCTGCCAGGAGAGGCCTGGAACAAGCACCCCACTTAGCTGTATTGCCGCAAAGCAAAAACAACTCGTTAAAGAGAAAACAATTCAGTCAAACTGAAACAAAACATGATTTTCTCTGAATTCAACTGTATTTCGATAGGCTGCATTCAATGAAACCAATTAACAGAGGGTCACGCGGCTCCGGGAATAATGAGAAGGGAAAACTATGGGATGGAGAGCAGGCCCAAGGAGAAGAGGAAAACAAAAGAGAAGGGGGAAATTGTAGCTTGCAGTTTCAGGATCAAAAGGCCTGCTTTCTTACA
Organism: Canis lupus familiaris; assembly: GCF_011100685.1. Lineage (NCBI taxonomy): Eukaryota > Metazoa > Chordata > Mammalia > Carnivora > Canidae > Canis > Canis lupus. The sequence continues at coordinate 86,948,220 of NC_049224.1, read as the reverse complement.
CTTTATTTTTAAAAATCCCTTCTAGAACTCCCAGGCAAAATCCATGCCAACATGCAACTCCGTGAATACAGAAAGGAAAATTGAGAGATGCCGGAGCTATGTAGATACCGAAGAACAGTCTTTGCGGAACATCAAAGAGATTAAAGCAAATTCTTTTTCTTTACCTTGAATTATTCAGAAAATTGTCTCAACGCTTCGCTTCTCATTGTGCTGTAAACAGAGCGAAAGTCAAGTGAAAAGTTGGTCCAGTGCTTTGTAATTCTCCTATGTGGCTGCACAACTCGGGCAAAAAAAAATCTGAATTACACACATTTTTGCAAATGTGTAGACCTTGTCCTGGCAAACTCCGTGAAACAGAAGATATAAGAATGGGGTGGTGTCTGCTAAGAGCACACCAATATTTTTGGACACTTTCCTCTGTCTTCCCTGCATACCTGGGGAGGTTTCTGCTTTCATTGACACTTAGATGTCGTTGCCTCCTAGACACTGAAATGACATTTGAAGCGGCACGTCTGCATCTTAAAACCAGGTCACACTTTTTGTTTGGTGTCTTGCAGCCCACATCAACAGCAGGAGCAGCTGAGGACTGGCCTGGGCATTGCCAAAGCAACGGAGAAATGCCTTTAGTTATTATTACCACAGTAAATGAAGAAGCTGCAGACCAGATGGGTGTACATTATCTATCCAACTAAAAAAGTGTCTTGTTAACAGAGATAAATGGTCTGAAATCGCAGAACATTTTCTTGCAATTTTAAAAAATAATAGCAGCAATATTTCAGAGGATAATTCTGCACTTTTTTCAAGGTTTCTGCTAAAAACCACATTTGGTATTGATAGATACATTCTTAAAGTGTTCATTGACACATTCATAAATATGTGAAGTTGAAGGGGGATTTTTCTTTTAATCCCAACTGTAACAATCTCTCTTGGAAGCTTGAAGACGTGATCGCATCCAGTAGGGCTGAACGGATCTCGTTCATTCCTGAATCAGCATCACCAAAACAAAATAGAGGTCGAGGTGATGCGCTGAGAAACGCATCAGTTTCAACAGTCAGACAGATCCTGTCTGTGTGACCTTGAATGTGTCAGGCAATCTCAGTCTCCGTATCTCTAATGTGTACATAAAATCTAGCACAGAGGAGGGCCATGAGATTGTTTTTTAAATATCTTATAAATAGACTGTCTGGTACAAGCGAGGTGTCATCTGGATATTCACTTCTCAACGAGTAATATTTGTACAACATACTAGGCCTTTTCACCTCCTTGGAGAAAAGAGCTTCTCATCTCATGCAACAAGAATGTCTTGTTTTCTTTCCATGTTATGGATGCATAGCTCCACTTTAGGGAGAAAACAAAGCAAGATCTTTGGCAAAAATTTATAATAAATATTATCCCCTTCTACAGTCCTTGGCCTGGTTAAATCTAGGCTACAGTTAAACCTAAAGCCCGTTATGAATATGAAAACATCGCCTTCATTTGCATTCAGCCAAATCTGTAGGGGGGGGAAAAAAAGGTTATTTACTAGAAGAAAAATACAATTAAGTTCGGAGATGTTCTATTTGATTTGGAAAGCCTCCTTTCCCCCGGAACATAACAATGACTTACTGATTTATAAGGTGCTATACTTTAGAGGTGGTCAAAATACTTTCCTTGTAATTATGATTACTACCTCGCATTTTTAATCTCAGTAACACCTCGCTAGAACATCAAAACTGCCTTCAGAGGTGCTTTGGGCCTCTTTGTTTGTATTACCTCAACTGCCCTTGGAGCCACCCAGGAGCCTTGGATGGGTTTTTATATTTCCATTTAGCATTTGGTTGGTTGGTTTGTTTAATTCCTGTGAGTACTGAAGAGTACAAGTGACTTATCAGCTTGTCAAGCGCAGGAGAAACTACCACACTGCGTGTGGCACCCAGGAATAAAAGAGAAGATGAAAGGTGTCTCCCCTGGAACTTGCAGCCCAGCTTTGTAAAGTCCACCGTGGCAGCATGGTCCGAGGCGGCCCGCGTTTCTTGGACATTTGTCAGAGCACTAAATGATGATCATGTCAAATCAAATGACTTTTGAAAACAGGAAGGCGGTCGGGGTGAGATTCAAACACCCTCCATTATGGTATATCCAAAGCAAGCCCCACCTTCTCCAGAATTTTCTCTGCTCTTCAGTTGGGTACCAGCAAAGGAAGTTTGTTTGGATTGAGAAAGCAAATCTCAAGAAAAATATGTGTCTCAGCATAGTGTGGGAGCTGGGACTGATGATCCAACATCAGATTAATCTCTCTTGATCCACAATATGAGAGAGGATTCTGTGACACCGAGCGAACTGATGGTTGTATTTATGGGATGAGATGTGCATTTTAAGTGATTCCATCACACTAGTTTTCTGCCCAGGAAATCCCATTGCCTGGGACCAGCTTCTTCCCTATTCTATCCTCGTGCCCCTGGCTGGAGCTGCCATGCTTTTACTTAGTCTCACCCTCTTTCCCAATCTAGACCAATCCCTGCAACTTTTCAAGGGATACTTCAAATTTCAGAGCACAGGGAGGGTGATAGAGTCTCCCTCTTGTGGCCAAAGCAGAAAACGAGAATCTTGTTTTTCCATTTGCTTCTCAGAAAGTTAACATGCAGTGAAAAGAATAATGATAATAATAATAAAGTGGAACAGACAGAGAGCGCTGTGGGACATGGAGGGAAGGTCTACAGCATTCACACCTCTGTGTCTGCTTGTTCCTGAGGTTCAGCTGGATCCTTCTCCTTGCCCTGTTTGGTGGTCCAACTCTTCCATGATCGTATAGGTTGATAAGTGACCTTCTTGCCAATAGCTTGACAGGGTTCAGTTTCTGACGCTTGTAACCAAACTGATACATTCACCAAAGTATTATGTACTCAGCTCAATTTTCTTCTAAGCAGAGACTGAAAAAGCACCCCAGTAAAACCCTCCTTACTTGAACAGATGTAGAGGGGCCTTTCCTTTGCAGAACCCTTCACGTTGACAGCCTGATGTAACAGGTAGCTTCAGCTCTCTGGGTTTTAAGTTCCTCATCAATGAAATGGTAGGGATGACTGAGGTCACAGGGACTAAGGGAGATACATGCCCCCATGGCAGTTACTAAGTATGGGTCCTAGCATACTTAGACCCAAGCACCCTCAGGTCCGCTTCAGAAGATTTCTCCACAAAGTACACAAAATGAAATTCGCTTTTCAGTCCTGAACCTCAAAACACCATGAAAGCCTTTCTTACAGTCCAGCATTTAGACCAGGCGAGTAGCTGATTCCCATTCCACAGGTAAGGAAATTGAGGTCCAGAGAAATGTAGGGTTTACATAAAGCTGGTCAGCTTGTTTTTAACCCCTCCTCCCCATTCAGGACATCAGGATGGGGGGTGGAGTGGGGTAGAAAGAGGATGAAAAGCTGGATGACCTTGAACTGCAGTGAGTTTCTTCCTTTGGAAAGGCAGCAGAGTGGGGCCAGTCACTCCATGCCCTCTGTACGATTGCCTTGCAAACGATCTCCTTCTCTTCCCCATGCCTCCCTCTCCCCTACATCACATCAGTACCAGCTGGCTGTGCCCCACATTAGTGGAAGAATGGGGCCCAGCCAATTATTGCTTCTCTGCACTAAGATGTACCCTGGTGAGCAGCTCTCCCAAAGGGGGTTAACTTATGAGTGGGAAATAACAGAGGAGCTAAGGGAAACTGGCTCAGGGACCCACTTTTGAACCCAAGCAGAGATGCAAATTTGGGGTGTAAGCATGCCATTTAGTCAACCATGCAAATTAGCACATGCTCACTTGCCCGGGGCCTGAAAGGAACCAGGAGGGGGGCCACAAGGAATTCCAATCTGTTGTGTTTCTCCTTCAATTGACTTTTGGTCATGTTTCAGTTGGTATTTGCTTTTGTCGATGCCTATGGCTCAAAGGTGAATATTTGTTTTCTTAACCTGGGCATCAGGAAGCAGATGCGAAGTAAAAGAAATGAGTTAGGATTGAAGGTTAGTCATGGTAAATTTTAGGAATAAACTAGGAAGAAAGTTGTAAAAAATTATATATATATATATATACACACATATATATACACTTATACACACGCAAACATACATCTGAAAACCCTGTACAAAAATGCAATTCAACCCGGTCAACTCCACATCTAAGAGTCTTTCTTTTTTTTTTTTTTCTTTTAAAGGTTACCATTTACAATCATTGTTTATGGGCACAGGGGTTAGGACGACTGTATTTAGTTGCAATTGTTCAAATATATGCTCTTCATAAAAGCAAGTGTCTCACTCTGACAAGGGTTGTAACCCCCATACATTTCCTATAGCCCCAGCTGAATTGAAACTGTTAGGTCCTATTCACTTACACCTTCTCACTGAAGATTCCATTTCCCAATTATTGGAACAGTGAGTCAAATAAAAGCAAATGTTGCTAAAGAAAACAACATAAAAAGAGGCTTTCAATATTTAAAGAAAGCTGGGGATTGATTGCAGCTAAGCAGTTGGAAATACATCTCCGTCCATGTCTTAACTACAAAGGTGGTGAGGGGTGGGGGGCGGTGAGGCCAAGTGGTAGGAGCTTGGAGTGGGGGCAAGGAGAAGAGAAAATTCATTGAAGTAAAGAAAGAGAATTGGTATCTGGTATTTCCTCTGCAATTTAATGCTGTCAGGCCGGCATCTTGCACACTACCCAGATGGAACACATTGCTATTACGGAAGCAGAGCTCTCTTCTAGGATAGATTAAAGAGCTAATAGGTGAAACCAGCTGCAAGGAGCATCTGTTTTTTTTTTTTTTTTTTTTTTTTTTTTTTTCATTTCAGAGCAAGAGCCCTTGCAGAACTGGAAAAATACAGGTTCCAGAGTTCTCAGGGGGTTGTAGCCTGTAGCCTAGGAGGAAGTTTCTATAATCTTCCAGTTTTTAAAGAGTCCCAAGCTCAATGAATCTCCATGAATTCTCCCAACATGTGACTTGTCATAATGGCTTCACCTTCTAAAACATCTCCTGTATGAAGAGACCTGGAGAAGCCAGCCCACCTTCACCCAAGACGTTTCGTGTTCATTGCCTTATTCTTTGAGTAGGACCAGGATGGGTATATTTGGAGATCTCTCTCTTGGCTACGTTGAGTGGTTGCTCCATTACTTATTCCCTAAAAGAATAGATGGCCTGTGTTTTCTCAGTCACCGTATCCTATGTGGTTGGAAATAGGTGTGCCAAACACCTGAGGGTCACACAGCCAACTGGAATCTTTAAGGATTTCTTTTTTTTTTCTTTAGGGACTTCTTTGAGAGGGGTCCAAGGTCTATAGAATATGAATTACAGGGGTGTTGGGGAAAGAGAAAGCACTCACGATATTTGCTAAGCATCAGTGTTATGTTAAGCAATTTAAATTTGATCTTTATAATAAATAATAAATGTGATCTTTATAATAATGTGATATTTATAATAATGTGATATATTTATAATATGTGATATATATATTTATATATATATTTATAATATGTGATATATATATAATAATGTGATATATTTATAATAATGTGATATATTTATAATAATGTGATCTTTATAATAAATAATAAATGTGATCTTTATAATAATCGTGCAAAGAAAATCCGTTTATTTCCATTTTCATTGGGGAAACATTAGGCTTATCAAGAATCTCCACATCATTGGCTACAGCCCTGGATAGTGAACTCAGCTGTCTTTGACTCCAAAAGCTCATGAACCACAGACAACACATGTACTTTATTTTCCAGCTTTATCAAGGTATACTTGACAAATAAAATTGTAAGATATTTAAAGTGCACAACTGATGGTTTGATGTATGAATACATTGTATAAGGGATCCCTCCCACTGAATTAACACATCCATCAACTCACATATTAACCCTTTTTTGTATGTGAGAACATTTACATTCTTAACAATTTCAATTATACAACACAGTGTTAATCAACTATGTAGTCATTATGTGATACATTAGATCCTCAGACCCTATCCATTCTATAACTGAAAGTTTGTACCCTTTTACCAACCTTTCCCTAACCCCCTCAACTCTCGGTCCCAATGCATCCACTTCTAAAATTGCATTGCCTTCTCCCAAAAGCTGGTTTTAAATAGCAAACATTTCTGAGATAAAGTATAGTCCTGTCCACTAATGTGTTGGGGGTTCCTACAATTTAATAACAGTGCTTTTGAGGCTACTTTTTAGCATAATGCACATGAGAAATAAGTCTTATATTCTGACTCTATGCACTTGTAACTATTATGTATGTATAAATGTATATTTATGACTGAAAAAATTCCCCAAATAATATGTTATTTTATATACCAATGCATCTTTATATGTTCAAGTGTATTTTTAGGTTATGTTGCTGTGAACTAACTAGCATAGTGGTTGTGAATACACATAATAGAGTAAGACCACCTGGGATCATATCTGAATCCAGATATTTGCCAATTGTGTGAACTTGGAAAAATTACTTAACCTATATTACTGGTCATACCTCAGAGGAATTGTGATGATTAATCTTATGTGTCAACTTCATTAGGCTCAGGGAGGCCGACAACTGGTAAAACAGTTTTCTGGGTGTATCTGTAAGTGGCAGGGTGTATCCAACAGATATTACCGTGTAAATCTGTATACTGAGTAAAAAGATCACATTCACCTTTGTGAGTGTGCATAATCCAAGCTACTGAGGGTTTGAATAGAGCAAAAGGTAGACAAAAGGCAAGTCTACTCTCTCTGATTGAGCAGATATATATTCTTTTCTCTTGCCCTTGGACATTGGCGATCTATGTTCGCAGACCTTTGGACTCACAGCAGGACTTAAGCTATAAGCCCCTCCAGCTCTCAGGCTTTTGGACTTGGACTGAATTATGCCCTGGCTTTCCTGGTTCTCCAGTGTGCAGATGGCAGATCATAGGGCTTTTCATATAGATATCTATATCTATATTCCTATCTATATCTATATCTCTCCCATTGGTTCTGTTTCTCTGGATAACCCTGGTTAACACATTGATGTTATGAAGATTAAGTGAATTAATATTATGTGAAAATCACTGATTCATAAAAAGTACCCAATAAATGTTGACTCTTATTTTATTAAGCTCATAGTGCAATGCGACACTTACAGTGACGGGCACACAAAAAGTACTCAACAAACCATTGTCCTTTGTGGTAGTATATGCTTATTATCATGCCTACGATGTGTAAGGTTTTTTGTGAGTAAATCAAAAGAAACTGGAGAATATTTAGACAGAAAAAGAAGATCAAGTGACTCAAAGACTTTCATGGAGACAGAAATATTCTCTACTAATCAAAACTTTAGTTATTTACTTTGATATACTTTAATATAAGATAATATAGTATAGGCACTTATCTATTCTTATTTTAGGCTATTTCTTTTACCAGATTGTCAAGTCTTTTAAGATTGAGATCATGTCTACTAATCCACCACTGTGTTTTCTTGGCCTAGAGACATGCCTTTTACATCGAAGTCACTCTAAATTACTACTTGCTGAATAGATCAACAAATAAATAGACTACCATTATTAGTTTATTTGTATCCGTGTCAAAGTAATTGTTCAATTTAGTAATAACTACAGTCTTCTGGACTATTGGTGTCAGTGAACAGAGCCCTCTCCTACCAAATATCACTCACTTTCTAATAATATGCTAATATCCATACAAAATGAGAGAGAGACAGAGAAACAGAGAGAGACAGAGACAGAGATGGGGTGTGGGGGAGAGGGAGAGAAAGAGAGAGAAAGAGATTCATACTATATGCTTTTCCAAGCCCTAAAAGAAAAGCCAGATTTGGACAAATTTCACCATTCTCTGTGAAACACATCTTTCAAGGCATGTGGCATCTCTGAGGAACTCTACACGTTCTTATGATGAAGGTTGAGAAGTTGAGATCTCTAGTAGCTCAGACTAGGAAGTTGGTTGCCCATGAATTCCAATTCTATTCCCTAGTCCTGAGAAGGAAGAGAAGCTAAATAAGGTGAGATCACCTAAAACTTCATTCATAGGTGTTTTCTTTTGCTTTTCTCTATTGATCTGGGCAAAGGTACAGAAGAAGCTGGCAGTTGGAGAAAAGTACTGAAATCCAAGAGGGAAAAGACCTATGAGTTTATGACACATTGTTTCCTGCTGATGTTTCTAGCTTCTTTTCATGCCCAGTTGGCATTATATCAGAGAGGCATTAACCACTCTCATTTCCATTTCTGTTAATAGAAGAGAATTCCTCTAATTGTGCTAATGCAGGAGAATTACAAAGTTGGAATTCTCCAAAGCATTGAGGAATCATGATTCAGGGTAGAATGGCCTTGATTCACCTCCCCATGTGGGAGATGGTAGGATGAGCAAGGTCTTGAGATGAATAAGTCAATTATGTAGTACTGTTGAATGCCTATTGCTTACCCAATATGGTACAGGGAAAATCACAGAAGAACAAAGCAGACGACTCAATCCTGTTCAAGGAGCTATGAAGTTTTCTTTGCAATAGAAGAGAATTGACTAAAACATGAAAAATGTAAAACCCTGAGAATAGGACTTCTGATTCCCTGTACCTAGCACTGTTTGTAATTAACCAATGAGTGGGTTAAAGTAGAACAAATGTAACACTTGGACTTGGACAGACCTACATCTCAGATCTGTCATTTTCTAGATAGGTGATTCAGTACAACTGACGTGATCTCATTGAATACTGGCTTTCAAAACCTAGTGCATATTATTTTAAAAATAAAAATTGTAAAGTTTAAGTGGATCAGAAAGCCAAAACATCTAGTACAGCACCTAACAAAGAGTAGCTGCTCCATAAATATATATCATTGCATTACGATTGTTGAGATCATGTCTTAACTTATTTTCACATGGGTATCTCCCTCTTCTATACATGGAGATATCTGAATAAACCAGAGCACAGTTCTCATATGCATCTTGAAGGAGGCCTATGGATTATCCCCAATTGATATTTGTCCTCAAATATCTGTCCCACTCATGTGCTACTGATCTCAGATTCTACCTTTAGCTGTTCCTTGGGTAATCCTGGCATACTGAAGGTAGACTAGTCTATACCTTAGACAAATGAACAGAAGGCCCAGTCTCACCAGAGTGAGGCCAACAGACAGTAGGGGGATACTAAAAGATTACAAGCCAATAGGCAGGCAATGAAATGTGCAGGAGAGAAAAGAAACACACTTCCCTGAGAAATTCTGAGTTCAAAGTCCAAGTCACACAGTGTACTAGCTATTTGTACTAAGGCCAATTACTGAATCTTTCTGAAGTACAGATTTAAAATTTAGATATTATCCTTTAGGTTGTTAAAAGAATTTACATAGCCTAATACGTAGTGTATATTTAGCACAGTTCCTGGCACAGAATAATAATCCAATATCTGCATTTAATATTTTTTCTTCTAACCTTGATATTAGAATCCTAATTTTGGGTGCAGCCATTTTCCTACATTCTCGTTATGCCTTCCTAAAATATTTCTAAAATTACTTCAATTTGGTACTGCTTCATTGGACACTAATATTTCTCACCCATTTAAATTATAAGACATTTTAGTTTGCGAAGAATTGATCATTTGATCATTTATGTCATTAGACCCCAGAAACTCTCAACTCCTGAAATAGTAGCTTTTCTTCTTCTTCTTCTTTTTTTTTTTTCTTAGTAGCTTTTCTTCTTGAGCTAAATGGCACTTCGTCAACAACCATTACCATCTGCAGCAAGGACTTATTCTTCTAAAGCCTCCAGAGGGCAAGATCACTATAATTTGCTCCTAAATTCCATCTGATTGTGATTCCAATTTAGCAAGAATTATGAAATGTCCCTTCAAATTAAGTAAAGCACAGCAGCTCTTGAACTATCTAGGGGATGACAGTAGAGCCATTAGGCCTGTTCTACAGATTTCAAAGAAATCTAAACGCATCTGTAATGGCCTAACAATTGGCACTACTGCCCTTGATCAGGGCCACAACTCTATTGATGGAAAAGAGGCATTAGCAATCAATAGACAATGCTTACTTCCAAAAAAACTTCTGTCACTTGTGGAAGATAGTGGTTCCTTATCGAGATGTTGACAGTTTCTAGTTGTGAATCAAGATATAATAAAGAGAAAAGTAGGCGACTCAATATTTATGAGATACCACATGGAAAAGTAGAGCTATCACATGAGTATAATGTGTTCTATGTTATCAAAAGGAAAAAAAATGAATTTAAGGACCAAAGAGTGACATTTTTAATATTATTCTCCAAGAATAAAAGTTTTCAGAATGGTTAAAAAAAATGGACAGTGCACCTGAGCACTACAGAAAGGAGGTATTCCAGACATTTAATCTATGCCAACTTACTAAGCAGTCATTATTTATGTCACATAATCTGTTTTGTAACTCTATATGGAAAATATAATCTCAATTTTTAAAATGAGTGAACTGAAATTCAGAAAGATTGAATCCAAGGGTGTACAGCTAGAGATGGAGGCATAGGGAAGAAAATATAGCTCTGTCCAGCTTTAGAATCCACACCTTAGGTTGGCTAGAAGACTAAAAGACAGATACATAAAGTATCAGAAGCATATTACCTTTAGCTCAAGGGCTAGAGAGGATGGCTTTCCATTCAATTTTGAATTCAGTTCAATTCTTTAAACATTTATTTAGGAACTACCTTTACAGACTTTTGTCAACTGCCCTAGGGAAATTCATGAATATGCCTGTGGGTTTTGGAATCAGATTTTCTTTGTATATGAATTTCTGCTTTGCTACTTTCTGGGTGTGTAAACTTAAAGAAATGTGCTTAATTTCTGGGTTTCCTCATCTGTAAAATGGATATAAAAAGAACTACATTGCATAGTTCCACGAAGTTTGAATAAGATGGCAGGTAGAAGCTAAGTCCATTGCCTGGCATAATGTATATATACTCCATTGTTATTACTCTTGTTAGAAAACAAAATTCAACAAAGTAAATTTGAAGATCTCTTTGACTTTCTTAAAGGACTCATGAGCTGGGTGGTATCCCTTCTATCAAGCAGAGAGATGCTCTGAGGAATTGTAAAAAATGGAAGACTTTTATAGGAAAGAGGGTGTAACAAGGAAGTTATTCGCAAAAGACAAGAAAGCATCGTTCAGGTTTGGACCTCTTCTTTATGGTGGGAAAGGAAGGAGCATGGTGTTTATCATGCAGATGACTTTGCTGGCACATATCAGGAAACTTCAGATTGCCTTTTAAAAGGTCACATTCTTGGGATAGGTTGAAACTCTAAGTCTTGGTTTGTTTTCCTTGTGGGGGAAAAGAGGCAAGTGACTCCAGTTTGGGCTTGTTTTTTTCTTAATACTTTTAATACACAACTATCTCACTAATTAACATAATCTAAATGATGCAGTTGAGCTATTCAGTGGCAATATCACTTGTTAGAGGAGATAAGACTAAGAGTGGACAACTCTGCTCCTTCAGGATGAGGGAAAGTTTCAGCCTGATCATCACACCTCCTCCAGAGATAACAGGAACATTCTGGGAAGCAAGAATATCAGATGTACTCTCCTAAGGTAGTTCTGAGAGCCATTCAGCAAACTGAGGGCAAGGGGTGGGGCTCTTACCTGCCTGTGTTAATAGAATTTTCTGTGTTGCTATTGTTTAATATTGGGGGGCAAAATCTTACTAAAGCAAATGATAATTAACATTGACTAGGGAAATCTAATGAAGCAGATATTTCAAACTACTTTGGAGGTATTCATTATGCCAAGAATTGTACCATTCTCTTTCAGAATCTCCTATTCTTTAAAATCCTGGTTTAGCTGCTAGTCTAGGAGCATCAAATGCTTTTTAAAGAATCAGTCCATCCAGGATAGTTACCTTAATTCTGATCAATGACTTTTTTGGAAAAAAAAATGTCATTAACAGCCATGAAAATGCTAAAAGTCCTAAAACCCATGCTGTCCCATATCATCAGGACACACAATCCAAATAAACTGAATTTGGCTCCCCCGCCCACCTTTTTTTTTTTTTTTAATCAGAGGCAAGAAACCTCTGGGTCACAGTGGTGGAAACAAGGCAGTGATGAAGCTCCAGAACAGAGAAGTGGCCCTGCCAAGCCTGCCCCCATCCCAGCCCTATTTCATGTTGAAGATGAAACATTTGTTATGTCCCCTTTGACTATTAACTCCCCATACATTTCTGTCATCTCATTTCCTAGGCAGGGTAGCTATGTGGACCACTACCAAGCCAACCTATTTTTCTATGAAGAGATCTCTATCTAGCCCCTCATCTTCCCGGGGGAAAAGCTTTCATGAGGTACATGCAGGAAATGGATCCATCAGCTTCAGTAGATTTCATCTATTATAAACATGAGAGAAATCACTCTGAGTTCTAATGCCAAAGACCTTCTGTAGAATGTTTTGACACCACCCTGGAATGCTTGAGCATTCTTATTCCACCCCAGGCTGAGACTGCTCCCATTGACCAGTACTTTCTTATCCTTTTCCGAGGTTCTTTGACTTTCTTCTCCTTCCTTTTCTCCCTCTGCCTTCTTTTTGCTTTAGGCACCACATACCTCCAGAAATTGTTAAATATATTTCCTTTTCTGTACCTTCTTATTAGTTTGACTTCCTAGCATTGGCCTGGGCCCTTTTTTATATGCTTGACTCTCACTGGCATCTTCCCCCATGCAAACTTCAACTTGGGATCTCTTCCAAAGCTAATTTTCAGTTTTTCAAGACTCTTATAGGAAGTAAGGTAAGCTTGGGAGGCAAGCATTGACATTCAAAGCATCCTGGAATATTCACCCCAACTGGGTCTTATTCCCGAGACGTTTGCCTTTCTCTTCTTGTTAGCAGAAGGCAGAAGTGGAGAAAAAGAAGACACAATATGATTGCTGATATTGGTCTTATGAGACTGATATTTTCATGGGAGAAAACTGTTTATTTACAGTTAGGGCCCTGGAGGTGGTTTCCATTGCTGGTTGCAGTGGCAGCTTCAACAACACCATCAGCAGAGATTCACCTCCATCTTGTCTTTTCCCCACCCCTCCTCCCTCCCACCTTAGCTCAGTCCCTAGTTACCAGGAAACAATGGAAAACTAAAATGCTATGTAGACTTTTTTGTCAATAGAAGAGCTTACTTGCTATAGTTAAGCCTGTGTTTGCAGAATTAAAGTCAGCTACTTGCCTCCGTCTCTAAATACACCACTCTGTCAAAGCCCAAGACAAATGAATCTGCTCCACATTCAATCAGCCTTTACATTGACTTTGTACCTGACACCATACAGTCCCAAAGGAAATGCCAGTTCCTGCCTTTCTGGAGCAACTGATAGTTTGAAGGCCACTACGTCTGATACCAGGGCAAATCCAGTGTGATAGGGGTCAGAATGAATAAATAGTTGGCTGTCACTAGGTACCATGCCTAGTTTCTAGTGTGCCTAGGGAGAAACTGAACCCCTGAATCCACAATCTCATTACCCAACCCCAAAGGTGGTATCAAACCATCAAATTGGCTTTATCCTCTCTGTTTTCCTTCCCTGTTCTAACAAAGTAACCATTTTCAACCAGAGCAAACCCTACTTCCATCCTCCTGTATCAATATGAATTGACCTCTTGTATTTAAGACTGTGAAACCAGAAGTTGCTTATGTAATATCTGAGTCTTTTTGTATTCGACTGCTGGAATATTGGCAGTAGTTGAATTGGCCTGAAGATAGATCAACTTGGATTCATATTTAAAAATACCCTGAATTTGATGCTTTGAACTCTGGATCTTCATAGAAAGGAAAGTTATCCATTAGCATTTGACTGCTAATATATTTTTTTAGTAGCTTAAGAGAATACAAGTGGAAATGTTTTAAAACAAGTCACAACAAGGATGCCTGGGTGGTTCAGCCATATGTGGCTGACTCTTGTTTTTGGTAAGGTTATGATCTCAGGATCACGAGATTGAGCCTGTGTCAGGCTCCGCACTGCACATGGAGCCTGTCTAAGATTCTCTCTCTCCTTCTGCCCCTCTGTCCATCTCTCCCGCACTTGCTCTCAAACTCTAAAAAAACAAAAACAAAAAACAAAAGCAAAAAACTTTTGTAGGTCAGAGTCCTGGGGAGTTATGCCTCTCAGGTCATACCCTGCCCACTCCTTCCCATCACCCAGAGAAGACACAAAGAGGGAAGAAGTTTGCCACAACTTCATGGCAGTAAAATATAATGACTAAACAATTTAAAGACAATCACAGGATCCCAGGCGGCCAGGCCTCTCAGTTTTAAATGACTGTGGACTCATTTAAGCATTTGTTCACAGAGGGCCGAAAGTCTATGATGGATCATGCAAGTCAGAGCTAAGTAATGGTTCACCATGGCCTGGTTAATAGTTAGACAAGCTGTTCAGGTTTGATTAGGGTTTTCTTTTCCATTGCTATAATTGTATGATAATTAACTCAACAGAATTACATCTCATTTGGGGAAAATATGTACATTTTGAAGTTTCAGGAGTAACAGATTCCCCATGCCAAGAGAAAGCCTGAAATTATACTGTGGGTCTACTGTTCAGCCATAAAGATTGGACCGTTAGGTGTGTGTCTTGTGAATTTTTGTCTCTAATGGAGCTTGTGAGTTTCCTTAGCTCCAACTCTTCCAAAGGCCCTATGCACAAAAGTGCTCTACCCAGACAGCTGTTGATAGATTAGAATTGCCAAGTGGCAAACAGCATGAACATCTAATGTAACCTGACTTTGGAGCTCAATCTGAGATAGAGCACATGAGGCTTCCCTAAAAGAAAAAGCAGCCACTAATACAGGCACCACCCCATGATTAGGTGTTTTGCATAATGGAAGGAAATTCTTTTAAAGCAGATGGCAAAGTATCAGAGTGGGTGTCCAAATTAGGTCATTTATAAATTGGTCACACCGACAACCATGGAGATCATTTCCCTCCTCTGACCACAAATATACTTATCTCTATCACACATCAGAGCTAATAATCATATACTGTCTCATGATTATGCTCATGTCTAGAGTTGCTTGTATCTTTAAAGAGAGAGAAGACACAATAGAGCAGAGACTCAGCTTTGTTTCCTCTGGATCTTATTGGTTCAGTGCTAGTCCACGGTTTATGCTCAAGATGTGAATCAAATCATATCTGTAGGCTTCTGTGTCAATGCCATCTTTTCTAAGAAGCCTTGACCACCAGTATTGGGTGTGTATTGGGTGTGTTTCTAGAGCTTCCTGGACTTAAACTTATCAAAACATAGAATTCCTGTATTAAAATTATTTTCTTGCTTATCTTGCTTGCCTATAGTTTGCTCTCAAGAAGTTTTGAGTGAATAAATGATCAAACACATTTACCTTTCTCTCTTAGCAAACAGTAAGAATGATATAAGGATCTTTGATAAACAGACCAATGTATCTTCTGGCTAAAACTTAGTATTATTCTCCTACCAAGTTCCAGCAGTCCTATCATGTCAGGATTTAGAAAGTTAAACACACTCTTCTAAGATGTCAGTAATGACCTGTCAGAATGGGGGGAGAGAAGGACAGGGTGGATTGAAAAGAATCCTAAGATTTCTGAAAGGCCAGAACAACCTCGCTTGATGAGGCAGCTTGTACTGGCAAACAAATTATCGCCCTTACCTGTTGTCTGTGCTAATGATGTCTCTGCTCTCAGGGGCCTTTGGATCCTAGGCTCAGTGATAAGATTGATTGATATAATACAAGCAAAACAGGGATGGTTTTCCTGCTTTTTGTCTACCAGAAGATTCTAGGGACCTAATCCCTCTTACTGAAATCCTTGATTTTTGAGGAGATGAATGTTCTGGTATCACTGACAGTATTCCCTGTTCTGCTTGCCTCTGACATGATAAATTTGTACTTCTCCCATTGAATTTTTCCTGTCTCTTACCTATTTTCTATCTCAGCAGGGAAGCCCATCTTTTTCTCTTTGGTCCAAACCTGGATAGAAATCCCTCTCCTTATTTCTTCTCAGAATAACTGAAACACACTGACATTTGGGCCAGATACTCTACGGAAAAATAACCAGATCAGTTGCAGATTATAGAGTTCATTATATAACAAGTGCGTATAATATTAACAAGTGCATTTTTCTGATTCCATACATCCTAGAAAATGCAGAGCATTCACACCCTAAATTCCCTATTCCTCACATAATGACATTCTCGAAAGTGTTTGGCACAGCTGTCACTGTGGTTCTTCCTTCTCAGCCTGGCTGTAAGCCATGTTGCCCGAAGACACCATCTTGCCTCTCCAGCACCCAAACATAGAACTATTTATTTATTATATCCTTCCAAGGATAAATGTCAATACATTAAATGACAACATTTGCTAGTTCAAACCTTACAGATACCCAGGTTCTTCCCACTCAGCTCCGGTTTCCTGGCAGAGGGTCTAGGCTGGTGCATAAACAATTTGCAAGGAGGTATTATACCTGTGATCCCCTTGAGCAACGTGACTCTTCCACTTCTGGATTATCAACAGTTCTTCACCCATCTAGACAATTCTAAATGATTCACTAAAGGAAGCACCATTACGTATATACCTCGAGAAGTAATATTTCACTCAATCACCTAGTTGTACAGTTCTGAGAACATACTTAAAATAAGCATGCGCATTCCTTTTTTTTTTTTTTTTTAGATATCTTGGCTTTAGTGACAAGGCAATGGTGCTTGCAATGTCCTACTTTTCATTTTACAGTTAAAAGATTATAAATGTTAAACATACAACTACTTATAATAATCGCCATTATATTCTCTACATACTTATTTATGTTTCTATCTCCTTAAAACCATGAGCACCTTGAAATTAGAGATTTTATCTTTTTTTTTTAGAGAGAGAGAAAGAGAGGGAGGGAGGGGAAGAGCAAGAGGAAGAGAAAGAATCCTACTTAGGCAGGCCCCATGCCCAGCGTGGAACCCACACAGGGCTCAATCTCTCAACCCTGAGATCATAGCCTGAGTCAAAATCAAGACTCAGACACTTAACCGACTGAGCCATCCAGGCACCTCCAGAGATTATGCCTTTTAAAAAATGTTTTCATTGTCTTCACCCATCAGTGTCTAACACTCAATTAGTTCTCAGTAAATATTTGATTAATTAGCAAATAAATGTGTGAATGAATGAATTAATTAAGTCTGATACAAAGTAACTTCACTTTCAAAAGTAAGTACTATTTAAATTCAGATTAAGGAAAACATAGGCAAATTCAAGTAAAGCATAGTAATTAAATATCCTAAATGTATATGGGAATATAGTGTTGTCTTGGAAGCACAGGTTTAAGGATGAAAACTTGGATTTAAATCTTGTCCTTATTTGATGGCACAGGTATTATTTTTGGTGAGTTTATTTCCTTGTCTGAAAAACGCAGATAATTACACTTATCTCATTAGGCTGTTAAATAAAATAATGTTGATAAAGACCTTAGCATGAGCCTAGCACAGAGTCAGTATTCATAAAGCGGGAGCTTCTGCTGTTGTCATCAGTGTGTCAGTGTAACAACAGCAGGTAAGACACAACTAAAGAGTCTCTTGGTTAAGAAATGCCTAGAAGTCTAAGTGAACCATAGGCATCTGGTGTCTGAGGCATCTCTCTGTGGATGGCCAATGTCCAGAACATGGACTAAGGTTAACAGCAAAATATTTGATTGCTAGGGACATTGGCAAGAGTCATATAGGCCCCCTTGAGCAGAAATGAGGGTTTGACTGGACAGTGATGTGAGAACTCAATAATGGGACCAGGGCAGAAGTATTAGCCGACCACATAAACACTAGGCCCAGGAGAAACAAAAGCCTGTGACTCCATGGCCAGGTAGGGAGGCTTCACTATCAGCAAGGAGCACCAAGGCCTCGTGTCTAGGGCAATGCATTCGTCCCAAACCCCGGAAGACAAAGAGGTTTTCGGAGTAGTAAGCGGTCTCTAAGTTGATGCACAGCCACCTGGGGTGTGACTGCACCTGCAAAAGGGGACAGCTGCCGACCAAACTTGGAGGAGCTGAGGTGAGCAGAAGCCGGTTGATAGAGGCCAAGACTAGCACAAACCATTCAATGCCGAAGGGATAGCCATGGCAATGGGGTGATGGTTTCCAGCTGAAGCCAAATGAAGGAAAATCCTGTGTGGCCAGGCACTATTCATATGACAAACACTCCAGGCATCTATCAAAGTGAAAGCATGTTCAAAGTGAAATCGTGTTTGCATGGCCAACAACAGTACATCAATCAAAATGTACATCCAAGTCCAGAATGCAGTGAGAAATCAGAAATACAAGGTAGCATCAAATGCCTGTAGCAATATGACATAGAAGGCCTAAGAAAGACAATTTGGAGAAAAATAACCACAGGAAAACGGAGTTAATGGACATACATCGTTCCTCAGGGTTAAGTTGACCTAAAGAGACATCTGTCCCAAAATGCGTTCTTTCTAGTATTAAACTGTGGGAAGCTCCAAGAAAAAAATCATTTCTGTGATCAAATAACTGAGAGATGCTACATGCTATAGCCCCTTTTACAGAGTTATAATATTAGCATACTAATAACATTAAAAGGCCTGTTAGAAAGCAAGCTTATATTTATTTAATCTAACACTCCCCAATCTTCTAGGGCTTCCACTTTGATAGTGCTTAATATTCTGTGAAATAACTGGGAAATTGTGGCCTGGACTAACATGGATTAAAGAAATACATGTTTTTGATCTCTTCATTTGAATAACAGAGATACCTATAATATTACAGCAAAGTGTAAGGATCATATAAAGTAATGAACGTTAAGTACCAAGAAAAGCACCCAACATGCTTTTTCCCCATATATTTGGAAACAATGGAAGTTAACAAGTAGAACTCTTGAGAATAAAGGTAGCTAAGAAAAAAATAAATAAATAAATAAATAAATAAAAATAAAAAATAATAAAAAAATAAAGGTAGCTAAGAAGAATTATATCACTATTATAACTAGTGCATCTTTGAAATATTAGAACTAATACTCTTTATATTATTTTAGCTAATATAGTTTTGCATCTTGAATAGTACCCACTATTCAAGAATATCTGAAGCACATCTTACTGGAGTCTTACATTATAATACAATATTAACTATTCCTTGCTCCCTCTTCATATCAATATTTCTAATCGCATGTTAGTTGTGTTTAGAAAATCTCCCTATCAGTGATCACCCAACTCCTCTCCCGTTATCTTCTAAAAGCAGCACCATTTTAAATGGAAAGTGAAAAACAGCAACGAGAACAACAACAACAAAAACCCTTGCTTATATCTTTTCTTTCCTTCAGATCCTCAATGGGTGGGAAGAATCTGATCAAACAGAAAAAATTTTGGAACTGAATCTTAGAGAAGAATAAAAACCAAGAATACCACCCCGCCACACAACACACACACACACACACACACACACACACACACACACACACCTCAGCGACAATAAAGACATTATAGATCTTGCTCAAGGTTAAGTTCTAGAGATTAAAATGTTGACTTTTCAATAGATCCAGCCTTCTCCAAAAACTTGAGACTCTTCCATCTGTTTGCCTATTTTACATCTCCAATTGGATATCAAAACCAAATTTTTGATTGAATTCGCTGCCCCTTGGGGGTTGCCATACTGCTTCCCCCATAATCATTCAGTAAATGCAGTACACAGCAACCTAAATCTATCATGGTTCAACCAGAAGTCTCAGCACCATCTTGGACTTTTGTCTTTCTCTTACGTACCACTTCCAATTCCTCAGCAAAGCCCAGCAGAATAAATGTACTTTACTCCTGTATAAACCACCATCGTCTCTTACCCAGATCACTACCCTATCTTAGCAGTCATATCCTCGCTTCCACCTGGTGGTCCTTCTAACATATTAGTCTTCTAGTGCAAGCCCTCCAGCAGCTTTCCAGCTGACACAGTATAATCCGAAGTCCTTACCATGGCTCTCGAAGGTCTGTACTCTACTACCTCCCATCCCACTTTGTCACATCTCTGACTCTCCTCCTGCCCCTTCTCCTCCCCATTCACTTGTCTCTGGCCCTCTTGCTCTACCTGGAGCATTTGAGGATGCTCCTGCTTTGTAGAACTGCTATGAAGATGAAATGTTTACAAGTACAAAGCAGTCTGAGCTACATCTTACTCACATGTCTTTTTTTATGATTTTATTTATTTATTCACGAGAGACAGACACAGAGAGAGGGAGAGAGAGAGAGAGAGAGAGAGGCAGAGATATCGGCAGAGGGAGAAGCAGGCTCCCCGCAGGAAGCCCAATGTAGGACTCAATCCCGGGACTCCAGGATCATGCCCTGAGCCGAAGGCAGACACTCAACAGCTGAGCCACCCAGGCATCCCCTCACATAAGTCTTAATTAACATGGTATCACTATTATTTGGAGCTCCTATGTCTTGTTTTTGCTTTCTCTTTATATTTTTACTGCATAATGTATCATGGGTATTGTTTTATTGAGACAATTCAAGGATGCCCCCACCTCAGGGCATTTCCTCCAACTACTCCCTCCGCCTAAATATTCTTTAGCCCCCAAACCTATATGGTCTTCAGCCTCATTACCTTCAGATCTCTCCTAAAATCATCTTATCTATAAGCCCCTGTTGACCACACTTGTGACATAGCCCCCATCACACCTGATGTGCTGAAAATATCAAGAGGCAAAACAAAGAGCCATATAAGCTCCAATAGTTGTAAAATAATGTTAATTGAGACTGTGAATAAGACAGGGCTCTATGAGCTTTGCATGAATTGATCATTTAAACCTCATAATAATTCTATGAGATAGATAATATTATTAATCCTTTTTTAAAAAGAAATTTAAGAGACATTGACTTAACTAACCTGCACAAGGCCACACAGCTGAACACTACCATGAGGCTGCGATTTGAGCACAAGCATTTAAATTGATAGTCAATGTATGCCTCTTCAGTGCAGCCTGTGTACTGCTCTTTCCATTTTAGTGCCTATGGGGCCTATTTTCACTGATTCAGCAGCGTTTTCCTGAGCACTCACTATGTGGCATGCTGTAGGTATGAGAACAAACATTGGTAAAAGGTTGATTCAGAGAGGTAGTGAGGACTCAGATCCCAAATGGTCTTGCAGGTATTGTTGTAAGACAACCTTGGGGGTTGCTCTAAGTGTTTCAAGAAGCCCTTAGATTGATACAAGCACATCTGCATTTTGAATGGAGCACTTTGGTTGCTGAGTGGAAACTAGTCTATAGAAGGCAAGAGAGGAAGTTCGAGGTCACTGAGCAGGTTGTTGCTGGGTTCTAGTTCACAAGGACCATGATGGATGGTACCTGAGATGAGGCCTATGGTGGGATTGGTGAGAACTGGTCAGGATTCAGGGTACATTTTAGGGAAAGAACTAAGAGGATTTGCTGGTGGATTGGACATATGTCTCCCATGTTTTTAAAAATTGTCCCATTATATTCCACAATATGAATACTCCACTGCTTATTTAGCCATTCTTTACATTTAAAGCAGCCTTCTCTCCATTTTTTAAATTCCAAAGTGTGCTAGAATGTTTGTTCATATTCATGGCTCTTTATACCCATGTGATTGTTTATATAAAGCTATGAGGTGAAGTCGCTGGGTCATAGAGTACATGAAAGTTTAATCTTAGCAGATACTGTCAAATAAGTCTCTAAACCACATGTACTGCTCAGCTTGTGCCAATTGACGTTTCTTTACTTCACTCTTTAAAATGCAATGCCAATGGGATTTCAATGTGACATTGAAAACAGGCCCCCTCTCTGTTTTCCCAGCCTGTGTATAGGCTTTGCTGGTACTCAAATTCACCTACATGCCCAGGGATGAGATTGTACCTGTTGCATCGCTGGCTTCCCCCTGTCTAGTCACTGTGATGCCCAAATCAACTTTCACTTGCTATTTCCTACTGTCCTTTCTGGGCAAAGTTGAGAAATCACAGTGAGAGAGGAGGTGTGGTGACTTCCAAAGGAAATGGTAACTGTGGCATTTGGCTACCCTTGTAAATACCTGAATACACAGAGAGCCCCCCCTCGAAAGTCTGCTTATTTCCTTGTCAGGAAAAGTGTCTTTTCACAGCCCTGGGACAAGGTCAGGCAGTGCCTTCAGGGGCTGTTAAGAACAGGTCGCCCTGTAATTAACTGATTTGCTACAATACAGTAGTAAGGCATGTGTTTCCTCTAACCTTGAATATCTCCCAGTACATAGGTGCTCATTGACCTGTAAGTTGAGGGCTTTCAAGGAAAAGAGATAACTGTGCCCAATAATCTTTTGTACCAAGGTTTCATAACCCTCTGCTATCTAGCACACTCACTCACAGATTGCCTATCACAACAGACTGTAGACTTTCTGATAAACAGTGCTCTGGATGCTTTCTAAACTTTCTAGCATTAACCCTTTCAACCTCACATGCCTGGAAGCCAGGCAGGCAGGGATATATTATTCTAAGTTTACTTAGGTCAACCTGAGGAATGGAAAGGTTAATTGGCTTGGCCAAGGTCATGAAACAAGCCATAAAGAGAGCCAAGAACAGAACTGAGATCTCTAGAAATGTTTCCAGTCTAGTGTGGGAAATGTTAAATGAAGTATGTTGCTCTAACTCTACACGGTTCTTTTCTACAAAGTCATCCTCCAGGAGAAATTTTGCCTTCTGATTTCTTCCCAGTTATGTTTTCACATCATGCTGGACACAGAAAATGTCATTAATTATGTGAATCATGAGGGTGAATGGATGGGGATGTCTATGTTGTGGATGTCCAGGTGACCAACTTTAAACTCCAGCTATCCCAAGTCTTGTGAGATTATCTTGAAGAGTGGAGGCATCAGGATTTCTGCCAAGTGTGGTCCCTTGGGATCAAACCAATGAGGAAGCATTCAATATTTCTATAAAGTCAAACTTTATGGAAAGATCAACCACCCTCTGATTGGAGAAAGATATGAAAATATGGCAGAACCAGAAGACCTGCAATTTCATTCATGCTAGAGTATCTTCTAGGCCTGGGATTCATAGCTATAGGAGACCAGGAGTTTGGAAGAAGGAATTAGGGACTAGGGTAGCCTCCCAGATAAGAGGATGAACTACAGGACCATGAAAATGGTAGTGGGACAGAGGACAGGCATCTGATCTAAAAGAAATTTTTATAAACTGGTGACTAGTCATGTTATAGGAGAAGAAGTCAAAGATGTCTTCAGGATGATTAGCATTTAAAATTCTTGCTAATGCTCCTTTCTCTATACTTGAACATATCATCTCTTATGTCATTATCTCTCTAACATAATTTGGTCACACTGTCTGGGCAAGCTTTAATGGTTTCTTATCTGGCATAGGAAAAAGTCCAGATTCATAACCTCATTACGCAAAATCCTTCGTAAGACCAGGCCCTAAAACAAGTCACCAGGTTTTTTTTTTCCTTTCTCCACTGCCTATTTCAAAACCAGACCTTCAGGCACAGAAAAGAATGATCTTCTCCTTACCAAACTGAGTTTTCCTATACTTTTAAGATGCTCTTTGCTCTCCTTTACCTTGTTCTTTTCCTGACAAACTCCTACTCAACATCCTACCTCAATGTTGCCTCCTCTATAAAGTGTTTCCCAATCTACCAAGTATAAGAACCTCCTTCCTCCCTTTTCCTCCCACAAAACCTTGTATTTCTTGCATATTAACCATTAATCTGCCTAAATTTTGTCTCTTCCATTGAACAATGGAATTCCCGCCTCCATGGTCAATGCTAAGGCTTAACTACACCCTGGCATCTAGCACATACTGCTGGAACAGGATAGGTATGCCACATGTGTTTGTTGGAAGAATTAAATAAATAGATCTTCCATGTTTAAAGATATTTGAGAACCGAGAAAATGATGATTCCTACTATTCTCCAGTATCTTGCCAGAAAATGCCCTCCAGTGCAGGGGATAGGCTTAATGCATACATGATTTTTTTTAAAAATTTTTGTTTATTTATTCATGATAGAGAGAGAGAGAGAGAGGCAGATACACAGGCAGAGGGAGAAGCAGGCTCCATGCACCAGGAGCCGATGTGGGATTCGATCCCGGGTCTCCAGGACCAGGCCCTGGGCCAAAGGCAGGCGCCAAACCGCTGCCCCACCCAGGGATCCCACGCATACATGATTTTGAATCTCGCTTTTGACTTAAGATTTTAGATGAGTTACTTCATACTTTGGAGCCTCCTTTCCCTCACTTATAGATTTAATACAGCAATACCAAACTTACAAGGTTGATGTGACAATCCAGTGTTACCCTAACAGAATGCTCATAAACATCTCTTCCTTCCTGATTTTCTTCATCAAAGCCACTTTGAATACTAATTAAAATATTTCTTTGACAATGCTAGTCTTTAGTCACATCTCATGCATTTACTTTAGGGCTTATTTACCCATGTGAGGATACCCTATCAAGGTTCACACGTATAGTCGTGTCTTTATGTATATAATCCATGTTTTTTAAATGGCATACCCAAGAAAAGTATTTCTTTGCTTAATACTCGTATAGACATAACATATGAATGGATTAAAATAAGCACTTATGGTAATAACCTGAGAGATAAGATAGCATGGAGTTTAGGAACTTGGGCTAGGGGGTAAAAGATAAACTTGGATTCAAATTCTGACAATATCTCTTACAAGAAAATCTAACTTAGAATGCTTCAGTTTCCTCAACTGTATCATGGATGTAATAAACATATTTAACTTAGACTGAGAAATATTGAATGGAAAGCACTTGGCACAAAGCCTCACACATGGGATACTCAATAGCTGATATTTTTATGGTTCCAATCATTATTATTGTTTCTCTGGCTTTCACCCAAACTTGCTATTACAGACTTCCAGGCCCCTGATAATCTCTCGCATCTATTCTGAACATCCTCTCAGGGCATTCCCGATGTGCCTGGGAACATGGCAGCCGGACTTTCACCAAAAAGGGAGCATAGGGAGGGGAAATAAGGGCTCTTGGTGAAGAAAGGGTGTGACCACCGTAGATCCATGCAGGAAGCTGTATGACTCCTCTTGATTAATCCCACTGGTGCGAGAAATGCAGTCTACCCTTCTACCCTCTGAGTACCACCACACTGCACACAGCCTTCCCTGGGCACTGACACCCCCTATCTTCCTTCCACTTGAATCCTGGGTATTTCCAATGTGTAATTGTTCTTGATGTGCCAAAGTAACACAAATTCTGTGCCAAAATGAAGAGGATGTTTTGCCACCATCTGTTGCATTACATTTGTGACATAGGCACAAAAATGATTTTATCTTATGGTCCAATATTTTATAGGGTCTTTACTGTTTGGGAAGTAGAGGTTAAGGTTGTGATTATATCTGAATAACTGAAAGCGTTCTTCTATCAGACCTACTCTTTTTTTTTTTTTTTTTTTTTTTTAGAAACACTCTTATCCTTTTTCCAATAACTGAGTCAGATCACTAGACACAGTCAATTTGTTTGCTTTGCTCTTCCCTTAGAAAGAAAGTCACTCTAGTTGGCATCCTCAAACTTTCCCACCCAAGTTCTATGCACAGTGAACCCAAATCCTGTGTGTCTGGGAAAAGGGCCAAAAATGGCCTGACATGAGAGCTAAACTCTTTGATGTTTCATCTTTTATCTTAGAAGAAAAAAACATATGAATTTGGCATTCTCTCCACAGTATTATGTTAATATAAAATAATGTCATTCTGCCTCCCAATTTTTTAGTCCATTTCATGGCTTCTGGGTACCCTCTGGAATACCTCACCAATCTCCACAGGACTTATAGCCCATGTTGCAATCCCAGATCAGCCTTGGTATAAATGAATTCTTTCCCAGGAGACTCCTCCTTTGTTAGCACTTTTTAGAAATAGATTTTTGGCATATTCTTTCCACTCATTTGTCAAACATGCCCTGACATGACTGAATCCCAGCCATAAACACAACTTATGGTTCAACTTGACTCCCCCATCCCCCAACAGATTCAAGCCATGCCTCAGAGACATCATCAAGAACCTCAGTTTTTATCCTACCATCTGCCTGTGCATTTGCCGGTGAAATGTGAGGTTCTATTGGCTGAGTAGTCAAAAGCAGAAGGTTTGCTGTGCATGATTACTGATGGAAGCCACATTTCTTCAAAGCATGGACATGCACAGGGAAACATTTGACAAATGCGTCTTAAAGGTAATGACTTGCATGGCCGTATGGCTTTATATGAAGAAATGTTGGGTTATCCAAAGACATTCAGGGCCTTCCAGAAAATAAAACCCATTCGATTAATTCCCTCCATGTACTTAAGCATATAAAAGTAATGGATCCATATAAATTATTGCATTCCATATTCACACCAATTAAAAATTCCTCAGATGGTTCAGTCAATGGCCCATATGTATTATAGTTCTAGCAACTCTCAACCATATGCAGTGACATAGGCTGTGCCAGAAGTACCAAAATAGTCTTTAGAAATAAATGTCTCTGCATTGTGGCTCATAAAAATACCTGTTAATTATAAATGTAAGTCAACTCAGCCCAGTATTAGTTGAATGACATAAAGCTAATTTCTGAAATGCTGGGAGATCAAGAACTAAACACAGTGCATAAAGACTTAATGGAAAAGTAATAAGGTTAGGTCGTGTTACTATTATCTCAAATCCATGTGGTTTTCCATGAAATAAGTGGAGCTCGCTGCAGTCCTCTGAGACACAGTTTAGAGCCCTCATGTTGGTTTTGCTTAAAAAGGGCAACCCACCTTATACTATATATTAGCAAATCGAATTTAAATTTTAAAAGTTATTTAAAAAAAAAAAAAAAGGGCAACCCACCATAAAAAGGAATGAAGTACAGACACATACTACAGCATAGATGAACCTTGAAACATTATGTCACCTGAAGGAAGCCAGTCCCCAAAGGCCACATAGTGGATGATTCCATTTGTATGAAATCTCCAACAGAGGCAAAACCATAGAGACAGAAAATGGAGGAGGGGTTGCCAGGAGTCCTGGGAGGGGACGTGGAGAGTGGCTGCTGATGAACAAGAGTAACAAAAAGTATTCCAAAATTAGGTACTGGCAATTGTTGTAAAAAAAAATCCACGACTACACTAAAAATCCACTGAATTATATGCTTTAAAAGAGTGAATTTTATGGTAGGTGAATTATATTTCAGTGACGCTGTTATAAAAGGGGGAAGAAAAAAGGCCAAGGAAAGTGCAATGTTAAGTGAAGTCTAGGAATGGAGAAGGATGAACCAAAAGCAAAAAAAGCCCAAAAGGCCTGATCACAACCAAAATCCTTAGAAGAAGTACAGTGGACTCCTCCCCTCCTGGACAGGCTTCCACAATAACATCCAGAATCATTCTCATTCTTGGACTTCACAGTTTTCATTGCCAGGATCCAGAGGGCGACAGTCTTCAAGTTACTAAGATGCTTGCGTTCCTTTCTTTCTTTGTTTCTTTTCACCTCGTCATTAAATTTTCTAGTAATTTTGAGTCAGGTGGAGAGGAGTCCGCTCTGCTTGTGCTGTTCATTATGGAAATTGATTTGACCCTCATTTGCATCTATTTGCACTGCCATCAAGCTGATTTAGAATCCGAGGGTGGTTGCAACCTCCTCCGAAGCTGGCAGATTTGCTCTAAAAACAGAACCCTGGAACTTTCCAACCAGCTCCGAAGAACTTGTTCTCTTGCCCTTTTGATTTCTGCACAACATGGGCAGAGTTTCAGAGAAATACAACTCTTGGTAAAGGAAAGAAAGGGAACCTTTGTTGCCTTCTGCTATAAATAGTCTCCATTCCCCTGCCTTCCTTCCATGCAGCTAGTCAACCCTGCAATCCTGGGTTGCACATCAGAAACAAATACATTGTTCTGTGGAGTGAGCGAGAGGCCCCAGGCAAGCTTGCAGGCTGGCAACTGGCAACAGAGGAGTTAAATCTTAAACAATCCAACATGGCAATTATCCCTGCTGCACTGACCCAAGGGCTCCTCACTAGCCCCAGGAAGGAACAAAATGCAGCGCTGCAGCCCTGGCCAAGGTGCCACGAGGAGTGATAAGAACCTAGGAGAATGCAGACCTCGACTGGCTCAGCCATTCTGCCCTCTTCGCTTTGGTGTCCCTTTCCCTCTACAGCCCAAGGCTGGTTCCTTGCTTTCTATCCAACTCTTCCTCTCGCCTGCCCTGCGTGGTCCCCACGTGTCCAGCAACAACCACCCTCACTTCCCCTACGCGACCTGTGTTTTCTTTTATTGTCAGAATGGAAATCACTTTATTGCTGTGTATGATGTAAAATACTAAATTCTCATTGTAAAAAAAAATCAGTTTACATAAAAAAGGAAGAGGGCATTGAAGTTAGCTGTACTCTGACCACTCAGAGAAATTCACCCATACTTCCAGTGTATAGTCTTCAAATTCAAAGAATTTTTTTAAATGAAATCTATGAGACATATCCATTTTTCACTTAGAAATCCATCTTGTGCATTTTTCATTGCAATAAATATAGATCTACACTACCATTTTTAGCAGTCTCTATAAATGTATCCATAATTTGCACACTTAGTCTGTTTCTTCTTGATTCATATATATGAATATATATATATTCATAGATAATATACACATTCAAAGTTTTTTCTTATTCCCAAATTTATCCATGAGGCCCTCCTTCTACCCTCAAGCCATCCAAGTTGCCTCAGCACACCTGACATCTGGGCTTCCCACGGCCCCAAACTGTCTGCTCATCAAAGTTGCCCATCCTAGGCCTTATCCTTTAAGACCCTACGCTACTTGGTGATAGCTGGAAAAATATGAGGAATAAAGTGAGCTGATGGTTTAATTGTACAGTGGCTTTTGTTGCAGGTCAACAGAAAATTGCGGCAAGAATGAACTTTAGAAATAACCCACTCTGGTGTTTCCCCAACTTGTCCGTGGAGTGCAGGGGTGAGAATGGTATAAAAAATTCACAGATCTCTCCTCCAGGGAATTCAACCTGATTAATCCAGAGTAAGGTCTGGAAAACTGTCATTCAACAAGCTCTTTGTGGGATTATTTTGATCAAATTTCAGACACTCTGGTTTCATCTAATATTTTATCATTCATGTGAGGTCATAGAGGGCCAAATAGATAGCTTGTCACATCTCCATGGACAATTAGGGGTAGAGCCGAAAGCGTTGTCTGTATTTCCCCATCCCTGAGCTTGTCATCTCTTTGTCACACAAAATCCTTTAATTCCAAAGAAAAATTTTATTAGAACAAAAGGCTTCTTTCCAGTAGGAGGAAAGATTTGTGCCTTTTAAATATTGACAATTCTGGAACTAAAATTGGGCTAAAGGGATTGACTTGGAGGCAAGAAAGGGGTCTTCAATTGCCACTCAAATCTGTATCATGCAAATGACTATTTACATCCGTGTGTGTGGGCACATATGTGTTTGTGAGTATATACATATGGCTACATGTTAGTCTTAGAAAGAAAATATTGGAAGTCAAGCATGATTATAGAACCCATAGTAAAAGAATAGAGTTTTCAAAGACCTATTTCTAGAAGTATCCCCAGTGAGAAAAAAAAAAAAAAATGCCAGTGCTAATGCAAAAAGACTGGATCTAATCGAAAGCAAAAATTTCCCTTTATTTGAGTCTATCTTCATACATGAAGACCTGCCTCAGCAAGATTTTCAACTTTCTTTGGAAACATGTGTAGTACAGAACACACAGAGACAGAAGACTTCTCAAGGCAATATTCAACAGGGAGCTACTTACTTGCTCTAGTGGCCATCTCAGTCATGGTGTTCATGTATAATGAGTATCTGGCAGGATTCTTTAATTCTAGACCCAATAAAGATAATGGAGATGATCATTTAAAGCACCTCAACCTCATGGAGTAGGAACTGTAATGAATACCTTGCATTTTTCTGAAAGACAATAGTTCTTCCAGTGGGTAAAACTTCAGGTGATACGCTCTGCTGGCTGCTCTCTATGTGGGTAGCTATAGCCATACCATTTTCCATGGTTCCTCTTATGGGTGGCAGTGTGTCCCCTCAAAATTTGTATGTTGAAGTCCAATTCTCCTGCTACCTCAAAATATGACCTTATTTGGAAATAGAGCCATTGCTTATCTAATTAGTTCAGTTAAATGAGGTCACAGTGAAGTAAGGTGGGCCTTTAATGCAGTATCACTGTGTCTTTATAAAAAGGGGAAATTGGGGCATCTGGGTGGCTCAGTGGTTGAGCATCTGCCTTTGGCTCAGGTTATGATCTTGGGGTCCTGGGATCGAGTCCTGCATCAGGCTCCCCACAGGGAACCTGCTTCTCCTTCTGCCCGTGTCTCTGCCTCTCTCTGTGTGTCTCTTATGAATAAATAAATAAAATCTTAAAAAAAATAAAAAGGGAAAATTTAGACACAGAGACAGATATATATACACACAGGAAGACTGTCATATGAGACTGGAGCTATCCTGTCATAAGCCAATGAACTACCAGAAACTAGAAGAGGCCTAGAACAGACCCACCCTAGAGACTTCACAGGGAGTATGGCCCTGTTGCCATCTTACTCTTGAACTTTTGGCCTTCAGAACTGTAGGACAATAAATTTCTGTTGTTTAAACTACTCTGTTTGTGGTGCTTTGTTACAATAGCCCCAAGAAACTAGGATAGTACCCTTCAGAACACAGCTTCCACTAAGACATGAGCAATTCAGAAATGGGCTAAGCATTGTGATATTCACTGGTTTGGCCATACAGAAGCTTAATGAATTTGGAGATCTAATGCCAAAGGAGGAAGACCTGAAACACCTGATTCTCTTGAAATAGAAGCGATTCTTCCCCTCAGCTATTTCATGCTCCTTATGCAGCTACACCAACAGGCAGAGAGCAGGGGCACTGTCTGCAGGCACAATTGATCCTGGGTCATCAGTGTTCCTATCAAAGAGTACAAGGAGGGAGATCCCTGGGTGGCTCTGTGGTTAAGCATCTGCCTGTGGCTCAGGGTGTCATCCTGGAGTCCCGGGATTGAGTCCCACATCGGGCTACCTGCATGTAACCTGCTTCTCTCTCTGCCTGTGTCTCTGCCTTTCTCTGTGTGTGTCTCTCATGAGTAAATAAAATTAAAAAAAAAAAAAAAAAAGAGTACAAGGAAGAACACAGTGTGTCTCCTGGACATCTCTAAATACTTCCTTTCCCAAAAGTACTAATGAACGGAACATTGAATCAACCCCCTCCCCAATCACACACATACACACATATTTTCCCTAAAAGATCCCTAGGAAAGCAAAATTATGGAAATGAAGGCTCAGGTCATCACTTATCCAGCCAAGATGCTACCACAAGTTGTGAGGAACCAGAAGTACATAGTAGGAGGTGATAGTAATGATTATCCAGCTAGGCCTCATGACTAGCTGCTAAAGCATGACTCAATGTTATGATTTTTTTCACTTTCTCTCTTTCTCTACTACATATTTTATATGATGACCAGTGGCTAATGTTTAAAGTTTCAGAGAGAAGAATAAAAGAATCCACATCACTCCCCACAATAATGCAGTAGTGACTTTATCTCCTGTGTTTGGGCCATAAATTTTGTAATGGATGAAAGACAAGACTAGTTGTCAAGACACCAAACAGATCGACTGTGCTAACTGTAATCCTTTTATGTCTTTAGATCCATTCATGACTCTTTCCTACCCTGCTCTTTGCCTTGGGAGGTTGACTTAGGAGAATTCTCGTCTTGGGGTTCCTGCTGGGGTCATCTTGTATGGTTCTCTAAAATGAAATAGGAATAGTAAAAACTAACTTAATTACCTCTCCCTGGGATGAAAATTTGCCTTTGAGTATAATGCTCTAAGACAATAGAGTCCATTCTTAATTCAACTCAAAGTTTTAGTAGAATACAAGTTGGTAAAAAGACTCTGAGTAGAGAGTAGTCCAGATGTTTTCCACCAATTTTCATTTTTCTAGATAACACTGTTTCCACATTCAACTTTTCCTGCCAGAGCTCTTCTTAGTAAAAATGTTGGGGGATTCTGTGCTTTACATCCATAACTGAGAAAGTGGCTGGGCAGACAATAAACTCTGTGTGAAAGGTGACGTTGAGGTGAAAATAGTCCAAACCCATTTACACAATTGTGCCATCATGCTTTGGAAAAAAAAATTTTTTTTTTTTTTTTTTTTTTTTTTGTAGAGCTTTGGGCTCTATTTTTTTCCTACATGTATTGAGGTATAATTTATAAACAATAAAATATATTCTTTTTAGGTGCACAGTTGTACACATTTTGACAAATTGTATAGCCATGTTACCACACAAAAATCAAGTTGTAGAATATTTCTATCACCCCAAAACATTCATTTGTGTCCTTTGTAGAAAATCCTCTTTCGTCGCTCTTAGCCCTTGACAGCCTCTGATATAATGTGTGCTCTTCTAGCTTTGTCTTCTCAGAATGTTACGGAAGGAAGATCACACAATATTGTAGCCTTTGGAGTCTGGCTTCTTTCATTTAGCTTAATCCGTTTTTGAGAACTGTCCATTCTGTTTCAAGTTTTAGTATTTCAATCCTTTTTTATTGCTTAATAAAATGCTTATTATAGTATTTTATTGTATCATGCAAGATAATTTATATCTAAATTATATCCGCACTTTGGTGGGTATTTGAGCTGTTTCAAGTTGTTATCAATTGTGAATAAAGCCACTGTATGCATTTACCTATAGGTTTTGTATAGACATGTATCTTCATTTATCTTTGGTGGATACCAGAGAATGTGTTAATGGGTTGTATGATTAAGTATATGTTTAACTTCATAAGAAATTACCAGAGTGTGTTACAAGAAGCTATATCGTTTTGAAATCACACCAACAATATATTAGAGTTCCAGTTTCTCCATATCATCTCTGACATTTGTTATTGCCATTTTTAAAATTTTAATAATTGTATACTGGTTCTAATCTACATTACTGTCATAGTTTATGTTGTTAAACATCTTCTTATGAGTTTGTCATCTACATATCTTCTCAAGTGAACTGTAGGTTCAACTATTTTGCCTATCTTTTATCAGGTTGTTTGTTTCCCTATTATTGAGTTTTGAGAGTTCTTCACATATTCTGGTTATTACTATCTTTTCAAATTATTGCCTTTTAAAAACTACATATGTAATTAATTTGCTTAATAACACTGTAACCCCAAAGAGAGGATCACCTCCTATTTCTTTTTTCACCTTCTGAGGATCACTCATTCCTGACAATTATACTTCTCCCTCCATCTTTTAATCTTAAACTTTGATCATGTGTTGCTTTAAAAATTGTATGAAAACTAACTACTCACTCCCTACCCCATAAAACCCTGTATATATATACAAATTTTTGCACATCTTTTTCAGAGTCAGTGAGATACCTACTCCTGAAGTTCCACATGGACCATTAGTCATGGACCCCAAGTTAGAAACTTATGCATACACTGATAATGTCCACTTGGATCAGTATAATTACTTTTTTTCTTTATCTTAGGTAAGCATAAACTATTGGATGCTGCTAGATAAGTCATGCAACTGTGCAAATTAATGCACCAAGGATATACTTCCCTCCATTTTTTCAGGGTCTGCACAGCTACACAATATATTTTTTCATTAGTCTTTTTAGTTCTATTTTTAATTCCTAGAGAAGCCAATTGACAAATATTATTTATCACCTATATCCTCTAACTCTCTGCAGAGCATCAGAGCATCCTCCTACCTACTCCCCAGAAAAATAGAAGAAATCAAGTGTAAATAAGTTCCTCTGCTTAATTTAAACTTACACATGTGCCCATCCGTTCTTCCCTTGAATCTCAGAAAGACACACGACTTTCTTCCAGCCAATGCTAATCTTTCCTTTTCTGCTCTTGATCCTTCTCTATCCTAGACTCCATTTTTGCAAACACCTCTCCACTTATATAATTCACATCTCCCTCTTAAATTGCTGTTTATTCTCAAGATTTCATCATGTTTTGTTTTGTTTTTTTTCCATTTTAAAAGAGAAAAAAACCTCCCTCAATAGTGTAGAGTCTGCTTCCCACCCCTCCCCATTCTCTACTCCATGCATTTCCCTTGTTTTACAGCCAAGCTGAGAAAAATATGCTACACTCACTGTCTCCAATGGTTCCATTTCTCGTGTCACTACAAACTGTAGAGCATCCCCAACAGTCCATTGAAATTTCTTTTAACAAATAATAAGTAACTTTACAAATGGCCTAATTACAAAAAATGAATTGGTTACTTTCAATTATTAGACCTATCCTCTGGGAAATATTTGCTATTGTTGACTATTTCCTGAAACTCACTTCTCTCTTGTTTTCTATAGTAATACTCTCTCTAAACTTCTCTGTTAGTGCCCAACCATTTGTCGTGGGTCTCTGACCTCTTGTCCTAACAAATACCACTGTAATAGTGATCCTCAGGTCTTTCTGTTAAGGATTATTATTATTATTATTATTATTATTATTATCATCACTCTACATAGTTCCTGAATGACTAAACTACATGATATTTTCAGCTACTACCTACCTAACTATAAATCAATGAACCACAACCCTTAACCTCATGCCAGATTACTTCTAGGAATTCTAAAAAAAAAAAAAAGAGGCAGTCTTTTCATAAGCTGCTTGAACTCTACCGGTCCCAAGTGAATGTCACCATTGTTACCCTCTCCAGACTATTCTCCATATTTACTCCCTCTGCCTTATTTCGTATCTCAGTGATTATCCCTACCATTTCCCTTGTTGCCCAAGCAAAAACCTGAGAGTCATACTAAATTATGCTTTCCATTTCTGAGTTGTGACTAGTCAATCATACATTTAACTATGCAATAAATACATATGAAGTGTATACCACGTGACATACACTCTGCTAGCCCTTTGTCAGGTTGAATTAGACGTTATTTTTGCTTTCAAACTGCATCCATTTTAATATTGCAGAGGCTACATGCTACATTCAATAAGAGCTTAAAGGAATGTCTGTCTAATCAGACTGAGATGGGGGTATCAAGAGAACTTGCCAGAGGCAACTCTTGCATTGAATGACAAAGGATCAATGGTAATTAGCTAAAGAAAGAAGAGAACAATAATCCAAGAAGAAGCAGCCTATTACAAGGCTTGATAATATGGTTCTTGCTTCCTAAGTCATTCATAACCCTTTTACTTCCTCTCCAAATACACTGCTAGAAACAAATACAGCCAGCCACCGTATTTTTCACCAATGAAATTTAAAAGGTTTTAGCCGCTGTCATTGGCCTCTAGTATTATCTTCACCCAATGTATCTTCGACATGGCTGCTGGAGGGATATTTCTAAAGTGCCACTCTGAGCATATCTTTCTTGAACTTAAAATCAACCAATAACCCTCCATTTTCAAATTGCATCCAAAGACATATGATTTAGCTTCTCACTACCCTACATGTTTAATGAGTTACTCTCCTTGGACACTCGACTAACCAGTCAGTGTCCTGACTCTGCCAATGAATATGTATATGTTAGTTCCTCCTCCTAAGATTTGCTTTGTTTCTTCTTGTGTGACAGATACTCACTTACAAGTGAGTGTAGTTCATCAAGACTAATTTAAGTGGCATATCTTTAGATGCTCAGGTGGACTTCAGTACCAGTTTTGCTATGGTCCACAGCAACATATGCATATTTCATTACAGCATATGTCACGTTATATTACCTGTTTACTTGTCTATTTCCCCAATCAGACTTGGAATGTCTTGAGGGGGAAAAAATGTATTATTCATCTCCATATCCTCAGTGCTCAACATAGTCCCTGGCATTTCATAGGTGCTAAAAATATTTATTGTGTGAGAATTAATTAATTAACTAATTAATATTAGCCACTTCCGTGGATTAATGACAGATTTCTTTTGTGAAATGGAGGATACTTCTCTCCTACAAAGCTTTGACTCTATGGTAGCCACTGTGCCAGGCACTGGTGGTTTAAAGGTGAAAAATACAGTCACCTACTTTCAATGGGGCTTATAGTCTATGAGGGAAGACAAATATGAAAACAGGCAACTATAAGAGAGAAATATTAAGTGATATGATAAGGGAAATAAAGGAAACTATGAGAAATGGGTATCAGAGGACATTGAACCTACTTCTGGATCATTAGGGTAAATTTCTAGAGCAAATGACAATTAAGCTGGGGCCTGGAGAATAGCTAAGAGGACAGGACAGGTATTCCAGGTAGTGGGAATTTCATATGAATGTCCTGCATGGAAGGAAAAGTAGAGCCAAGCCACAGAATTTAAAGATTTGTCTGGATGAACCATAGTAATTCAGGGAGAGTTTGTGGGAGGTAAGATTGTGAAGGGTTCTGATATCTCCCAGGGTTTAAAGAAAGGGACAGAAAAGATCAGGCTATGTTAAGGAAGATCAAACTAGCTGCAGAATGGAGGTTGGCTTGGAGGAAGTCAGAAATGAAGGCAGAGAGATCAGAAAAGAGGCTGTTTCAATCATATGGGCAGGAGATGGTGGTGGTATTGTGGGAACTACGTCACTGCCACCATCCATTTTTTATGACTATGTCCTGTGACTGTGGGATGAGAAAGCTGCTGTGCATTGAAAGGCCTTTAACATCCTGCCTCTGACATCCTGCCTCCATCACTGAGAAATGAGAAGATCTAAGGCAAGGGAAGCCCCTATACCTGGCTTCATCTGGATGCCTATTTATTTATTTATTTATTTATTTATTTATTTATTTATTTAAGTTTTTATTTAATAACAGTTAACACACAAGGAAATATTAGTTTCAGGTATACAGTATAGGGATTTGACAGTTTCATACTATACCTAGTGCTCATCACAGCAAGTGCCCCCCTTAATCTCCATCACTTATTTAACCAATCCTCCACCCCCTTCCCATTGATAACCACCAGCTTGTTCTCTCTACTTAAAGGTATTTCTTGGTTTGTCTCTCTCTCTCTCTCTCTTTTTCTACTTTGTTCGTTTCTTTTGTTTCTTAAATTCCACATATGAGTGAAATCATACAGTATTTCTCTTTCTCTGACTGACTTATTTCACTTAGCATAATTTTAGCTCCACCTATGTCATTGCAAATAACAAAATTTCATTCTTTTTTATGGCCAAGTAATATTCCACGGTATGTGTGTGTGTGTGTGTGTGTGTGTGTGTGTGTGTGTGTATCCCACTTCTTTATCGATTTGTCAGTTGATGGACGCTTGGTTTGCTTCCATAATTTGGCTATTGTTGATAATACTTCCAATTTAAATGTGTGACACAAACCTGAACAAGACAAGGTGTGAAGGGCTGAGGCTCAGAAATGGTGACAGATTGATAATTAGGCCTTGTCCAGCCTTGCCACATAAATAAGAGTAGGTTACAAAATATTGCATGAAACAACAACCATGAAAGTATGTTTCACAGGCAAGAGAAAATTGCTCTCGACAGGCAGCTAAATAGCTACTTAGATGACTGGCAGTAAAATATGAGTCTTTTCAATTGGACAAAAGCTAAATTCAATGAGAAAGCAATATAAAATCAAAAAGGGGCTTCTGTTCATATATTTCCTGGTTATGAAATGGATGAAAAACGAAGCTTCTCTGGCTTTACGTCACAGCCTCGTATGGGTTTCTAAGTGGGTTCAGACTCTTCCAAGTTGCTGTGGTCATTAGTTTTCTTAGACTCTGGCTTCAAGTCCTTCTTCATTTAAGGAAAAGGCACCTTGAACGGGGGTGTAGAATCTCAGCGTGTGAGACTGGATGTTTTCCACCATACTCTTCTCTCAAAATAAACAGCCACTGTCAGGATGAACTCCCCGAGATTTCCCCAGCGAGCCCCATATTTTCACACCTCACAGTAGAGCTTCCACTTGGCTTCATAATTGCAGGAAAAAATTCAGTGTACACTAAGCACCTTAGTGCTCTAATACAACCCATCTTTTGCCATAAATATCAGACCTGTTTCATGAAAATGAGAGGTTCTCCTCTCCTGTATTAACAACTATAAAAACAGATTCTGCTGACATAGGTTTCTCATAAGCTCCCATTCACTCAATTAAATGTTTAAAATATGCAATGAATTCTTAAGTCATATTTACTCCAAATGAATAGCAAAATATACATCATATTCCATATGAAAGGCTTATGGCAAGTTCTGCCTAATTCACCTCTTCAGATATCCCTCCATCTCATTCACCTTCTTTTATCCCAATGGCCATGGCCATAGTTCAAGCCCCTACTATCTCTTGCTCAGAGGCTATAATTGAATCCATCCCAAATGACTCTGCCTATAGTCTTGCCTCATCCAATCCATCCTTCACACTGCAGCTGGAGTGATACTTTGAGAATGCAAAATGAATGAATCATGTCACTCCCCTACTTAACACTCATTAAATGTTTCCCAGTGCCATTAAGATAAAGTCCAAGCCCTTCAAAATGCCCTTTGTAGCCTGGCATCCTGCCTTTCTTTCTTGCCTAATCTCACCCTCTTGTTCTTCCGACTTTATGTTCAAATTAAGAAATGTGTACTTTTCCAGTTCTTGAACATAATTTTACTCCTACTTACTGAACTCCTTGTGGCCATTTGTTTTTCATTTTTAATATCATTCATCAAAGCTTTTCTACCCTTTGACAAACAACACCAAGGATCCCGTCTATGAGTTCCTATTGAATCTTGCATCTTACTGTTCCTATCACATTTTCTCACACATAATGATTTAAATGCCTATTCTCCTGACATACTGTAAACTGTCAAAGAAGTGATCCTTTTGATCTTGTTCACCTTTGTATTCCCAGCATCTAGTGCAACTTGTACATCCATTTGTTGAATGGATGGATGGTTGGATGGATGGTTAGTTGAATGGGTAGAAAAGGATGAGCCTGTAGAGGGCTTGGTAAACAAAATGGATGCAAGCTTACATCTACTCTATAAAGAAGAGATGATTTTTAAAATACCCTCATATCATTGCTGTAAAGATTAAATGAGATATTTACAATATGTAAAGCATTTAGAACTGTGCCTGGCATGTTTAGACACTGCTCCAAAAAAAGTCAGCTATTATTGATATTAATAATGGTATGTTCTCAAGGAACATGACAAACAAATAAAGTGATTAACAAAGATTATTCAGTAGTGAAATCTAGGTAAGTTCTCTCTGACATCTCTGTCTAGCCCTTAATTACAAAGAGCATTTGAGACTTCCTGAAGATGCTCAGCATCTGTGGTCCCAACTCACCCACACCACATTCAGCAAGCAGTAATAGAGTGTAAGGAAGCACTTTCTGCCCTCACGTTCAAGTTCAACCCTTATTACTAGAGTTATTTTTGTCAAATTCCCAACCTTTTGGACTCTGGATTCTGCTTGTGTTCTGAGATCTATGATGTCTTCTTGCTCCCTTATCTCTTATCTGACCTTCTGGTCTTTGGTTCTCTGCCTTCCTATACTGGTGGTACCTGACTAATTGGGCTCCGCTCCTGACCCTTCCTTGTTCGGCTTATATCCAGGATGGGTCAATGGCTTTAAGGACATGACCCTGTGCAATGCACTGTGCCAAGCCACACAGGAGAGGAATGCCACAGTGGTTGGTCTGTATTAGCATAATTATCTTCCGAATCTACTTTCAACCAATTCATACTTTGTCTCAAACCAACCTATTTTTTACCTTCTCTTTATTTTTATTACTTCCTTACCAGTTGCCCTTTCAACCTGATGTTGTTCCTTTTTAAGGCTATGATTAGCATTCTTCTATTGTGACATTTCCTTGGAAAATGTTTGGCTTGGTCCCAGATCCCCCTTACCAAAGAGGATACTTCTGCACTGCCCTAACTGGGTATAGGCCAGAGGTAATATACAGAATATTTAATACCTGGTAAAACAGAGGCAATGAGGAATCAAAATGAATGTTGGCAAAAGGACCAGAGGAGGAGTAGTCTTCATACTATGTCAAGCAGTAATTCTTCAATAGTTGTGTCTAAGGATCTACAGACTGGGGATGTGAGGAAGCAGATATTTACCAAGCAGTATGAAAGCATTCCAGTGTTTAGCAACCACTAGAGTCTACCTCAAGATTTTATCTGGGATTATGTTTTCTAATACAAGTCTATTTTTTTTCATGCTCCACAAGGCATTGTTCATTAGACTAATCCCTAACCTTAGGCACTAGGAGACAAAATATCTCGTAAAGACTGTGTATACATGTATATTGGCTTTAGTTGTCCCATATGAAAATTGCTAGAAGCAAAATCATCCAAAGTTGCTATTTTTGAGGCAATGACATTGCTCAAGAAACCTCAACGTTGTGACTTTTTAACCCTATAAGCTTTTGAAACTTCATGAATAAGAAATAAGCAAGGAGGGTTGGAAAAGTATCATTTCCAAGTCAACTTCAAACACAGTCATGATGAATACTAAGGATCCTCTTATGAAAAGATTGGGAGATTGTCTAATAAAAAAGTGGACTCTGATGTCAAGACAAAGTCCTTGCTATTTATCATATGTTATAGACCAGTAATTTGTATGTAATCCCTATTCTTCCTTTTCCTAAGATTAAGATTTTTTTTTGTAGTTACCTTGTTCCTTCACCACTACTGTATACTGGTTGAAGGGAATAGATAACTAATCTTTCAGCTAATACTCAGTAGACTAGAAAGTTCACATCCGGATTTGGTAATGAGAGTGGACATTATTCAGAGATGATATACTTTAAGCTATATTCTAAAATAAATGGTATTTGGGGTTACTTCCTGTAGAAGAGGGAGGAGTAGACTCTATTAAAATGTATATATGAAGAATGATATGTATGAACGTTCACTAGTCTAAGGAGTGTCAGAGATTGTTGATTGGTGAATTCAATACTTAACCTCTAATCTCCTTCTATGCCCCACCCACCACAGAGGCCAGAGAAGCTACATATATGCTTTCCCAGCTTCCCTTGCAACTAGGGTGAGCCATATGACACACTTCTGAACAAAAAGATGTGAAGGTCAGAGATAATGTGAGAAAGCTTTTACTTTACTGATGAAATGAGCAGATACCACTGATAATTTACCTTACCCCAATTTTCCTAACTTTAAAATAGACATAAGATTTAGTGATGTGGTATCCATCTGATAGCCATGAAAAACAAACAAAAAACCCAAGTGATTTAACGAAGTGCAAGCCCTGACACTATTATGCTGTTGAATACATGTCAGCAATAATCAACCCCTGATTCTTAAGTAAAGACTCATATTAGTTTATATCACTGTTGACTGATTTTGCTGGTGTTTGCTGCTGAAAACACCCTTACTAACAGAGTCCTTTGTAATGCAATTAAAGTCTCTAACATCATTACTCAAATGAAAATAATGGTGAATTTTGCACTGCACATTTTTATCTTTTCTTGGGTCAACATCTCTGTTTCCTCATGTCCATGTGGGATATCTGTTCTCTGCTTTGAAACCTGTCAGGGTACAATTTTGTAACAACCCCAGCTGGGCAAATAGTACAAGGGCCAGATGGCTATTATGATACATCAATCTTTCCAGAAGCAAATTTTATAATCACAAATTTAGAACCCCCTCCCAAATTATCAGAAGAGAGCTAAACACAATTGAAGTAGTAATTAGACATGAATCAACAATAAAAAAATTCATAGAACTCAAGCTAGTACTTTCAAGCACCATGCCCATGATAGATATTGCTGATGATCACAGTGTATTTTCTTACAGTTAACCACCTAACACCTGAGAATCCTTCATAATGTCAAGTTCTAGGAAACCATTATCGAGTAACTGGAGCTGGCACCTAATGTGAAACCAAACTGTATCTCCCAACAACTGCATGGTCACATTTTACAGTAAGGTTCACAATTCAGACACAAATCCATGCTTACCAGAAATTGATAATATCTCTGGGTGAGGGAGTTTGGAGGGTACCAACTAAGTGTTTCAATTTTGGTTTGTACCCTCTCTTATTTCCCTTAAGTCCTAATCGACTACCTAGTCAAGAAGACACATAGAATGTCATTGACTTATTAAAAGTCCCATTATTATGGCCTTGTACCCATCACTATAGCTAGTAAACAATCTACATCCTTTGTATTGACCATCAGTTGATTTTATCCCTGTCCCTTTATCATTGCACCTGAACATTTGAAACATGGTCAAAACTAGTCTTACTGCCATTTATAAAAAGATGCCTCTACTACCGTCTTACGAAAGATTACTTATCTGCCCTTTTAGACGAATGGCAGCTGTCAATGAAAGGAATTTGGTTCTAGACATGACTTTTGAAAGACAGCCTGCCCTATACAGGAAAAGAGATCCTGGCTTGAGTGGCTTTCCATTTTCTACTTCAAATCTATCTGGCAAATTAAAGGATAAGTACAAATGAGTAGGAATATTAGGAGTTAATGCTTAACACTTTCTTG
This sequence comes from Canis lupus familiaris, assembly GCF_011100685.1. Classification (NCBI taxonomy): domain Eukaryota; kingdom Metazoa; phylum Chordata; class Mammalia; order Carnivora; family Canidae; genus Canis; species Canis lupus. The sequence goes on along the minus strand of NC_049224.1, from coordinate 86,905,926 downwards.
CCAGGTACATGGAATGTCCTTCCTTGATCTGGGCTGTATTGAAAGAGTGCTAAAAAGATACTACAGAAGATACCAAAATAGAAAAAGATGTTATCAGGAAACTCAGGCAATTGCTGTTTGGTGACCTGAAAGGAGAGAATTACATATGAGAAGAGCAAATGAGAAAGTACAAAGAAAAGAAAATACAGGTCATGGGGAACAAAATAAAGCATAAAATTGAGTTTAATAACATTTAACACTTTGGGAATAAATATATATATTGTATATATGTACATATATACATACATACATGGTATGTATATATATATACACATAGATATATATGAAAAAAATACTCTAAGAAAAATAGGCTTTTGCTAAAAGCAACCCTAGAAGTACAAGAAATGTAGGAATGTGAAAAATATAGAAACGTTGACATAAAATCAGCTGGTGTCAGTGAGAAAGAATGGGCATGGAAATTCCAGCTCCCTATGACAAAATGGCATGATCTTGAAAAATAACTGTAATTTCTATCATTGTAGGTGAGGCTATGAGCCCTCCCCCAAGGGAGGGAACAAAAGCAGCACGAAGCAAAGGTGGTAAACAAATAAAGGAGGGGATTTTGACTTTGTATTCAGTCATTCAATTATTCAAATATTTAGTGTGTTTCTATTAATTCTAGGCACTGTTCTAGGTGAGAGTATACATCAGTTAGCAGAAGCCTCAAAACCACTACCCTCGTGGAGCCTGCACTTCTAGTGAGGGATAGAAGTGACATACGGAGAAATGCAGAGATAATGCCCTTCTAAGTTGTATGATTATGTAAAATTAAGCCTAAGTATTGGCAGTTTTTCAGATTTCAAAGACCTACAGTCTAATGAAATCAATGTCAGAGGTAAATTATATTTTTGCATGTACATATTGCCTTTATTTTATGAGTCAGCATCCCTTCCTCTAAGAAACCGGGGCTTGGTAGAAGCTCAATTTCCAGATCAGGAGATGTAAATTGGACTAGGCAGTCTTGCATGTTGTTCTCCTTGACCTTGGTCTTCAGTCAAGGAGGGTTAAACCTCTAAAAGAAGGGAGTAATAAAGTAAGGTGTAGCACTAGAAAAATCTCAAAGAAATTAGTAAAAGTATTCAAGGGCAAAGCATTCAGAGATAACATCTTCTTGAGATGTGAAAAAAAATGATATAATGATGGGTTAAGATTTTACATTATCAGGTAGGGTCTGCTGTCCATCCATTCATCCATCCATCCACCAACCCACTCACGTATGGGAGGAAGGATAAGGAGCTATGCAGAGGCACAGGTAAGTATACCCTCACTAGGGAAGAGGTGCCTTGATTTAAGTTGACTTGCAGAATCATTCAAATCCCATGGAGTTTATTCTGTAGGCTTTACCCATAGAGCTGGTTCTTGGAGGGTGGGAGGGAACTGTGACACCAGCCATATTTGTCTTGAGCCTAGTCTTTTTCTCCCCCTCATTCTTTGCGTCACTACATTTTTACATTCCTGTTTAACACATGGGCTTTGGTGTCCAATTTCCCAAAGTTGCTAGATATCCCTGTCAGTGATAGACAAAGTCAAGCCAAAATCCTACAAAGAGAAATTTGCCTGCTGTCAGAGATCTGACGTACTTTTGCATGAATGATGTAGAGAGGATTCCATAAAGCTTTAAAGCAATCTCTGAGAGATTTATGTTGCATACAATCAGTCTCCCATAGACATATATCTTGGAAGTCCACTCCTTGACATTTCCTCCTTAAGACAAAAATTAAATAATGACTCTCTGTAAAAACATTAAAGGTCTCCTTTTACTAGGGAAAAAAAGGAGCAAAATTAAAGGACACTTTTTAAGCCTAACTCATGTTTAGCCCACCTTGGATTCCTTTGACACACTTCCAGGTCTACCTAAGAGCAGTAGGAGAGATTCCGTGAACTAGAGATTTATAACATATGACAACTCAACCCAGATCCTTATGAAACTAGAAGTGAGTCAGCAACATTATAACTGCTTGAAATTCAGGGCATTTCAGAGTGAGGGGGAGAAATCTTCAAGAATTTCACAGAGAATGTTTTACTCTGAAAAATTGCTGAGAATTCTACAGAGGCAAAGTGGTGCCTGAGTTTTTATTTTCCATGGCTAGGTGGTAAATGAACCAAGGCTTTGGGAGCTGGGGTCAGACAGCTGACGACAAGAAGGGCCGCATCAGCGGGATGTCTAGTTGCTTCTGCACAACCTTTCTTAAAAAGTAGTTAACCTTCAATGGCTCCCATCCCCTTCAAGAAAACAATCTCTAATCCTTGATGCAGGCTATAAGCCCTTAATTAACTGGTTCCTGCCTGACTAGATACACATGTCACCTACTCAGGCTTTCCACTCCTCTCTTCCATTAACAATTGCCAAACTGACATTCTCTCATTTCCTCCATAGATCATGCTTAGGTCTAATTATTATTGAATTGATCCTTGATAGATTCATAATATAAAACAAATAACTATTGTATATCTTAATAAAGAAAACAGAGTCTCCATGTATTGAATATCCACTCAGTGTCAGACATGAGTCTTATGCTTATATTTTGCTAGTTCCCACCAAAACCCGGCAAAGAAGGCCATATATCATTTTAGAGTTCAGGAACCTGCATTTTGAGATGATAGATCATTTGTCAAGGTAACACTGATAATATGTGGTAGACATACAGGTTTAGGACAGGTCTTGGTGTCCAAGCACACCATCTTCCTGTGCTTCTTCCCTAATTAACTCTCTTTGCCTCTCAAGACTCAGTACGTCACAACCATGGCCAGAAAGGTTTCCTCTGATGCCCTCTGCCCCTATAGGGCAAACAGGTGCTTCTCTTGCCATTTGAAAGCAATTAAAAACTCAATGACTTACTGGTTTGCTTGTCTGTCTCCCCTTCTCAGAATATGAATGACAGGGGATCCCTGGGTGGCGCAGCCAGGTTTAGCACCTGCCTTTGGCCCAGGGTGCGATCCTGGAGACCCGGGATCGAATCCCACATCAGGCTCCCAGTGCATGGAGCCTGCTTCTCCCTCTGCCTGTGTCTCTGCCTCTCTCTCTCTCTCTCTCTCTCTCTCTGTGACTATCATACATAAATAAATAAAAAAAATTTAAAAAAAAAGAATACGAATGACAACCGCACTCTTTCTTCTCAGTCGCATCATTACCTTGCATATGGTAGGGGCTCATAAGATGTTTCCCACACATGGCCAAATATAAATGAATGAATGGTTGATCCGGCGTTGTATGATGATTCAGGCACCAGGTGAAGCTGAGAAGGAGCTCTGTTAGTCCTTCACTAGTCAGCACTTTCTGAAGGTTTCCTTTCTTACTTTAATAGTTTGCTGCAAACACTAACTGGAATAACTAGATGTAGCTAAAAACCCAGGGCTTTGTTTTTTGAGCCCTCACCTTTACCACCACCAGCCCAACTCACCTCCCCAAATGATCCAGAAAAACTAAAAGATTAATTATCGCCCTACAAGGAGGTTTAAAAGTGATCACGCAAGGTAGCTGCTGAGGGACCTGTGTGAAGGGAAGTCATGATAAAGGCTGTTAGGAGGCTTTATTGAATAGTAACCCGGGAGAAATGTGACTGGATTCATCAGGCTGTGGTTAGGGGACCTATGAGCAAATTTTACTGGCTGACCTTAACTAGCGAATTGATTTTTCTTTTCTCACAGATCCCATAACAAGAGTAGAACAGAGAAAAGACCAGAAGCCAGCAGGGATGGAGAGAAGAGTTGGGGCAGAGCTGAAGGGATTCTCCTCTTCCTTCTTTAAGGAGAATGTGTTCTCTGCTGGGCTGACCCCTGGGCCAGGGAGACCACACCAGGCCCTGCTGAAGATGAACCCCGTGCATCCCCTGCATTCTTCAAGGTTGGGAATTTCCAGACCGGACCATAGAGCAGGTCACAGAATCAGGGTCACAGGGGAGAACCTCGATTTCCTGCTTCACGGTCAAGAGTACCGATTGATGCATATGTTTGCACACACCCTCACACTCTCCTCTCCTCTCTCAATCTCTCTCTGGCATTTGACGAGGAATCCCTATTGCCCATGGCCCTCCCAACACTTGTTTACTAGCTGGCATATCTTTTTAGTCACTCAGACATCTTACTGTCCTACCAAACTGAGATGACTGGGTGTCACAAGTAGCACTATGTACTTGCATCACAGAAGCTCTTCCAAAGTACACCAGTTATTAAAAAATGAAAACTCCTCCCCGGCAGACACTGTTATCACAGATGTTGCACAATCATTTGCAAGTTTAATAAAGATAGCCGTGAATATTTTTTTTTAATCTCACCTCTAGGGATTTCTGAACTGACCATACTTCTTGATCATGAGAGCTATTGATTGGTATAATCACACTTAACTCACGGGGACTGTGAGCATCCAGGGAGGGGGATGAACCTCCAGCCCTTTTGAACAGAGAAATAATCAAGGTTAACTGTTATTATTAACCACTAATACTATTAGCTCCATTTTATAGACAAAGAAACTGAGACTTTTAAGAGTTACATGTGCCCAAAGTCACACAGCTAGTAATTGATGGAGCCACGATTTGGTTCTATTGGGCCTATGTGAAGAATCCATCAAGGCTTCTTTAAAAAAAAAAAAAAAAAAAAATATATATATATATATATATATATATATATATATATATAGGTATTTATTCATGTGAGACACACAGAGAGATCCAGAGACACAGGTAGAGGGAGAAGCAGGCTCCCTAAGGGGAACCTGATGCAGGACTCGATCCCAGGACCCTGGGATCATGCCCTGAGCCAAAGGCAGATGCTCAACCACTGAGCCACCCAGGGGCCCCTCCATCAAGGCTTCTTGACAAAATAGAAGTGAATGCAGAATCAGAGTTGCAGAGAGGCTCCTGCGGCTGCCACTGTCTCTCCCTACCTCAGAGAAGAAGGCCAAAAAGTGCTCCTCAATGGGTTAAGGGCAAGGAGGGTCCAACACTGTTTATGTGATGAGAAATCAGCAGCTGTTCCCTGGGACAGTTTCACCAAAGGCCTCCCTTTGTCTCAGAACAAAGTTGCTCCAGCTGCGTTTACTGGGAAGTGCCGTAACTCCTTGGAACTCAATTGCATTCTGACATCTTATTCATCTTCCAGCTTATTTCCCATCACTGACCCTGATCTTATTAGAAAAACCTTGGAGGATATCAGTAATGGCACCTTTTCTTTTTTTTTGACAAGTTACTCTGGAATGGATTTAATATCTTAAAATTGTCATTGATTGAAACTAGTAATTCGAAATGAGCAGTTTAAAACTAATATCCCTCTTTTTTTTCTTAATCTCTTTTCCTCCCTAGCCACTTGATACTTGATCTTTTCAAGGGTGCCTTCCTAAGTGATCAACAGGCTATAAAAATGTCTGTGAGAGACAAAGATAGCCAGAAAATGTCCAGTAGCATGGGACCTTACTAGGGGCATCACTGATTCCCCCAGTGAATCTCCCACCTATAATACTTTTTATTTAGCACATAGTAGGTGCTTAAGAAGTATGGAATACATCACGAAAAGTCCTTTCTAACTAGAGCTTATTATTCAGAAAATTAGAGGATAGAATCTCAACACCCAGTGGTTTTCCGTAGAGCTCTTGTGAACTAGAAACTGCCAACTGTAGGTAGAATGGGTGATTGCTACTCAGCGAGATGCCAGAGGCAAGGGAAGCTTTGTCTACTTCAAAAATTTATCTCTTTCAGCCACCTTTTACTAACTGAAATTCTCATCTTTGATTCTAGATTGAGTGCCTAAGGAAGGGCACTGACTTTGGAATTCAGAGCTATTAACCCAGATAAGTTTATTTAATTAGCTAATAAAGATTTGGGCCCTTGAAGGACAAAGATATGGGCTGGGTGAGTCCCAGTTACATGAGATAATCAAAAGTGTTCAAGTAAAAGGGTAGCGTGATCGGTTGCTGTTTGAACACAGAGAGTTGAAAGGAGCATGTGAACCAGAGGGCCACCCACAGCTAGTTCACCAACATAACTAGTCTGGCCCTGGTGCCAAGTGAGTGACATGGGTTTGCTCCAAGAAAGCCAAGTTTGCATCGTCCATGAGAGAAATGCAGCATCGTATAAAATCATGGGTTTGGAATCTGGAAAACCTGAATCGGAGTTCCAGCTTCATCCCTTTTTAGCTATTGAGCCTGTGACTTACGTGGTGTTTGCTCAGTTTCCTCATCTGTAAAATGGGCATCATGGCCCCTCATATTCGGTGGGGCGATGAGGTATAATCGAGATCATAAAAATGCCTCAATATCGAGCCTAATGTAGAAGAGGCAGGCAGTAAACGGTAGCTTATCACTCTCAGTAATTATCAATAATCCTTTTCAAAGAAGTCTTTATCCTTCTTACTAAAGCAAAAAGGGAGAGGGGCAAGGGAGGGAGGTAACTAAAAAGGGAGAGGAAGATGAAAGGACAGGAATATTTATGAAGCAATCACTGAGCCTTCACATCCGAACGCTCTATGAGAAAGAACAAAACATGTAAAATGAATTTTGCCTTCTATAGCTCCCCCTCCACCATATCCTATCCCTCAGACTCCAATTCTTCAGGTTCCCCCAAAATATGGAAACACTGATAGAAAAGGAGAAACACAAGTGGGAGAAAGAAGGGAATTCTGTGTAAACTGGAACTTAATCACTTGAGTGTCAAACGAGGCCCTTTATCTCAGAACTCTGAGCAGCTTCATGGGGCAGAGGAGAGACCCATGTTGCAAATAAGAAATGATCCCTTAAGAACACAGGCCCCGTGGCGAATGGAAGTTTGGTGTGCGCTGCTACTGAGACTCCAGAGAAAGTGACTAACAGGGATAGCCGAGCAGGCCCAGCTAATCAGCTCATACTGAGAGTAAGGCAGTAAGAGCTTCTAATCTCGGGATGTTCCCAAGGAGGAGAGGTTGCATCCCTCCTGCTTTTTTGTTCATCACCTCTTTAGAAGTATTCAAATGAGTGGAGACAACTGCTTCACTTGGCATTTGGATCCATCTATTAGCCACTCCGGGCCGCGAGTGCTTAGTCATTTCTTAGCTCATGTCACTGCCACTTTGTTCTCGCATTTGACACTGACTCCAATAACCTTGTAGCATCTGCCCTCCCAATTCCCTGAAAACCCTGAGCAGCCTGCTTCGATGAACGCTCCTCTGAATGTCCTTTTCTCTCCCTCTCTCTCCCTCTCTCCCTCTCTCTCTCTCTTTTCTTTTGACAAGGAAAAGAGCTATCAGGTTTCTTGAACATTCTTGAATAGCTAATTCCTGGAGTCCTTGTCCTCACTTCTTCCCCTCTGTACCTCACTGGCATTTGCTCCGAGATCTGCTGCTTTTCAAACAATGACCTGGCACTGAGTTGAGGTTTCCAAATGTTAGCTCCCTGGCACCAGTCCTGTAGGTGCTGAAAGAATTCTTCCCTGATTTGCACACAAACCCTTTCATTTTGAGGCATATCAGGGTCAACCCGGCTTTTTTTTTTGTCGTGCCTGCAAGGTGGTTTGGAGGCCATGGCCCAGAGAACAGATAGAAAAGTGTTCCTCTTCTTTTGCAGACCATCTCTCAGCCACTCTCACCCGAGCATTTAGAAATGCACAGTCCTCCCAGGTTCTTACTCAAACCCCTACGGGCAGAGTCACGCGGTGGACTCTTACCTACACTCCAGCTTGTCAGACTTCCTTCAGGGAAGTCTGCACAGTCTCCAGCAGCTTGTCTGTGCTGTTCTCATGCCCTTGCTCAGGGGAAAGCTTGTCTAAAGCTCCTCTGATAGAAGAAACTTTCCCACCCGGGTGTCACTGTCAATATGATTATTTTAGCAGAATGCCAGGGGGCTATCTGTGATGTCTACTCTGGGGTGAAGGAGTGGTCTCACCTGCCTAATATCTATTGGTTTCCTCATTCGTGGCCTGATTCTTACAAGTAAAATGTAAATAGAGCATGGCAAAGGAAATCAAAGAGAGAAGGGGACACGAGTAAAAGAATCCATTCATTCACCTCTTTGTTAATCCAAAAAGCTTTTCCTACGTGCTATTCTACGGGTCTGGGAAAGGTATTGGGGATTCAAGGATACACAGGACTTAGTCTTTGTCCTCCAGAACCTCAGGAGTCTAGGAAGAAAGTGAAACCATTTCAATAGCATATGAGCAGAGCCTATTATTTAAGAGAAATACTTAACCAGTGCTGAGTGAAGATTAGGGGTTTAATAAGAGCTTTCTAGAAGGAACAGTGTTTGAGCTGAATCTTAACGGAAATGACAACATTTTGTGGTTGGCCTACTGTGGGTCAGACAGAATGACAAGTGCTAGATAAACATCAACAAATAGACTTTGCCCTGACATCATGGAGCTTAAATTCCAGATGAGGATGTAGAGATGTGAGCTGGGGGACAGGATGAGCTTAGAGTCAAGTTGGAAAGGATACATAGTAGTTAATAATCATTGAATGTTCCTATGTGCCACATACCATTCTAAATACATCATATTTAATCTTTAGAACAACCTTATATAGCAGGTATTGTTATTTCCATTTTAAAGGTGATGTAACTGGAATTTAGAGAGCATAAATTAGCCACCTACCATTACAAACTTTACAGGGACTAGATCTGGGATTCGATTTCCAGTATGCTTACTCCAAAGCATCGGTTCTTAATCACAATGGGGAAAAGACTGGTTGGCCTTTCTGATTGAGCAGGTGAGGGAGGATATTCCAAGCAGGGGGATAGTTTTGGCAAAGCTTCAGAAACATGATAGGATAGGGCTTACTGTATTACAGAAGCTGCAGAGGATGGAGTAAGAGTGGAGCTGTAGTGCAGGGGGCAATGGGCCTGGGAGCATGGTGAAAATCATGTTTGTGGGAGGGGAGAGACAATTCATAGTTGAATTTACACTCAATGCCAAGGGCTTGGTGTTTCGTTCCAGTGAGACTTATTTAGAGTGAATTATTAGTAGGCTGTAAATAAAAACAGAGTAGGATAAAATTGGAGTTTTGACTGGTAAATGGAAGAAATGGTAAAATTGCTTATAACTGAAATAATGAAGATGAAAAATAATCAATTTGAGAGTTTGAAAGCAGTAGAATAAAGATGATTTGGTGATTTGATTTGATGAAATTAGATGTGGTGAAGAGAGAGAGGGAAGATTTATCGTGACTCCTGGGTTTTTGGACAGGGAAGTTTGAGTTGAAAATGATCTCTAAAAAGGGAGACATAAGTAGATTTTTAGGAAGTACGATGATATGTTCAGTTTGAGACATATCATGTTTAAATTTTCAGGGTAGACTTAAAGGACATGTCCATGTCATGTAGATCTGAGTCTTAGCTTGGGACAGGGATTTGGATTGGTGAAGCTGATGTAGAAGTCACCTCCCCTGGTCTTTAGGAACTCAGTGTTATGAGACTCGGTGATACATCTCAAGGAGAGCACACATAAAAAAGAGAAAGATGATTAAGAGAAAAGCAAGAGAATATCAACATGAAAGAGGTAAGTTGAGGAAAAGAAACTAATGAAGGAGAATATGATGGGATGGCCAGAAGAGAAGGATTAGAACATATTCTTTTATTTCCATAGCATGTTAGAATTGGAAGCTATCTGCCCCCTTTACTCTGAGATGCAGTCAGTGGGACCGGCAGAAATAAAGGGTATTGACAAATTACGTACAACTGGTCGACAGTAAAGCCAGAATTAAAAACCCAGAGGTTCCAGTCCAACCTATGCCAAGGTTGTTTTTTTTTTTTCCTTACTCTATCTAGAATAATGTATGGGGACTAAAAAAATGTTGATTGAACAAGTATCCTTTTGACCTCAGATTTCATCACTCCTGGTTTTGAAAGGCATCTCAATTGCCACTAAGAAGAGCCATGTATGTGCTCATTGTTTGCCAGGTTCTATCATGTCCTATCAACTCCACAAAATAGGCTTAATTTTCTCACTTTTTACTGAGGAAACACTGAGACTACGAGATGTAAAGAAATAAATTTCTTGGGAGCACATGGATCAGAAAGACAGTTATTTCATTTTCAGGTTGTTCTAATTATTTGTCAGGGATCAGAGCTGACTCCATATGCAAACTCCCCAGAAGGGACCATTATAAGGGGGGGAATCAATAAATAATAAAGGGGGAGCTAGATCAATTTAAGACCATTGTTCTCTGTACTGGGGGACTGAGATGAATTCTACAGTGGAGCCATAGCTTTGGGGAAATTAGCAATATCTTTCTAGAAATGCCAATAACTGAGAACTAACTACAGAGTTATTAGTTGGTGCTCTGCACCTTCAGAGCGAGTCTATCATTGTGAAGAGGCCTCAGCCTCTTCTGTTGGAAATGAGTTAATGTAGTCAAAATATGACATGCTATTTTTATTCCTTACCCAGATCAGCCATACTCTAACAATGCATTTCAAAGTACTGCTGATGGAAGCTCCACCTGAAACCTGTTCTCAAAGATAAGTATCTTCATCCCATTCATCGTTTCAAGAAAAGAAATCTCACCGCACGGCAGCATTTTCATCTGCTTTGGTTTCAACTAGAGATAAATTGTGCCTGCTGCAAACTAATTAATATCAGTCACCTGGAAAGCAGAAATTGGGAGACAACAGGCTTCTCTTTCTTGATAAACAGATTGCTAAGTAAGGGATGCACATGGATTTGACAATTCATTTGGCCATAGAAATAGCAGGAATGAGACTCCTGGGACAGATATTTGGAAGGCATGAGCAAATCTCTTCTAGCTTCATCCATTTGAGCTTGGGGGAAGCTTTTGCACAAAGTTTCAAGCTTCTGTAAGTCCTTATATTCAGCAGAAATTGCTAGGCCCCCCCGGAGAAGTTGCTCTAAAACTATAACCAGACCACTAAAACAATAGCCAACTCCTGGGAAAGCTGGCTCTGTACCCTAGTTATCAGCAGCCCCCTTGCCTTGACCCAAGTTCCCTCTTGGGGAAGGAACCAAAAAGGTTGGTCTAGAAGGAAAGTAATCCAAGGAATCCAATATCAGAACCAAGCAGCTAGGAAAGAAGAGTAAAAGATGTTTAGAAGCAAGAAGCAGCAGACAACTTCCCCAGAGAGAGCCTGTGGGGGGAGATGTCGTAAAGCACTGAGCAAAGACAGCTGTTTTGCATGGACCAGGTGGAGCAAACTCATCACGACTACCCTCGAATGAAGAAATCACATCTCTGTCAGAGCAAAACTATTGTGCCACGGGGTGGTTCTCTGAATGAGCCATGAGAGGGAAAAACCACCACATGAGTATTCCTCACACATAATTTGTCAGAGAAGCCTTGAGCCTCATTCTCCCATCTCAAAAATCATAAATTGTCATTTTTAGAGGAGCTTCAGAAGAATGATATTCCAGAAATGGTTCACAACCACAGCATTTGGGGATTAGTTGAGCTAAATTTGAAAATTCTCATCTATCCATCCATCCATCCATCCATCCACCCAGTCAGCCAATATCCTCACAAACTCAAAGGGCAAAATGAAAGTAAATTAATAAATTAAAATATAGTATTATCATTGCTGTGGTAGGTGTAGATGCAAAAGACACAAAAATGAAGGAGTCAGTTCTACAAATCTGGGGCAGAAAGTGGGGATAGGTCAGGAAAGTTATTGTAGGGAAGACAACACTTGAACTGAGTCAAGGAAAGATGGCAAGTGTTCCATGGCAGACAGAGTAGGGGAATCTGGAAGGGTCTCAATTCTAGGAGAGATCTGGGGAAAAGATATCTGTACTACTTCTGGCTCTGCCACTGCCCAGTTCTGTGTATCCAGGTCAGCTCAAGCAGTAAAGATCCCATAGAGCCTTCTCTGCCTGTCCTCCTTTCTGAGTAGAGGGTTTGTTTCTAGAGATCTTGGAACATTTTCTAATTATATGCTCTTGACATTGTATACATCCACTCGATCATAAATTGCTTGAAGACAGAGTCTCCCATTAATTCATGTTTGCCACTTTGGTGACTAAAAGAGTCTCTAGGACAGAGTAGGTATTTTTCTGAAGTTTGTCAAGTATTTTATAAGTCTCCACAGTTGATTAGGAGTTTTGGAAGATAAGAACTATATGATTCATCCCTTCTAGGTCTAGCACAATGCTCAAAGTAGATGTTCAATAAATATTTAATGAATGCCTAAATAAGTCAAAAAGAAAGTTCTTAGATATTGAGAATATAAGCATTACATCTTCTTCTAGGAGCCCACTCAAACTTCAGTGTGATAGTGATCAAAGACACACCCACTATATGTCCTTTATCTGGTTACCCGGTGTCATTGTCCTTCCTGCCTTCCTCCAGGCAGTGAGGGCTTGAGTATCCAGATTTCTCTCTTTTTGCCCTAACACAACTTGAAATTATCTGAGCAACAGTGGGCTAGAACTGGTCATGGCTATAGCGCATTAGCTTATATCATTTCCATTATTTAGTATCATTTTTTTCAGTTTAATTAAAAAATATATGGATCACCGAAAGTTATTTGAGAGCATTATTTGTAAGCCATGGAAGAGATATTCTGGGAGAGGAAAACCCGTACACAGATCTCACAACTCCTACCATGGGCGCACTGCATAATCTGTAATAAGATTGATTTTGCCTCCCTTTCTGGCCACACCTGACTGGTCAGTCAATATCCCTGTTCTCCTAATGGACTCAGTTTCTTCTGCTTGAGTTTGTTATTATCACTGGGTTGCTGGTTCATGTTCTGATATTGTGTGGTGCTCGGCAACCTGTGGTGTACAATGGCAGCCTAGCCTAAGCCGGTCTCTACCCTCGAGTGACCTGAAGCCAGGAATTTAGCTTCTGTGACCCCGAGTACCCTTGTTTGTGTCCTTGAAGCCTTTCATCAGGACGTTAGTTCTATAATCCTTTGAATTTTGTCTTTCCAGTGAGAGTCCATGAAGTCAACAGATTGGGCATTTCATTCCATCTTACTAGTAGTTTTCCTTAGGGAGGGGGTGGGGTGACCTTGGCGGGATGTGAGAACTGCCATGGGTCTTGTGTAACTTGTTACTCAACAGTGATTTGTTAAGCTGCTAAGGGGTTCACAGCCCATCTGAGCCTCTCAAATAACCCATTCAATCCCAATCCTTGGCCTGTTCCGTGCAGAGGGTTGGAAAATGCAAAGCTACATAAAGCTCTGGAAGTGAAATGATACCTATATATTTGTTAAGGGATGGGGAACACATAAAGAAGAGACCTATCGGATGGGGGAATAATAACTTCTGCCATCCAGATTTACTTCAGAACTCACTCCTTTCTGAATTTAAACATTCATTGATTATGTACAGTTGTCCTAAGCACAGAAAGGCCACTACGTCAAGGAGAAACATGCCCTCCAAGCGGATTCAAGAACCAAATTCTAGACAGATTCCTCCAGAATAAAATACTGCATTTCTTCTGTCAAGCGCAACCTCTTTTCAACAATTCCTTTCTTACTTGGCTTGTGGAATGAATCACCAAGAAATTATTTTCCGGCCAAAATGGTCGGAAAACCCTGATGCAGACAGTACCCTTTCTGATTGCAGTCTGACTTCCACTTACTGAATATCACATCAAGTAGTGGTTCAGGGGTTTCAAAGGAGAGCTCAGCAAAAGAAGAAGAAGAAAAAAAAAAAGCCCACAAAAATTTTCAAGGTACCTACTGCAGAGTTATCAGGTCATAGATCTAAATGTCAGCACTGTATGCCTGATTTGCACATTTCAAACCGATTTGGGTTTTTTTTTTTTTTTTCATTTTTATCTGCACGCCTGAAGTACTTTGGAATACTGAAACAATTTAGAATCATATTTAGTTTGCAACAGTTCAATTAACTTAAGTGCTAAAACATGCTCCCCAGCTGGTAACTAGTTTAATCGGTTACTATTACAAGAAATAATTTTTTTAGTGCTGGGGCTCCCCAATGTCCTCTCTAGAGAGGGCAAGGCCATTCTCAGATATGTAGGAATGGGAAGGTTAGGAGCCCGGCAAAAGTCTCCGACTTAGCAAAGAAGAAAAATCAAAGAATCCACTATCCTGTAAAAAGAGAGCAAAACAAAGCAAAATAGAACAAAAACCTAGGTATGGGTTTTCATCTTCTGCTCTGATTTTATGACCTCTTGTTTCCTTGGAATAACTTTATAACCACTCAATAAGCAAGATGAGGGTGTGGATCAAGGGTCGAAGATTTTTAAAGATACTGTATAAATGCACTTAACCATGAGCCAAAGTGATAAATAGGAAACCAAGATGAATGTCAGGAACACTGTGAAGAATGATTAGCTGGGACAGTTGGAGCAGCTGCTAAGGCAACTCCAAACACCTGGAAAGAAGGATTTCCTTCTGGCTTACACCAGGGCTGAATTGTTCTAATTGCATTTGCATTAAAAGGCACCACTGGCAAATTGCAAAAAGGATACATACAATAGAAAAACATTATGTAAATTTTCAAAAGGCACAAAATAATATCGTATCTTAATTTTGGATATGTGGAAATGTAGTTAAAAGAAAAAAAAAATGGTTGAGGAGTAATACATACCAACCAGAGGAGATGGGTCACTACTGAGAAGGGAAGAAGATGGGGATGTGATCTGTTTGAAGAGAGAACTTAAGCACACAGGGTAAAATATTAAGATCTTATAAATCCAGGAAGTGGATTCACAGGGCTCTATTGTATTATCTTACGAACTTATTATGTATTTGCTCCATATATTTTCTAAGTTTAAAAACATTTGTTTAAAGAGCCCATGATAACACCTGTTCTGCAGCCATTGTTGTCATTTCTCAAACATCTTTCTCTCACCATGGAGATCACAAACCCTGGACTGTTTGAGGTTCACAGAATTCTAAAGTCCCCGATCAATTACCTCTCTTTCCTCTACATGATTTTAACTCACCTCACTGAGCTTGATAACTGAACTGGAAATGGAGCCCCGATATTGCAGTATTGGAAACCAAGTCCTCTTTAGCCTACTATTGGTGCGAGGTGCAACAAGGACAATGCCCCAAAAAGACCATGTGTAAAACGGAGCTGTGAGTGTCTAGTGATCAATTTCCATGGGAATCATAAGCCCCAGCTGTAGAAAGGACAGTATTGTAGAGACAAATCCAGACAAATACACCTGAGAAATTTTAAGGAGGTTCTCTGTCATTCATGAACAGCTGATATTCAAGATAACAATGACTATAACCAAAGGAATGAGGAAGCATCCAGTTAAAGGGTGACTAGTCAATATGCCTATTGTTTGTCACACGTTTGCCATATTGTTTGTCAAGCCTTCATCCAGGAACTTTTACTGTTTGTAAAATCCCAAAGAGTTATAACATATTATTTTTGTTGTGGAATGCCTAAGTGATAATACTGTTCCAACCTAAGCCTCCAAATCCATTTTAATGTAGGGAGGAAGTCTACTTATTTTTAAGTTGGCTACCAGTCCTTTTAAATTAGATTGTATACCGTGAGATCACAGCACTTTGCCATTTTTGTCCATTAATTAAGTATGAGGATCTCTGACCTTGACCTACACAGATATTGGTTATATGGTAGTAGACATTCCAGAACACACACACACATACACACACTCAACACTAAGGGTCCTGGCAAGTAAAGACACATTTTATTTTTCTTTTACTATATTGCTGCTAGAATGTAGGGTAGGATCCCCATCTAATTCTTCCTTTTGCTTTAAGAGCTGAACGTGTTTTCTGAACCATTGGAAGAGTTCAATGAGGGGCACCTGGGTGGTTCAGTTGGTTAAACATCCAACTCTTGATTTCAGCTCAGGTCATGATCTCAGGGTTACGAGATCAGGCCCTTCTGCTGGGCTCTGTGCTCAGCAGGGGATGTGCTTGAGGTTCTCTTTCTCCATCTCCCTCTACCCCTCCTCTTCATGCACATTCTCTCTCTCTCTCTCAATCAAGTAAATCTTAAAATAAAAGGAATTGTTCAATGAATGTACACAATGTATGTAAGTTTGGCTTCAACCATATGGTAGCAACAAAACCACCTCAAGTTTTCAGTTACCTTCAATGGAAAATGTTTTCTTCTGGGCATTTATGTTTTATTTGTCAAGGCGTTATATGTTGCAAGATAGTCAAATAAATCTGTTTTGGGGTGAACTGGACTTTGCTTAGATCTTGGCAGTTACCTAACTTCTTTATACCTCCATTTCCTCATGCATGCAATGGGAATGGTTGTATATCTCCCCCATCCTTCAAGTGAGAGGACTAATTAAGAAAATTCACATAAAGAGCTAAGCAAAGTGTCAAGGAAGTAATAATCCTACAATAAATGTTAGCTGAAACCATCACAGTCATCATCATTGCCTTCACGTTTTAATCCCACCCTGAATCTACTGGACTTCCAGATGGAGAACATGTTTTCATATTAATCTTCTCATTGCAACAGGAAGATTAGATTAATCTCATTTAAAATGAAGATGTTATGGGACGCCTGGGTGGCTCAGCAGTTGGGCACCTGCCTTTGGCTCGGGTCGTGATCCTGGGGTCCGGGATCGAGTCCCGCATCAGGTTCCCTGAGAGGAGCCTGCTTCTCCCTCTGCCTATGTCTCTGTCTCTCTCAGTCTGTGTCTCTCATGAATGAATAGGTAGATCTTGAAAAAATAAAATAAAATAAAATGAAGATGTTAGAAGAAATGGGCCAGATGAAGTACCATCATCACACCTGAGATTGGAGGTGCTGCAAAGCAAGGTACATCACTGAAAGCTGATTTTTAAAAATATTTAATGTATTTATTCATGAGAGGCACACAGAGAGAGGTGGAGACACAAGCAGAGGGAGAAGCAGGCTCCCTGTAGGGACCCCGATTCGGACTCGATCCCAGACCTGAGGGATCATGACCTGAGCCAAAGGTAGATGCTCAACCACTGAGCCACCCAGGTGCCCCTGGAAGCCGATTCTAAGAAAGGTAGGTTGATCCAGTTGCCAAATGAAGTTGACGAGGCTAAGTTTTTAAGAGTGTGAGAACATTGAATAATATTTTTACGTCACCCAATGCCATGAATTGAAATGTTTCCAAAGGTCTCACAGATAAGACTTTTGAGGGGGTTTAAGTTTAACCTTCCAAATGCTGAAAGCCTGAGAAGCTTTCCTTGCTTTTGGCTACTTTGGGATGGGTAAAAACTGAACAGTTAGAAGAAAAAAGAGGGTCTTCCTCAATACACTATTGGAATGTGAAAAGCATTGTTTACTGTAATGCACACAGGGGCCTCTTTTCATCATTCCACAAAATTAAAGCTGAGAAGTTCCATCCAAAAACCTGGCCATGGAAATCTCTAAAAGCCAACCCAGTGGCCAAGGCAATAAAGAAAATTCAATCAACTCCTCAGAGCCACATCAGGTCAGTAAAGGCCAACTGCTGTGTAGCCGACACACCACCATGCACACACACGGAACCAGCACTATAAAGTTCATTATCTTCTTCTCAGCTTTCTGCCTCACCTGTACAATTGCTTCTTTTGTCTATAGGATTTCACAGAATGAGTCGGCATGAAAGTCAAATAAGAAACCATGGGGAATCCCTGCCCAAACCTTGTTTTGTACCCGAAGTTCCAATGTGTTTGTTTAACCTTCTATTTATTTCTTGTCTTTTCACGAGCTGACCTTTCTAGTCTTAGTGTTTGCCATGGTGTGCCACGACAGAGGGTGGCTCAATGAGACCCTGCTACCATGTGACAAGGAAACTCTTACGAGCGCTCTATGAATTGTTTCATTCATCAGGTGCAGGCACTGGCACTCCCTTTGTGTGCCACCAAACCTGCCATTAAAAATTGGAAAATATCAGTCTCAACACACAGGTACTTCCCATCTTCAGACACCGAGGCCAAATATTGGGTGGTAAACTCCAATTTTTTGCTTTTCCTCCAATTATTTTCCTATTGGACGGTCTTGAACCGCAATTCAGATTGCTGACCCTGGGAAAGGCAGCTTTTTGAATGGGGATCAGGATGTTTATCCTATGTAGCCAGATAATTGGAGGAAAATTAGGCCACGCATTGAGCTTGATCATTAAGTTACCTGACATGAAAGTAACATGGTGACATCACACGCGATGTGACCAGTTTACTAACGTAACCTTCTCTAGGAAGCAGACTAATTAATCATTACTCTGAGGTGGTGTACACTTATTCCTGCCAACAAATGGTGAAGTTCTTACGGGGGTGGTGCCTCTAAGCACCATGAAACATTAGCCTCTTGATGGAAGGGTATAGCAATCGAGCTGAAAACCAGCTAAATGGTTAACCTGGAAACAAGCATGGTCGCTTTGTCTTTCAAGTCTTTTAAGTGCACTGAGAATCTCTGGTAGGAATAAGCAAGAGGCCTGGTTGGGAGTGAAGTGAGAAAACAACCATATGAAGGAAGACAGGACGTGTTCTTCAACAACACTGAAGTCAATCAAAGGAAAGTACCTGTGAATTCCCTTAAACGAGGGGCTGGAGGGTATCCTGTGGTAACTATGTTACAGATAGCTACTTTTTTTTTTTTTTTTCATCAATTAGTATTGTTAAAGAGGAGCCTGACTATAGAGTTCCTAACAGCAGCAAAAATAAATTCCCTCCAATTAAGTAGTCTAATAAGCTATTTAGGATTTTACCACTTAACATTCTTTCCTTCCCATTTAATTTCGGCTTTCACTTGGATGTCATCTTGTTGAAAATCCATCACAGGAAACTATGTGGGGGGAAAAAGATAATGTTGCTAAGTGCCCCTGATGCTCAAAAACGAGCAGAAGCACAATATTTTTTCTAAATCACCCCAGGATTTTTCCTAATAATTCAGCTTCTTCCTACTAGAAATTAATATATGAAAATATATGAAAATGGTCAATATGCAAATTCAAATATCACACCAGCTACTTGCCTTCAGTAAGTGCTATATGCATAAATTTGAGACAATATAATATTCTAAGGTTCTCGATTATAATAATGCCTTGGTGTGCATATGTGCATGTATAATTATGCTCATTTAATTTAATCATGAAAATATTATAGGATCATTTGGTTTTCTCCTCTAAAAGTTCTCTCACTTTTTTTCAATTAATTAATTCTTCTTTGCCCCTTCTAGAAGTCAGCTGATGGTAAGTAATGCCTTTTGAGCTAATGGGAATACGGTCACATTCCTATGGAATCATGGGCAAAAAAGAGGCATATGGGAAGGTGATGGATGGCCTCTGTATCTTTAGCATACATTCTAGTCATGGAACTGTAGGCTTTTCGGTAGAACCTGGTCCTAGAAATACTCTCATTTTATGGTCACTTCTTCCTGCAAGTTTTCAGTGTCCCCGAACGCTGAGAATTTGCCCAGGGGCAGTCACCTGATTACAACAGAGGACCTGGAAACCAGCTCATGTGACCCACACATTCCACATGCTTGACTGGAGTGGAGCTTTGGGGACTTTGCAGAATTACTGGAATCACGTGGGATATGCAGAGGGAAATGAGGGGGTGGAGGACATTTAGCTTCTCCGTGCACTAGAAGAACAGATAATGCCCTGGTAAGTGGAACGAAACGGACCATTCTGAATGAAAGGGAAGACACATGGCATAAAGGCATTTCCTATTATCCTTCCCCCATCAAGGAAATCTTGTTTTCTTTCCCTCAGAAAAACTATGTTTCTTTTTCCCAATGTGTTAACAGAGACCAATGAAAAGAAATAGGCTGCTTTGTGCCCATCAATAGAATCTATATAGCATCTTTTCCCCCAGGGATTAATTCAGCTTTTGATTAAATCTTTCTGAGATTTAAATCATGATGTTACAAACCTCCAAGGAACTCCTCTATGAGTTGTGACCTTCTTTATTACTCTCTGCTGTTTGATAAAGTACGAAGATTGATTTATAATGGTGTATAATGTGTTTGAAAACAAGGGATGGCAACAAGAATTGCAAAATGTAAGATTCATATAAAGTAAATATTGCAAAAAGTATGCTTTAGTTAAAATATTCTATAATTAATGCTGAGTTACAACTGTGTAGCTAGTAACACTAGTGTCAAATGAGTATAATAATGTTGTTAGGGCTGTAAATTATATCCAATGATTAGCTAAATAATCCTACAATGGGGAGGAAACAGCAATGCTGAAAAGGGATTTTGAATATCACATTGTACAGTTGAGACAGATTTAGTTTAGAGGACTTTTGAATTGAGACAAGCTCTTTTTAAATAAACTATTCATATTCAGTGTTCATTTATTTTTATCAGCCTAATTTTGGTTTCAATAATTATTTTGCCATTAGTATCATCAAGGATGGAAGTGATTTACTGTTTTGAGGACAACACAAAATAAATCCTTTATTTTTAATCAGAACATCCTAGCACCAGACCAGCGGCTACTACTGTTGTTTCTTCAAATTCCCTCTTTACTTCAAAAGGTTTTTAAGGGCAAAAGGTTAACCCTTTAAAAGAAAGACCTGCACTTTTTTTTTTCTCATGTCCTTGCTGAGTCCAGCCAGAAGATTAAAAGTGTCGTATACAATTTAAGCATCTATGGGAGACAAGTCAGAATCTGAGGACAATCCACCAGGAGGGCTTGGTACCCGCAGTTATAAGGCGACTGCGATATTTGGGTAAGATCATGTTAATTTTTATTTTCTGTTTTGATAAAAATGACTGGCAAGTCTTAGAGTCGTATAAAATAGAAATAGAACAGTGAGCAGTTAACACAGTGCTTCTTGGGTTATTTAGCCGATTCCAATGTACTATTGATAGCTCTATCACATTTCCAGTAATTACAAACCCTTTTTTCTCTAGGAGATGGGGGGCGAGGGCTGTGATATATTTAGCCCCCTTCCCCCAATGCCATGTGTATAGTGAGTGGGTCTTGTAATGCAGGTGGCTGGGAGTGGGGACAACCATGTGAAATCGGAAGAGGGCCGAGCACGTGCAAGTGCATTCTCTGTCATCTCTGTCATCAGGCCACCAGTCACCTGCGAGGCACAGAGAACAGACATCCTGACAGCAAGCTGAGCTATCACCTCATCCCATATGACTTACATGCGATGGGGGCTGCATCCTGTTACAAGTCCTTGAAACATGTTCAGCCCATCTGAATTGCTTAGAAAGCAATCCCTAAGCTGAATATTCAGCAGGATTCTCACTAGGGGCAATGGCTTGTACTCAAAAATACAGACTTTCTATACAAAAACAGAGTGAACCCATTTCTCAAAGTCCCATGTCGTTTCTCGTTGTAGAAACCACTTCCACCTTTGCCATGTGAAAGGAGAAAAGATAAAGCACAGGTCTACGTTACCTTAGAGCTGAGATCCATCCATGAACATGCAGAAGCAGGGAGAAAAGGGGGGAGGTCCAGAGAGGAAACAGGATAATGAAAAGCAAGTAATGTGTACTGATCTGAGAAACATGCCAGGAGTTTGGTTATAATAAATAAGAAAAGCAGAAGTAGATTTGAAACATTCGTTTCCCTTTATTAGCTCAGTGAGGCTGATGTGTACTGCACATTTAAAAAAAAAATCACAGGAATTTTCATACAATGAATAAAACCACAACAATACATGTAAGAATTGGCAGGTGGAAAAAAAAAAAAAAAAAAAAAAAAAAGCCCGGCAAGGGCTGAACTAATCGCTCACTTTCCCTCTTCAGCATAGTTCAACCAACAGTGTTACACTTTCACCTACAAATCTTAAAGTAGCTCCATCAAATCAGCAGTTCACATTATTGAAAATGTCTGTCACATAGGTACAAATTTAGAATCATCACATTATATTACATGGCTATTCTAGGTCATCTATAGATCAGGTCTTTAGACTACAGTGATTGAAGTTCTCGTTACAGCCATCAAAAAAGGACACATAATCATTACCTACTGTAAGCTCACATCTAAAGGCATGAAAAGGTTTCCTTTTTTCAACTGACCCAACCATCATACCCCAATAGTGCAAAGTTCCCTCTCTGCTGCTTTGACTGTTGACAGCCCAACCGCGTTGTTCTCAGAGTCGTTTAGCAAAAATTGATTTTGTTGCACTGGAAGAATTATTCTGCTACATCTCTTTAAAAAAAAAAAAAAAAACCCACATTTCTAAAGCACCAGTTCGGTTACCAAAATTGTAGATGTGGTACTTACCACAGCATGAAGGCAATGGCCCGCGGTCATCTAAAAATCCTACAGTTCTATGCTGAAATTTGCCTCCAGTGATGATGGGGTGCATGTGTTCACTTGAAATATTCTCTCCAAAAACAAAAAATTAAAAATAAAAATAAAAGGAACACAGTTTACATTTTGATGGACTACCCACAGGGTCGGCGTAAGATACAAAAAGCTCTATTCAGATGGGTTAGTGATTCTCTCTTTGCACTAATTTTAGATGCAATTTGAAGTCCATAGAGGAAAACTATCTTCATGGTAACAATATTTGTCAGGCCAGAGTGGGGATAAATTAATCCTCAACGTGAAATCTGTAGCATTGTCTTTTGACAAGTAAGAAAAGAAACCAAGTATTTTACTCATGTCAACAATCCAGGGCAAAAAGGAGAATGTATTTAAAATTGGATCACAAAAATTTAAAGGCAAAGTAGAGAACGCATCTGGTCCTTGAACACATAATATGATTTACTAAATATTGATTTCTTAAAAATAATTTATTGCTCTTAATAGTCTTTTTATTATTATTATTCTACAACAGAAGATACTCAAAATTCAGAAAGAAAGACTGTAAACTTTAGTTTGGCGTTCACACAGAGTTAAAATATCTGCATTTAACCTACAGAACAACAAGAATTAGGCGGATTAAAGATATGTTACTGCCGTAACGCAGAACCTGTGAACAAGTTCTTTTATTTCATATTTTTTTTTTATTGCTTTCTATCTACTTAGAAATAAGAAGCCAAAAAATCAAGCAAGCATCCGACAGGACAGACAGTGGATTCACTCAGAACACAATATGCTGGTGATAAATGAATGCAGCTATCAAAATTAGCTGCATTGGCCTGGGGGTGAAATCCGTTTTATAAGATTGTGTTGGGCGAGAGAAAGGAAAAAGAACGATTAAGTAGTAGGTATATCACATCTTCCAGAAAAGTCGTGTCGGCCAAACTGTAATCGAATCTCAATTTAGAAACTTGAATACACACTCCAAACTTTACTGACTTCCTTTCCAGGGGCTCCACACTCAGATGAAATCCTGATGCTCAAAATGGAGGTTTTTCTGAAGTTTTTATTGAATTTAGCAGAAGCAATGTCATCAAGAACAACATCATGGTCACGTCAGAGGCCAAGCTAGTGCAAGTAGAAACACCGCTTCTGCAAAAGCTGAATTTCCCAAATGAAACATTTCAACTCCAACCTGACAATTGCCATGCATCCTAGGTAGAAAATTTCCACTGGCTTTATTATTTTCATCATCTCATAATTTATAATAAATAGGCTATCTGCAACTGATAAATATGTCTCTTTAGTAAACAAAGGAATGAATTATCAGTATTTATACAGGATGCATAACTGTAAAAAATACAGATAAATACCATCATCATACTCTGCCAAGGGAAAGAGATACTGGCTTCAAGAATAGTCTTCAGACACACATTGATTATTGTAAAAATCATACTGTAATTATTACCTCAGCATTTTGTATCAAATTAAAATCACAAAAATTAAAACGAAACAGCATTTTAAAAAGATTTCTGACCTCTAGTTTCAAAACTACTGTTGATAGAGAAAATAAAAACATTTCTTAATGGTTACCCATTGAGAGACTTTACATAAAATCATGATATCTCCTAGAAAAATTTTAGATGAGAAAATTTCATTCCCCTAACAAATCCAGTGTATAAAACTTCAAAGAAAAACAAGCAACAAGAAAATGTGGAAAAATATCGCATAAGTGGTTACTACCTTTAGGGGGCTAGGATATTTCTTGACAAGATGCTTAGATCGAAGCTCACCTAAGAAGGGATGGATGTGCATAAAGCATCATTTTGTTGTTGTTGCACTCGACGGACACACACACTGTCTTTTTTTGTTTGTTTGTTTTTACAATCAAATATATATAAGCAGTAAGTTCAGCTTCTAGATATGTTAGTGTACAATAATTGTATCACCTCATAATTACATTTGAATATTCTTGATTAAGAAAAATTTAGCAGTTTTGAAAAGAAGGCTGCATTTACAGTGCATAGCTGTAACAAAAAAAGAACATTGTTGTATAGTATGTACACAAAATAAAAATACTCCATTTAACATCTGTAAATACTTCACTACATCAGAGAATGTAGCAGTTACACTATCTGAACACATACCAGAGAGTTCTAGCCAACTCTCATTAGTAATGTAACACCGTGCCCGCTCCTCAGAAAGAACCACTGAACAAGCTGCACGCTTGACCATTGACAAGGCTTTTGAAATTTGCAGTGGAAGATCAACATTTTGGACATTTACATGGGTGTCAGGATAGAGGATGAACTACAGAAACTTCAAAATGTTAGGAAAGTTTAGCATTCCGGTGCCCGCAGCATCCTCTCCCACCCAGACTCCATGGCAAAAGGGAAAAAGAGGAGGGGGAGAGACAGAGAGACAGGAAGGAAGAGAGAGAGAGAGAGATGGAGGGAGAGATGGAGAGAGACAGAGAGAGAGAGAGAGAGAGAGAGAAAGGGTATCAGTTCTACACAACCTGTGGTTTCTTCGGGATTGTCATATAACCATTATGTTATGAGAGAAAGCTTGCTTCAAGTTGATTTTGCACTTTCTTAAAAAACAGAGTACAGAGGTTGATGCCCAGACATCAGTGGCTGTCATTTTAGGGTGGTTTGTGGTTGGTTGGTTAGTTTTCTTTCCTTTTTGAATTTATGCATTTTTTTTTCTTTTTGAATAGAATATGAACATTTTGAAGTTCTAGGTTTTAAGTGTGTCTTCACGGAACTGCTGCCATTTGAAGCGGTTTGCCCTGGCACACTCTGGTCAGGTGCCCCCAGTCCCCACCTGTACATACATGCTTTTCCCAAACCAGGCATGCGCATGCGCACACACATACACGCACACACGCACCCACACGCGTGCACACACACACACACACACACACACTCCATCACCAAGAGACTCCAGGGAAAGAAAGCTGACACCCATGAATACACATGTGCTTACTGGATATCCATCCTGTCTCTTGCCTCTTCAGCAGCTGTGTTCATGTAAACCATTGTTGTTGTTCTTGTATTGTTGTTGTTTTGTTTTGTTTTTATACAGAGAGTGTAAAGTAGGAGAAATTCCTAAGTATGACTTGCAATAGTCAGTTAGGGAAGGACGCGCTGTCCCATGAGGTATTCACCGTCCCTCTGTCATCTTCAGCCAGGGAACATGTTACCTGCGCAAGCTTCTCTGAGCTTCTTTCAGTAAACTATCGAAATCCAGAGAGTCATACTTGCTCTTGGTGGAAGCAGGGTCAAAGTCATCTGAGTTTGAATCTGCAAGAAACCCACGTCGAGTTAGACACACTCTTGTCATTAACTCAATCATCCAATTCAAGAGTACGTGGCTCAATAACAACTTATCCGATCGATATACCGTAAAAAATATACCCAACTTTTATTAACATATATATATATATTCATACATCTTATTGGTACATATATTTTGTGTATATTTATATTTGCAGAGAATATATATACCCAATATTCCATTGTCATTTTATTCATATATATATATTATTCACATTTAAGTATAATTTATAAATGATACATCTATAAATTTATACATAATTATATATAGTATGTTAAATAAATATTTTGAAAAATCTATATGTGTTCACAGAGAGAGAGAGAGAAAGAAAGAGAGAGTAGAAGATTAGGTAATATGTGTACAGAGGGTAAGGAGTAGTAAGCATTAGGGACCCCTGAGTGGCTCAGAGGTTGGGCGCCTGCCTTCGGCTCAGGTCATGATCCCGGGATTCGGGATTGAGCCCTGCATCGGGCTCCCTATGAGGAGCCTGCTTCTCCCCCTGCCTGTGTCTCTGCCTCTCTCTCTCTCTCTGTCTGTGTCTCATGAATAAATAAATAAATCTTAAAAAAAAAAGGAGTAGTAAGCATATAAAACACTATTTTTTTTTTTTAAGATTTCATCTGTGGATTTGACAGAGAGAGCAAGAGAACACAAGCAGAGGGAACAACAGAGAGAGAGAGAAGCAGGCTCCCCCCAAGCAGGGAGCCCGATGTGTGGCTGGATCCAAGCCGAAGGCAGATGCTTAACCAACTGAGCCACCCAGGTGCCCCTAAAACGCTAATTTTTGACACATTTTAGTCTTTAACAATCCCAGGAGGTAATCGGAACAAACTTTAACATTTCTGATCAACAGCAACATATTCAATCAATATATTTTAAAAATAACCATGTCCTGTCCCCTTCTTGGAGCGTGAAATGATTTACCCAAGGTTCCTCAACAACTCAAGTGGCGAGGTAAGAGGAGACGCTGGACTAATTTTCCTGTCTAATGGGATAGATTTCACTGAACATAAGAGTCAGGTGAGTGGCGGGGAGGGAGAGTCTTCAGAACTTCACCTACTCCCCACCTGGCTGCTCTCCTTTCGGGCAGGAGGAACGTACGATCCATCCATCTATCCCAGTACCTTGGGAGCACCCCAGCGAGAGTGGCACAGATTCACCCCCAGACTGAAAGGTACAGGGAAACACTTCATGCCCGGAGAAGACAAAGTCAACCTCAGTAAAACAAGAGGGAAAAGACACAGGTATAAATAAAACCATGGTCTTTCTTGAATTCTTGAACCAGTCCAAGTCAGCTCTTGTGAAAAGCCCCACAGACTTCACATAGCCCCTTAACAAAACCGTGTGTGGCAGCAATGATGGATGCAACATGAAATTCTGATTATAAATATTTCTGATTTTTCTCCAGTGACGTTTATAAAAAAATCAAATATTTCTGCTGGTCTTGCAAATGAGGAGAGACATCTTAGAAATAAAACAGAAAGCGTCTCGCAAATAAATTCATTCTTTTGAAAGCACTTCCTTGAAGGGAAAACAAGAGTCCTTTCTGGAAGTATGAAGAATCCTACTCCCAGAGGACATTTCTGTGTTTTGTCTAGAATGTTACAAAACAGAAATGTCCGAAGTGACAGGAGAGGGTAAGACTCTTTCTATTTATTTTTTTTATTTTATAGGGACTTTTTCTTCTGTTTACTACTGCATCCCCAGCATGTTTTACTTATCTGAGGGTGCAAAATGTTTCTTTTTTCCCCTCCTCTCCTTTATTGCAGGAAATGGTGTGCACACTCACAGTGGAGCCTGAACAGATGTCCATTTTGCTTTTGCACCTGTGAGTGTAAATTCTGGTGGTAAAGGGAACTATTGATGGGTAATATAGTTATACTGAGTTACCTCCACCTTTAAGAATTAGCTATTTTTGGCTTTCCTACCCATATTCAGAGAATCCTCAGAACCAAATGGTGACTAATGAAGGTAGAAAGGTAAAGTCCTATGCTATATTTGGTGCCCTGAATTAATGAGGGAATCAATAAAACTAGTTTTGGATATAATATTACAAACAATTCTGGGAAAGGAAATTTTAGGAAAAAGCGGGGTAGCATGCAGCACGCTCACCGACCTCAAAAGCTGTTTGCCACAAAGGCTGTGGTCCCTCAAGCTCTCCAGCACCAGGCTGATTTTTGGTCCTTGCTTCTAACTACCTTAGCCATCTTAGATTTAAGACAAGGAAATTCCTTTACTTTTTTTTTTCTTTCATTCTTACCATCGCTTGTATTTACTGACTTTATGTTGAGCAAGTTTTTCCAGGTAAAGAACACCAATTGCAGTCGGCCTCGGACATTTATAAAACACAGGACAAAAATGGCCAATCTTTCCTCACTAACATCTTATAGAGTCAATTCTTTTTTTTTTTTTTATGATCCTATTTATTTATTCATGAGAGGCACAGTGAGAGAGAGACAGAGACAGAGACAAGGGCAGAGGGAGAAGCAGGCTCCATGCAGGGAGCCCGACGTGGGACTCGATCCCGGGGCCTGGGATCACACCCAGAGCCAAAGGCAGACACTCAACCTCTGAGCCACCCAGGCGTCCCTAGTCAATTCTTAAATCACACCAGCTCCCACCCCTCTCTTCATAGATAGCCTGATAAGCAGTTGGCCTGTATCACTAAAGCCTCACGAGCAGCTGTCACTCCAATCACAATCCTTTTTTTGTAGAGATGCACATACAAAAAGTCCTGCTCATTGCTTGAGATTAACCTGAAATCAGAATGCCACTTGCATGACAAATAAAGTTAGAAGAAGAGCCTCCTGATGACTGGAGTCTGCACTAAGGTCAGTGCAGAAACGTCAAGAACACACATACCGATCTTTCCTTGAAGGACATTTTGAGAATATTTAAAATGTCTTAACTTTGGGTTACTCTACATCAAATCCAGAATTTTTGTGTTTCCATATTTTCATTAGCAAAAAAAAAAAAAAAAAAAAAAAAATTTGGACAAAGTGGTTCTCTAGAGTTTCTTCACTATAAAATGGTATTTACATCGATGTGATCACTGACACAGGTGGACTGTGTCACACAATAGGCAAACAAACTCTTTTCTGTTGAATACATGGTTACATGCAACTCCAGAGACAACGACATCTATGCCACTAAAGGATGTTGCAACACAAGCAAGAGATAATAAAATTTTGACAGGAAAAAGCCAGAAGCCACTCTAATTATTTTTTTAAACAAATTGTTATAAATAATAATAATAATAATAATAAATAAATAAATAAATAAACAAACAAACATGTTAATGTTATAAAAATGTTATAACTAATATAAATAGAAACACATCACAATACAAATGTATTCTTACCATCTAGAAAACTGTTGGCACAAAGCAGGTGCTAAAACTAGAATTTGTTGAATGAATGTATTAATCATGAACGCCAGCATTAAAAAAAAAAAAACATGGATGAAAATATTTATGTTAGGATCTTGGGATGATTTACCAATGAATGCCAAGGGTATATATAAAGTTTTATATATATATATATATATATATATATATATATATATATATATTTAAGATGCTTATAATGGAATATAGTTTTTTGACTTAATAAAGAATTTGTGATGAATGTTACTTATTTCATCTTTCCTGTATGTTTAAGTTCTATACCATAAACTAATTCCTGATAAATACATTATTACATTCTTAATACTGACCCATCCTTCTCTTCTGTTCCTATACTCCTAATTTTAATTTCTATCTTTGAGAAAGAACCACCTGTTTATAAGACAGTAAACAGACTCAGAGATTACAGATTCACGGAACCCAGGTTCAAATCCTGGCTTTACCCAGGTAACCTTGATTGTCCCTTTAAGCCCTGAGTCTCACTCATAAAACCGGCTCATAATATTAACTCAGAATCGTTATATTTTGCACTCAGAGTGTTGTAGTAATCAATAGGCAGTCCCAATAGTAGAGGAATAGGATGTATGAGCTAATTTAATTTGGGGAGCAAAATAGAAAAAAAAAAATTTGGTTAAATCTATCTAAAATGATAGGTCGCTTCACTCTTGGTAAAATTAATCTATATAACATCATTTTCACTAACTCTCAACAGACACACAGGTGAGTTCCCAGTCCCTTTAAGTATCCAATATGGTCTCGTGTTCACCAAATTCACCGGTCGTGCCCTGAAGCATTTAACTTGAGCTCTTCAGCGGACAAACACAGGACACGTATGACTGTACGTTGTTCGGTTCCAGAGCTGGGCCCCTGACGTTGGTGCTTTCATTGGAAACTAACTTGACGTTTCTAACTTCTCATCACCGTCATTTTTTATTATAATCGCAGCTACTATTTCTTGAGCACCTGCTTTATGCCAGACACCGTGGCAACCGCTTCACAAACATCTATTGAATCTTTGCAAGGACATGAGGAGATAGTTTACAAAGGAAGAAGGAGGCAGAGGGAGCTTCATTGTTTGCTCAAGGTCAGAAGCTAAGTCAGGTTTCAAAACCAGGTCTGTAACACTCCAAAGCCGGGGCTCTTTCCACTACGCCATGCCTACGCTCAGATCGACTACCCTCCCTGAAATTGTAGGGCTTCAGGGAATTGGAAAAACCCATGCTACTACAATACACATCAAACATACTTTTCAGAAAATACAGAGCCAGCTTAGCGACGGCAGAGTTTCTATTGCTGCTGGCGAGGCAGAAAGATAACAAGAGGGGAAGCATTCTTCTTAGAAATATTTCAGGGAGGCTCTAGTTCAATTTGGAAATACCATCCAATCCTCCCTCTACCAGTGATGAATCGTGATTTAAAGGCCCCTCTAGGTAGCTTATTTTAAACTCTAGATGTTTTGAAAGACTGGAAACACCCTGGCCTTCATCACTGAGGAAAATAAGTCAAATCAACTTAAGACTTCAATCCGTCTTGACTGTTTTTATCAGCCAACATTTGAACAAATGACTTGCCACCTTTTATATTTTCATCCCTCGGCCTCTATCTCTCTGACAGTCAGCTGCCTCTCCCCTGCTTCATACTATCTATTTAGCTTGTGAAGTGAATTATAGCATATTCCCCTGAACAATGCACACCACCTATATCAATTACTTTAGGAAGACATCACTTTGGTGGAAGGGAGGAAAAAAAAATCCCTATATTTGGTATTCATTTCTTTCTTTATACTGAGCCAAAGCAAGGGCAGACAGGTATATAGTAATGCTGAGGAATACATTTATATGTTAATTTTATGATGATGATTATTATAAACTGATTTAAATTATTTACGTCATATGCACAAGACATTTGCCATTTCATTCCTTCATTCCTTCATCAAAGGACTTAAAGGTTTCCAATACATTAAATAGGGAATGGCAGTCAAAGGGACCAAATTAAAACGGGGAAGAAAATTAAGATGTCCATTTTGGCATTATTTATAATGGCCAAAAAATTGGAAGTTGAATAAAGGTTTAGCTATAACGGAATGATTACATATAACGGTATCACCTAACACAAGACTGTGTGACCATTTAACTAAGTTGATAAATTATTTTTAATCCTTGAGAATATGGTGGAAAATGAACTTACGTAATATGAGTTGAGAAGAGCTGAATTTAAAAAATGGATAGATCTAAATTATGTGACCCCCAACTATAAGAAATTAGACATCCTGAGACAAAACACTGGACAGTAAGTCACACAGCAGATCTCTGGGTATGGGCTGACAGCTGATCTGACTATTTTTCTTAATGCTTTTCATATTTTCCAAAATTTACCCCTTGAGTCTATACAAATTTTATAACAGGGAAAAGGAATATTTACAAATGCTTCAGTTTCCTTATCTATAAAAGGAGGATGATAATAATAATAACCACCTCCTAGGATTGTTCTGGTAATTAAATAAGAAAATGCTTGCTGAGCCCCTGGCACAGTGCCTAGCATATGGAAACACTCAAAAAAAATAACAGTTTTCTTTCCTCCTTTTGTTTTAAAGAAAGTATAGTGTGATTTAGCATATGAAATTATATTTTCTCCTCTCAAGGTGTAATTTGTAGAATGTGTCTTAACATTTTTAAGAGATTGTAGGATAATAAGGAAAAAAGAACCAGAATATCCTGTTGCATATTCTGTTCCATAAGACAACGATGATAATGCAAAGGTTTATACAGAAGGATTCAGGGCAGGCACAGAAAGCAATAGCACATTGCAAACCTATGCAAAGACACACACACATACACACACATATGCACACACAACATAAGCACATGCAAGCACGCACATACACACACAACCAGTGCAGACTCTCAGCATTTGGGAAGACAGTACAAAGAATTTACTTCTGCTCTTTGCTGCCAAAACCTAAGCCCTTTGCTTCTGAAACTGTCTTGCACCTTAAAAAAAAAATTAAAAATAAGATAAAATCTGTATTCAAACATTCCCTCTAGCAAAATAAAGCGATGGTCCAACCCAATATGCCTACGGTTTACATCTGCTTCCATTTTGAGCCCTACATTATGGATTCCTCATTCCATGTACAATAAAATCCATACCTAGGTCTGCATAGTTAGACTTGAAAAATTGCTTGCGTCCACAAAAGTACAGCTCGAAGTCAGTTTCATTCGACCTGCGCAAAGTGTATCCATTTTCAAGAGCAGCAAAAGCATCACAGGTATAACGGTAGGTAATGAAACCATAGCTGTCTCTGCAATGGACAAAGAAGAGAGGTTCAAAGCTGGTGAGGAAGCATTAACATATATGCCTGTAACCCTTCCTACTTTGGAAGACTTCGCTGGTGCCAACGTCTGAACCACTGCATCCATTTATCAGTGTGATTGTCCTGTCAAGCAGCTAAATACTTATTTCTGGGACAGGAAATCTCAACTAGAAAGATTAATAAATAGGGATAAAAGAAAATAAATAAGGTTCTGAACTCAACATGTCATCTGTCAAAGCATTCCCATCCTAGTAATCTTATGGCCATAATTTTTTACATATGTCAGCTTCTAAACAAGAAATAATCTTGAAGATTCTTACCCATCATCCCGCAGATTTACTGTGCACTCCTCAATTTCACCAAAAACTTCAAAACGGTCCCTCAGTTCCGTCCGTGTTGTGTCAGGTCTGATTTTACCAACATAAATCACACGGCGTTCTTCCTGGGGAGGGGGGGCGAGTAAGGAGAGACTTTTGCCAGTTCTGGAGATAGGAAGGAAGCTGCACCTCTAGAAACATTTCTAAATGCATAATCATGCATACCGAGAACCCGCAGAGCATGCCAGTTAAAGCAAACCATCCACTAAAACTGAATGAAAGACTACATGTGACCCCAGTTTTAGTGTCCATTTTTCTATACTCCGAATTCAGTCTTTCTCCTATATCTCCTACCCTGCACCTCAGTCTCTTCTGCTTTTTGCTCACCAGCTCTGCTCTCCTCTTGCATGAGCTTCTACATCTTAGGGAAGAAATACGGCTAATGGGATCTTTATCTCACTGGGCAGCTGAACGATGCCTATTAAATACTGTAACACTTGTGACTTGATTCTTAATCTTCAAAATTGGTAAGAAACTGACCCATCTTGCAAAACCATTTAATTTCTCACTTTACTCAGGATTCTAATAATGAGATGTACAATTTTTGACATTCCCTCAAAACCATGATTTTAAACCCTAGTATAAATAAAAATTACCTGCAGTGTTTACTAAAAATGCAAATAATTGGGGGTTTATCCCGTCTGTACCAAAAAAAAAATGGAACATATAATTCAATGATCTTCATTTTTAATAAGTACACCCTAGTGATTCTGATGCAGGTGGTCCAAAGACAATAGTTTGAAAAATACAGTCTTAAAATGTAGGCTATTTTAAGCCCCGGGTCTCTGAAGAATAAGAGCTATAAAAGAGGCTATAAATTTCACTTTGCCAATGAATCTTATTTTAGGAACAGACCAGAAGGGTGTGGCCTAATTTCACAAATGGAGTCAATATCATCATAATCTGAAAGTCATCAGCAATTTATAACCTACAAAATATGGAAATAATATCTTATAGCCTCAGGGTGGACTCCTTTTTCACAAAACAGTAAAACACCCTTCTTCGTGTAAGAAGCAATCCTCTATCAGTTGTTCTAAGAAGACAAGGCCAAAGGTAATAATGTCTCTCAAAACTAAGCGAAGGTTTTTCAAGAATGCAAGGAGTTAATATAAAGACTGTGCTTACCAACTCATCTATACGCTTACTAAGAACAAAGAAGAATGAAATGAACTCATGGCTGCAGAAGTTTAAGTTAGATGGGAGCAGAGATGAAGAAACACAAGACTAAGGCATATAGATTCAGCTTGCCTAAGAATTTTCTCTGGATATACCAACAGTTTCCTGCCTTGGATGATGTAAAGAGTAATTTGGGCTTATGGCAAAGAGATGCCCTATGTTATTTCCCAAATATCTTTCCTTTTCATACACCCAATATTTAGCAAAGGGCCTGGCAAAGAGAACTCAGTAAGCACTTGTGAGATATAAATGAGCAATTCACAGATCTATAATATATACTCTCCTAGGTGATCTGGTCATCCGGGCCTCATCTCCTTTTACCACATGCAACACTCATTTCTGTTTTCATCAGAGAAATTCCTCCGGGCTTCAGACTCAAATCGCCAAGTGTCTGACATCTCAGGCTGGATGTCCCCTGAGCACGTCAAGCTAGGCCAACATTAGCCAAACCCAGCTCCCCAGTGCCACCTTTTCCCAAGTGGGTCTTTCTCCAGTGTTTGTGTGTCACTGAAGTTAATGCCATCTACCCAGGTATTCAGGATAAAAACCTTTCTCGATTCTTCCCCCTTCGTCCTCTCTACACATCCAATCACCCATTAAGCCCTGTTGGTTTTTACCTCCTAAATAACTACCTCTATGCCCATTCTTATTACATCTCCCCTAAACCAAGCTGCCAGCCTCTTTTTCTAGACTAGCAGGACAGCCTCCCCACTCGGATCTTGTGTCTATATTCACCCTCCTTTAATCTACTCCTTCACTTCAAACAGAATAAATTTTGCTAAGGGAACAGAAATCTGATCATGTCAATTATTATCTAAAACATATCAGTGGCCTCATATAACATCTAAGGGAAGACTTAAAGCATTAACAGGACCCACCAGATCCTGCATGGTCTGCACCTGTCTTCATCATGGGCTTCACCTCCCACTTCCCGCTCTTCCCTTTATTTCCCAGCCACATCAAGCTTCCATCAGACGCTAGTATATACTGTGCTCCTCTCATTCTCCAAGGCCTTCGCACCAGCTGCCCCCTTGCAACTTGTAATATCCTCCCCACAATGCCTCTCCCTCTTTTTCACCAACATACATATACCGTCTAAAATTTTATTGAACTCAACAATCGTTTCCTTTCTGAGACTTGAGATGAGGTCAAGCTTCCTCTTGGTTGTATTTATGGTATTCTCGCTATTTCTCGTTTATAGTTCTAAGTCCCATTATAATTAAATAGTTAATAGTTAATTCATTGTTTAATGTCCACCTCCCTCTTCAGTGAAATAAATCTTCATGAAAGCAGAAATGACATCTGTCCCATTGACTAATGTGTTTTTTTTTTTTTGACTAATGTGTTTTAAGGGTACTTGAAGCATACCAGAGTCTCAATGAACACTTGTTGAAGAATCAATCAATTGCTAATCAATTAATCATTTTTAACAATTACCCTTATGCCCTTCATTACATTAAAGATGCCTACGTGTAATCCTTGCTTTAAGGCAACAGAGAACGAAAGCCACATTTGATGCTTAATCATAGGGAAAACCCTGTCCAGGTAGCTCAGCTGAGTGAATTGACTAAGATCTCCATGATTGGTTTTCATAGGTTTAAGTGGAAGAAGTACAGAATAACTACCATGTTTGCAGAACTCTCACTCTTAAAAATCACTTCTGAAAATCAGAGGTGGGGCCTCCCCTGAAATACTCAGTAAAACACAATTCCTCTGACAACAGCCATCAGGCCTAAATAATTGACCAGGTGAAGTAGAGCAAACAGAGTCGACTGCCTGATTCCCTTCCATGTAGATTGTATGTCATCTCAATCGAAGGCTGTAATTGCATTGTTCCAGAGCACCCAGCACATCCTGGAGATCAATAAATACAAAAGGATGGCAAGGCGCATCGTGGGGCAGTGTCGTACACTTGAGCAAGGGAGTCATAACACCACATTCCATTCTTTTTACGCAGCCAGCTCTAGCCAAACAGCCAAATGGGATGGGACCATTATCTAAACTTTCTGGCGCCTGCTTGCATGGGTGTTATGGTTTTTTAGTTGCTTTTTTTTTTTTTCTAAATCAGCCCTTTTAGGAAGGTTACTACTGTATAAAGAAAAAGGAGGGGGAAATACAGAAGAGAGAGAAAGAAATTGAACCATCACAAAGAAATTGCTCAACTACCATTATGGGAATACACACAGCCTACGTATTCAAGGAAATTTGAAGTTAAAGCTAAAATCGACCATATGCACGTCCATATGCAGACATATTGGGACAGTCTCTGAATTGCTTCTTTATACAAAACTGTATGCAACAATGATCCTACAAAGAAGATAAACCAGAGGACCTTTTCGGATACTGATACATTTTGCAGTAAAAAGAAGACACAATTTAGATGGGAAAAACAGAAACCCCAAGGGCTGGTGCACAATCACGTAAACTACCTATTTGTCTATCATCTCCTTTTATGAAACACAGGAATGGAACCATGTCTTCCTTACAAAGATCAGAGATTGAATACATGCTGAAATTCTCATTTTAGAAAATGATTAGAGTGCTTGGTTTTCCTAGTGCTAAAAATGAAACTAAAAGGCATCTGAAGGTCTAAAAGCAAAGACAAAAATCTTTCCAAGATTGGCCAAAATGTCTAGCAAAGAAGCGATTATTTTTAACATGTTGCAGTTTTATTAGACAGATGAATAGATTCCATATCTTTAAAAAACCTTAACATTTGCAGCCAATTTTTCAAGACATTAATTTCTAAACAGGAGATGAAAGGAAAAGAAATCAAAATGCTTAATAACATTTTCAACTTCTTAAAGGCTTGGAGGAACTCTAAACCTTTGGAAAAAGCTCCTTGAAAAATGATTTTCAGACCAGTTTTCACTATTGAGGAGGATGGAACATTCATCAAATATCTTTTAGCTTCAATTTTCACAAACGCTAGTTCGCTGATGGGGTGGATAACAAAATTGAAGATTTATATTGCATTAACAGGTATAGTAAATCATCATTACATCAAAATACAGGGGGATAAATAAAGAAAAAAAAGGGACTGAAATTAACTGACTTTGCATTATCAAACTCTTTATCAAAAAGAGAACAGAGCCTTCCAGTGAGCTGGGGAAAACATTTCAATGGTTGTTTCTCATCAACTAATAAGCTAGTCTTGGTAACAGGGATTTGACTAAGAGAAAGGGAATTTAGTATGGAGATTAACATTTATTGAATTCTAATATATGCCAAGTACTGTGCTTGATGCTTCTGTATGGGTGATCTCACCAAAATGTTCTGCAATGCTAGGTAACAATAAGGAACAGCCTGATGTAATTTAGATTTCAGTTCCCAGAACTTTTATTCTATATTTCCAAGTCAGGATAATGTAAAGATTCTTTCTCCTATGCTAAGGAAACTGCATGTCAACTTCAGCCATGAAAGATTTATATTCATTTCCAGATTAGCTACCAACCTGACTTCCTTAGAAATTCCAAAGAAATTCCAAATACTGTATGTGAGATGAATGGATAAAATCTAAGCCATTTTAGGCTGAATGGTATAGCTAGGTCCTCCTTCTAAAAGATGAAGTGAGAGAGGTGGATGGTTGTGAAAAGTCCTATATGGACAGAAACAAATGTCAGAACCTTGACAAAATGTCAAAAAAAAGGTGTTGTTGTTGTTGTTTTTCTCTTTCTTTTTCTTCGTACCGATTACACTATTGAATTCAGTAGGCCTTCAGTAAGTACCTACTACTAGGGGGCACTCTGAGGGGAGAAACAAAACTATTAGCACTCGGTTTTCCAAAGTTACTTGCCTCCAAGTACAACCCAAGAATACTCTTCCTTAGAGTCTAAAGTTGGGTCGGTGCAAATAAATCCAGAATAGTCGACCTAGAGCTGACATGAAGGTAAACACACCAATAGGGCAGAAAACACAGAAAATATAGACTGAGAGGATATAGGACAACTTTCAATAAAGCTGCTAATTTCTAAATAGTGAGCTTCAATTCATTATAGACCATATATTCTAAACCATACGAAATACCTCTTGAAAAAAGGCTTGGATAGAAAACTATTTTCTCCCAAAATAATAACTATGATAAATTACACATTTTTTTTTCATTAGGAAGAAGCTGATAATTATCAGTGATGAAGCACTGTTCCTGGCTCCTGGGCTATATACTGACGAATGGAAGAGAGAAATGAAGTGGCACAGTCATTGCCCAGGCACATCTGGTTTGGATTTCAAGCACTGAGCCATATCATAATGTGTAGATTTGTCCTTTAAATTAACATCCCATTATCATGTTTTCTGGCAGGAAATTGTACCGACTGCAAATGGAGTTGGACTTAGAACTCCACAAGAAATTACAGCAGTGACAGTTTAGACATTAAGTACCAAACTTTGGCTTGCAGAGTTCCGATTAACCTGAATTATTGCAAGCCTAGGAAGCTGAGGAAGGCAGAAGGTGAATCAGTTCTTGAGAAAAAGTTTTGGTGAAAAATAGAGAAAAGAAGAAACCAAACAATGGCAATGGTCAACCCCAACGGAGGATTCTGTGTCAGAAACTTATCATTAGTCTTCTCTTAACTCTTGGATTTGCTGTACTCAGGTTGGTCTGGATCAAGATTTCTAGACTCATAAGCAATGAAAAGCTTATAGACCTCCTAAACCATCCCCTTATGGAACTCAAAATGAAAGCAACATGGAACACAGGACAAAGATAGCAAAGACTACTTTAATTTTGTAAAATATCAATTACTAGATGATTTTAACTTTTTTTTTTTTTCATTTCCTTTTTGAGCCTCTGCTCTGCTAGTCCTCTAATTATATGCCTGATCTGAATTAATAGATAACCAGCACGGTACCCTAGATATTCCAAATATAATTTGCTCCTTGTTCATTACTTTAAGGGTGTCTCAAAAATATGAAGGGAAATCACCTACTTAACCAGCATGGGCGGAACGTCCTATTTCCTTTTGCTGCTTCCTGAGTGATTTCTCAAGCTAATCCAGTCAAATGAGTCAAAACTCATTGCATGTACCTCTGTACCTAAGTTCATAAAAATACACTTTGCAAACGCACTGTGGCCCAAGAAAGTAGATCATCTCGAAGAAGGAAATTGATCAGAAAATCTTCCCATGGGTAAACTCATTAAGTTCACTATGCCTTCAAGATAGACTTCAAAATCTTTATCATGACCTGCAGGACATTTTGGGGATCTGGCTTCCATGGAGCCCTCCAGACTCATTTCCTATTGCTCCTGTGCCCCACTGTTCTGCTTACATGACTAGCAGTCTCCCAATACACCATGCTCCTGTCCAGAGACTTAGTGTGAGCTACAGCTTCTGTCTAGAATAGCAATGTCCAATAAAAATACAATGCAGCATATAGAGTTTTACATTATCTAGGAGGCGCATTTTAAAAAGTAAAAAGAAACAAAATTTAATTTTAATAATGTATTTTATTTAGCTCAATATATCCAATATATTATCATTTCAGTTTGTCATTGATATAAAAAGTATTAATGAGGAATTTTACACTTTTGGGCTAAGTCTTCAAAATCCAATCATGTTTATAGTGCATCTTAATTCAGAACTAGCAGCATTTACTATGTGCCTTGTGGCCACCATCTTCCGTAGCACGGTTGTAGAAAACTTTTGCCTTTCTTTTCTTTCCTTCTTTTTTGTTTTCTCCAAAATTCTTCTTTTCTTTTTATTTCAGATCAATCTCACCCTCTCTAGGGATGCCTTCCATCACTCTCAGGTCTAGGTGTCCAACCCATTTGCCACCAGAGTACCTTGATTAACCTCTGCAATGGCACTTAACATACCCTACTGCTTGTTTGCATATCTTTATCTGCCAGTAGACGAAGCTCTCTGGATGTGTGGACCAGGTCTTACCTAATGTTACACCCCAATCACGTAGCAAATGTTTGTCACATAAAGCATCTTGAGTTTCCACTTATGTTAAGCAGAAATAGCATATCATTGTCCAAGAGAGGATTAGTTTTAGAGTAAGTCCCAAATCTTTATGGTAAGCTCTTATTAACTATAATTCACTGTGTTGGTAAAGTAAATAATCTCTATGTCCCAGTTTTTGGGGAGGTTTTTGTTGTTGTTGTTGTTGTTTTAATCTCCTTTTCCAAAATAAAAACAAAAACACGAAAATCTGAAAGCCAAAATTCTGACAAACGCTTCGTTAATTTAAAATGACTTAATGTGAGCCAACTTGATATTTGTACTATATAGGCCATCTTTCAGAGAGAACTGAAAAAGGCCAACTTGCTCCAAGAGTTAACTAAAAAAAACTGGTCAACATTAGTGACACAAAGGGAAGGCAGGAGGTATCTGCTTTCAGTCTGGGGCTAGTGACCTCAAGGTTGCTTTTGGTACAGGCATCAACTATGGAGAGGAGACCAATCACACTATTTGATGTTTTGGAAAGAGCCAACTAATGAAAAGACCCCTCCCTCCCTTTATACACTTTTGTTAAGTATCTGGCACTAAATTATCTTTGGAAAGAGGAAAAGAAGCATGCCACTTAGCTACATTTATCTAGACAGCTTTGCCTATAGTGGTATATTTTGCCCAAATGAGCAAATACATGATGGAACTATTAATCCCTCTCTTCAGTGTGATACTTTTGGGAAGAAACATGAAGGATTTCATTAAATATGAATCCGCAAACACTGAAATAACAATTTTCCTACATGCTTGCTCAACATGATTCTCTTTTGTAAAGATTAACTGTAATGTGCCATATTAAAAGGCTTTGTAAACTATATGGCATTATATAAATGTGAGTTATTATAATTATTGAACAGGCTATTAATTAAATACAGCAAAATTAGAAAAATTGAATTTTTAATTTTCATTAGTCTTCTTAAGTGTTAACTAATGACACTCTGGCAGCTCTTAATATCACAGCTCACTTGAAAGTTGAGAAGAATGGGGAAAAGTATTGTAATTTGCACAAGACTTTTGATGCAGTCTTAGGTAGATTCAACATTAAATGACAGCAAACATCCTAGACCTTGAGTCTAGGTATTCAATTACTTCTCCCTTCTTTTTTTTTTTTTTTTTTTTTTTTGAGTGCCTGCGATGGACACGCCTCTCAGTTCACCTCTTCCCTCTGGTTGGTAACTGTGGCCAGTGCCTGATTGTGACTCCGTTAGTCAGTTCTTTTAGGTGGATTTTTCAAGATTTTGTAGATGGCAGTCAGTTTTCTTAGACGCACTATGTAGATCTAATCTTTACAGTTTAAAAGTCATTTCCCTAAACATTGGTTACCCTCTCTGCAAGATATATGAAAAGCTGATCCAATTGCAATGCCTCTTAGGAGCTGGCACAGATAGGCAGCTGAAGTGAACAAAAGCCTTGCCCCTTCTGATTGATTACGCAGGGCTCCCTGAAGCACTGAGTTGAGAGAGACCCAAACTCTCCCTGAGGGCTCAGTGGGAAGAGTTCTGTAATTGGTTAGGAGTGTCTGCAGAGACAAAACTGACAATTGCAGGGATGGGTTTTTGCCACCCGGGTTCTAAGTTGATGAGCAATAGGAAGGAGGTGGAGTAAGTCAACTGCTTGGGAGCAGGTGCTGAAAGTCTACTGACCCGCAGAGAACAAACAGGTTCAACGTAACCTGGATCTTAAACCTAAGAACCAGTAGTGTCTGTACGTCAAATAAACACCACACACTGCAGCAAGTAGTGCCGAAATACCGAATGGGTTCTTGCAAAGTAGCTCATAAGATATGTGGATGTGTCGACGACCCAGTGAGACGCTGGCCCAGCACACATAAGAGATGATGACTTTTTAGCCTCTCTGCCTTTCCTGCCTCCTTTGGCCCTAACTCAAACCCAGTCCCTTCACAGGCCATCCCACACTAACGCCGCCAAAAAGGCAAAAACTGAAACCAAACCCTGATACTGCCTCGTCTCAACACTCTGACAAAAAGGCAGCAGAGAACAGAAAAAGTCATCGTCTGACCCGATGGAACCAATATTTGACCGAAAAAAATAAAAAATAAAAAAATAAATCCCTGCTCCCTCCATTTTGGAAAAACAAAAACAAAAAAAAGAAGTGGAAAACAGTAATGAGCTTCCAGGTGACTGAGAAATAGGAAGTCTGAATAAGAGCATACGCTCCTTTAACTTTGTGTTCCCCCCTAAGCTGGGGCCAGGGGGATCGCGGACCCCCTGATGTTTTCAGGTCAACAGGCTGAATATTGCAAATTCGAATTAAAGCCTTAGCTTTAGTTTATTTTCTAATGTACAAAGAAGAAAAGAGAAAGAGAGAGAGAGAGAGAGACAAGAAACAAGAAAGGAAAAGAAACCCTCCTTTCAACCAGATGGGAGCTCCCGGCTGCTTACAATTGCCTTCTGCCTCTGCCTCTCCCTTTGCTTGGCCCTCTCAGACTCCCGCTTCTCATACTCTCTGCGGTACTCTTCCCTCTTCAGCCTCTCGTGCTGATACTCCTCGTAGCTGTCATACCTGAGAAACACAACTTCATCATTAAGTCAACCGCCTCCACCGACGCCGGCACAATCAACGGGGAACTGGGGTTGGGGTGGGGGGGTCGAGGTAACAGGTGGCGTCTGGAGCAGGGGTGGGAGGGATGGGTTAACGGGGTGGGGGGGAGCTTCTGGGGCAGGGCCCAGGGAGAGGGGATAGGCAGAGGCCCCCCGCCTTACCTGGGCCGACGGCTGTAGGGCGACCTGGAACGTGATCTTGCACACAGGGGAGAATTTCGGTGCGCGCGGTGTCTGCAGTGGCTCGACTCGTAGTGGTAGCAAGATCTGCGAGAGGGAGGGGAGGGCAGAAAGGGCGTTTGGCACTGCCCCGAAAGCCCCGGTTATGGGCCCACTGAGCGAGCGTCCCCTGCAGCACCGTCTTAGGGAAGCGGCGCCTCCCTCCTAGCTACTGGTGAGGCCTCCAGGTGACACTTGTGACAGTCAGCTGAGAGGTGGGGGGCCGATGTGTGCTCTCCCAGCCCCTCCTATCCCTGTGCACGCCCAGCGCCGGTCTGGTCCCCTGTGAGCTTTATCTCCATGGCTCTCAACTCTCCTGGCACAGGGCAGCTCTCCAGGTAATGGAAAAAGTTAGCTGAGCAAGTTTCGTGCAGATCGCTCTCTGTGATCCGACCGGCTCGGGCCACCGTGCTCAAAGCCGGCGGATTTGAGAGTGGGGGGGGGCCTGTCTGTGTAACGACCTGGCCCCGGCCCCTGGGGTGGCCTGGGGGTGGCCTGGGCTGTCTGCGGGTTGTGAGTGCGTTTGGGGACCTTACGCTCTGGGCGGGCCGTTCACGAGGTTTACCTTGAAGACGATCTACTGCCTGGGGACCTTGATCTTGACCTGGAATATGGTGATCGGGAACACGACCTGTGTCGAGAAAAGGATCTTGAACGCGAGCGCATCCTTTGGGGTCTTTGAGCAAATAAGGATTTGGGTGGTGACACGGAATCTCTACATGGAGAGTTAAAGGAAGAGCAAGAAGGCGACACATCGAACAATGAATAGGATTGCGTGCCATCCCAAGGGTAGTTCAGTTTATCACTTTCATCTTCGCTGTCATCAAACAGGCCATCCATGGCTAGTCCTGAATTGATAAACATAGGTAGTTTGGAGAATTGTTCATTACTGAAATCACTGTTCCTCAGTTCACTGGTCTTGTCTGCTTCGTCGTCAAAAACAGCTTGACTGGGATGACCGAAGTGCTTGTTCAGCTCGGCTCGGATTTCCTGGTCTTGGAGCTGTTTTCTGGTGCTGCAAGGAGAGACCTGCTTGCCCGCCCCCGAAGTCTCTCTCAGGTAGCACTGGTCTGAATCTGTGGAAGAACAAATCTGCCCCTGCCAATCGGAGGAGGCATCTTTATATTCTAGTTGTCTAGAGTCTTGGAGCTCCTGTGATATATTAATGAGTATTTCCGTTTTGGAATTAATTGACTGACAGTAGTCATGGTCACCAAACAGCCGTAGGCTGGGCCGCTTGGCCTTCCTTTCCTCGTGTCCACTGGTG
Organism: Canis lupus familiaris; assembly: GCF_011100685.1. NCBI lineage: Eukaryota > Metazoa > Chordata > Mammalia > Carnivora > Canidae > Canis > Canis lupus. The sequence continues at coordinate 86,862,228 of NC_049224.1, read as the reverse complement.
AGCACTGAGGTCTTGCTAAGTTGTGCGTACAACTCAGACTGCTCGGGCCCTTTCTTGGTGGAGGTATTGCCTTGGGTGCCAGAAGGCTCACTGTACCGGGGCTTCTTCGATGGCGGAGGTACCACAGTCTTGCAAGAGGACTTCAGCTTCGGAGAAGTCCTGAAAGGGTTATCTTGGTTGGCTTTATGAGGAGGAGTTGTGGGTGGAGTTAGGCCTGAAGGTAGAAGAGGAAACACACACACACACACACACACACACACACACACACACACACACGAGGGGTGTGGGGAGAGAAACAAGAGACAGAGATCATGTTGTTAAATGCCAGGACATGTTTCCCTAACTTTTCCAGGATTTCAGACAATGGGGATAAAGAGGGAAACGGAATTCATGACAAGCCCTGAGAAAGTGTCTCTCTCCCGCTAAGCCTCTGTCACCAGGAAAGATGGATCTCACTACTGCCAGGCCGCGGTGAAATCCGTGATATTTGGTGTTTTTAAACCCCCATGCTAACAGATCTTGCTTCCCAGAAAACATTAGCGCCTTACGACCGGCCTCCACGGCACCAGGCATGAGCAAAGCTCACATTTCCAAGGGCATCGTCTGTCTGCCTTATGGAAAATTAACACAGCGTGGCCCAGGGGAATGACAGGGAGCTTTGGTAGCATTCGTCTGCAAAGGCGTCTGCGGAGCATCCAAGTGGCCCAGAAATTGTTCTCCCATCAAGGATGCCTACCCATGGAGCCAAACAACTAGGCAACTCAGAAAAAAAAAAAAAAAAAAAAAAAAAAGATGGGCTGACAGCAAATGTGGGGCAGGGTGAGAGGGACACAGACAACTTCAAAGTAAGTTCAGTGAAACAGGACAGACCAAGGCAGGGGACCAGACAACTCTGCGACTTGACGGCAATGATTCTTTGTTTCCACAGTTCATTAACTTAGTAAACCATGGCTAATGTAGGTATAATACTTTCTTGTAAGCATAACTAATACATTCTGTCTAAAATATGGTTCTGCAACAGGAACCTAAATGAACAGTAACACTAAATATTGCAGCGCCAGCGGACCGTTTTATTTAGAGCACAACATCGGGGCGGGCGATGAGGCTGGAGGATTGGAACGGATCCAAACTTCAGCAACCCACTAATTAAAAAAGTAAAAAAAAAAAAAATCAAAAATCAAAAGATAAGAAAGGGAGATGCGAGAAACCCCATCAGTGGGTGACTTTTTTTTTTTTTTTTCTATGAAAGAGCAGATAAATTCCATGAGATGCCATCGTGGGAGCATCTGTGAATTACAGTTGCCTCCACCACCTTTCACCCCCCCCCCAAGGACGTTCTCCGCATCCCTTTCCACCGAGGGAGGACAGTTGGGAAATGGCTCCAGAGTCCAAGGAACTTTGAAGAAGGGCAGGCTGGAGTTCAGATGACTTTATGCTTACAAGGGAATATTTGAGTTTACAGCACACTTTCTATTTAGGAGGATGGGGGAAGGCTACTCAGCAGAAAAGAACTTCAAGTCTGCTAACAAGCCTGGGGTTAGACTTAAGGCAACTGCACATTTCAAGGAAATGGCAGAGAAATCTCAGCTTGCTGGAGAAAGGGGAAAATACATATACATCTGCGTGTGTGAAAAAATACACACACACACACATAACCAAGTAGGTCACAGAAAGCCACGTGAAATTTTGATATGAACAGGAAGAGGGTGCCTCTTTCTCCCACTTTACAGTAAAGAAATAGAGGAAATTAATGTGAATATTTGCTCGACAATAAAATATTGACACTACTCTTTGGCAGTTTGTGTTACGCAGAGCTAACGCTCCTTAAACGAGGGGAGAAAAGCCACACAGACGCCAGGTAATTTGACTTCGGACACCCCGTCTCAGAACGGTTCGGAAAGACAGGGAGATGGAAGCACCAAGAGAAGGAGCACCTCGGAGCCCCAGGAAAGCTCCCCCGATCGGCGGCCAGGCGGCCTTCGCAGGAAGATAACCGGGAGGTGACACGTTATTGAATGAAACATCGGTGTCACTGAGGCACGCTCTCCTCCGATCCCTCTTTCGTGGACAAGGATGTCTCTTAGTCTAAGAAATTCCCATGTGATCAGTCTCCTCTCTCTCCTCTCTCTTTCCCCTTGTTTCCCTTACCTCTGCGCTGGCCGCTCACAGCCCCGATTCTCCCGCCCGCCCCCTTCAAGGACCATTACAACAAATCTAAAGGTACTGATGCTGCCCTCCCCGCCCCGCAAAGAAATCACAGATTCTCAGATCTGTCCTCCAGGAGGCTAAGATGCTCGGAGAAATAATGATGAATAATCTGTCTTTGCTGAGCAAACAACAGTCAAATATTCCAAATGACGTAGCCCTTGAATGGGGGAAACGACAGTCGACATCCTAAAACCCAACTCCGTGAATCTCCTCATGGTCCCCAAACTAGGGTGGTTTTTACTTTCCTAACAATTTATTGCCAGGATCACCCGTTTGGTATTTATTGGACAATGCTATATATTCCTGCTCATCTCTTTTTGGTTTTTTTTTTTTCTCATCTCTTTTTGAATGTATGTTTTATCTTGTCTCTCCAAATAGATTATACGCTCTGAGCAGAATGTTGCCTGCCTTATTTTTGCAAAAATTCTTACTCATTTATTGATTTTTATTTTTTCTAGGGGCGCCAGGGTGCCTCAGTCGGTTAAGCGTTTGCCTCCAGCTCAGGTCATGACCCCGGGGTCCTGGGATGGAGCCCCGCTTCCAGCCCCCTGCTCAGCGGTGGGTCTGCTTCTCCCTCTCCCTCTGCCCCTCCACTTGCTCCTGTGTGCTCGCTTGCTCTCTCTCTCTCTCTTTCCCACTGTCTCTCTCTCTCTTTGTGCCAAATGAATAAATAAAATCTTTTTTTTTTTTAATTTTTCTGGATTCTCCTTTAGTAGTGGGTCTCACATTTCAGTGGCCCAAGAATAACTGGGGAAGCTGGTCAAACGTTTTTAATGAGGCAGTTCATGGACCCCATATAGAGACCTTCTCTCCTGTCATGTCTGTGCAGCCCATCGCCTTGTTCTCAGGTACATGTATTTTGACTGACATTCTAGACGTATAAAAAGAAAACCTAAACTTCAGAAACACCAAATTAGGCCACTATTAAAGAGAGACTATTCCTAAAAATAGCTCAGCTATCTAGGGATTTTAAATATAGAAATTCTTTTTAGTCTTGAACATTTGAAACCCTTGTCCTAGTACCTAAACTCATTATTGCTTAAATAACTGATTCTCAAGTTGCTCTTGGGAGTGGCGACACCTTGATTGTAGTTTTTTTTAGTTAAAAACCAAACCTTTTACATTCTTCACATCTCAGGCAGCCTGTAGCAATGGAACAGACATTCACTGAACACCTACTATGTGCTGGATAATACACCAGATGCTGGGGCTTCTGGGACTTCATGGTTCCTTTTCATAAATGGGAAAATCTTTAAAACTTGAAGTAACATACATGTTTTTGTGTACGTACTTAAAATTTACAGAAACTCTAAGATAACCACACATAGCCTAAGAATGAATATAGCAGGGCTGTAAATTTCTGTTGGCACCCCTTACTAAAAAATAATAATAACAACAATAATAATAATTAATAATAATATTTACTTAACAGATTGAGGTTATTCTAGGATTAGTGAGTAGGTGGGTAAGGGCAAACAGATAATTCAGATAATTCCATAAACTTTTTATAATAATAATAATAATAATAATTAATAATAATATTTACTTAACAGATTGAGGTTATTCTAGGATTAGTGAGTAGGTGGGAAAGGGCAAACAGATAATTCAGATAATTCCTTAAACTTTTTACTGTTTACTGAAACATTCTTAGAGAATACCTCCAAGCGAGACAGAAATCTCAAGGATGGAACCACCAGTGCGTAATTGAAAATCTATTTCCAGATAGAGTGGAGACCCAACGCAAAACAAAGCAAAGCAAAACAAAAGTGTAAGAAGTACTTTTTTCTTTTTCTTTTTTTTTAAACATGGTGTCAAACTTTTAAGAGATACTCATGGGCACAGGGACCCCTTGCTGCAACGGGACGAACTGGATGTCTCCCATGTCCGCCACCCAGAACCCAGTTCCCTGCGGTAGGAGGGCAGTCAATACTCCATTCCCTGATGCCACTACCTTTGCTCATCTTCCCTCTAATGGCCAGACTCTCAATTTCACCCCACAAGCTTAAATCAACAGTGCTAATGCCTCCCATAACCTCCGGATTATTTCCTGTGTGTTGATTTTCTGGGGAATGTGTACATTTTGGTGTTGACAGTACAAGGTATATTCCATGCTCTCTCTTGAACTTAGCAGGTTTTGACAGATTTATGTGAGGACAGATGGCCATTACAGGCTGAAGGCTGACAAGAGGCAGTTCAGAGCATTGTTAACACACTTGCACAAACTCTCAGCAGTGCAGCACTGTGCAGAATGTAATTCAGACTATAGCTTTTTTATTACTGCCTATTTTCTTTTGTCAAAAGAGCCTGCTGTGCAGAGCAACAAATGGCTGCTATTACCCAGAATGTAATGGGTGTCAGACAAATCACGTAACACAAACAATCAAGAGTATGTAGGTCATATTTCAACAGAGCACAACCTTAGCAATATTTATGATTACTGCATTGAAATGTGTTCTATAATAAACAAGTACCTCTGCATCACTCACACTTATGCACTTCTGCACAGCAAATCTGGGAGAAGTGCTACACACTCCACAGTCATCTTTTTAAACAGCCCTTTTATTTAAAAAAAAAAAAAAGTCAGAGACAAGTTTTGTTTTGTTTTGTTTTTCATTATGTGCTATAAAACGATTTTCTTTGAGGAGTTCTCTTTTGGGTTTGTTTGTTTAATTGAATGACTCTGATAAACGATGACTCCTCTGCTGTGGATGTGTGTGCATGTGTGTGTGTGCATGTGTGTTCCGCGATCCACCCAATGACTCCAGCAGGGTTTGTTTTCTGTTTTTTTCTTTCTTTCTTTCTTTCTTTCTTTCTTTCTTTCTTTTTCTTTCTTTCTTTCTTTCTTTCTTTCTTTCTTTCTTTCTTTCTTTCTTTTTAATGATTTATAACATTTTACAGAATCTCATTCTCTATTTGTGACTTGCTTTGGACTTTCTTTGGTAGTGGGATTTTTCTCAGGTCACATGTCAGTTGAAATATTTCTTGTCTTTTTTTTTAAAGATTTTTATTTATTTATTCATGAGAGAATTGAAATATTTCTTAAGGAGAAACGATGAGAAGACGAGTTTCTAATTTCCTTAAAACCTTACTGAGAAAGGACTGGGCAGAGAGGCATGTGGCTTATCCTACTCTTCTATTCTGTGCCTCAAGAACTTGGAGTGGGTGTCAAGAGATCACAGGAAGGGCTGCTACTCAGTAGGAACTGTACTGCTCTGCTAGTGGGAATATTTGGTATAAAATATGCCCTCTCCGGCCCCCAACCTCCCCAGGACTTTCTGAGCCCCAGAGGAGCCAGCCACTGAAGCATTAATGCTCAAACGGAGGAACCTCCCTTACCCTGCTCAGTCCTGGGGTGACCATCACCCTAAACTGCTCTGACTGCCAGTGCCCCTGCCCTTTACCACTCACTGCGTCCTACATCACGCCTGGGTTCTGGGGAACAGACTGGCCTCACAGAAAAGCTTCAGAGCCTTTCTAGGACATGTGCCTAATTCTCCAACTCTTGCTCATGGAAGATGAAGTTATTAATTGGCTCCTGTGCCCTTTCCCACAGCGCTGGAGCGGGAGCTGGGCTGAGAGTGGGGGAGGGGACCTGTCTTTCCAGGCAGCTATCACCAAACTCCCCTGAAGCTGGTGTAAGTACTTTGTTATTCCTGGCTTAAAAGAAATTTGGATAGTAGCTATTTCCCAAAAAGATAACTCGAGAACAAAGGAATGATCCTTCCAGATGTTGGGTCTAGAAGAATGAGACCAAAAAAAGGAAATGAAGGATATAGTTGAAATATGGAAGAAATCCCTGACGGTAAGAGTTGCCAAACATTGGAATGGGCTGTAAGAGAATTTGTGGGGTCTCCCTCTCTTGGATTCTTTGGGCTCAGGAATGGATTATATGACCTGTCAAAATCACTTTCCAGTTCTCTCATGCTAGGGTTTTCCTTGTAAAACTACCAACTACTGCTCATATTTTGCTTTGGTTTATTTCCCCAAAGATAAGGCACATACAAAAGATGTATATGCCCAAAGGGTACAGCAAATTTGTGTTGTCTGTCAATATTCCGTCCAGCAAAATAAATTCTTAAATAGGAAGTGCAAAAAGGATAATAATATAAAACTACACATAAAAGAAATTACAAATTGATTGGTTAATGAGTGGGTTCTTAAGCACAAGTCCACCAAGGTGCAATGTGAATGATTGCCCATTTAAACCAAGGGAAAACATAAACTGGGAAAAAAAAATGGCACCTAATCACTCGTCTTCTATCATCAAAACCATGAGAGAAATACAATACTAATGGAGGACGACATTGCTAAGACCTAGTGTGTTAGGATGGTGAAACTGCTGACTATTTTATTCTTTCCATTTCCCTAATTGGTTATAAAATAATTATACTCTGTTTTATTACTTTTATAGTAATAACTTTAAAAACAATTTATATGTACACATACATATTCATATATGTGAAATTTGGGGGTCAGCCACTTGGTCCCTAACCAAATTCCTTCATGTCTAGTGGCTAAAACCATCATCTAGTTGAACTGACATTGCTTTGCCGTTTCCATTTCAGAAACAAAAAAAGTCTAGCACTCTGAAAATCTCCATATGCAATAGATTTAAATGCCTTCTGCCAAAAGAGCATTCTCTACTCTCATCTTGCTTTACTAACAGCTATTTTGAAATCAAATTAGTTTTTACACCTGTAAAAAAGAAGTGTTTTTTTTATCAGCCAAAATGAGCTAGTTTAGGACAATCACAAAGTCAGACCAGCTGGCAATACCTAATAAAGCAAACTTCCTGTCTCATCCCTCCTGTTTCCCAAAGACTCTGCAGATGGGGCAGAGGGAGTATTCTGGAGGTCTCAGAATTTTGTTGACTCTTTACACTTGTACTCAAATGTTTGGAAAATTTCACTAACATTTGTGAGAGTAGGGATGCCTGGGTGGCTCAGCAGTTGAGCGTCTGCCTTCAGCTCAGGGCCTGATCCCAAGCACCTGGGATCAAGTCCCACATCAGGAGCCTGCCTCTCCTTCTGCCTATGTCTCTGCTTCTCTTTCTCCATGTCTCTCATGAATAAACAAATAAAATGTTTTGAAAATAAATAAATAAATAAATAAATAAATAAATAAATAAATAAACAAACAAACATTTGTGAGAGTAAAGAAAAAGAAGACACCAGAAAGTCCTGGGCAACAGCTTGATCCATTTCCTTGGCCAGAACAACATGGATTAAGCCTATAGACCAAGGATCAACAGATCAACAACATGAATGTTTCCACTCTGTCCACTTCCTTGCCGCACCTATGGCAGACATCATTAATTGATGGTGACATTTTCATGAGTACAGACTTGGCCTTGGAATTCTCCTCAACACAATGCTCCTGGTCGCCAATACCAGTCAATGACATTTGGCAAGTGAAATGAAACCTATTTAACATAACAGATGTTGACTATTATCTTTAAAATTAAGGCTTCAGTAAAGAGACATCATCTCTCATCGCATGGATGTGCTTTGAAGCGCGAGTCCACCACAGAGCTAGGGTCAACATATAGCTTTTTCCTCGAAAGTGAAATGGCCAGAGAATGTAAATAAATAAATAAACAAACAAACATGTATAACATGCTTTCTAGGGAGTGTGTAACCTCCAGAACGTATAGTAATGTAGAAGTAGCTGTTGTTAAGAGACCATCAAGGAGTAGATCTTTCTACCTTGATTTGGTGAATCCTATACTCACACCAAAAAACAGTGTATCTTCAGTTTTATAGCGGAATTAGAGGGAATTTTGCCACAAAGAAAATATAGAAGTCCATATATGAGTGTACCAAAGAGAAAAAAAAAAAACATTAGGGTCACTGAAAGGAAACAGGTAAGATAATTAAAAGTTGAAAAGATGAACAACAAGGTACAATGACCTCAGCAGATAAAGTTAATGCAGAATTAGTAGTTCAATATCTAATATTTATTGAATACTTACATACACTGGCACTGGAGGAAGCCTTTTTCATGTTTTACCTCTATCCTCAGAGTGACTCAATGAGATACAGGTACTGTTATTATCTTCGTTTGGTTCATTAGGATCCTGAGTCTTACAGAAGTTAATTAAAATGACCACAGGTCACCTTGCTAGATGGTAGATCCAGAATTTGAACTTGGGTTTGTCCAATGTCAGAGCCATGGTTTTGCACAACCTCACTAAGCTATGCTGTCTGCTTTTAGAAATCATAGCAGACTACTTTTACCTGGAGCTTCACTGTTTATAAAGTTTTTAAATTCTGGCTGACTGCACATGTAATTGCCATTTTTGGATGTCAAAAATGGTTGAGTACTGGCAATTTTATTTTTCAACCTATATTTTAGTCCTTTGAGTCAGACAGTAATTTGATTTGGGGATTATAACTATGACTTTAACATTAAGGAAACTAAAACCCAGAAAAGATTAAGGACAGAGAGAGCATTTTAGCAATTAAAAGATGAAGGAGGAAAAGTACATGCTCCGTCTTGTAGTTCCTTGCTGATTTCACTGCCCATGCCAAGTACAGTGTTACTCAAACACCTTTTTGATTTCCTACTTTCTTGCTTCTGCTCCATCAATATCCTCTCCACTTTCCATCTGTGCAGTTCAAATCCGATACAAATATTTCTCTCCCAAAGGCTCCCCAAGGTGGTTTAGCCCACAGAGAGCACCAATCCCTCCACACTCCTCTCCGTGGATTACCTGGGTCCTTCACTAATGATATCGCCTTAATTCTGCCTCCAGTCCTTGAACCATCTTTATAATTCTTTTCACTCTTCTGCATTTAACTTGAGGCAAAGTTACAGGGTTCCCTTTGATAACTTCTTTTCTCCCTTTGGTGATTCCCTGGAGGTGCAATCAGTGTCTGTCACCTCTTTCAATTCCTACCATGCAAGAAATTTTACTAAAGATTGTTCGAGGAGATGGTGATCATAAGCATCACATACTGCATAGCATTTCAAACATACGTCTATCCCAAAAAAACTCTTCCTCACACCACCCTCCAATCAAGTTCCAAATTTCTATTTTTCCAAGTTCCTCCTCAGCCCCTTGTTTTCCTAGAGCTCTACATTCTTTCTACTTTGTAATGCAATTGGGCCCTACCTCAGTTTCTCTAATTTGCACCTTCACACTTAAAACTACCACACTCAATAAACTCAAAAACACCCTCTGGGTCCATCTTTCTTAGAAGGTAACAAAACCTTATAGATAATAAATAATATTTTGCCTTCATGCTACTTGTACAATGTGTGTTGTTTCCCCCAACAAACTATAAACCCACATCTTAAACACAAGAACATCTGTTTAGAAGGCCACTACAATGCTTCATGCTTTATATGGATCAGTCTCTAGGTCTTCTATTTGATGTATATCTCCTAAGACATATTGAAAGCATAGAGCACATATTAAAAACATGTTGGTAAACTGATTTCCACTGTAGCCAATAATCTTTCAAAGCACCAAGAGAAAAAGATTTAAACCAGTCAGATAAATTCTGATTCACTGACAGAAATACACTGTGTATATTTTTAAGGATTCTAAATATGTAAAAAAATGTATCTTCTATAAATCTCTACTTGTCTTTCAATAGTGTAGGCTACTAAACTTTCAAAGTCATCACTAAATTATTTAAAATTAGGTATCTATCAATAAGAAAAATGTTAAAACTTTTACAAGAAGGAAATAGAAGTGCTTTTTGTAACATCATAATCTCACTAATGGAAGGAATGCAATTAAAATGATATATTCATATATATATAACATTTTAAAAATGCTAGCATGGGATATCTTTGGAAATGTGCAGTAAGGCAAGTATATCCATGTAGGGTTAATAGGGCTATCCATGAAAGAACTTCTCAGGATAGCAATGAGGCAATATATACCAAAAGACACCAAGATGTTATATCTTTGTAGTCATTATTAAAAACTAATAATAGTTTATTTTGAGAAAATAAGATAAAATTTATGAATAGAACAATAGCAACAATAACAAAAAACCCACAAATAATCTGATTAGAATGGTCAAAGGACCTGAATAGATATTTTTCCAAAGAATACATATAGATGGCCAATAGACACATAAAAAGATGCTCAACATCCTTAAATGATCAGGAAAATGGACATTAAAACCATAATGAAATATCACCTTCTGCCTATCAGAATGACTAGTAGCGAAAATACAAGAAATAACAAGTGTTGATGAGAATGTAGGGAAAAAAAAAAAAGAAACCTGTGACTGCTGGAGGAAATGTAAATTGGCACAGCCACTCTGGAAACAATATGGAGATTCTTCAAAAAAATTAAAAATAGAAGTACCATATAATTCAGTAATTCCACTATTGGGTATTTACTCAACAAAGATGAAAACACTAATTAGAAAATATATATGCATCTCTATGTTTATTGCAGCATTATTTATAATAACCAAAACAGAAAAGCAATAGATGAATAAATAAGATGTAGTATACATATATTATGGAATATTACTCAGTCATAAAAAAGAATAAAATCTTGCCATTTGTGAAAGCACGAATGGATCTACAGTGTCTTATGCTAAGTGAAATAAGTCAGACAGGGAAACGCAAATCCCATATGATTTCACTTATGTAGGGAATCTAAAAAACAAAACAAAACAAACAAACAAAAAACAGAAACAGACTCATAAATACAGAGAACAAACTGATGTTTGCCAGAGGGGAGGGAGGTGGAGGGATGCACAAAATAGGTGAAGGGGATGAGGAGGTACAAACTTCCAGTTATAAATATGTCACAGGGATAAAAAACACAGCATAGGGAATTCATCAATAATAGTGTAATAACTTGTATGGTGACAGATGGTAACTACACTTATTATGGCAAGCACTGCAATATATATAGAAGTGTTGAATTACGATGTTGTATACCTGAAACTAATATAACATCGTATGTCGACTATACTTCTGTAAAAAATTATGAACAAACATTTCTAAAGCAGTGCTATTTCAAAATGGTTACACTTCAAAACAACCTAAATTTATAATGCGAGTGTGATTAAATAAATTTTGATGTAACTACTAAGATTAATGTCATACAACACACTAAAAACCTGATAATAAAAGGTCTGTGATAATAAAATAATTTTCTCATTAAAATGTTAACTGAAAAATCAGGATGCAAAATTATATATACAAAATGACTATAGTATAAATATAATGTATAAGATTATCCATAGGAAGAAAATGCTATGGATAACTTTGCACCTTAGAATTGTGAATAGGGGCACCTGGGTGGCTCAGTCAATTAAGTGTCTGTCTCTTGGTTTTTGCTAAGGTCATGATCTTAGGGTTGTGGGTTAGAGGCTCCTCATCGGGCTCTGTGCTCAGCAGGGAATTTACTTGAGATTATTTCCCTCTCCCTCTCCATCTGCCTCTCCCCTTGCTCATGCTCTCTCTTTCTCTCTTTTTTTCTCAAATAAATAAGTAAATTAAAAAAAAAGAATTATGAATATTTTCCCACTAGTTTATATTTTTGACACTTTTATAGTAAGCTTTATTATTTATGAGAATTATAAAAAGCCTTTTGCTTATGATTTTATTTATTTATTTGAGAGAGAGAAAGAGTGAGAGAGCACAAGCAGAGGGAGGGACAGAGGGACAAGCAGACTCCCCATTGAGCAGGGACCCTGAAGTGGGCTTGATCCCGGGACTTCTCCCAAGACCATGATCCGAGCCAAAGGCAAAACCTTAACCAATTGAGCCACCCAGGTGCCTCTAATAAAAACCTTTTAACAGAAGCCTCGGTGTGGCTATACAAAGTGGAAGCTTTCTCAATTCCCTCTGAAACAAAATAAGTGACTAATACAACATTCTGAATACTCATAGTTAATAGATTCCTTTCAATGGAGTTGTTATCATGAGCCACAGTAGTATTTCCCAAACCAGTTGATGTCTATTATAGTGGTAACTGGAATTATGTAAGATAACAAAATACTATGCCATTGTATGAAGTATAAGAAAAAATGTTTCCGTAAGAAGAACCAATAAAGGTATGTCATTGAAAGAAGAAGCTGTCCAATCAGTTATAGACAGGTGGTATTGGAAACACTGGGAAAACATGGTAAATTATGATTATTATTTATTTATAGGAAAAGCATAAAAATCTAGAATGATTTTGCGCTCAGACTACTACACAAAGATCTTTAATTCTTTTCCTCTAAAAAGCAAGAATTGAACAGTGGATACCATCTAAGATACATCATGACTACAGTTTGTGCCAGAAAGATTAATGGATTGCCAGTGAGGATTTTTAAGTTCAAGGCAAAGGTCTCTGTTTCTTATACAAAAAATCTGATCTTTGAATGTTTCTTTATATGACTTAGGCAAAAACAAAATGACATTGGATACTTTAATCAGTTTTTTTTTATAAACCCACCAGATACTCATTCTTATTGGTCAGATAAGAAGGCCTCTACTGAATATGATATATATATATATATATATATATATATATACACATAAAAGTTACTTATAACCATATAAGTAATTATAACTTATTTAAGAAATGATGTTATGTATATGCCTATGGGCGAGTATATATGTGCACATGTATGCATGCATATAAAGATAGACATTTGCACACATAAATGTGTCCACACACATAAAATATATATATAAACACCATGAAATTAACTACCCTACTGCTTGACCAAATCATGCGATCATGCAATAGACCTTTCATAAGAAGCAAACTCCTTATGACCTTTCATAATTTAGCAAACTCAAAGTGTGAAATTAAACTTAGGGACAATGACCATGGTGTATGTAGACACTATAGTTCTGGTTGAAAGCACCTTGTTTAAGTTACTGTTCCTTTACCCTTATCAGCAATGGCCAGAGTCAAGGAACTTCTTGTTCAGGCAGCCTAAGATTCACCTTCTGGAGTAGAAAGTTCAAGTATCTAAACCTAAAGCACTCAGTGCAAAGGCACCATTTACAACCAACTTCTAAGTCTGCCTAGGAAATCTGTGGATTATTAAGTTACTTGGGGCTTATTCCAAGTTTTTAAAGCTCCTTTCTCTACAGTGCATAAAGTAAGACTGACTAAATGAGTCCAGAAGTCCAAATGGTGAAGAAAATCACTCTTGTTTTAAAACACATAAGCACATTTTGTCTTGGTGAACGGGCACATTTTCAGTTTTCTCCTTTGCTGAAAAGATATAAAAATGGTAACATATATAGGAAAGCATTATACTGTTAAGTATAATGGTGAGTGACACAAGATTCCAATTAAAACATTGATATAATGAATAAAGTGGCATTCAAAAAGTTGCTCCTTGCTTTCTAGCTCTGTGATCTTGGGAAAATTATTTAGCACTTCTGAACCTTAACATCCTTATCTTAAAGATGAGAAAATTACCACTGTCTTCATGAGGTCATTGTGAAACTAGTCAAAACCACTCATACGCCTGGCACACTTATTGAGTGGGAGACCAATAAATGTTAATTTCTCATCCTGCTCAAGTTTTGGTGTCTTATTCTGACATAGGGTTATTTAGGGAGCTAAAGTAATAACATACATCAGAGGGTCTGGCCCAGGTCTGACACACAATACATGTCTTCTCTTAAAAAAAAAAAAAAAAAAAAAAAAAAAGGTGGAAATATTTATAGGTAACTACTTATCCAATGTTGCTTGTATAATTTGTTAATTTCATTAATCACATAGAGAATATGTGCTATTATTTAATACATATTTCACACACACACACACACACACACACACACACAGCTCCAAGTGAAATACAGGGCTTACCTGCAGTTCCAGAGAGTTCCACACTTAAGGTTCGTTCAATAGTCTTGTTCTCAAATGGGGAACCCTTGGGGTCACTGGAAGATATGGCACATTTATAAAAACAAACTGAAATGGAGTTGCTGTAGCCAAATGTATTAGAACCCCCTTCCCTTTCTGAAAATGGTTACATTTCTTAATACTTACTTTGGTGACTCTGGGGTCAGAGGAAGAGATAAAGTTGTTGGTTTGGCTAAAGAAAAAAAAAGGAAACTGATTATGAAATATTGAGTTCTGGGGTTTTTTTAAGAATTTTTTTTTTTCCTACTACAATCAGGTTGGAAACTGGAAACTGAAAACTCAAGTAAGGAAATCCCTGAATATTGGATCAAAGTCAGACAACAGTCCATTATGCTAAAACAAATTCCAAACAACATTTGCATTGGTAAACTATCATTCAAAAACACATACAAAAACAGAATTTTCCCCAAAATGTAGCATCTCGGTTAAGGATACAAAATTTGCATCATACCATCAGAGAGAAATAATGTGTTCTATTTTAATTTGGAATACAGTACACGGTTTGTTTAGACAAGAAAACAGCAGAATAACTATAAGACAACAGAACGTTATGAATATTCAGTTGATTTTTCTCCTAAAATGTAGAATTTTATATCTAGCCCTGAGAATAGGTTATTTCTATGAGGCCAAAGCTCAAGCAATAACCATTCCATTTACTGGAAATTAATTGAAAGATTATGACAAATTGTGGACATTGACCCAGACAGTGTAAAAGGGATTCAAATCCCCAAAATTATAGACAACTAAAGTAAGATAACTGCATTTATCAGTTGAGAGACCTATAGACTTGCAAAGAGAGCTCATTTACTTCCTTTTATGCTTCCTAAATCTTACCTCCTACAGGAGGCATTTCCCAATTAGGAAGGGTGGAGTAAGAATCTTCTTCTCACTCCAAAATTTCAATTGCTTCTCCTTGGCAGTCTTGTATTTTGAACAGAAGGAGGGGAAAACATGATGAGAAACGTACTTGGGATATACATCCACATATTATGTGTATATATATATATATATATATATATGCTTAACTATAAAGATATATTTATATGTATGTAGGTTTATGTCAATTTTTCTCATTAACATAATTACTTTCAAAAGGTCAAGAGATAGTCATTTACGAAATGAAAATCATAGAGTTGAAACTAAAAAGGTCTTTAGAATAAACTCTTATTTTATGGATGAAAAAACTGAGATCTAAAGATGTGAAATGATATTTCCAGGGCCATAAAACTAGTTACTGGCAGAGTCAGCCCAGAATATGTTTCCTTTTTCCTATTACCAAAAGGAATTGCATTCAGTAGATATTAAAGTAAATTAATCAACCCCAGTAATTAAGGTCCTTTGAAATGTGAAAATATTATTTATGTCCAAATTAGGCTGAAATTACATACTTTACTTGGATAAATAGTATTTACATATTTAATTTGTCGATTTAGATTTAGTTTTTAAACAATTGAATGGTTTATCATCTATCCAATGTGCATCCAGAAATATGAAGTTCACGCTGTCTTCTACAAATTAGGTACATTGATTGATTGGCTTTTATACATACAGATAAATGAACTGGTTTTACATTAATTTTTTTGTATGTCTGATATAATGAGTCTTTCTAAAAGAACACACTCATGAAAGGAATTTACCAACATTTTTGGCATTCAACTAATATTTAGGATCATGCATAGAGGCTCCATAGCAGATATCACTAAATACGAACTGCGTGCTATGTCACGCAATAAATACACGTTGAAAATCGGTCTCTGGGACTTCAGTTTTCAAGGTGTAGGGTAGGCTATCCGAAATACTCAAAGGAAGATCCCAACATTCTGATAGTTGGGTATCGGTGATGGCAAGGGCACTGGAAGGAGAGCCATAGGCAGTGGCCATGTTTAGTGGGGCCAATGGCAAACAGGAAGTGAAGGCCCTAGGAAGGTCCAGCCCCAAACCACATAGAGTAAGAGAACCTCTTCCCTGAATTTCCCACACTCACGAAAGCTACCACTAGAGGAGGACTGATTTGGTTTACTGGGAGTTTAATCCACACTATTCCAAAGACTAATAGACCAGGGCCTCTAAGATCCTTAGAGGGCAGGAATGCATCTTGTTCATGCAGGTCATGGTCTTTTTGATGAATGAATACGTTACCAAATGAATGAATAAATGAATATAGGGGACACCAACATGAGCCAAAGGTCAGGCCATTATCCTAAGGAAGTGAAAAGAACTTGACCACACGATATCACAGAGCATACATGCAGTTCAGGGAGAAAACATCACAACAAAAAAGGTAAACCTCGGTAGGTCCTTGGTTATTATCTCTAATCGCTAATATATTTTCTACTTTTAAAGTTTGAACAACAATTTAAAAAAATCCTGAACCTGAGCACTTATTTCTTGTTGGTTATTCACAGCCAGCCATGTTTTTGCTTTATTTTGTTTTGTTTTAGGCCTTTAATAACTATAGGAATTTTGTGGATTTTTTGTTTGTTTGGTTTGGGGTTTTTGTGTTTTTGTCAATAGGCTTTGTTCTGGGATTAAATTTATATGCTTTGCCACAGGCATACAGCTTTTTAAAAAATCCACATATAGCAGGTCTCACCTAAAAAAATATATCCTCCATAGGCCGATTTAACTCCTCACTGCCATGGTTTGTAAAAGTTTTCAGTAATATTCGTTGTAAGTGGATTTAAAAAAAAAAAAAAACAAAAAACTCCGAAACTCTAAAAATCTAGAAGGGCCAAATAAAATCTTAAGAATATAAAAATGATAAAGATGTTGAGAACATGTGCTGTTGGCCTGGGTTCACTGACTATAGGGTAATAGCTGGCTTCAGACTTCAAATTCAGCTCCAGAAGATGAACGGATGACTAGGACACACTAGGACAAGGTTGAGAGGATCCCAGTGAATTTTTCAGTCCACTCACTAGAGTGAGCTCAGCTGGCTTCCCTTCACCTGAGACCCTCCACACCACTGCATCCCACAGCCCTGTTGGTCCTGCTCAGAAAAACTGGTCCAGTGCATGTGTGTAAGGGACCAGTCAGGGTAAGGCGAGCTACAAAAAGATTTGGCCCATTTCAATAAATATCTTTCCCTGAACTGACAGAAAAGGATGGCCAAGGGATTTTGAGATATCCACCAGGGAAAAGCTAATTGAGAGCCAATTTAAAACTTTAAAAGAACATTCCTGAAGGTTTATGGTGAGGTAGGGATGAGAGAGGGAAATTGAAAACACTGGAAAGAAAATACTTATTAAAAGCAGCAGCAACAGCATACCTGTATGAAATAATCATGGTTCAAAACAGGGATCAGGGACTACCACTCTGCAGCTGGAAGGGGAAGTCGGGGAAACAAAAGGGAAAAAAGAAGTGGGTGTTTGTAATTGCTATTTTAGAATATGCTTGCTTCTGGGGCACCTGGGTGGTGCACTCAGTTAAGCATCGACTCCGGGTTTCGGTGCAGGTATGATCTCCAGGTTGTGAGATCGAGCCCCCAGTGGGTTCCACGCTCTGCATAGAGTCTGCTTAAGACTCTCTCCCGCTCCCTCCCCTCCACCGCGTTCTCTCTCACACATGCGCACACACACACACTCTCTCTCTCTCAATTAAAAATTAATCTTTAAAAGAAAAAAAAAAAGAATACATCTGCTTCCACTACCAGGTTAAAGGTAGGGTTCATGTGGAAGTCGGGATGTTTGAAAGCAACAGCAACTTTCAACAAGCTTCCTTTGGGCCTCTAAGATAGGCCGGTGTTGAGGTTTTGAGGGAAAAGACAAAAAAGAAAGAAAATTATATCTCTGCCAAGACAGGTTTCCCCCAAATCACTCTGATCTGCCTCAAACACATCAGCCTTCCAGAATGTATGAGGACAATAAAAATCAACCCAGATGCGTAGTTTGATCTGGGCAATATATTTTAATAGAAAGCAAATAAAAATAAATTCCAGAAATTTCCAAATCCTTATTTACAAAATAAATCTAGGAGCATAACATGGGGTCTTTAAAAAAAAATGCACTTAATAATTGGGAGAGGCTGCACAAATGCCATGTACTCTTTCTTAAGGTCTATACAGCAAATCAACAATGCCTCATTTTTTTCCATTATTAGAAAGGGGGGGGAAAAGGCTTTTTAATATTGGCTGGCCCAGCTTGCTCCGAATTTCAATTATGTCAGTAATTCAGATTTCACATAAACCTTCCCCCACCCGCTCCCCACCCAAGCTCACATTTCAGGTGCCTTTTGGTGATGGTGAATGAGGCTGCGTGTCAGCCGAATAGGACAACCTGTGTCCAAGGCAGGTGTTGCTTCTGTTTGGTTTTGCTTTGCTTTTAAGGCTATAATCAAGGGCTGAATTCCCTCTCCAGAGAGACAGCGGTGGAGCGGAGGCCCGGAGTCGCGGCACTCCCAGCCGGGTGCAAGCTCGCTCTGCCTCCGGCGCCCTCACCGCCAGCCTGGTTTCGGCCCCCGGCCTACCTTGCAAATGTTGAGACTGCGATTGTGTGTGGGACTTCTTTTTGGAGGTGCATTTGTCTCTGCTACTGTTCCTGTTCTCTGTGGGTTTGGTGTGAGGCGGGTCATCATTTGTGGTCAGATACTTGAGAAGCTCCGAGCAGGGACGTCTTTGTGGCTTTTGCTGTTGACAAATGCTCTTCGCTTTATTGCTCCATGAATTCTCGGTCTTAAAAACAAGGCATAAAGAAAGCTAAAATTAGTGAACTGAACCTTATCAGAATGGATATAGGTTTTCTGAAGAGATGAGATTTTCAATGAAGTGTTCAGTCTAAGTGTACTAGATCTATGAGCTGTGAATAATTGTTTGCAGAACAAGGAAAGAAAATTACATTTAAAATTCCTAAATGACATTTATGCAGCTTTTTATTTCATTTCTCCTACATTTCAATGTTCCTACTCAGCAACATGTAACTAACAAGACCCTATAGCGCCTTTACTGTGAATAAAAAAAAATAAGCTGGTTTAAACCTTAATTTGCCACTGATTGCTGGAGCCCCGTATTCACAATTCTCTTAAGTACCCCTTAACGCTCCGTTTTCACTCACAGTGAATGGCAAGACAAACATTGTTTAATACAGCCCGCTAACCGAATTATGTCATTGCCAGCATTCCATCCAATTAATGGCAGAGATAGATCTTTTGCGGTGATTCCAGAGCAATCTTTCTCAGGTTAGACAGCTGGCAAAACGGCAATCCTGCATCTTAAAGTCACTCGTAGATAATACCAGCCTATCAGCAAATTTCACCGGAACCCACATTGCCGCATGTATTAATAAAGTGGGCAAGGAGTAACAGACGGCGGAGCTTCCATTCCAATCATCCAAAGACAAAGCACAAATGAACTCTTTCTAGCTTAAAGTAGCTGGAGCGCTGCTTTTGGAAACCCATTTCATATTGTTTCACATTATAAAGGAACTGCAGGATCCCAGCTGAATACATCGAAATAAACCTATTCTTTGTTTTACTGCTTCAAGCAAAATCCTTTGTTACTTTCCCTCCTATATTAAAAAGTTTACGTTGTACCTTAACAACTGCAGGGTTTGTTCTGATCCTGTGATTATGGTTTGCATGGTTCTGGGTACTGAGACCACTGCATTCATTATAACTTAGCTGAGTGTTGGCTGGTGCCAGTAAGAGCTTCTTAAGCTAGAAACGTATCAGAGAAGGGGAAAAGCAAGAAAAGTTATGCATCGTTTAAGCATTAGAATAAGTTACTGGAATTTTAAACTTAAAGTTCATTCATTAGAAAAATTAATCCTCTCACTCGTTACAGTCATACCTGAACACAATAGTGCTAAAGGAAACGTATTTTTTAAAAGTAAAAAATTTGGTGTCACACTCCCAACTGCGAAGGTATTTCCTTTCCCTACCTTGGAGACTGAGTATTGTCTTTTTTTTTTTTTTTTTTTTTTTTTTTAATAAAGTAAGACAAAGGGATCTTCCTAAAAGGATTTCCAAATACCTATTAGGTGAGGAAAGCTGCCCTGCTAAGTGAGGAGCTGGGATTAGGGACAGAATATAGTACATTTCCCCTCAATAACCCAAATGAATCAAGGGGAAAAAAAATTAAAGATTCTGTAATGTCTTGAATGATATTGCACAATCCAGTTTAACTTCACTGATTCAAAGGATGTTTAGGTGTAAAGAGGGGCCATCTCTGAAAAAGATTTGTGAATCGATAGAGTCAGGAGATGCGATTCTGGCTCAGGCAAAGCATTTACTGTGTCTTGGCCTCGGTTTCTTCATTTGGCTTGCTGGCCTTCTAGGCCCTCCAGGCTTAAGCAGGCAGTGTGACGCTGAGTCAACAACCCCTCCCAGTCGAGCCAATTATGTGGATGAAAATCATCTGGTATCAATGTAAAGACATCAAAGTACTAGACAGCAACGGCAAGTGGAGAAATGCTGGGGGGTGAGGGGGCAGGAAACAACTTACGAGATTGTTTCTTCTAAACCACAAATCTCGAAAGGCAGGGAAGTACAAGTAGGGTCTCCATGTGTTTACATGGAGTGCTTTTAACATTTTTCAAAAAACCTAGAGATGGAAAAGAGACCAGCTCTAAACGGCATGCCAAGGAACATTATTAAAGTTTGGAGGATAGCTTTCCATAATTTACATCGTGTGGTCTTACATCAGATTTATGGCAAATGACAAATGGCTACCATAGATGAGAAGGTAAACTGTGTCTTAGAACTAATAAAATTCTGGTCAAGCACTGCATCCAAAAGAAAATTTACTCCTCATTGCCAACAAATTCACTCTTCATTGCCTCCCATAAATTTAGGGAACTTAGGTTGCAAATGTGCTATTATTTTTCAATCTTCATAAGAATTATGGATGCAAAACCTGAAAATATTGCATGTCCCTTGATCTACTTTTTTATTTCTAGAATCGTAGGCATCGGAATAAAACTATAAATGTGTCGATTATTATATAATTTATGATGGTGAGAAATTGGAAAAAGACTAAATGCCCGACCATAAGGAATCTCTTAATGAACTAGGACATCTGCAAACAATAAAATAATATGTAACATGAACAACTAGACATCTATCTCAAATTCACAAACATAAGGATGTATCTCAAAACAAGAGGAGATTTCAATCTCTTTTTAACATTAGAGATTACTTGATTGTACAGGTGAATTTCTGGGTCTATTCCTTTTGGGTTGTCTGCATGTTCTACGTTTCTACCATGAACATAAACGATGCTAAGGAAATAAAAACACACGCACGTACGTAGCAAAAGGCCATGAAAATAAAGTGTAGTGAGTCCACGTGAAAGCTGTTATTACCAACATTTTTAAACACGGAATCACAGAATTTGCAACTCTGAGTGTGCTCGGGAATTGTTTCTCGGCCCCAGTCTAAACTGAAAGTCCAAACCTGATTGTCACTACATCATGCCCAGGCAGCGGGTAGCCAGAGGCCACTCGGATTCCTGTTAAGCAGTAGGAAGGGCTCTTACTAGAGACGGCTCTTCGGCCTCCTGCGGTGGAGGGGTGCCGTCAGGCACGGAGGAAGGACTGGCCTCATTCTCAGTGGTCACATCTCCATCTGTCAGTGCATCGAATGAGGGCAATCCGTCTTCATCCACGGGGAGACTGTCCAGTGTCTCTGTGAGGACGGCTAGCAAGTTCGCCTCGTTCTCTTCATCTATCTTCTACAAAAACAGAAAAACAGGCGACGTGAGAGAGTTGACATTGGGGGATAGGGAGCGCTATCAATCAGCACAGACGGCTCACGTTTATCCCAATGAGTAAACTCTCCGCAAAATTGTGAATGCTCATGCTGGAACCCCAAAGACCACATCTTCTTCAAATTCCACATCCATGTTTGGTCTCAATCACACACCTCACTGGTCCCTCTCAGTGCCAACCTCAGATGTGGAGCTGTCCAAGTTAGCCCTATGACGTTGGGGTGGATCGCGGCTGATTTTGACTGTTGTTCCCAATCAAAGGCCCCATGCCTAGGTCTTGTCTCTCTAACTAAGGGAGAAGGTCTAGAGAATCTCAGAACTTGAGAGAATTTTAACCATCGTCTATTTCATCTTCAGATATAGTGTTTCAATCTCCTGTGCAGCCGAAATGTTTAGATAACCCACTGTTTGAACAGCACCAGAAACTGAAACTACAGCGAGAGGAACTATACACTTTCATGGTTTCAATTATAATCTCATCACTGAACACTCCACAGCCATTTATTTCCCTCCCTGACATCTCTCCCAACTTTAGTCATAAATCTAGAACTGCCCACTGGACATTTCTACCTGATAATAGCTCCTTCTTGCTCCGAAACCCAACCATAGGACCTTTTGCAACAAAACTGCTGTTTCCCTTGACTTCCTGACTTTGGGTAACAGTT
This sequence comes from Canis lupus familiaris, assembly GCF_011100685.1. NCBI lineage: Eukaryota > Metazoa > Chordata > Mammalia > Carnivora > Canidae > Canis > Canis lupus. Next base: position 86,839,802 of record NC_049224.1, on the reverse strand, counting down.
CTTCGCACCCAACCTATACAACTACCTTGAGTCCTCTTTATGTGGTCAGTCATTAATTAGAGTCTTACTCTGCAATGTCACTTAAATGCATTTATTTCTTGTGGCCAGGGTACCATTCACGTGCGACATTACTTTGAACGGGGGGCTCCCGCGAATATATTCTCACTTGTTTCCTTCCCCAACTCCCACAGTCACTCCCATCCACACACCCTTGGAAAGTTAATCCTCAGGTATTCATTCCATAAACACATCTGCCTACCTACTACACCAGGGCCATGCTTGGTGTCAGAGATGGAAAGAGGAAGACAAACCTCTGCCCTCCAAAAACCCTTCCAGTGGAAGGGAAGACCCTGTGAATCATTTATTTTAAAAACATTTATTTCAGGACTCTGCATATCTTTCAAGATCTCCCAAATTGGAGCTTATACACCATTGTTTATAGGGAAATGGGTTAGAGTCCATGTACCTGGGCAGCCAGTGCCAATGCTAGGCACACAGTATGCTCATTGATGACTTGGTGAATAATTCATCGATCTGCATTTACTGCCTAGAATATACATTGTGTAGATCACTTTCTCTTCCTTCTGTTAGCACTTCACATTGTTTGTCCAATTTGACCTGCTTCATAAATCTTTTTTTTAAAGTTCCGCATGCTATGACATTAACAATATCGGCTAAATTATCCCACACAGATTCTATTACAAAATGCACCTAAGCTGCTGACATCTAATGAAGCCAGCAGTGCCCACACGTCCTTTCTCTCTAGCACTGAACTCCAGTTAATTGACCTGACAAAATTACAAGAATCACAGAATAAGACAGCTAATCAGAAAATCAAATTGTATTACTAGAGAAATTAGGCAGGCCTTTATCACGTATACATTCTATTTTCACATAAAAATTGTTTTCTCTCATTACTGATGAGTCCCCATCCAGGAGTAAAACTACAGACTTCTTTCTCTTCTGAATTCGAGAGGCCAAAAAGAGCCATTTGTACTCATGGTCGACTTTACTAGCATTTCTTAACGTTTCCATAATGTGTCTCCCTAATGCCCCTGGACTTTGCATTGGGAGTCAAGTGGTTTTGGGCACACAGGATGGAATGACAACTGTCTGAGTTTTAAGACTCCACTGTAGGAGGTAAATCCCAATCAAAGGGGTGAAATATTAACTTCAAAATCGCACCGCTTCTTCCATAAATTGATCAATTCTTTAAAAATCAAATTACTTGATTTAATAATAACAAAACATTATTGATCATAGTACCCAGCTTCAATTCTTCTGGATCTGTCCAGGTCATCTGAATAATAAAGATACTGAAATGTTTTCACTTATTTTCTGCCCAGGATCATAATATAGTGTCCAAAGATTCTAATCTTTCCCCTTTTTATTTGGATTCCACCCACATATGAAAAACCAAATTCAGGTTATTAATCCATCCTAAATAGAAATCATATTTAAATTAAATGCATAGTATTTTAAATAATCTAAAATCATGAGATTTACATTAATATAAATATATCCATATTATCTAATAAAAATCTTTGAAGATCTCTCAGGTACACATGCAGGCACACACTCATGCACAGTTTCAGTAAATTGGACTTTTTTTTCCAGGTATCCCAATTTTCTTCTTTCACTGAAGTTCAAAAATAGCTCAAGAAAAACAGTTAAGAATGTTTACCAATAAATGAGTAATTTTGTTTACCCCGATTTAAATTTTGTATTTGGCTTTCCAGCAACACTACAAGCCTCTATTTGCTTTCAATCACATAATACAATAGCGCCTTAGTTCTATCCCTAGTGTAAACAAACTACAATAATTCCAATCAAGTCAGAATGACAAAGAACACTTAAATTAACTAGTTTTCTCCAATTTCTTTAATAAGCCCGGGTGAATGTACATCAAAAACAATGGCAGAAATATTGGAGCCTGATAATGTCATAATTAATTTACAAGATCTGATTAAGCCACAGCTATTTAAATTCTCTCTACTGGAACCACAATGGGAGGGAGGGTTGTGTGAGGGAAGACTGGCAGTATGTGTATGTGGGTGTGGGTGGGTGTGTGGTCATGTGCGGGGGAGGTGGGGAGGTGTGGGGGGTTGGAGGGCTGTGGAGGTGTGTGTGGGTGTTTCAGTGGGGGGGAAATGGGGGGCTGTGGAGGTGTATGTGGGTGTTTCAGTGTGTGTCAGGGGAGGGCAGCCTGGTATTCAACCAGAAGAGCCCAGTAGGGCTGTAATCCTTACTTACAGCCCATGTTCATCACAAACATGGGTAACTCAGAGAGGTGCTCGGAAATCATTTTATTTTAGTAAAAGTTGTTCTTGAATGTTGGAAGGAAAGAACGCTATTATTTCAAATTCTCTGTGTTTTGTCTAACTGTAGAAGACTGGGGAAAAAGTTAAGATATTTCCTTATGACATTGTTGGTCTGAAGCTCAATAGATATTCCTGTATGTAAAGTTGAGTGGACACTGTTCCTCACTATGGCAATTTCAATTAGTCTAGCATGAATTTCAACAATCAGACACTCCAGAGAAGGCAATGGATGTGACAAAAAGGACTCTGGTAAACAATTAATGTCACTTCCCATTATTGCTTCGGTCCCAATTTACAGAGCAAATAAATCAAAGTCACTGCAGATGAAGCACTATGGCCTACGAACACATGTCTGTTCACAGGTGACGGGGCATTGAAATACATCAGCCAGTAAAACGACTTTGCAAAATAACCTTTCAAAGACTCTGCTCTGATACTGCCTTTTAATTGTTTGAAATTACTGTTTTTACAAAAATATACTTATTACCTCTCTAATACATTAAGAAGAGAAAAGCAGAGAGGTGAAAGAGAGAGAGAGCAGGCCTCCAATTAGGTAGTGGTCTACAGTACACGGCTGAGCTCAGTGCTGTGGGCGGCAGCAGAGAGGTAAGGAAAGGTAGGGACAGGCCAATAGGCATTTCCACAGTCACGTTTCTGTGACTCTCAAGCAGCTTTTACCATGGTGGGTGTCAACCTTGGGCTCTCCTGACGCAATGCAAGTCTGCTGCTCTTCTTCCCCCGGAAATAAAGCTCTGGGTGACCTGTAACACTTGTTCTCTGAGGACGCTCCAGGAGTTAAGAAGCCACATCAACAAATACTCAAGTTGTAAAGAGCTTCCACTAACAGACAATGCATGTATACTAACAACCCAAAATCCAGAAGCGCAATGATTCCGAGGCAGCACCGTGTCATTTACAAACGACAGTTCAGAACACTCGATAAAGCCAGAAGGTTCATTACTGCCCATTGGGACTGCTGGGTCCCTATCTGACCTGCAGGAAGTGTGATATGATCCTGCAGGTGCTCAGAGTCACCTCCAGATTGAAATGTGGGGTCCAGTATATGATATCTGGGCTTTCTTCCCTTGTGAGCACTTGGCAAAAGGATCTTCCAACTGATTATGCGTGATGGGGCAGACAGTGCATTCAGCTCACCCAAGTGCATAGAGAAAGAATAAATCTACTAAATTAAGGAGGAAATGAGGGACTCCGAGATGCTACCCGACACCTGAAGGGAGAACTGCAAAGCGAAACCTGCATGTGGTATCCCAAAGATTTTTAAATGCAGGCTATTATGGAAGGACCATGCCCTGCTTATGATAGTAATTTTTTCCACATCTTGTAGAATTGCAATTACACTCTGCGTCCCCAGATTCTCACACTCGCTTGATCTCTGTTTGATAAAAATAGTTTAATAGCCATTTAATCACAGCTTCATTATCTTAGCTCTCTTAATGCGAATTAGGCCAGGAGAATTCCTGCTTCCTCATTATTCAAATCATCAATAAGAAGGAAACAGTGGGGTCTTCTTATCATTCATTAATCAGTTTCAGTATCTTAGGTACTGTTTACTCAGAGATCAATCTATGTGAGAGGTCACTTAACCTCTCTGAGCCTCTATTTTTTTTTTTTCTGTACAAAATTTCAGGTTATTATCTCCCTATTTCCTAGGACAGAATTTTTCTGCACTCATGGTTAATAGGGAGAAAAAAAAAAAAAAGAATGGATGAAAGCCTGAGAATCCTTCAAGAAGGTGCTCAATAAACACTTCCAGGGTATATGCTCATCGTCTTGATTTCCCATAGTTGAATTTCCTTCTTTGAACACGATCTACCGCCGACTTTTAGCACTGGGCCAGCTTCCTCCCAAATACCCAGCATGCCTTGGGCTTCCTCCTTGCCCCATCCTGCTGATTTGGAAGCAGCTAATGAAGACAAAATTAACTCCTACTTTAAGTGAGGCCTAATTAGGAAGGGAAATCTGCTAGAGTAACATCTGGTAATGCATTCTGAAGCCAAATATAAATGACATTTTTGGATTATCCACTATTTTGGATTATTTCTCCCACTAGACCCCAACCAGGAGTTGAAATAAATAAATGAGAAAGTAACTTTTATGATAGATGCAGGGGTTCAAATAAGAAATACAATTGACTGAAGGAGTCCCTTTCCTGAACTTTTATACATAAAGTTCTGTATCTCTGTTTCACGCACAAAAAGGCAAAAAACTTTTACATGTACACATTTTGGCTCTAATGTATAAAGTCTGATCAAATTTGCAAGAAGCTGAACTAAAAGTTTTAAAAAATAATTTATTTTCTGAAATGAAAGAAAAATAACAATTCAGACTAGACTACTGAAATAGAGTTTGCGGTTTTTAGCTTTGTTCTTTAAAGCATTTTAATCAGGACAGGTACCACCTCACCAATTGTTTATTGTACATGTCTGCTCTGAAGGGTCTAAGCCTTAGCTGGAAAGGTTGATAGTTTGTATACTCATTCTCAGACAACTCTTTTTCTTTCTTTTTTTTTTCCCTCTCTTTTTCCCCTCTTTCTTTCCTCAAATGCTTTACAATCCAATGTGCTTTCTCCTGCTTCGCCTATACCCAGGTATGGACCAACAGCATGTCTGTGCACCTTCTCACAACCCAACAGAAAATGGGTGGAATCTCTACATGGCGTTTCTGAAATTTATTAACTCCTCCTCCTATTCAATAGGAGAAGGCCCTAAAATAACCCACTAACTTTTGGTTTATGGGATGGCTCTGAAAAAGGGATGGACATTTGAAGACAGGAAAAAAAAATGACCTAAGAAATTTCAAGTGTGTATGTGCAGCAGAAAAATAACCAAGACAATAAAGACTTTACATTATATCACACATGTCTTGTGAAAAATACTTCTGTATCTATTCACTTCTTACAAATGCCCTGAGAATTAGCTTATTCCCCTATTTAATTCCCAGGAGAGAGAAGATAAGCACATTATGTGACCTTGGATTTGCTCTGTTGGATGCCAAAATTGCTGGAATTTAGGGTTGTACTGACAGAGAAGGTAGTAGAAAGAACACAAATTTTCATTTCACTGTTTGGGTGACTCTCCATGGACATAGAGGCTACTTAAAAATAACATGTACATAAGTGTGTCTATACATCCCACGCCCCCAACACACAAAAGTTTGCATCTTAAGTATACATATTTAAGACAGAATCTAGGGACCCCTGGGTGGCTCAGTGGGTTAGGCGTCTGCCTTTGGCTGGGGTTGTGATCTCGGGGTCCTGGGATGGAATCCCGCATCAGGTTCCTTGCTCAGTGGGGAGTCTATTTTTCCCTCTCCTTCTGCTGCTCTCTCTGCTCATTCTCTATCACTCTCTCTCTCTCTCTCAAATAAATAAGTAAATGAAATATTTTTAAAATAATAAAAAAATAAAATGGAATCTATGTATATGTGCATTTCAATCTCTTAGATATATTCTCATATATTCCACTGCGATTGACTATACATGTCTATAATCAGACATATATTCTTCCCCCCAGTTATCCACTACTAGCTGAGGAAAATAATGATCAAAATCTGAAGACAATTCCGAAAACAATAAAATAAAACAAGAACCAAGTGGAAATAAATACAAGCAAACTGAAGAACTCCCTCCATAGATATATTTACACCTGTGAGAGTCCATTTAATCTATGTTAATATTTATGCTCCTACTTAAGCAGACATAAAATACGTGTTCATATCTATATTAAGCTCCATTCTAACTTGCTCACTTATATCATACATTCATGAGTTAATAAGCATGCACTGAACATGTGGAATTCATTATTCTGAAGAGGTTACATGAGCCAAAAGTGTAAATATAGACATTCAAGAGAAAGGCTTAAGAAAATCTTGGCTGATGCTTCAAAACGAGCTATTTTGGGGTGGGGGGTAGGCAGCAGGGAGATGTTTCATGTCTTCTTCTCACAACATGAAGAGGAAGCAACCAAGTTGTGCCACGGAACAGGAGGCATAATGGATCTGTAATGATCCAGTCTGGCACTCTGTTCTCAAGTTGGGACTAAGAGAGAAGCTGGGTCTTGTGTAAATGACAACAGACTGAAAGTCAACAAAATTGACCTGAGTTCCATCTGCACCATGAGCTAGTTATGTAACCTCAAGTCAAATGACAACTCTGGCCGTAGCGCACGTGCCCCAATGACTATCTTCTAGGTACCTAACTGGCTCCCGGACTTTCACCCTTGCCACTTGCTCCCCATCCCAATCGTCTATTCTCAACACAGAAGACCAAGCAGTCCTGATAAAACCGAAGTCATACCTTGCCCCTCTTGTGACCAAGCCCTCCATGGCTTCTCATGCCCCTCAAAGTCAAAATCCTCAGAATGACCTATTAGCCTAGGATCACCACATAATTTATCATCTAAGCCAGAACACTTCTGAGAATGTAAATACTCAACCACGTGGGTGTTAATGCAGACTGTCATGGTCTGAGATGTATGGTTGGTTGCCCTATATCAGACCTATATCATCTGCCCCTGTCAGTGCCCCATTTATCTGTCTGAATCCTCTCCAACCACTCTGACCTCATCACTACTCTACAAAAATGCCGAGCATTCTCTGCCCCAAGGCCTTTGCACCTGCTGTTTCCCCTTCCTAGAAGGCTCTTCTGCCACATGGCCACATGGCTTGCCCCTTCATCCCTTCATCTTCTCAGAAGTCACCTTCTCAGTGAGCTCTTCCCAACTCCTCCTAACATTCTATCTGTTATCCGATTTTATTTTTTCCTTTTGGCACTAATTTCTATAACTCAATATATATTTTACTGACTTATCTCATTCATGGTCTATCTAAAATAGAAGCACCGTGGGGCCTATCTGATCACTATTACGGCATCTGGCATAGAGTAGATGTTTATTAAAAATGAGTAAGAATAAGATCTGAAATGTTGAACCAAGCCTAAAAAATATAATGCGACTTTTCATTCTCCAGTTGTTATCTTTGTTGTTTGCTCTGCAAGTCCCACCTTTTCCCACCCCCATCCAATTAATAGTGTTTATCTTAGGCTATAATTTAAAATTATCTTGCATTCATTCTCATAGATCAGCTGATAGGCCAGGCAAACAGCCAATATATTCTTAGCGGGAGAGACAGCAATTTGAACAGAACTACAGAGGGGCTGAGTCTGAAATAAGCCCCCAAAGCGCTGATTCTGTATGAGTCAACATAACGTACATCTTTTGTAAAGGAAGAGGTTGGGATGCGTCCTATACATGCGGGGATTAATTCACCCCAACTCTGGTATTTGAGAGGATACTGCAATGAATCATCAAGCAATTAATTTGCAAAAATTTCCAAAGAGCCGAGATGATTTGTGAAGAGAAAATCACGCCAGATCAACTTACTATCTGTCCATGCAGAAGCATCAGGCTCGCTAATCAAGAGAAAACAATTGAAGTAATCTATCTGGACTAGAGTGAGCTTCTTTATTCCATACTGCATAGCACACTCATCTATAAACTGAGAGTATATAGTCTTAGCCAGAGGCCTTTTCACACCGCGTGCCATGGAACCATGGCCATCTTACGAGTGCTGTAAGGAAGGATGATAAACATTGTAGTATATGATATATTTTATACACATATAATTGAGCTCATGTGCCAACATAACTAATTTGTTTTTAGAAAGTAACATGCACACTCAAATGCGTTATTTCTCTCATCATAAATGCAGTGGAGACCAGCACTATGTTAACTCGCCACGTTGAATCATTTTATGTTGGTCTCAGGATTTTTTAAAAAAATATATCTTGAGAAGTGAGGGTGAGCAGCTTAAAACCTGGAGCCATTTACAAACACTCCTTTCTACGAAGCAGGATTTTTTTCAATCCTCTTAGATCAAAACAGACTACAAAATAATCAGTTGCGGAGATTGGTATAAGATACCGATCATCATCTTAAGTCTCAACTTCACTTTTTTTTCTGTTCATTTAAGTAGTTTCATAAATATTACAACAGATAAATATTATTTAAATAAAAAGTAATAGTAAGGAGCAGCTGACTTTTACTGAGTGCTTCCTATGTGGCTGGTATTATTTTCCCTACACATACTATTTCATTTAAACCACCCATTGATGGGGATCCCTGGGTGGCGCAGCAGTTTGGCACCTGCCTTTGGCCCAGGGCGCGATCCTGGAGACCCAGGATCGAATCCCACATTGGGCTCCCGGTGCATGGAGCCTGCTTCTCCCTCTGCCTATGTCTCTGCCTCTTTCTCTCTCTCTCTCTCCCCGTGTGTGACTATCATAAATAAATAAAAATTTAAAAAATAAATAAATAAATAAATAAATAAATAAATAAATAAATAAATAAAATAAACCACCCATTGATCCTATGATTAGCCCAAAATTCATGTAGCTTATCAGAGGCAGAGTTGGATACCAAACCAGATATATCTGACAAAACCTAGTTCTCATTCCTTTCTCTATATGTTAGAATTTTATGGATGAATCAATGGAACAAAAATAAGAGTGGGCATATGCTAGCCAAATCTGTAATCATAGTAGAGGACACAAAATGAGTTAATTATCAACAGATAAGAACCAAGGTGGGGAACTGCAGTTATATCCCATGAAGCAGAACTGGCCTTCCGTGTGGAAAGAGGATAGTGCTTTGGCATTGCTTCTCAGTACATGTTGGCAGCCCCGTGTCACCATGGAGCCTGTCTGTAGTCCTACTGGGTGTGATCTGCCCTTCTTTCCATTTCCCTTCACTTCTTTATATCCTTTCTCTACCTCAAAGCCTATCTTCAGGCTTTCAAACCTTTATAAGAACAACCTGGATCCCTGGATAGAAATAGAGATTTCTAGGTCTCATCGCAGACCACTAAGTCAAAATCTCTAGATCGGGGTTTCTCGATTTTGATACTCTTGGCATCTGGGGCCAGATGATTCTTTGTTGTTAGGGGCTGTCCTGTGCATTTCAGGATGTTTCCTAGCATCCCTGGCCTGTGCCTATTAGATGCCAGTAGCACCTCCCCATTTATCCCCTAAAAAAAAATCTCCAGACATTGCCAAATATTTGCTGGGAGGCAAAATTGCCTCTAGTTGAGAGTGATTGTCCTGGAGGAACAGTCCACAATTCTGTAGTTTTGATAAGCACCCCAAGTGATTCTGAATCATGCAAGTTTGGGTAATTTTCTGTTTTGTGGCTGTTGAGTAATGTATAAATCAATTTATGATTGGAATTTATGATTCTGAGTATGTTAGATTTATCCCTTCTAACACATGCAGCTCTAGCAGTTAGTAATAGTTATTAATAACATATTTTTATTTATTCTATGTGAATGCTTATTTCCAATATCTTACATTATGTGCCTCGATGTTTTATCGTCTATACTTCCTTGTTGATTACAACTTACTGGTTATTTACTCCCTGAATTTCTTTTTGATTAGTCCGATGGCATTTCACTCTTTTTATTGCCAATCATTCTCCTCTTTCTTCAACATTTTCTCACCATCATCGTTATCATAAGTTCATTTTGGTTTTTTAGTCTATTTGATTACATGGACTAACATGCTAAATGATTCTTGAGGATTTTCGCCTATATACTTTCACAGAGTTCTTAAACATTTCTAGACGTCTTAAGAATTTGTTAAAGCTCAAGATATACATAAAAGCCTTACACAAGTTTGATGTTATTATGAAAGAGCCAGTGAAGCAAAATATAGACTCTGAAGTTAGATTGCTTACGATTGGGTGTTGAGTTCATCACCTACAAGGGGCATAGCCTTCAGCAAGTTACTTAACCTCTCTGTGTCTCAGATTTCACATCTGAGAAGGGCGTTATATTAATAAGATGTACCTGGAAGGGCTATTTTGAGCAAATCCATGTAAAATGGGGCCTATTATATAGTGAGGACTTATCCTTGCTACTATTAATACTATCATTATTATAGTCCTTATGCACTAGATTGAGTTCAAAATAAGTGAGACCAAAAAATGGATCTGTTGGGAAAATATTCTAGTGGCGGTGGGGGGACATTTAAAGCACACTTTGAGGTTGGCATAGGATACGAACAAATGAAGGGAAATGGGAAGACCATTTTATACTATTAACCCTACACAATATAGAGATTTTAAATGTGGCATCAAAATTACTAAGTATATGAAGGCTCAGAAATCCTTACAATCTGTATAAAGGTCACTGCCTACCTGCTACGTGTTAAGACTGTATGTTGGAATTAACAGATGTGATGTGTAATAATCACTGGCTGCTTGCATGTTTGCTGTATGGGGTGATCACCTGAAATCCATACCAAGCCAAACAATGATATCTACATTTGACACTCCCTCCATTCACATACACACATGCAGGCCTATACCATATTTATATGCATATGTACAAATACATATACTTTTTAAAGATTTTATTTATTTATTCATGAGAGGCATAGAGAGAGATGCAGAGAGAGAAAGAGTGAGAGAGAGAGAGAGGCAGAGGGAGAAGCAAGCTCCATGCTCAGAGCCTGACATGGAATTCGATTCCAGGACTCCAGGATCACGCCCTGGGCCAAAGGCAGGTGCTAAACTGCTGAGCCACCCAGGAATCCCTCATATATTTTTATTATTTATGCATATTTATTGAGTACCTCCTATATGCTATAATCTATTTTCTACAAATTTACATTTTACTTTGGTAAAGAGAGGATGGCAGATAATAAACAAATGAGCCCCTTCTAAAAATAAATGGATAGGATATATATACACACACATATACACTACATATATATATATATATATATGTGCACACACACATTTATATACACACACATACATTACATAGAATGTATATATGTAGAGAGAGAATATAGTTTATATATAATTTTAATAATATAAGCTGTATATATTATATGCATAATTATATATTATTTAATATATAAAGAGAGAGAAAAAAGAGACAGAGGAATATATCTGGAGTGAGAAAAAGTCTCTTTTCTAGAGAGGAAAAATAGAATATGTGTGTGTGTATGTATATGTACACATACTTGATAGTGAAATATATACATCCAATAATGTATATGTATGTGTTTACATATACAGAGAGACAGAGACAGACCAACACACGGCATTTGGAGTAGCAAGCCCTAACAGCTGAGAAAGAAATGCTCTAGGCAGAGAAAGGAATAGGTGCAAAGGTTCCGAGGTGAGAACCTGCAATGAGTAAGACATTAATATTTTTGAAGGTCACATATTGGTATAAGTGGGAGGGAGGTGATATTGACAATATTTAACAAACATTACACATGAGCACGGGATCGCTCAGAACAGCAACACCAGGATGTCAGAAAGAAGGCCTGTACTGCAAATGACACAAAGTTTTATTGTGGCAAATTAGCAGATTATATTAACCCTGGGTATAAGCATGTCTTTTAGGCTGACTCTGTTAAGACATTTTGTAATAATCTCTCCTTAGAACCAATAAATTCTCTATAAGATAGTATATTTTCTGCCCAAAAGAAGTGCTTAGAAGGCACTATTACACGGGCCAATGCTGTTTGTTCATAGACTTAGCACCACAAGATGTGTGCAGACCATGCAGCTGCAGATCCCTGGCACCTGGATGTACATGGTATATTAAGGTTGGGGACGCCAAGATTCAGGCGACATCAAATGATCTGATTACTGCAATATTCTGGCAATAGCATTAAAATGAGAGAAAATTGTCTCAAGGTGGTTAGAAGCTATTCGGAGGCAAGGCTGTCCTCTCTGTGGGAGCATCTAGGGTGAAGGAAATCAGTGTGCTTCCACGGTAATCCTTGGTGCTGTTCAGGGGCCCTTCCCCCAAGAAAACAAGAGCCATGTAGGGCCTGGGATTGGGGCTTAGACTCCTTGAGCAACTTTCATTTCCCACTAAAATGTTCTGAACAGAGTAGTGGGTGTCAGTAAATACTTATCAAATGAATACAATAGGAGCAGTCGCCACAACTTTGTGTCTAAGTATTCCACGTGGGTTTCAGCTTCCAAAGCATCTGAGTAAGGCTGCCATCTCCTAGGATTTAGAGTCTGAGCTTTTCTTAATGCCAGATGAGCGTACCCCTCGTGAGGAATCTTTAAATACTTTATACTGAATCAGTTCTAGCTGCAGAATCACTCATGATTATCAGTGATTTATATGCATATGTGGTGAGTACACACAGTAGGAGAGCATATGACACTCAGTTAGACAAAGTGGCTAATGACACCTGAGGGGACATTTTTTTTTTTTGAGGGGACATTTTTTAAAGCGACCTTGATAACTGGATTAAAGAAGCATCTATGCCTGTCACAACGTGGGAAATGACAAAAGAAGTACAAAACCAAACTGGATAAAAATTCAAGAGTTATAGGACAATAAAAGGAGAAAAAAGTCATTTAACAACAGGCTCACATAATGATAGGATGTAGTAACTGAAATACGGAAGAGTGAGAGCCGAAAAGAGTCAACTCATCCAACTGTATGATTTTGGAGATGAGAAGACAGATAAATAAAGTGTTAAACAGACTTCCTCAAGGTCAATTCATAACTGATCTAAATCTACATTTGTTTGGGGCCTCTGGGCTCCCTAGTCTTTCTGCAATGCCATGTTGCTTCCTCAGGAGAATAAAAGCAAATAAGAGCAAAGAATCTTTCTCATGCATTTGCCATTTTTCTTCTTTGGGGCTCAATACTGTTTACAAATATTGCAGATGGGAAGTTCCCAGTTCAGATCTCTATAGAAATCCTGGGCTCCAACAAAATTCCATGTCTGTGCTTCTCAACGGATCATAAGCTCCTTGAAAATAGGAATCATGATTTGCATGTCAAACTGTTGTCAAAAAATATTAAATATTTGTTGAGTACCTACTGTGTCCCAGGCATTCTTGACACTGGGGATCTAGCAACGAACAAAATAATTTAAAATTGCTGCCCTCACAGAGCTTATTCTAGCAGGGAAGACAGATGATTGATGAAATAAATTACCATAAAGAAAATAAAACAACTAGGAGGAAGAAATGAGTGGGAAAAACAATAAGAAGTCCACTTTTATTTAAGGAAAGCCAAATATTCTTAAAAATCAGATTTATTCTTTTTAAAAAAGGTCAGATTTACTGAGGAAAGCAGAATGTAGGTTTTTTTTTTTTCTTAGAAAAGAACTGGAATAACTTAGAAATGCTTAAATCTGTTGATACTATAGTTCTTAGTATGACAACTTGATGTTAAGAAAAGTTTCCTGTTGACCACCTTTTACACAAAGCGAAAAATGCCTATAATGTTGTAAGTCTCAGTTTGGGCTACATATTAACATCACATGTACATTAAAAATATATATATTTATGCTTGCCCTCCACTCCCACCCCCAGCCCAGAGCAATTAAATCAGTCTGTTTGGAGGATGAGATTAGTATTTTTAGAAGCTCCCCTGGTGGGACTTTAATGGGAACTAAGCCTGAGAATTACTCCTATAAAAGACCTGAGTGGTACAGCCTCTGAGGGAAGGTGGAACTATTTGCCATGATCTATCATATGGGCTGGAGCTGAGAAGATTCTCCCATCGGTGCAAAACAGCTGTCCCACACCGAGATGTCTGAAACCCTGAAACCTTTACGTCTTTAATAAAGTGGTAAAATGTGTATGCTCCATCTTCATCCAGCACATACCAAGTCTGTGCCCTTAATTATGCAGACTTTCCTTCCTGGGTCCCTGCTTCAATTGCTCACTTGGAGCTGGGAGCTTTGACCTTTGATTAGTGCCTGCCAATACTTTCCTCCAGTGCTTCTTCAGTACCCACAAGAGCAAATAGATCTCTTTGGCATATGTCAGGGACCCGTACCAACCAAGAGCCTCATTGTTATGACCATAGGCTGGCCAGGCTATGAAAGCTTGAGTTTAAAGCAGGAAGACATGCAGGAGACCCCACACCAAGAGAGTCTATATCCATGAAAATGATGACATGGACGTGTGTCATTAAAATCAAATATACCCATTAAGTAGTATTAAATCAATCAAGAAAGTTAGCAAGGAGCACTTGTTCAGCCCCTGACCTATGCGTGGATACTGGAAACATCTGGAAGAATGAACTCCAAAGTATTACAAGGATGGGAGACTTCAGATGACTTTGATTCTATTTCTTTCTAAGCTTTTTAAAAGGGAGCATTTTTGTAGTTACAAAAATACAAATGTAAAAATATAAAACGTTTGTGGTGTGTGATAAAAGGGACCAGAGAAAAAGCTTGAGCGTGATGAGATAACGAATCAAGGTCAGTCCAGGTCCGCTCACCTTTGGGGCCCTGGCTTCTAACCAGCTTTTTGGGAGCCTTAATTTCCTCACCTGTAAATGGGCAGGAGTGAAATCTGCCAAGGCTATCTATGCCCTAAGGTAATTGGAAGTAAATGTAGCATAATACCTCTGTGCTTTGAGGAAGCATTATATAAAAATGTTATGTGAGAGATACAGGCATTTCAGATAAAGTCAATCAAACAACATTTACCGAGTTTGTCCTACACGTCTATCTTTGCATCCCTCACTTAAGTGTATTTCTCCCTCACAACACCCTACCATACCAAGCAGACCATAACGTCATGCATAAGAACAATGACCGTTTGCTGGAGACTCTGTAGCAAAGCCGTGGAAGGGAAGGAGGAACCGACTGCCATGGTGCTCTCTTCCAGAGTCCTCGTTGCCGTGGGTGACCTGCATGGTTGTCAACACACTTTCCAGGTCTGCTTGCCGGGATGAAGTCAGCCAGTGGCAATCTGTTCAAAGGTGAAAGATCTGATGCTATCAGCTAAGGGTGGCCCCTGAAGTAGATCCTTTCACCTCCAGGCATAAGATGAAATCATCAGGCTTCAGCAATTGACAGAGAAATAGTTCTGTGCCATACAGCACCAACAGCTACATATCTATCTGGCCCCGAGAGCATCCGGCAGCAAAATATTTCTGAAACGTGAATCCAAGGCCTCTCGTTTTGCTGCCATTCCTATTGATACCACGTCCACTTGCGAATATTTCCAAAGCAGAAACCAGAATCTCTCAGGCTTTGGCCTTTGAAGAATGAGGCCCATGTTCCAACTCTGACTCATGCAAGCCTACGTCTTTGAAAGGCATCTGGGCCTTGTGACCCCAGGGCCATCAACTGTCCTGCAGAGACAGGTGCCCCACCACAGCGTGGGAAGGAGCGAATGAGGTACTGGTAGCACGGCACAACATGGTACCTGTTATACCACTGGCATAACAGGTACCATGAAAATCTACGTAAGTACTTCCTGCTATTTCTCTAATGATGTCCCTTTTCAAAAATCATTTTCAAAATGTTATCCTGTCAATTAAAGAGCAAAACGGAAGAGGAAATCTGAAGAAACACTATGTAATGAGAATTTAATCAACTACCTACGATAAGCCATTTACCATCTTTACTCGTCATTAAATACCCTTTCTTCTTCTATAATGAATTGGGTTTAGTGACTTATAAAACCCTACAGATATTGCCTTCAATTTGGACTAACAGAACAAGAACAAAAACATCATTAAAACAAAAATAAGTGCCACTGAGTCGTAGGAAATATGAACGGGGGATATAGATATAAAAAAAAAAGTTTATCCATTTGAAGATGATAAGGGAGAGGAATAACTCATTTTACTTAAAAATATGATGAGATAAAATAGAGTCCTCGGCAAATGCAGCAGGTATTTTACTTAAATTCTTTATAACATCTTTAAAGAAAAGGAAAGAAGGCCTCAATGCATATTTAAGCTGCGTGAAGTCCATTTGGCTTTTTTCCACTCATTTCTTCTTTTATTCATTTGTAGATTTAGAAAGCAGTTTTTGGATATCAGGTGTTTCAGGCACACAGTGGTTCTAATCAACACAGTTTTCTGTCCTCATGATGTTTACAGCATCCTAGTTGCCCCACAGTCACTGGTATATAACACAACATAAGTACTTAAATGCTGAATGAAGGAAAAATAGACTAAAAAATAAAAATAAAGAGAAAAAAGAAAAATGAACATCAGAGAAAAGGGAATTAGAAAAGAGTGGAATAATCCATAATTTTATCATCACTTTTAGTTGGAGATGAAATACTCTTTTCATATTATATTCTTCATTTGGGCTATGGGCTTCAGAAAATAATTACTATCTTTGAAATGTGAATTAAAGTTTTAATCACCACACACAACTCGTCAACTGCTCTTTATTCTTAAACATTGCCAAGATCTTTGGGAGCTACAGCTATAATAAAACATTAGAGGAGAAGTAAGATTTTTCTTTCAGTTTCTGTGACAGTGATCAGAGTATTATTACCATGAAGGCCAAATAAAATCAAACCACAATCTACCAAGCAGCTAAAAAGGAAACTCTTGTTTTGGCAGAAACTGTCAATTTCTCTAAAGAACGAGCATGACAGCAGGATACCGTTCTCTTTCTGATAGATAATACAGTGGCTGTGTGCTTTTTAATGATTACATTTTTAATCTTGGAAGAAAATAAGGTTGTTCTAAATTCTGAGTTCTTTCAGGATAAAGGGCAGGTGAAGAAAAATATCTAGGTTGACAAAGGAATAGTAGTCTTTGAGTTCTTCCTGGGTGCCAGGGATGTTTTTAAGCACTTTGCATGTGCTACTTCCTCTTATCTGCATGACAATCCTTTGAAATATCTACAATATCTCCATTTTGCAGAGAGAGACAGAGGACTAATGAGGTTAAGAAAGGCACCAAAGGTCCCATACCAAACAGAGTGGAAATCTGAAGGCAGGTTTCCCCTTTCTTCATTATCCGTAACTTTTCCAGAGTACTTTTCCAGGGGCAGGATTCAAAACTCTTCTATTTCACAGGTGTACATTTAAACTTACGCGTTAATTTTATTTTCAAGATCTCTTTGGGGAAAAAACACAGTTCGCTGAATATGCTTCTAGAAAAAGAAAGTCACATGTTTCACTGCTTCTAATGAGTTGCTGCAGTTCAGAAGTTTCTATTACATTCTGACAATTAAGTTGCTAATAAACTGAGGAACCACTAATTGACTTATCCATCTCAGAAACCCAAGAACCAGCTAGCACCCTAGAACACAATTTCCATCCCTGGGCCAGAAATCATTCATGTTTTGCAGTCCACGTAGGGAGTAGATTTGATTTGGGGAAAATTGCTTATTGTTCCCGTACATGACATGAAGTCCGGACTGGGAACACACACCCACACGTGGGCTCACACACATAACAGCAAACTCTACTGGTGCCGACTGCATTAGTAGGACCGAGGATAAGATGTCGATAGACTGGGGCCAACGCGATGGCTGTAGACCCAATATAAAACATTTATGGTAATTGAAACCACAGAATCTTAGGAAATGCAGTCAATTTCATACAGTATCAAAAGGTCACTCTATTCAATTTATACTTGAGGCTGAGCACAATATTGAAAAAAACACGTGAAACCGAATGATCTTATCAGTTGTCCAGGATTCAACATCTACTGCCTATACAAAGTAATTGACTGATTACCAAATAAACGCATTACCTGTGTTGAGCCTTGTATTGGCTCACCAAATTCTTGTGAGGAACTTAACATAGTGAAAACATTACTAAATACGTCAGTGTTACCATATTAACTCTGTTCAAGCTTCATTAAGAGTGAAATTTTTGGTGCCACGTTTCCCTAGTAATACTAAAGGTTCTTGGAAATGTTGCTATCTGCCCAAATTCTTGGTGTATGATGCATCCTACAGAAACTACTTACAAATAAGAACCTTAAGTATACTGTATCTATGGTGCTTCTCAAACAATGGCATGCATACGCACCACCAGAAGGTTCTAGAAAAATGCAGATTCTGATTTATGGAGGAGTCTCGGGTACAGCCTGAGATTCTCAATCTCTTAAAAACCTCCCAGATGATGCTCATGTAGCTGGCCCAAGTGCTACAATTTGAGTAGCATGACTAGTTTTCTTCAACTCAGCACATTTTCTCTACTACTGCCCCTCATGCGTACAGAAAAAAAAAAAAAAAAAAAGTCTGTTTAAATTACAACTAATCCTCACTGGAAAGGCATGCCATAATGTTTTGAATTAAGAGTTAGATTCTGGGACATCTGGGTGGCTTGGCAGTTGAGCATCTGCCTTTGGCTCAGGGCATGATCCCAGAGTCCTAGGATCGAGTCCCACATCGGGCTTCCTGCATGGAGCCTGCTTCTCCCTCTGCCTGTGTCTCTGCCTCTCTGTGTGTGTGTGTGTGTGTGTGTGTGTGTGTGTGTCTTATGAATAAATAAATAAAATCTTTAAAAAAAAAAAAAAGACTTAGATTGTGATATCATTTCACTCCTTCTAGCTCAGGTTGCAAACTGAAGGTCTTCAGGCCAGAACTAATCCAAACATATGTTTTGTTTGAATAGCATGGTGCTTGCCTCTGAAAGATTTTAAACACTATTATACTAGTTAATAATATTTACCAAACTGCAGATATATCTAAAATTTCTCTTTTCTTAAGAGTCCAGAAGATCTGGAAATTTGAGGAAAAGATGATCACTTTACACCAAGGATGCCCTCCCTGGCTCTCCACCAGCTCCCCTCATCTTACAGCGCTGACTTTGATGTTCTGTGGCCATCCTCCTAAGTGTGGATTAAGTGCCCATTTGGGGCACCTTGGTGGCTCAGTCAGTTGGGCGCCCAACTTTTGATTTCGGCTCAGGTCATGACCTTAGGGTGGTGAGATCAAGCCCCCTCACTGGGCTCCATGCTGAGCATGGAGCCTCCTTGAGATCCTCTCTCTCCTTCACCCTCTGCCCTCCCCATTCACTCTCTCTCTAAAAAAGAGAGAGAGAGAGAGAAGATCCCATTGGACTTTTCCTGTCCCATTAAAAACTAACTCTTTTAAATTGTTTTAGCATCTCATATCACAGTTTGTGCTTATCACATAAAGCCCAGTCTTCATCTTTTTATAAGCACATTTTTATCGGCCTTTATCTGAATAGGTGAAGTAGATATGTATGAGATCTGTGACGCAGATATGCAAGCGTGCCAGTGTGCCATCGTATTCCAATTGCCACAACTTTCAACTAGATTGTCACTGTCCTCAGGGGATTTGCAAAGTGCTGTGGTGTTTTGCAGGTTAACAGGATGATCCCCATGAAGTAATTATAAGTAAAAGTCATTTTTGATTGTATTATGGAGCTATGATTAATTTCTTGTCAGTTTTCCTTTTTGAATAAGGGATTCATAAAGACTTTTTTTTTCCTTTAAGCATTTTGCACTTAGGATATTTTAGGACATTGGTTTTCTACATTAGAAGAAAATTTTGGTTATAGAAAGCAAAGATGTATTATCAAAACTTTTAACTACTGCCAAGTACAGAAAGAGAGGATCATGTTTAGTAGAAGACACTTCCTGAAACATTGCGTAGAGTGGACAAAATGGGAGACAGGTAAGAGATGGGTGGTGCAGAAGATTCTGTACAAAAGCAATAGTTACATTAGAGTAGGATACTTTATGTGCTCCATTACAATGGGCCACGGAATCATGAAATGTACTAAACAAGTGAAAAGAAAAAAATTCCTAAGTTATATCTGCTATGTTGCCTCAGGAAAAATGAGATATATTTTGAGGAAGGAAATGGTACTAGATGAATCTCAAATTTGGGAGTCACCCATGTTTCCATTTCTGAACCTGATGAATGCTTAGTCACTATGAATTTCCGGTGGTGGTGACAAGGAGGGGTTTCTGTAGAAAATTCTCCTGTTGTACCTGAAATAATCTCTGCTCCTTATTTTTTTTTAAGATCTTATTTATTTATTCATGAGAGACAGAGAGAGACAGAGACACAGGCAGAGGGAGAAGCAGGCTCCATGCAGGAAGCCCGACGGGGGACTCGATCCCGGGTCTCCAGGATCACGCCCTGGGCTGAAGGCGGCGCTAAACCCGGCTGAGCCACCCGGGCTGCCCTTTGCTCCTTATTTAAAGTCTCACCAAGAATATCAAGGTAATAACAACTGCCTTACATCTCTTATCCAGAAGGATATTCCAAAACTTGATAAAAATTATGAGAACATTTGGAGAATTACTTGATAAATGAATAATTTCATATTTTTGGAGCCCCTTCCATGTCTGAGTCGTCATGCAGAAAAGCGCTGTGATATCTGGTGAAGTCATGCAGTGAAGTGGCTGAGGGTGCAGGTCTGGAGTCACACAGTGTAGGCCACAATCCTGGTTCTGCCATTTACTAGGGTCGAGGACCCATGGCAAGCTACTGAATGGTGGGACTCAGTTTCCCATCCATAAGGAAGTCAAATTCTATGCAGAAAATACCTAAAGTATTTGCCCCAAGTTTGTTGCAAAGATTATTGAATTAGAACAGGTAAAGTGCTAAGAACACTGCCTTTTCACATTGAGGCTTTCAATAGATAAAAGTTAAGTGTCATGCTTATTAGCCTCAGTGAGTTTATAATCTAGTCAAGGAAGTGGGATAGGACAATGAAAAGAGCACTAACCCCCCAAGGCTTGTATATATGAAAAGTGTCAGATAAGCCATTCAGATACTGAGGGTTACTTCTGAAAAGGGAGAATCATTTTTAGTGTTTTTTTTTTTTTTTTAGTTTTAGTTTCAGATAATATTGCCACGAATCTAGGCAAGGGATTTCTTATCAAGGCATAGAGTATTTAGCATAGGTTACCATAGCATACATTATTCTGGCCAAGGAAATCCCTTTGACTACCATTGCAAGACTGACCTCTAATATTTTGGTGTGTCAACACATCTGGGTTTTCCCTCTGACCTGGATAATGAAGACACATCATGGGCACATCTAGGCCTTACATAAAAATTGTCTATGGACCTTTCCCATCATCAGAAGCACAAGCATATTTCTGAAGGCCTCCCAACTTATGTGGTCTGACAGAGAGGCCATACAGTCAAATAAGTCCACAGGCTTAGCAAAGAAACATAGCTTGAGAGAAGAATAAAACCTCAAACCAAGATGCCCTTGTCCTACAAAGATAAGTTATATTTTTATTTTATTTATTTTTAACAATCTATTTATTTTTTATTCACATTTTGTTTACAATTTAGGAATGATCTAAAATAAAATGGAAAGCCACAATTGGGGGGAAAAGTATGATTTTGTTGATATCAAATATAATAGAAGTTTATTAGCTCCATATAGAAAACTTCACATATTGGCATTGACCAACGACATAAAAATGATAAACATTTTTGCTATCATTTATATTTTTTAGTTTATTATCTGAATGTCAGTAATAAAGATGTATTTTAATACCAATTAGATGCATTGAATGAAAATGTTTGGAAATCTTTTTTTTAAAAAAAGGGTGGAGGGAAGCCCTGGGTGGCTCAGCGGTTTAGTGCCTTCCTTCGGCCCAGGGCGTGATCCTGGAGTCCCGGGATCAAGTCCCACGTCGGGCCTGTCTCTGCCTCTCTCTGTGTGTCTTTCATGAATAAATAAATAAAATCTTTAAAAAAAAAATGTTTGGTTCAAAGGCAGGGCTCACCTTAAAAATAATGTTTAACTGTGTGTATTTCCTAGGACAGATGTACCACTTAATTTTGCATTCAGAGCATCTAATACAGCACATACTAAATAAGTCCCCAATGAATGAGTGAATGGATATGAAGAAAAACAGGGAAGGAAGAAAAGGAAGTCCTTATTTCAAAATAAAGTAAGTTCAACTATTTTACCAGATTCTGGTGTTCTCCTTCCCTATGCCATTCTTCACTTATCATTGTCTTAGTTGAACCTACAATTTGGCACTCAAGGCAAAGAACACCTAATATGAGTTATCCTTTAAAATGCTCATTTTTACTTTGAAATAGATGCTGATCCGAAACATAGTAGGTATTCAAAAAGCACTTGCCCAATATATGAAAATGGCTGAGTTCACTGGAAGCTCCGTTAGGTCAAGTAAGTACTTACTTATGCTTGATGGTCCTCCAAATACTTTCATTATGCCTTGGCATAATCTCTCCCAAAATTATTTCAGATTTATTTAATTCCTTATTCATTCAACATATACGTATTAAGAATTTGCTAAATATCAGAGACTGAGCTAGTAAGAGGATGGTATTAGGGAAGCCACAGCCCAGACCCTCAAATAGCTTCCCATCCAGAGAGAAAGGGAGAATAGATTAGAAAAAGGTAAACTGAAAAGTCAGGGGCAAAAGTATCATTTGCTACAGGGCCCTCAGTATAAGCACCGAGATTCCTCAGGACACCAGAGAGAGACAGTCTGAGAAAAATGACAGAGAAGGGAACATGCAGATAATAAAGAACCAGGCAATCAAAGAGGTGGAATAAAGAGACGTGCTGTATATAAGCAAAACAATATAACTTACACATAGAAAAACCCCAAATGTCACCAGACCTGGAATATTACAGCAGATGTTCAACAGTCATCGAATAAGTAATGAGTACCCAAGCGTCATGTCATGGAAAGGAACCACCTGATACGTAACTGGCACCCGGTTCTCCCACCCTGAACGAAAATTAAGTATGGTAGCTGCAAACTTGTTGCCATAGTTATAATAAAAAAAGGAAAATAGCAATTTATATCTCCTAACCCTTCCTCCCCTCTGCCCAAATGGCTCATACAATGCATAATAGAGCTGACTGGCTTTCTAGAAAGGGCCATTACGACTGTAAAGAAAATCACACAGTAGTTGTTGGAAATGCCACATGCTGAACTTTTGCAACCAGCGTTCTGAGCGAGGATTCTCTGTGTTGATATTTTCTGTATCCCGGCCTCTACGTACCTGGGACTCATTAGTCATCGCAAACATCATTGACTAAATGTGGTCCACTTGAACATACAAAATGTCTTTGCGTGTTGGCTCTCATCAGCCACATGAGAGAGAGAGGCCCAGGCCGTGCTCAAAGCTGCAGGGCACTCTGAGAAGTCACACTGTGGTTGCTTGTCTTCCCTCCAAAGGTCACGTTTCATGACAGAGATTAAACATCTTGCCCGTTCTAGGATTGCTTTTGAAAATTATGCACTAATGATAGCCACTCAAGCAAGGAGCTTACTCATTTCCCTTTGGACTCTGTCTAGAGCTTCCCAATTTGATCATTTCTTCAACAAATGTGTCTTAGGTGCATGCCATGTGCTAGGAACCGTGCTAAGTGAAGGGCACTGTAATGAATAAAAAGAAACAGGGCCCCTTCCTCATGGAATGTACATTGTTTTAAAGGTACCCATTGGATACACACCAAGAAGCCAGTGAGCAGAAGCCCCACTCGCCCCACATCAAGGGCAGGTAGGGAGCCCAGGGGCAGGCTGTTGGACATTCCCTCTCCAGAATTTGAATCTTGCCCATAATTCTCCTACAATTTTTTTTTGTTGTTTTGGGGGTTTTTTGTTTGTTTGTTTCCCCCAAGGACACATTCAGTTTTACAGAGCTACCCAGGAACTTTGGGTATTGAATGCTCCTACAAATTGCCATTTATTGACTACCATTTATGTACAAGTGTTGGACTGTGCACTTCCCTTACATTATTTCTACATATATTATTTGAAACTTTTTTTAAATGAAAAGACTAATGTTTCTTGGCAGAGACACATAAGCGATTTCTCAGGGATAGCAAATATATGCGATTTACAGAATGTAATGTAACACATCTTCCATATTCCTGGAGCCAGCACACCAATGGGCTCACAGAAGATGCTGATCACTGGTGCTCCATACACGTTTCTAGAAGCGTTCAATCACCCTAAAAGGCAATGAGTGCATAGAGCCAAATGTCAATGTGATGCACAGACTATAAGGGGGTGAGCTCACCTTTGGCACACAATGTCAGAGGTAAGGTTTCATAAAATATATTTAGCGTGTGGATGTACACATTTCCATTTTAAAAGCACTAATAATAAAAATACCAGCATTATTTTCCATTCATGGAATTCTAGAGGATGCCACTGGGCAGTAGACTCCTCACTGTTCATTTGGGAACAAGAACCCCATTTGCTTCCTCAGTGTCAAGTACATTATGCTGACGAGATCCTCCAACCACTCTGAAGACCCTAGAGCTTTCACATGTTGTTTCCTAACTGTCACAGTACCAAAATTTCCTTTACAAAATGATCCCTTCCCCATTAGATGCAAATTAAGAGCCAGAAAGCAAAAACCCCACTTTCTGCTCACCACCCCGTGGGCTGATATATAAGCAGGGAGAAACCTACAGAAATCTGCATTGTGATTGGAATCCTCCTGCAGTTCAGTTCCCAGTTCAATACCCTCACCTTATCTACACTGATATCCTTCTGCTCCTCTGTTTGAGGAAAACAGAGTTGATTCTTCTTTTTTTTTTTAATTCTGTTGTTTATAATCAAAGCACTGGAAATTATACTACTATAATTAGCTACTATAGCTAAATTTAGAATGGCTTCCATGTAATTGACTGATTCTTAGAAAAGTAAAGGCTTTATTAATATTACACCTACTTTCTTTATAGATATACTTATGGATAAAGACAAGTATCATCACCTATAGCTGTTTATAGACTTTTTATTCATTTTGCCCAAGAAAACCTTTTAATGTATACCTACTATGTTCTGGCCCTGTGCAAATCACTTACAATGCATTGTCTCATTTAATTCTAGCAACAGCCTATCAGCTCCAGGAAAGCAGGATTTTTTTACTCCCTTTTTCACTACAGAACCCCCAGCATCTAGCAGATTTTTCACCTGTAATAAGTGATCAGTGAATGTTTGCTAAATTAATGAATAACCCTATGAGGCAGGCAGTATTATATGAAAGAAGAAACTGAGACTCAGAGAAGTTGAGTTAATACATCCATGGTCCCACTGCAAGTAAGTGGTGAAAATAAGATTTAAAACCCAGGTCTTGGGATGCCTGGGTGGCTCAGTGGTTGAGTCTCTACCTTTGGCTCAGGGCATGATCCTAGGGTCCTGGGATCGAGTCTCACATCGGGCTCCTTGCAGGGAGCCTGCTTCTCCCTCTGCCTATGTCTCTGCCTCTCTCTGTGTCTCTCATGAATAAGAAATAAAATCTTTAAAAATAAAATAAAACCTGGGCCTCTCTGACTCCAGGGCTCTACCTCCTAAACATCTTGCTATGCTTTTAGGTATTTGGGATAACAGAGAGGAAAAAAGAGGGGGTTGTGATGGCTAGTTGCTGGGGCAAGCCCCTCTGATTCCTGGCCTCTTCATTGTGAAGTGGAAATATGGCCCTCTTTGGCTTTTGTAAGTTTGTGATAGTCTCTTTGTACATATGGAGAATGCCATGGAGTGATAATGCATTAACATTAAAAGAGGCCATGGAGAGTCAGCTCTCATCTTGGCCACTGTTACCTCACGGCCTGGTAAGCCTTGCAATCATGAGATGAGTTCCATACCTCAAAACACCTGCCTTCTAGTCCTTTGAGAAAGGCAGGGAGAATTTCTGATAGTTCATGGGCTAACTCTGTGAGTTGAATTGTAAATATAAGTTAAGGTATATAAATATGTAATTACATAAATATAAACTGTATAAACTTAAAGTATAAACTTATACTTCTATTTTATAAGATACATCATAAACATAAATTAATGTAGCGTATAAGTATAGATTTATATGATACAAATAATCATAGTTATAAATTAAAGGTATAATTGTAATACCTTTTAATACCAGCCCACTCCAGGTATTCATGAATTATCCACTCTTCTGGATTGCCTGGACTTCCCAGGGAATAAAGTTATGTTAGGAAACTGCTCAAGTGTCATTTCAAAAACCATTCTTCCTTGGGCTGCCTCTTAATTAGGGAGAATAATATTGCTTAAAATGCCAGTCCCAAAGTCAGACCAAGACAAGACTCAATGCAGAGATGATGCCAACACAATTAACACAGAGCCACTGACGGGCCGTTTCAGATGCGATCTTTGGCTTGTCCAGTTAGCTCTAGTCTGCCTGCATGCTGAAAGTGTAAGGGAGAGGTATCCTTAGGATCTTTCAGCAAAAGAAAGAGAAAAGATATGTTCCAAAAAAGTAGAAAGAAACGTAAAACATTGCAAAGAGCGATATTAACAAAAACTAAAACATTTCAAATATTTAAAACATTTAAAATAAAATATCAAGAGGAGCCAAAGATTTCACTATATCTTGGTCAACAGGGAATAGTCAAATAGCACAGAAAATTCCAGAAGAATGGAAGCCTTATATATTAGACAATTAAGAATTCTCCAATGATATCAGAAGGACCATTAAACTCAAGATGGAGGGGGATGAGATGGAAGGAGAGCATCTCCCCATAATCCTTCAAAAAACTGGAAGAAAAAATATATATGACTTAAAGGAGAAAAAAGAGTGGGGAGTAACAGAGAAATTTTTTAAAAATCAACTAATTCTAAATAAAGAGTAAAAAGACAGATGTAGGACAAGTTATGATGCAGAACACAAAGAGTGGGGCTTGGAGGGCACTGAGTACCACTGGCTTGCACTCTACCTGGCATCATTCACCTGCAGACCCTTCTTCGCCTCCATAGAATGACCAGGCTCCCGGGAAAAACAATAACACCAGGTGATACCAGTTGCATTCTTGGATATTTATCTTCATCCAACAGCAGCAGAGCTGTTACCATAATACCCCGATCAATAATTTGCTACCAAACCAGAACACAATGACCTTTAAATACAACATATTTCAAATGAAGGGCAAACACACATAACAGTCCTTTCTCAGTGTGCTGCAGTGGGGGTGGTTGAGAGCACTCTCCTGTTTAGACAGCAATAAAACACTGTTTTGTAAACGTAACCAGAAATGCAAAATGGGCACCACTTTATCTTAAACATCAATGCACAAAAACCTGTATTATTCGAAACAAAGAATGAACAAGCTGAAATGGAATCACTGGCCTCCCCAAAGATTTTGATACAGTCACCAGACCCAGCCTGGCCCCTACTCAAAAGATCTTGTTACCCAGGTACTTTTTGCAGGCCCCTGAAAATATTTCCAGGATGGTTTAGAAGATCACAAGTTACATGCCATTCATTCATTTATTAGGCAGGACTGAGGACCTTTTTGTGTCCAGAATTTTGAGCTGAGAACCGAAGAATGGCTAGGAAGGCACAGGACCCAAAGGAAATAAAAACCATCATCCCCACTTACAAATCAACTGAGGTAATAATATGTAATCTTATGGCATGTATTTATTGAGCTTCTATTATGTGCAAGGCATCACATATTAGAAAAAGATGAGGGGTGCCTGGGTGGCTCAGGTGGTCAAGTGCATGCCTTTGGCTCAGGTCATGATCCCAGGGTCCTGGGATGGAGCCCCCGTGTCAGGCTCCCTTACTAAACAGGGAGTCTGCTGCTCCCTCTTCCTTTCCCCTTGCTCTTGCTCTCTGTCTCTTTCTCTCAAATCAATAAACAAAATATTTAAGAGAAAAAAAAAGAGAAAAAGATGAATAAGGCCCAGTTTTACTCCTTAAGCCAGGAGCAACAGAAAGCCAAGAGACAAAAAAAAAACAAAAAACAAAAACACAGCCACAATTGCAAAATGATTTGGTGCCCGCTAAAGGAAGGAGAATGATCAGAGCTAAGTGCAATTTGTAAGAAATAGTTTATTTGGGGGGGGAATATGCCTATTTTCTATTGCATTTTAAAAGAGTTCTATTCTCCAGTAAACTTGTCTTTCGAGAGACTTATCTTACTTACAGGCATACTCTACCAAACCGACTTTATGAAGACACGCCCAAGAGTTCAACGAGGGACTTTAAAGCCAAGTTTAGGATGTATTATCAGTACTTGTGACTTGCCTTCCTCCTCAACCAAATGCCAATAAAAATCATGGTCAGTCAACAAGTATCAAGAATGTACACGCTGGAGACAAAGAATGCCACAAATAGTTCCTGGCCTTACAATTTTAATATATGCTTTCAAGTGCAGTTCTCTGCAAATGAAAACATCCCCAGATCCCTGGGCAGTAGGGCATGAACTCTGATCCGTTGACCAGTCTGTGGCAGGACGGCTTCATGCTAATCTCTCCACTAAATAACATGAAATCTGTTCTAACAAGATCAGGTCTGGGCTCTGCTAGCTGTTTAGGTAGAGGTGGAATTAATCAGGGAACACTTCCTGAATTTGAGAGGTTCCTGTGATTTTAAAATTCAGCAGGATTGAAAACAAGAGGACAGAAATAATTCCAGGCATTTGGAAAATTTGAAAAAGGCTGGGAGTAGGAGGGGATGAGAAGCTTAGCGCCTGACGATAGAGGTATTAAGTAAGAGGCAGTGTAAGGGAGTGGTTAAAATTTTAAGTTTTGGAGTTAGGCAATCTCAGTCCTTCTGGTTCCTTTTTGTAACTTGGCCCTGGGCAAGTTACTTATCTGAGCCTTACTTTCTGAACTGTAAAATGAGGTAACACCTCCAACCCATCATGGTGATTATGAAAATTAGATGAGATCATTTATTTTTAATTTATTAAATTAAATGTTATAAAACTAAGAGTTTTTCACATTAAAACACTGTTTAAAAAAAAAATGTTTAATCCCGGTGTCTGGCACATGAAGATACCCAAAGTTACTATTACTATTGGCAAGAAGGAGTCTGGCAAATTATCAAGCTCAAAGCAAAAGTGCAAAATCTGTAATATGTCAGACAAAGGGGAACCCTGCTACCCCCTCCCCCCCCGTGTCTGCCAAACAAACATTTCCTTCAAGATGGCTCTCCTCGAAGGCTTCCATGACTGCTCTCCAGCTGAATTATTATATTTCGTTCACAAACTCCCAACGACGGCTACACCATGTGCTTTATCATCTATACACATTGTGTTCTAGATCTTTCCTCTCAGCTCCTTCCCTGAATCAGATCCTCCCCCGATTCTCTTATTTTCCTTAACTGACCCCAAATCCTCCAAATCAC